>NC_040904.2:159385194-160037179 GCF_004126475.2 Phyllostomus discolor | reverse complement strand
AAGGGACCCTGTTTCTGTGACCCTGCTGCCTGGGAAATGTAGTTGCGGGACCCTCTCTCTCGACGGGTGGGGTAGCGGTCAGGGGAAGCCAGGCTGAGGGCTTCAGTCTGCCGAGCTGGTACCAGGACTCTCTCTGCCTTCCTCCTGCAGACATGAATGAACACAGCTCTCGCAGCCACAGCATCTTCCTTATCAACATCAAGCAGGAGAACATGGAGACGGAACAGAAGCTCAGTGGGAAGCTGTATTTGGTGGACCTGGCTGGGAGTGAGAAGGTTGTGGGTCTTGGGCAGGGAGGGAGAGGGGCAGTGAGGGAAGGAAGCCTTGGGGAGAGGTGGCCTTTTTTAAAAATCAAAGTAACTTTTTTTCATTGAGACATAATTCATGTTCCATAAAGTTCACCATTTAAGAGTGTGCAATTGAGTGGTTTGGGGGACATTTGCAATGTTGTGCAACCATCACCCCCAATTCCAGAACATTTTCATCACCCATTAACAGTCACTCCTGTCCTCCCCTCCCCCATCCCCTGGAAGCTGCTAATCTGCTTTCTGTCTCTATGGATTTTCCTTTTTTGGACATTTCATGTAAATGGGATCATATAATATGTATGATGTGTAGGCGGGAGGGGGTGGATTCGGCAAAAGAGTTTAGGGAGATAGAGAAAGGGCCTTCTCTTTGGAAGCTCCTGTGTGGAGGGGGGTAGTGAGAGCCCTCTCCCTGTGCAGTGGCTCGTGACACACTTGTCCCTGAATGCCCTGGTAGGTCAGCAAGACCGGAGCAGAGGGAGCCGTGCTGGATGAGGCAAAGAATATCAACAAGTCACTGTCTGCTCTAGGGAACGTGATCTCTGCCCTGGCTGAGGGCACTGTGAGTGTTCCTTGGGTCCTCTCGCCCTCAAGTTCCCCCTCATGCTGCCATCTAACCATGCCCCTACTCATGGATTGCCTGATTTCTAGCCCAGCCCTGTCCTTTCTGATTCCCCTGTTACATTTATTTTTCTAATTCACTTCTCCCTCTTCCCCCAGAAAAGCTATGTTCCGTATCGTGACAGCAAAATGACTCGGATTCTCCAGGACTCTCTGGGAGGAAACTGCCGCACAACTATGTTCATTTGCTGCTCACCATCCAGCTACAATGATGCAGAGACCAAGTCCACCCTGATGTTTGGGCAGCGGTCAGTGGCAGGGTCCCCAGCCCCCTGCCCAGCCCCTGCTGCTCTCTCCCCTCAGCGTCAGGCAAGCCGTAATGGAGGTCTCATCACCTTGTTCCCTTCTCCTCACGCAGGGCAAAGACCATTAAGAACACTGCTTCAGTGAATCTGGAATTGACAGCTGAGCAGTGGAAGAAGAAATATGAGAAGGAGAAGGAGAAGACAAAGGCTCAGAGGGAAACCATTGCAAAGCTAGAGGCTGAATTGAGCCGCTGGCGCAATGGTTAGAGAGGAGTCTTGTGGGCATGACAGGTGGTGGGAGGAGGAAGGGGCTTAGGGAGCCAGCGAGAGCCCTGCCTGGGGTGACACTTAAGGGCAGTTCAGTCTCCAAGGAGGGCCGTGTTTCTGGAGGCGAGCAATGGACCAGTCATGAGGGAAAGGGAGAGGGCCTGACTACCATATCCCTCCACCCTTGAAAAGGTCCACTTAGCAAGTGAAACGGAGGCCTGGAGGTCTTGGTGTTGAGTAGTGAGGGAGGAAGGACTGGTGGGTACAGCTTTCCCTTCTCCCAACCCTCACCTTGTTCTGCCCCTTCCCCAGGAGAGAACGTGCCTGAGACTGAGCGCCTGGCTGGGGAGGATGCAGTGCTGGGAGCCGAGCTCTGCGAGGAAACTCCTCTGAACGACAACTCCTCCATAGTGGTGCGCATCGCGCCTGAGGAACGGCAGAAATACGAGGAGGAGATCCGCCGCCTCTACAAGCAGCTTGATGACAAGGTGGGGACAGTCAGGCGGGGCACAGAGATGAGCCCTGTGGAATGAGAAGAGAGACTTAACAAATTAGCTTAGACTGCCCTTGTCTTATTTTAAAAGGGGTAAATGTTCATTACTAAAAATGTGGAAGATAAATAAAAATACATAGAAGGAAATTAAAATCATCCGTCACCCCACCATTCAGAAATAATGCTATTAACATTTTGCTTTTCCCTGTGCATATACTGTGCAGCTGAGATGTACCGTATATGTAACTTTGCATTTGACTTTTTTCATTCAATATCATATAATGAGTAATTTCATACTTGGTTAACAATTCTTCATAAAAGCATTTTTAAGTGGCTGCCTAACAGTCTGTTTATCAGAACGTATTTAACCATTCACTTATCACAGGGCTTCTAGTTTTCTTGGTTGTGTCTGTTTTTGTTATTACAAATAATTAACTTTATTGAAAGAACTACCTGCCTCTTGTGCATAAGATTTTGCTTTTCAATGATTTGATTAGGATGGAGTGCTAGAGCAGGATTTCTAGGTTGAAGGATATGAATATTTGAAGGAGTTTTCTATGTATTGTCCAGGTTATACCAACTTCCAGCAAGAAAGGAATTTTTTTAAAAGATTTTATTTATTTATTTTTTAGGGAGGGGAGGGAGAGAGAGAGAGAGAGAGACAGACACACACACACACACACACACACACACACATCAATGTGTGGTTGCTGGGGGTTATGCCTGCAACCCAGGAATGTACCCTGGCTGGGAATCGAACCTGGGACACTTTGGTTCCCAGCCCGCGCTCAATCCACTGAGCTACACCAGCCAGGGCTAAGAAAGGAATTTTAAAATGAGGGCAGGAGTTGAGGAAAGAAGTGGAGGAAAAGACTTTTTTTAGGATATGGCTTTTTTTTAACTCAAAATGTAAATTATTTGGATTTTATTAGGATCCTATTTCTCCCTCAACCCCATGAGTCTAGACCAGCAGGACTAGCTTCCCTTCCTTCCATCTTTCCCCATTGCCTCCCACAGGACGATGAGATCAACCAGCAGAGTCAGCTCATAGAGAAACTCAAGCAGCAGATGCTGGACCAGGAAGAGGTAATGGGGAGGAGGGCCAGACGTGAGAGGAGGGGTGTGTCCATCCCTGGAAGGCATAGAAAGGACCTTATTACAATCGGATGGGAGAAGGGTCATTCTGCTAGGGTTTAGTCACCCTGAAAACTGTAGAGGTCTGGGCACTTAATTATGGCATCTAGGTGCTTCTTCATCCTGTTGCCCTATTTCTTTTCTTTTTTTTTAAAGATTTTATTTATGTTTTAGACAGAGGGGAGGGGGGAGGAAGAGAAGGAGAGAAACATCGATGTGTGGTGCAAGAGAAACATCAACTGATTGCCTTTCGCACGCCCCCAGGTGACCTTTCAGTTCACAGGCCTTCCTCAGGCCGCTGAGCCACACCAGCCAGGGCTGTTGCCCTATTTCTAAGAAGCCTAAAGCCCACTTCCTCTTGACTCTTACTTTGGGCCTTGCCTCTCTCCTAGAGCTATGCCTGGGTTGGGGGGCCCAGCTTCCTGAGAGCAGGGGCCACAGAAGTGGTCATCGGCAGCAGACCCCGTCACATGCCTCCTCTCTCCCTTAAAGCTGCTGGTGTCCACTCGAGGAGATAACGAGAAGGTCCAGCGGGAGCTGAGCCACCTGCAGTCAGAGAATGACGCTGCCAAGGACGAGGTGAAGGAAGTGCTGCAGGCCCTGGAGGAGCTGGCTGTGAACTATGACCAGAAGTCTCAGGAAGTGGAGGAAAAGAGCCAGCAGAACCAGCTTCTGGTGGATGAGCTGTCTCAGAAGGTGGTGAGTGTCCAACTGGGGTCCAAGAGCTCCCTGGCCACAGAACATGCTCCACTGTGCATGACCATTGTGCTTGCACCTTTGTGTTGCTGTTCCATGTGTTGTGAGACCCTCCCACAGCTGCTCACTGCACTTTGCCCTCCTGACCCTTCTCTCTTCCAGGCCCTTCTGCAGGGCCTGCGTTCTCTTCACCACAGCCATCAGGGTCATGCATGAAGGGAGAGGCTTCTGCCTGGGCTGGGGAGGGGAGCAGGAAGAGGGTGGTGGGATGACCTGAGGGGCTGTCCCCAGGCCACCATGCTGTCCCTGGAGTCTGAGTTGCAGCGGCTACAGGAGGTCAGCGGACACCAGCGAAAGCGAATTGCTGAGGTGCTGAATGGGCTGATGAAGGACCTGAGTGAGTTCAGTGTCATCGTGGGCAACGGAGAGATTAAGCTGGTGAGTGGGAAAGAGGCAGCAGCTTTGTTCAGGTCATTTTTGTCCTGGACATTGCTGGAAAATGCAAGATGGGAGAGCTCAGGCCCTCAGGGATAATGAAAATGGGGGGCCGAGATCCGGGAAACATGCTAACTAGACCCAGGAAAACAAGCAGAGGTTTGCATAGACTCAACTGAAAATACACCTTTTAAAGTATGCTGAATACAGAAGCAGTGGAGGAGCACACAAGATCTTGCTCCCTGGCATACGTGGTCAGTTTGGCTCAAATAAACACTTATTAAAATTCTCTTGGAAAAAAAAAGTAGCAATGGAGACATGGTTATAGCAGGATTTAGAGAGGGGGGAGCAGAGTTAGAAATGATATGTGCAAATCTGTGGCAGGGACAATGACCCACTGGGTGATCAAGCAGAACAGTTTGCAAAAGAAAATCATATTCCTTCTAAGATGGAAGAGGGTGACTGTCGGAATTGGACCTTTAAGTACAGATAGAGGGATTTAGTGTGAAGTGCCAGGTGATAGAGAGCTGCTAAAAGTTGTTCGGAGAATACCTGTCCCACCTGAGTCCCTGGGCACGTGGGTGTTTGCGGGAATAGGCGGAGTAGGAGGGAGTGGACAGAAGCTTTCCTTCAGTGGAGCACCTCTTCTGTCCCTGGCTCCCCGCAGCCGGTGGAGATCAGCGGGGCCATCGAGGAGGAGTTCACTGTGGCCCGACTCTATATCAGCAAAATCAAATCAGAGGTCAAGTCTGTGGTCAAGCGGTGCCGGCAGCTGGAGAATCTCCAGGTCGAATGTCATCGCAAGATGGAAGTGACTGGGCGGGAGCTCTCATCCTGCCAGCTCCTCATCTCTCAGGTGAGCACCATGGGAGAAGGTGGGTGACTCTGTGGTTATGAGATGCAACTCCTAGCACCTGCCTCTATGTCAAGGGCTTAGGGTCAACTGAAGTCAAGGACAGAAGAGTTTGGGTTAGCAGGGGAGGGTCTAGGCCGGAGAAGTGAAGGGTGCAGGGGGGATACTGGCCTCTGAGCTGATGGGGTCTAAAGAAAGGCTCCCTCTAGAAGCATAGCTCCTGACTTTGTGTCCTCTTGGAAGACATAATAGGAGCAGAGGGCCTGGGAGAGAGCAGGAGTTTGCAGAGGTCTGTGGTGGCCTTGGCTCCATCCATCTTCTTCTCACCAACCCTTCCCCCACCAGCACGAGGCCAAGATCCGCTCTCTCACAGAGTACATGCAGAGCGTGGAGCTAAAGAAGCGGCACCTGGAAGAGTCCTATGACTCCCTGAGTGATGAGCTGGCCAAGCTCCAGGCCCAGGGTGAGGCCTCCTTAAACCTCCAACCCATCTATCCTGAGATCTGAGATCCCAGAGCGGTCAGGAAGGGAGGGTGGCAAACATCAAAAGAAACCATTTGACAGCACCCCCCGCCCCGGCAGCATGAGACTAAAATCATGGAGACCAACTTACATGCTACTTAGCAAGCTTTTGCATGTAGCTTATTGTGCATGAACCATAAACACTCCATTGTCCTCTGTCCCTGCTGTATCAAATTGAACTGTCCTAATCCAGAAGGACTTCCCTGTGTGGGCCCATTCTGGGTAGATGTCCCCTGCCTTGCCTGGAGGGCTGGTCACGACATGAAGTTCTTCCTAGTGGAGGTAGGTGTGGTGTAAACTGTGTTTCCCTCTTTTAGAAACTGTGCACGAAGTGGCCCTGAAGGACAAAGAGCCAGACACACAGGATGCAGATGAAGTGAAGGCAAGTGGGGAAGGAGTGGGGACAACTGGGGCCTGGCAGGGCTGTGCTGGCCCTCACTGAGCTGGTGCTGGGGAGTCTGGCTTTGAACGTGACGTGGGGTGTTGTTTGCAGAAGGCCCTGGAGCTTCAAATGGAGAGTCACCGGGAGGCCCATCACCGGCAGCTGGCCAGGCTTCGGGACGAGATCAATGAGAAGCAGAAGACCATTGATGAGCTCAAAGAGTAAGTTTCCAAGGGTAGTTCTGGTCTCCACCCGGACCTCTGGCTCAGCTTTGCCCACTCACATGCTCCCTCTTGGCCCAGGATCTTAGTCTTTAACTTCCATGTGTCATTCCCCCAACTGTGACATGATTTTGCAGCCCAGCTCAAGGAGGTACAAGGAGTAAGGCCCAGTCCTTCAGGTTCTTATGACCAGATAGTTCAGGGTCCCTTACTTTGTTGTGGAAACAGTGGCCTGAGTCTGCCTGTGATATTTGAAGGGAGATGCATCAATTCTAACTGGACTCATACAAGAGGGAAAATGCCTGAGGAGCTGGTCTTCCCTTTCTCCGTCATTCGCATTCTTTATTTCTCTCCATACCGCTCACCCTCTGCAGCCTGAATCAGAAGCTCCAGTTAGAGCTAGAGAAGCTTCAGGCAGACTATGAGAAGCTGAAGAATGAAGAACATGAGAAGAGCGCCAAACTCCAGGAGCTGACGTGAGTGCCCAGGTCCACCTGCACACGGGCAGCCCCACAGGCCCAGGCTGCTGCTGCTCCAGCCACCCCTGCAGAGGCCGGATGCAATGTAGATGTGAATGTGATGACCATAGGAAGCAGAGGCCTCACCAGAATAATTTGATGGGATGGGGAAGGGAAAATAAAAAAGGAAACTTTCAGAAATGACCTCTCTTGAATATTAGCTGACATGGAGAGATGTGTGTGTAAAAAGCAGGTTGCAAGGCAGTATGAGTGGCCCGATCCCATAAAGCGTATGTGGGATGCACATGCCTAGAAAAAAGAGTGTGGAAAGGTGGACATCAGAATGTTAATGGTGGTTTGATCTGTAAGTAGTAGAATCATGAGCTTTTTATGAAACTCGCCTTCCTTATCTTTTGTTTTCCTTTTCTAATTTCTGCATAGTGAAGGTGGGTAACTTGTATGATAAGTAATAAAGAAACGGAAAAGGGATGGAGGGGGGAGGAGAGTCCTGAGAGAGTCTTCTGCTTCCCTCTTCCTTCAGATTTCTGTACGAGCGGCACGAGCAGTCCAAGCAGGACCTCAAGGGTCTGGAGGAGACAGTTGTGAGTAGTTTCCGTCTGTGCTGAGTGAACAGGGTGGGCGCCTCACCTCCTCCCTCCTGCCCTCTGCAGAGTCAGTCTGTAGCGCCAGCAGGACACACCTTTTCCTGAAGGATGAGTGACTCACCTGACTGGATAGACCGAAGGTTCCAGGAATTTCAGAGTGAAAATGTTGGCCTGGTATTCGACTACCCCAGTCTTTTATCCTTCTTTCCAGGCCCGGGAACTCCAGACCCTCCACAACCTTCGCAAGCTGTTCGTTCAAGACGTCACGACTCGAGTCAAGAAAGTGAGTGCGGTCCTCGCTCGGGTTCTTCCCAGCCCCCATCTGCTCCTCCCATTCTCAGGTCCCTCCAGCCCTTTGGCCTGATGTCAGCTGGCTGGGCCTGGTCTTGGTGGGACCTGTCTGGCTTCGGGACAGCCACATCTTCCCCTCTATCTTTACTCAGAGTGCAGAGATGGAGCCCGAGGACAGTGGGGGGATTCATTCCCAAAAACAGAAGATTTCCTTTCTTGAGAACAACCTGGAACAGCTTACAAAGGTTCACAAACAGGTAAGAATGGGGGGTGGGGTGAAGAGAACTCCCGAGGCCAGGTGCCTGGGACCCCAAATCCTCAGAGGCCCCTTGGATTTAGGAAAGTCTGCTTGCATGTTTTCCATACTTTTCCCACTAATCCCTTCCCTATTCCATATTTGGTTCCACTTCTATCTGGTTCTTTGTCCCATGCCTATTTTCCCTTCTCAGTGCTCCCAACCTGCCTCTGCTGAAGTGGAACCCCCAGGCCCACGTTGTTGGAGGGGAAGGTTGGAGCTGGTGGAGGTTTCAGAAGCACAGGGTTGTAACTGTACACAAGGAATATGGGTCAGACCTTAGCCAAAGATAGAAAGCAGCAAGACGAGAAGAAGCCAGGGAAGTTGAGCTTTCTCTCACAGACAGAACTCCATCTGCCTAGGCCTGGGGCAGGCATGTGGAAGAATTCAGTGGTGTCCTCCAGATGGCCAGACAGCCCCTGGTCAGGGCCAGGCAAAGCTCCTGTGTGTTAAGTTACTGCCTCTCTGTCCCCCTCCTCCTCCTTGCTGCTGCGGTTCCTTAGGTGGATGACTGGGTTTCAAAGGTAGGGGCGGGGAGGTGGATGGGGCAGTCCGAAGGAGTATGGACAGGAAATGTTTGGTGCAGACAGAGCCAAATAGCTGAGCCTTGAAGACAGGTGCCACGGTGTCAACTGGCTCTCTTAACTGACTCATAAGATAAACCCCAACCTGTACTTCATTCTCCTCCTTTCAAATCCACTTGAACATTCCATTTAAACTTATGTTCTCGCTAAACTGGACCTTAAACTCATTTTCCTCCCAGTATACTGCCCAGCATATATAGTAAATACACAATACATTATTGTTTTTTATAGTGACAAAAATCCCAGAACTGCAGCCCAGTGATAGTCTGAAGGGTTTATTTGTTTTATTTGGGCTTGCAGAGAGCTTTCCTACCATTCCTTTCCCTTTGCTTATTATAAAACAGTATAACAACATTATAGGAAAGTTGAAAGATGGGGAAGAATCATTTGTTATCAGTTCTGCCATTCTTTACAGTTTCTGTGTGTTCATTTTCCTTCTCTATCTAAATGCATATTATATCGCCTTTCCCCCAACTCTTTTATTGTGCTAAAATACACATAACATAAAATTGACTGCCTTGGTCACTTTTAAGTGTACATTCGCTGGTATTAAATACACTGGTAATGCCGCGCGGCCATCATCGCCGTCCGTCTCCAGAGCTCTTCTCGTCTTGTAGACCTGAAACTCCGTCCCTTAAACAGGAACTCCTCCCCTCGTCCCCCCAGCCCTGGCTCCTACATTCCACTTCCTATCTCTGATTCTGACTACTGACTGCAACTACCTGGTCAAAGCAGGGTCACAGTAGTTGTCCTTTGGTGATTGGTTTATTTCACTTAGCATAATGTCCCCCACATTCATGCATGTCATGGCAACTGCTAGGAAACCACAGGCTGTTTCCTTACCCCCAACTGAAGCTTCTGCCTCTGCTCCAAATCCCAAAGCCAAAAGGTACTCACTAATAGCATAGAGAACTCCTCAAAGTTCCCTACCTTAGCAGACCTGAGGCTAGAGAGGAAAATGAGAGAGATGGAAAAACTCCTCCATTAGCCAGATCTCAAATAGCCAGGGCGACAGCCCTATTACTAATTAAGCAAAGCTATTGTCCCAGCAAAACACTGTTTATAATCTGTAAATTGTCCAAAATTAAAGGGGCACAGAAGTGTTTCTAGCTCTGCCCTTCCTCCCAGCATTTCTAGCTACGCTGACTTCCCTGCTGTCTTCCACGGCCAGCTCCTTTGGTAATCCGTAGTGCCCCCAGTCACATGTGTGAGACCCTGTAAAAAGATTAGGACGTCTCTTCTGGCTGCAGGGTGGTTGCTACCCCACAGTAGTTTAATTTAAATGGGGGAGGGACAGCTAAGAAAATCTTTGACTGTGAAGGTAATGAGCACAAATGTTTGTGAACCTCAAACATTTTCTTTCCTTCCTGTGGGGCATCGTGTGTATGTGTGGGGGTGGGCGTGAGGTGGGGGCTCCTGGATTTCAGCTTCTGCTCCTGCTCTGCACTGTACCCCACCTGCTCTCAACGCCATGTCCACCCTCTGGACTGCCACTGTGCTCTTGCTGCCTTGCCCTGCCCTGTGCATGCCCATAAAGCCATCTCTGAGTGAGGGGCACCTCATCCCCATGGTCACCCTGGGGCTGTTGGTTTGGCACAAGCTGTAAGATATGGGGTGGGGCGGGCCGAGGCCAGGAGGAGACTGGGACAGGGTGCTATAACAAGAGTTCTGGGCTACAGTGGAGTTGGCACGTTTTGCTGCCCAGAAAACAGTGTGACTTTGTATAATGCCTGACCATCATTTGCTCAGAGAGAAGAAAGAACTGGCTAAGACAGCAAGTTAGGTAAAGGGAATGAGGCTTTCGAGGAAACAACATGGTCTCTGCCTTCTCTGATGTGATTTTTCTTCCTTCTTTCTCCCCACTGGCACCCCACACCCCACTGCTGGCTCCAACTTGGGTCACTGGCCTTGCTTTCCACCTCTTCCCTGGGGCTCACCCTGCAGCTGGTACGTGACAATGCAGATTTGCGTTGTGAGCTTCCTAAATTGGAAAAACGACTTAGGGCTACGGCTGAGAGAGTTAAGGCCCTGGAGGGTGCACTGAAGGAGGCCAAGGAGGGCGCCATGAAGGACAAGCGCCGGTACCAGCAGGAGGTGGACCGCATCAAGGAGGCCGTTCGGTACAAGAGCTCCGGCAAGAGGGGCCACTCTGCCCAGATCGGTGAGTGGGGAGTGGAGGACAGCAGGCAAGGTGGGGTTACCACCTAGGGCAATTCAGCAAATTCCTGAGTATCAAGTAACTAGATTATTGCTTTCTTTCTCTACCTGCCCCATCATCAGCCCCCTCCCCAAATAAAAGTGAATTGTCTTATAAGCAACTCAGTTCAACTCCAACTACTAAATGGGACCTCAGGGACCAAGGCAACTGCAGAGTAACAAGCCTCCTCAGGGTCATTTTCCTGTCTTTGTCACAGCCAAACCCGTCCGGCCTGGCCACTACCCAGCGTCCTCACCCACCAACCCCTATGGCACTCGGAGTCCCGAGTGCATCAGTTACACCAACAGCCTCTTCCAGAACTACCAGAATCTGTACCTGCAGGCGGCGCCGGGCTCCACCTCAGATATGTAGTGAGTGACCGTGGGTGAGGGCAGAACCCCAGCCAAGGCTCTCTGTACTTTATAAGGCATAAGGTTGGGTCAGTTAATTGGGTGAGACAACTCTTTTTCTAAGTAACTTCATTGATTCTTTCTTGTTAATCCATAGAAAGTGGGCATTGCCTACCAAGCCTGCAACCATTTTTGTTTTCTATTCTCTGGGGAGGGGAGGGATGGCTCCATCTCTGAGGGTGTGTGGGTGTGTCCTAGGCGTAGTGGAGGGGGGGTGCCAGAGGCTATATCTCTTTCCTTTGCTCCATCCAGCTTTGCAAACTCCTGTGCCAGCAGTGGGGCCATGTCTTCTGGTGGCCCCTTGGCTTCCTACCAGAAGGCCAACATGGACAATGGTGAGTGAGAAAGATGGGGCACAGCCTTTAGGATCCCCAGGACATGTTGAAAAGTATAAGAAGAGTGACTCTGTACCTACAGTTTGAACACTGCTCATCTGTCAGCGTCTTGGCCTCTTCTAAGTAGATTCCTCCTATTACTGTGCCTGTCCCCACCCTTCCCCACCTTACCCCTTCCCCTCTCCTTTGTGAGGGATCAGGGAGGCTTTTTCTCAAGACAAAACAATGCTGCAGCGTGGGGTGGCTGTAGATGGAGTGCCAGAGACTCGGAGGGCAGCTGTCTCCAAAGATTGTTACCAGTCCCTCTAAGGGGTTTGGATGAGACAGGTTCCGGGAGACTGCTACTAATGCCCAGTCTCTTTTTCCTTCTTCTAATCCTGCCTTCCCAATGATGACCTCTTCAGGAAATGCCACAGATATCAACGACAATAGGTACACCAGTCCCCACTGCTCTCGGGTTCTCTGGGTGGGACCAGAAGAAATGATTAAATTTCCCTCATGCCCTAGTTAGAGATTCCCTGGAGCCTTCTGGGGAAGGAGGAGGAAATGAAAATCCATCTTGTGTGCCATCGCTGTTGTCCAGGAGATCCTGTCCTTCCCCTGCCTCGGTGCAGAATGCCACCCCCTCCTCTAGCCCCATCTGTGGCTTCTCCCCATTCCAGTTATGGACCTGGGGAAATGCCACAGACACCTGAGGCCCTGGTTTCTCTCCTAACTCTGGGAACTCCGTGACCTTGGGCAAATCAGCTCCATCCCTCTGGCCTTGCTTTTCCCTCTATTCCTGTAAAATCTGAATAGTCCCTGCCCTTCATTATCTCACAGGAATGCCATGAGAGCAAAGTGAAAGGAATGCTTTCATTTATACAGAGCTGACAGTGCTGTGATTGGCTGGGTCTCTTCTTTCAGGAGTGACCTGCCATGCGGCTATGAAGTTGAGGACCAGGCCAAGCTTTTCCCTCTCCACCAAGAGACGGCAGCCAGCTAATCTCCCCTAAGGCTGCTGCGTACCTGCACTTTCAGGTAGCTTCAGGCCACTTCCTCTGACCAGCCTCAGGTTACCTGCTCTCTTGCCCTCAGCCTCTTTGTTTCTTCCTCTATTTCTTTTATCATATCAAAGCTTTTACTACATTGTTGTCCCTCAACTCCTGTCTTTCCCTTCTAGCGCCCATATTTGTGCTGCCCCACGTCCTCTGGACACTGACCTCCCTTCCCCGGTTATACTTTCCTTTTGGTTATAGTAGTAACAACAGTACAGCCCTTCTGCCACTAGGCGGCACTGCCACATGTCAAAAGAAGTGAGAAAGGGAGGGTGGAGCCAGAGCCGCACACAGGTCTTAGAACGAAATAGATTTTAGGAGACTTTGAGAGATCACCTCAACCCTCCCTCTGCCTCCACCCTAAAATAATTTGGGGTGGATGGGTATTTTCTAAGACATCTCCAGTAAAGGAGATGTTTGATTTATTCCTGCACCTGTGTCCTATGCTCCTCGTCCGTTTATTACCAATAAGTTTTAGGAAATGCCCAGCAGTCTAACTTTTTGTTTATCCAGCTGCAGTGTTAGCACTCCTCTCTCATCTTGCCCAGGAGAGGTGGGAAACAGCTGCGTCCCCACCTCCAAGCCCCTCCCCACCCTCCCCCGCCTCAGTCCCCTGGTCCTCTCCTGCAGCAGCACAGGCACCTTCTTGGTTCTTGTGTGTCACCAAGCTTCTCACCATGGCTGCTTTAGGGCCCAGCCCTGGGTGCTGTGATCCTGTTTGGTTTCTTCGGGAAAGGATCAAGGATCCTGTGATCCTTGGGGAACTAGAAATGAAAGAACAGAGCCAGTCTCTTAATGGGCTGCATCCACACACAGCCCTCTCCAGGGGTTTTCCAGAACAGTAGGCCAGGCACACACAGGCAGAAAGGCATGAGAAGCAAAGGAGTAGGAATAGAGGAGGGGTTAGGAAGATCAGGGGTGGAGGAGGAGGGTGGGGAGGGTGGTATCCGGTTGTTGGAATTAAAGGAACAGGACTGCACACAAACCAGTCTGTACAGTGCCATGCTATTCCTGTTCAGTGGCTGGGCCGCAGTTGGGTCGCTCACAACCTCTTTCTCTTTCTCTCCAGTTTCTAAGAGGGACTGAGGCCTCTTCTCTCAGCATGCTGCAAACCTGTGGTCTCTGATGCTAACTCCCTTCCCAACCCTTGTTGTTTGACTGTACTATGTTTGATGTCTTATCTCTTTGTACTCTGTATCTATATATCAACAGCTGCTGCTATGTCTCTCTCTTCTGTCTCACTCTTTAAGTATCTAATGATGTATTTAGCAATTTCTGAGCATAGTATACCCTCCTTATTTGGGAAAATACGGAGGAGGGCGAATGTTTCTTCTTTCTCTCACATATGCGTCTCTCATATGCATAGCATTAGTCATGAAGATGATAAAAGGAAAAATGGAAGCTACAGAGCTGTGACCCTTCACACACATACGCACGCACGCGCACACACACACACACACACACACACACACAAAGCCTTAAGCAGGAGAATGTCTTAGCATCATAAAAAGATACAGAAATAGATTCTTCCTCCCTCCTCTTTCACATATAGCACAGGGGAGGGTAAAATGGAGGGATTACTAAATGATATGTAGAATTTTCTTCATTCGCCCTTCGCCCAAACCGAGGGATTCCAGGTATGCACCCCTGCCCTTCGAAGTCTGCCTTTGGCCTCCCTCTTCCTGTTCTCCCCTGGATGGCCGAGAACATGGATTGCTCAAGGGACCACTTCCCTTTCTCCTCAAAACTCCTTTTGATGGTCTCGACCCCAGAGCTCCTGACTAGAACCTAGAGTTGTTTTCAAATATTTTGAAAGACTGAGGAGGCAGACCTTTCTGACAGTCTGACAAATGGTCGCTCATCTTTCCATGGTAGCAGTTGTAGGTGAGCATAGTCAAATGATTGCTTCTTTGGGTTCGAGGGTGAACAGCCTGGGGAATTCATAAGTATATTTTGCCATGGGGATGTGCTGGGTTCCTTTCTCTGTCCCATATTGGGCTGCATTTCTTCCCATCTCCACCTTTTGGTTTGGGGGCTTCCAGTTCATTGGCAAAATGTCTATCTTGAGATGCCTTCCTTTCATACTGGAGCCTGCCTTTCAGCCAATATACATTTTAAAAACTTTTTTTGGATAAAGAGTTCCTTCTATAATGTCCCCATCTGGTAAGTGCACTTTAAAGAAAGGGGCAGGGCAGGTTTTGGAGAAGTGGAGGAACCCCAGGGCATGAACTGGGGGGAGTCTTTTCTCCCAAGCCCCTCAGCCTCCATCTAATTGATAGGACTATTGTTTTGGTTTCAGATGGCCTTTCCTTCCACATGGTGCTAAGGCGGTTTTCCAGGTAACTGCAGGGATAGAGAATGGTGGTCACAAGCAAGTCTAAATCCAGAAAGCCTGGTGCCCAATTATTCAGTCTTACCTAGGATGGAAGAACAGGATCTCCTAGCAATGGGCAACCATCCCCTAGTTTCTAAGTCAGGAAAGAAAGCTCAGTGTGAGTGTGAGTCAGTAAATACAGGCTGTGTTGGCCCAGGATTCCTTCAAGGGAAGAAGTCCCTTCTCTCTTGATCTGTTGGGCCCCTTTGACAAATTAAGGAGGAATACAGGGGGAAAATGCCAGAGGGATGTGAAATAAATCCAAAGTAGTGATATTCAAACATTTTGAAAACAAATCCTATATAGAACCCTAGTAGAAGAAATAACTAAAAGTGATACAGACCTGGGTGGTTTGCATTTTCTTTGTTTGGTGGTGAATGCTTCATTCATTCGTGGAGGAGTCCTTGAACAGTCCTAAGAGACCCTGAGAGTTCTGCATAGTAGTTGGGAAACCACTGCTCTGAGGAAAGGAGTTCAGTCTGACTTCCCTGTCCCAAGCTTGCAACTCATAGCAAGGAGGGAGAGAGTTCGTGGATTCTATCTCCAAGACCCAGTCAGGGAGGACGGAGATACCTGTGCACCTGTAGACTTGTGATAATACTTGCCAGGAGGGCATTTAAGAATCCAGTGGGTTTTATGTAATCTTACCACCAATGTAGCACACAAGAAAACACAAGAAAATGTGAAGGTGTAGGGCAGATGAGGAGAGAGATAACAGAGGAAGCAGCCTTCTCTTTAGCAAGACATAAGAGAAATATAATACACTTACATTAACCAGAAACAACACTCACACAAAGCCTTCAGCAGAAGGTTCACTCTACATCTCCCTCCTCCTGCCCCACACCCCCACACTGCATCCCTTTCAGAGAGCCAGGGTCTCCTCGAGGGGCACCTGGCCTGCCCACTTAACAGCTGCCAAAATGTTGCATGCCAGCGTGGAAGACAAACCAAACTGCACAAAACCCAGTGTGTATTTGATGTACATAAATATCTTTAAATAAAATAAATTCAGTGATGACTTGTTGGTGTTGTAAATCTTTTCCCTCCCTAGTCTCTCCTTTCCTTGCATATTATGGCATTTGACAGTGTGGTATATATTCTTCTAGATGTTTTCCTATTTTAAAAAAGATTTTATTTATTAATTTTTAGAGAGAGGGGAAGGGAGAGAGAAAAACATCAATGGATGTGCAAGAGAAACATCAATGCATAAGAGAAACATCAATCACAACTCCCCAACTGGGGAAATTTCCTGCAACCCAGGCATGTGCCCTGGCTGGGAATCGAACCAGCAATTTTTCAGCTGGCAGGCCAGCACTCAAGCCACTGAGCCACATCAGCCAGGGCCCACATGCTTTTCTATATATTTACACACAGGTTTTGCCCCCACCCCACTTGACAATATATCCTGGGGAATCTCTTCAAGTCAATATGCATAGATTTACCTAATTATATATATATATATATATATATATATATATATATATATATATAATGCCTATCCTATAATTTATTCAACCATTCCACTACTGGTGGACATCTCTCTAGATTATTGGTATTCTTTAACAAAAAAAATGGAATCCTGTTCTCTTCATTTCCCCCCAGACCATCACCTCAATCCCAGCATCAATTCTGTCCCTTTCCGATGAGTCTCTATCCTGCCCCTGCCAGAAGCTCAGTTCTCTTGTCCCATGATCATCTACCACAGTCACCCTCCTGACCCCCATTTTAGAGCATACCCCTATCTGTTTTCTCTACTCATACCTCAGAGCTGCTGAGATGAATGAAGAAAACTGCACAACCAACACACTGGGGCAACAAAAAACAAAGAGCCTGCAAACCTAACTAGACTTCACTTGATGCTTAACCTTCCTTCTTTGTATCCTCGAACAGTTTCCTCTCCCACCCCCAGGGAAACTGGTCTGAACCCTAACCCTCGCTCAAGACCCCTTCACACCTTCCTCTCTTAGGCAACAACTTTGTTGGCTTTTTTAGAGGAAAAATTAAGGCTATTGAACATGAAACTCTTCATGTTCAATACCCACACTTAAATATCTGCACAGATCCTTTCCTTTCTCCCTTCTGACAAGTGATAAAACTCCCTTCTCTGGGTTAAAGCAAGTCCCTTCTAGATCCTTCATTCATTAGGCACTCAGAACCTGGCATGTAAAATAACTAAAAGTGATGCAGACTCGGGCAGTTTGCATCTTCTTTGTTAACTTCTGTCTCAATGATTTCTTTCCTTCTCTTTGTAAGGTCTCCCTTAAAAGTCCCCCCCTTTACTGTGTGTTTCTCTTTAAGATACTCCCCATCTACTCTAGCTGGTGTAGCTCAGTGGATTGAGTGCCTGGCCTGGGAATCAAAAGGTCACCTGTTTCATTCCTAGTCTAGGGTACATGCCTGGGTTGCAGGCCAGGTCCTCGGTAGGGGACCCACCAGAGGCCACCACAAATTGATGTTTCTCTCCTTCTCTTTCTCCCTCCCTTCCCTTCTCTAAAATAAATAAAATCTTTTAAAAAATACCCCCCATCTTGTTTTCTTAAGCAAATTTCCTAAAAATGTCCCTGGCTTCCCATCCCTACTTCCTCACCTCCCATTCATTCCACAGCCCACCTTGATCTGGCTCT
The DNA here is from genome assembly GCF_004126475.2 of Phyllostomus discolor. Taxonomy (NCBI): domain Eukaryota; kingdom Metazoa; phylum Chordata; class Mammalia; order Chiroptera; family Phyllostomidae; genus Phyllostomus; species Phyllostomus discolor. The sequence goes on along the minus strand of NC_040904.2, from coordinate 160,019,795 downwards.
TGTTCTAGCGAAACTGCTTTTTCTAAAGGTCACTAGTTAACAAGTACAATAGGCACTTCTCTGTCCTTGTCTTGCTTCACCTCTCTGTGACGTCTGTCACTGCTCTTCACTCCTTGAAACTCCACTCTCTTGGCTCCTGTGCTCCAGCTCTCCTGGCTCCTTTACCTCTTTGGCTAGCCACCCCTCCTCAGCCTTCTCCCACCAGCCTCTAAAATACTGGTCTATACCAGGGTTCAGCCCTTGGTTCCTTCCTTGTTCTCTCTGAGAGATGTCATGCATGCCCACAGATTCCGCAACAACAATTAAATCTGTACCCGCAGGACAGCCCATTCTGCTGAGCCGTGGCCCCCTAAGTCCAATTGATCGCAGGTACCCCTACCATGTTCTATACTGAACTCGTCTTTTTGTCAAAACTGCTCCTTTTCATGTTGCTACCATCTGTCTTCACCTTAGCCAGAAGCCTGGGATTCATTTTCAATGTCTTCCTTTCCAACAAATCCCACAAATCACTAGGAATTTTCCAAGTTGACATCAAACTATAACTTTAGATGCAATCTCTCCTTTCCATCCTAACAGCTACTGTTTTCGTTCATCATCTTGTGCCTAGACTTTTGCAGTACTCCAGGCATCCTCCAGAATGATGCAGAGTGGTCCTCTCTAAAAAACAAGCACATAAATACATGAAAACCATTTAAGGGTTCTACTACCTTAATAAATGTTTTTGATTAACCTCCGGCAGGAGGCTACTCCTAGAAAGCGACTTAGCGCACAGAAGCCCCTAACTGAAGAGTGAAACAGGCCCGCCCGGGCCACATCCCCATTGCCTCAGTGTCCTGACAGAGCATTCGCGACCGCGCCGACCACGCGCGGCCCTCCGGGGCCAAAGCACCGCCCCCGGCGCCAGGTGAGCCCTGGCCACGCACCAGCATTGGAAAGAGCTAGCGGCGGGGGGCGGAGCCAAGCTCGCCCGGCCCCACCCCTGCCGGCTTCGGCGCCTGCGGGCCGGCCTCCGATCACGTGACGGCAGAGCAGGTGAGCACCGCTTCCGGGGTTGGAAGCCCGGATCCCGGGACTTCCACTCGGTCGGGTACGCGGGGCACCATGGCGTCCTCCTCGGCCCCGCCGGCCACCGTACCGGCGAGTACAGCGGCCCCCGGCCAGGGTTTCGGCTTCGCCTCCAAAACCAAAAAGAAGCATTTTGTGCAGCAGAAGGTGAAGGTGTTCCGGGCGGCTGACCCGCTGGTGGGCGTGTTCCTGTGGGGCGTAGCCCACTCGGTGAGACCCGGCCCTAGCGCCCCTCCCTCCCGGGTAGACCCACCCGAACTCCTCAAGCTCCGGAGCCTTCGGGCGTCCCTGTCCTCTGTCTCCGGCGCCCCTCGCGCTGCTGCCACTTTCCCCCGGGCTGTCCTGTTCCCTGCTCACCAGGCTCCAGGCGTTCTCCCAGTGTATCTTCTCTGTAGACTTTTTTCCCTTAACCCTAGACTTTGTCTCCCTCTCCGCCCTTTACTCTGCCACTCTAGTTCCGCCTTCCCCACCTGAAATCCAGCTCCCTGCCTCCTTCCTGCCAGATCCAGCCTCAGCCCCGCGCGGGCTGCGGAGACCGGCCAGGACCCGGCTCCCGCTGAAAGGACGTTAGGGGGAGTAGCTCCTCTGGGTTGTTGGTGGTGAGGTCTCCCGTGAGAGTGTGTGTGGAAGGGGAGCAGGGAGGGTAGCTGGATAAGGGGGATCGTTCAATTTCCTTTCCGCCTTGCTTTCTAGCTGCCGCCCTTGACTTTGGAACTTTGGCTTTGAGGAAAGCTCCGGGCTTCCCGGACCTTCTAATCCTGCTTGTCCCTTCTTTTCCCCTCCAGAGGTACAGCATTTCAGAGAAGCGACCCCTTCCTGAGCCTAGCGGTTGCACTCACTCAGCCTTTGGTCTTAACTGCATCCCCATTGTTGGCTGGAGTGATGGTGTTTGGTGTAAGTGGGGGTCGTCGTTGACTGAAGAGATGTCTGAGAAGTGCTGACCATGGGCACACTGTGGTGGTGAACTTCAGAAGCAGAAAACCGATGTAGAGGGTGTAGCCTGGGAATCAGGAGGGGGCCAAAAGGCCAGTGCATCTCCTTTCCTGAGGATAACCCAGGTGAAGGAATTACAGCCGTTGTCCCCTTGCCTTAGATCTGGAGTGGGAGGGTTGCAATGACCTCAAATGTGACAGGCAGTATTTCATGTCATCTTCCATGAATTGTTATAATTACAGTGGGGTTGTAGAGGTGAAAGGGGGTGAGGAAGCATAGTTTTTGTCACATTCTTAATTTGTGATTTAAAATGTTGCTTGGGGTCTGTCTGCCCCCTTTTGCATTTGTAGTTCTATGCAGTGCTCCCCCAGCTCCATGGGTAGTAATGTCTTATTAGCAAGTACCCAATCTAAGGCACTTGGGATGGGCAAGGCTGATGGAGGTAGGGCTGCCTCTCATGTGTACATTACAGGTGACTCATCCATCCTTTTGGAAAGCTTAACAAGGAGGGTTTTCCTTTAGTAAGAGTTAAGGGAATTACACATAAGACCTGCCTCAGCTTCCCTAGGTCTATATACTTTAGCTTCAACACTGTACTCTCCATCCAATACACATTTACTTCAAATGTCTGGAATGGAGAAATTCCTTGAACATATGTCTTAGTGATGATTCAGCCCACTTTATAGCAGGTGGTGAAGAGGGGGTATGAAGAACTGTAGCTGAATTTTAGGCTGTAAATCTCAAGTGGCTTTTTTTTTTTTCTGGAGGAGTACGTTCTGTCCTCCTTTTCTGCTGAGAATGAGATGATCTGGGTTTCACTGCAATGTGTGGGATTTAGGTTAGTCTCATTTAGCAGCCTCTGTCGAGAGCTAAGGTAAAGATAGACAAGGCATCCATTTACTCAGTTAATAAACTTCAGGACCACCGTATGCCAAACACCGTGCTAGTTAGGCAGCTGAGAGATGCCGGAGACTAGAGCAGGTCCTTACTGCTGGAAGGGCTCACAGTCTAGGTGGGGAACTTACATAAACTCAAGGTTAGTCAGATAATGGGTACACTGTTAAAGGTGGGTGAAAGAGACTGGGGCAGCACTGGGGAGAAAGCACATCTCCTTAAGATTTCTTGGTGCAGTAACTGCCTTTCCACCCAGAATTAGATGCTGATTCTGGAGGCTGAGAAGAGCATGTGATGTTTGCATCCTTTGGGCTGTGGGTTGTCTTGACTTCAGTGAACAGATGCCTAATGAGCTCATATCCTCTGCCTGCCTGCATTCCTTCTGAAATCTGCTCTTCTTCTACCTTACACCAGGGCAGGTGGGACCTACTGCAAGAACTGGGTCAGAGTGGTCTGGAAGGACCGGTCCTGTTTGTAAGGCGATACCTCCTGCAGGACACGGACATCTCGTTCTTGTCGCTGTTGACCCCTCATAGTCCCATTAACTGTCTTGTGTACTTCTAAAAATGCCTTTTGTTTTGTTTTTAATGGAGCATGGAACTGTTTGTCTTGAGTCTGCTGAGGGTTTTTCTCTCTAAAATTTTTCACAGCTTTAAAAATAGTCCTGAGTTGTTTTCAGGGTTTGCCTGATATAGAATGACTACTGTGAGCATGAAGTCGCGCGGGGATGGGAGTGTGAGGGGCTCTGGGTGAGGGTTGCTTATTGCAGTCCTTCCAGGCCTCGTTGGGCAGCAGGCTCTCTCCTCTGTCCAGTGAATGCATAGCGGTGTTTTTAAAGGAATGAGGTTTGAGTTGCTGTATTCTGACTCATGCCCGGACACAGTGTATGAGTAGTTCTCCGCATTCCTACTCACTCCTTCCCTATTCTTATTTTGACTTATCAGATCAATGAGCTCAGCCAGGTGCCTCCCCCTGTGATGCTGCTGCCAGATGACTTTAAGGCCAGCTCTAAGATCAAGGTCAACAATCACCTTTTCCACAGGTATGTGGGAATGCCCATCCTTCTGTTGTCAACCCTTGTAGAAAAGAGTAAATAATTTTAATAGTTGAGATTCAATGAGTTAAAGGTTTTACACTTGGAAGGCAAGTTATAAGTTGTATTGTCTAACCTCCTTCCCAATGCAGAAATTCAGTGTTGTGCAAAAAAAAAACCCAAACATTAAAATAATTTTCAGTGTTCCTTAGACCCTTATGTGTGTGTACTAGTTTATCTCTCTTCTTGCCTAGCAGTTCCGCAGAGTCAATACATTTAGATGCTGTTACCATTAGCTTCTGATAGGGACTCCCCGAAAGGGAAAAAAGAGTCTCTAAGCCCTCCTAGTATCAGAAGGTGCCATTCTAAAAAGTGGCACCTATTGCCAATTTTAGGATGTGTTTGGCTTGCTTGAGATTTGGGAAATGCTGTGGTATGGATGGGGAATAGAACCTGGTTTTACTTAAGCCATTTGCTAGTCATGTGACTTAAGCAGACTACCCAGAGTCACATTCTCGCCTTCTATAAAATGGAAATAATGCATCTTTAAAAGACCTCAGAAGGGTTTTATGAGAATCAAATAAGGTAGTATATGTGAAGATACTTTATAAACTGTCAAACTCTATATAAATGTAAGGTAATATTGTTACTTTGTTTTCTTACCTTGAAAAACCCTATTTCAGGGAAAATCTACCCAGTCATTTCAAGTTCAAGGAGTATTGTCCCCAGGTCTTCAGGAACCTTCGTGATCGATTTGGCATTGATGACCAGGATTACTTGGTGAGAGTTTATAATGGACTGAGGGTAGTTGTTTCTCCCTAACCACTGGGGAATCCTTGTGACAGCCATGTTTGGAGAAATGAGAACCTTGGTAACTATGATTCTTTACCTTCTTGTAGTCACAAGCATCCTCAAGAGTCTGGTGAAAGCTATATACCCTGTCCTTGGGGTGGGGGGGGAAATGTATATATATTAAAATTTTACACCACTTCCAGTCCATATATAGACACCAGATTAAGAACCCCTGCTCATCCTGTTATGCCAGGGTTTTGTCTACTTTCAGACACGCTCAGTTGACCCTTATACTAGGACTCGCATCTCCTTATAAAGGGGGAGGAAAAGAACTTCTGGTCTATTCCATGTCCCTAACAGGTATCCCTTACCCGAAGTCCCCCGAGTGAAAGTGAAGGCAGTGATGGCCGCTTCCTTATCTCCTATGATCGGACTCTGGTCATCAAAGAAGTATCCAGTGAGGACATCGCCGACATGCACAGCAACCTCTCCAACTACCACCAGGTCAGGCCTCTCTCCAGCCTTCTCTCCCTCCTCCCTCTTCTCACAGCTCAGCTGCCGGAGCGCACAGGGAGACTTCCCATCCCTTTCCTTCTCTACAACCCATTTTGCTCCCCAAGAAAAACTCAAGATCATGTCTTTCAAAAACTAGAAATTTCCAGCAGAAGAGAGCCTCTGCATCTACTTGTGTTTGTTTTAATAGAATCTAGGCCTGTGCCTTCTTGTTTGATACTTTCCATCCAAAACCAGTGTGGATTGATACATAAAGGGCACAGGTATAACAAAGTATAAACTATAGACTTAGAAGTGGGTAAAGTGTTAATACCAAGTATTCTGTCAGGAGTAAATGCAGTTTGGGGAGAAAAACCAGGGTGAGTGCATAATTGGGATGAACTGGAAGGTAGAAGCCGAGATCATATCCAGCCCTAAAATGGAGTAGGGTGCTATTCTGTCTGAGTAGATTAACCTGGCATGTTTGTTGAATATCTTGGTGATAAAAACACTGTCTGAATATCTTTCTACTGAAGGAAAATATTTCACTAAAATCAATGGGCAAGGAATAAATGAAAGATTCCAAAAGGAATCTTTGGTTTATCCAACAAATATTGAATGTCTTTTATTAATAGGCCCTGGATTAGGCTGTGGAGAAAGAGGTGAATAAAATGGCCCTTGAGGATCTCTTACTCTAATGGCAGAGTCCAGTAAGCTAGCATTAGCACACAGCAATGGGTGTGCAGTAGCAGAGGTTGGTACGGAATGCTCTGGGGTACAGAGGAAGAGCATCCTGACTCACTCAAGGAAGGACATACACTTGGGAGGCCCAAAGAGACATTTTTAAAGAGGGAATATCATAGGAATTGATTCTTGAAAAACTGAAAGGGACCGACTATTGGGTATTGTGGAAGAGAGCATTCTGGGCAAAGGAAAATAGCACTTGTAAAGGCACAGAAGCATGAAAGAGCTCAGTGTTAGGGAATTTCAAGAAATTCAGTGTGGCTGGAATATGGTATTGTGGAAAAATAGTTAGGCAGAAGCCAGGTTGTGAAGGTTTTTTTTTTAAAGGTTTTATTTATTTTAGAGAAAGGGAAAGGGAGGGAGAAAGAGAAGGAAAGAAACATCACTGTGTGTGCCTCTTGCATACCCCAACCAGGGACCCGGACTGCAACCTAGACATGTGCCCTGATGGGGAATTGAACTGGTGACCCTTTGGTTCACAGGCCATGATTCAGTCTACCGAGCCACACCAGCCAAGGCTGATTGTAAAGGTTTTATAAGCAACACAAAGAGTTTGGACTTTACCCTGAAGGTGATTTGCAGGGGAGTGATATGTATATAATTTAGAAATATCCATGTGATAGAGAATGGATTAGAGGGGGGAATATTGGGAGTGGAGGTACCAGATAGGGGGTAATTATAATTGTTCAGGTGAGAAATGACAAGGGCCTGGAGGAACAATGGCGATGGAGCTGGAAAGGATGATTTAGGGTAGAGTTGTGGGATTAAGGCAAAAACACTCCAAATTCCCAGTCAGGGGGAACTGGAGGCCCATTCACCAACACTTGGGAAGCAGAAGAAGAAACGGGTTTTTGTAGGAAGACCTAATTTAGACATGTTGAGTTTGGGGTATCTGCAGTTCATCCAGATATCAGTGTCCATTAAGTGGCTGGGAAATGGAGTTCAAGAAAGAGGATCAGAGTAGAAGTCTAGGTTTGAGAGTTATAGGTGAAGAGGTGGTAATTAAAGCCATGAGTTTAGGCCCTGGCTGGTGTGGCTCAGTGAATTGAGCACTGGCCTGCGAACCAAAGGGTCGCTGGTTTGATTCCCAATCAGGGCACATGCCTGGGTTACAGGCCAGGTCCCCAGGAGGGGACATGTGAGAGGCAACCACACATTAATGTTTCTCTCCCTCCCTTTTTCCCTCCCTTCCCCTCTGTCTAAAGATAAATAAATAAAATCTTTAAAAAAGATAAATAAAGTCAGGAGCTTAGATAACATTATTGAAGGGAAGTATGGAGTGAAATGAAAAGAAGGTTGAGGACAAAGCCTTGAGGAGCAACTAGAGAAAATATTCTTTAAAGTCAACTTTTAAGAGCCCACGGAAAATTTTAATTATTTATGTCCTACTCCATTCCACACAGGATTTGAGGACACAGCAGAGGGAAATCAGAGAAGTGGTCTAGTGGGAACTGAGGGCGAAGAGTTTTAAGGAGGGTCTAGTCAGCAGGAGAACGTGCCATTCGGTTTACATATGACAATGACTGAATGCTCGTTGTGTCTGGCAGCTGAGGGGTTTGGGGGAGAAGGAAGGAGTAGAAAGACTTCAGAGGAGGAAGTGAAGGAATATATTTGATTTGGCTGATTTGAGGTGTGAATGAAAGGAAGCAGACTGATTGCTGACTACTTTTCCGAGAAGGTTGGCTAGGAAGAGAAGTATGCAGCAATACTGGGGTGCGGAGGAAGGGCGGCAGAAACATTGAAAGAGGAATAATTTTTTAAGAATCCAAATTATAGACCATCATGCAAACATTTTTACTAGAGGAATCTAGCGCACCAAGAAACAATGGTCTAGATAAAAATCAATTTGTTGATTAACAGAAGTAATTTCTAACCCTGTGACCATTTTCATATAAAGAACATCTAAAATACAGATAATGACACCTACATTCTTCATCCAAAAGAATGATAAATATGAAACTGAGAGAAGATACTTTAAAACTGAGACATTACACAAATGAATTAATCAGAGGAGATTAGGATTCAGAAACTTCACAGTTAACCAGGGGCATCTTTAGGAAGCTCCTGCCACTTTGACCTTCTCGTAGCCTCTCTACTTGAAGTTTTCTGCTCACTCTGGAAAGACAGCGTTCGAATGCCCGTCTCTGGGCCGTTTGTGCACCTACCGCTCAGCCTCTCCCCATTCCTCCCCCCCTCCCGCCGCAGTACATTGTGAAGTGTCATGGCAACACGCTGCTGCCCCAGTTCCTAGGGATGTACCGGGTCAGCGTGGACAATGAGGACAGCTACATGCTTGTGATGCGCAACATGTTTAGCCACCGTCTCCCTGTGCACAGGAAGTATGACCTCAAGGTACGGAGAGGACGGCTGTGGCAGAGGGGAAGGCCACCGGCCTGAGAGTGGGGAAGGGCCTTGGAGCGCACTGGATGATTCATTTTAAAGGAAAGAAAGTTTTGGGTTTGAGTAGCCGTCTCAGGAGTCGTCTTCACTGTTCTTTCAGCCACTTCTACTGACTTGGTCTTCGCGTCTCTCCACAGGGCTCCCTAGTGTCCCGGGAAGCCAGCGATAAGGAAAAGGTGATACTCATTTTAGGGTGAGGGATGGGGGAGGGCTGATGAAAGAGATGTTCGGATAAAGAGGCAGGGATTACCAGCTATTCGTTCTTATCTTAAACCCTGATGGGGGAGGGGGGGAAGTAAACTTATGCCACTCCAGGGATTGTGTGGATGGGGCAGTGGGAACAGCTGCTTTGTGGAGGGTTATTCCATGTGGAAGGTTTGGGGGTGGATAAGGATGTCAGACATGAAGAGCAAAATGCTCAATCTCCATCCCTCACTCTGGGCTCTCCTATTCAGTCAGCTAGCTTTGCTTAATGAGAAGAAAGAAAAGTCAGCATGGAGGGCCCCAATGAAAACCATTAGCGGAAAGTAGTGGGATGTGCTGTGGGGTACAGCTGCAGTGACTGAATCCGGGAAGACTGCTGGATTTGAGAACAGTCTCTGGGGCAGCATCCCTATGTGGAGTCCAGTGGGAGAAGGGCTGTAAGATCTCTCCCCCTGGAGACCACTGAGTTAGAGACAGAGCCCTGGATAGAGCAGGATTCTCTGGGACCCTCAGGGAAGGGCAGATTCCTAAGATGTCTCTTTACTTATTCTCAGGTTAAGGAATTGCCCACCCTTAAGGATATGGATTTTCTCAACAAGAACCAAAAAGTTTATATTGGTGAAGAGGAGAAGAAAGTATTTCTAGAGAAGCTAAAGAGAGATGTGGAGGTGATGATGTGGGAAATGACCTTGTTTCCTTTTTTGTTCTCCTCAGGGTAGTTGTCTCTCCACTCATGATATGAGGGAATTCCCCCCCTTCTCTTTATCCTTTGGGTTTCCTGCATGGTAAGGAGTTAGGTAGGAGACATGAAAACCACCTAGAGGTGGCCCATGGAGGGGATCGCTGGAGTGAGCTAAAAGGATGATCTTAGACACCAGGACATTTAGGTACTGAAGGGCAGTGGTATACTACCAACCCTCAATTTGTATACTTCCTTTGCTCAGTACGGCCCCAGAAATTCAAGGGTAGAGGGGGGCATAAGGGTGGTACCTGGGAGTGGGAAGGGAGATCAGGGTATCTGATTTGTCAGTGGGGTCTCAGTTCCTAGTACAGCTGAAGATCATGGACTACAGCCTTCTGCTGGGCATACACGACATAGTTCGCGGCTCTGAACCAGAGGAGGAGGGGCCTGTGCGGGAGGAGGAGTCAGAAGGGGATGGGGACTGTGGCCTGACTGGACCTCCTACTCTGGTGGGCTCCTATGGCACTTCCCCTGAGGGTATTGGCGGCTACATCCATTCCCATCGGCCCCTGGGCCCTGGAGAGTTTGAATCCTTCATTGATGTCTACGCCATCCGGAGTGCAGAGGGTAAGAGAGATCCTGGAAATGTTACAGGTGGGGAAGGTGGTCCCTGTGGGGCGGAGACCGGGGTGTCGGGTGGAGAGTGGGTTAGCTTCATGAAACAGATCTGACTGGTTCCTGAGGAGAGGGAATTGGGACTGTACTTGCTCTTCATTGGTGGTTACTCTCTCCAGGGGCCCCCCAGAAGGAAGTGTATTTCATGGGCCTCATTGATATCCTGACGCAGTATGACGCCAAGAAGAAAGCAGCTCATGCAGCCAAAACTGTCAAGCATGGGGTGAGGGTTCCACGAGGCCTTTCCTTTCCTGCCCTGACTCTTCCTTGGAAAAGAGCCTCTTGTGCCAGAGCAGTGGGGTGGCAAAAGGGTGAAGTGTTGGGTATGGCCATGTGGGGAGGGGGATGGAGGGTGGGGGGAGGGGTGGGGTGGCCTGACACTGTGTTCCATACCTCCTCTCACAGGCTGGGGCAGAGATCTCTACCGTCCATCCTGAGCAGTATGCTAAGCGATTCTTGGATTTTATTACCAACATTTTTGCCTAAGAGACTTCGTGGTGACTGCTGCTTTATGTTCAAGGTGGTGGGGTTCTGAGAGGCCTGGGGGAAATATGGATATTCTGGTCACTATGTCTTCTCTTCCTCATTGCTGAATCCAGGCTACAGCTCCTTCTGCCCGAATAACTCCATCTTATTGAGTAGGCTCTTCCAAGCCCTCAGAAATATATCACCTTTTCTCTCCTTGGTCCAGTTTTCTTCCCTCTCTGCCTCCAACAAGTCAACTTGCTTCATTAGCATGTTACTGTTGATTCTCTCCCAAGTGCCTTGACTTTTTTGTAAAATGTTCTGTAGTTTCTATAACACAGGAGGAGCGGCGGGGAGGGGGTTGTCTGCCAGCTTCAGGACCTAACTGGACAGATGGACCTGGCTCAAGCCACTACTCTGGATGCACTTTGCTCTGTGGGATGAACTAAGAATGTCTGAATTTTGCTGATAACTTTATAGAACTCACTGTGGCAGACTTCCTCCCCGGTAGGCCCTGGGATGGAAGACTACACGATACTACAGAAGGTGCAGGCGTGCACACATATGAGGGGATACGGCTAGTCTACACACAGAGGTGGGGAGGAGCGCGCTCAGTGGGCTCACACCTCGTGGAGGTGGGAATTAAGGGGAGTCGTGATTATGCAGGGAACTGGAGAAATGTCAGTCTCAGAGGTTGACTAGTCTCTCCAAGCTATCTTTCCTCACTCCATTTCCACCCCTACCTCTGTACTTCTGGGCACAGGAACCCAGAGATGGATGGCCAGGGTGTTCAGGCTTGGGGGGAGGCATGTGTTGCTGCTCTTCCCCAGGACCTCACACCTCTTCTGGCACTGGAACCCTTCCCTGTGGTATGGCCAGTTCTGGAGGCTAAGATGGTAAGCCAGGGGTGTAAGGTTCGTTCCCCATATTAAATTTCCTTTCATGTCTAGCCACCCCTGAAGTTTTATTCCCAGGAGAAGGGAATATCTCTACCTGGGTCCACCCTGGTCATTTCAAGAGGATGGAGGTGTCAAGTATGAGAGCCTCCTCTGCTCCCTAGAGGTGTGTGCCTCGCATATATCCTTCCCCCAAACTCTTTTTCCAGTTGGATTTATTATTCTGTTCTCTTCTGTCCCATCTTACTGCTACTGTTTCTCCCAGGGGACAGATGGCCTTCTTTGTCATCTTCTCTCTCCACCCCCAGAGGAGTCAGAGTCATAACTCAGTCACCCAGCCTCCAAAGACAGCTGAGCTGATGCATGATATTCTCAGAATGCAGAGGACCCTGATGAGCCCAGATAGCGTCCTCCCTGCCCTCCAATGCCTTTGGGGTAAAGGCGGCCGTTCTTCTAGCTGTCCTCCATACCCCTTGAAGCTTCTACATTTTTAAAAAATATAAAGACGGACACCAGCCACTGGCCTGTGGGGATGCAAAGATTCTTTGCTCTGTATCTGGCTGGATTGATCCATCTCACAAGAAGTCATGAGGTCATAAAGAAGAAGTCCTTTCTCCCCTCCATCTTCTGTTCCAAAGGTAGTAACAAGAGGGATCCCAGTAAAGGATCAGAGCACTTGTGACACCTTCCTGTCCAGAGCCTGATAGACCTCTTTCACTCCCACCATCTACCTTTCCCCAGTTGAATGCAATAAAACTCCATAACACCAGCAACTATTGTTCTTTAGAAATGGGTTTCTGACCAGGTGGCTGCTGATGTGCCATGAACAGTATGGTCTTCATTTGTTGCTTCTGACTTTCATCTTTTTTGTTTTGTTAACTAATACAAAAGGTCTTGTGTATTTGCTCCCATTGCTGTCGCTGTATAGAAATTAAATTATCGAATCCAAATTCCTTCACAGAAATGCCTCTTTTTTTCCTCCCCTTTTCTGAAGAAGCCTGTGCGTATGGGTTCAGGGACCAGATGAAGAATTTTGATCTTTAAGGTGGGCCTCTAACTAAGGATGCTTGTTTCTAGATAGATGGCAATGAACTCAGGCTCTGAGGATTGTGCATGGGAATGGGAACTTAGTCTCCAACTTTGTGGAAGTTAAACCGTACCAGGTTAGGGAGAACTGAGATGCTGTGACCCTCCCTTGTCCTCCAGGGTTCTAGGCTTGGTCACATCCCCAGCTCTGTAAAGGGGAGAGTGAGTGTCAGCTCACTAGCTAAAAGAAGAAATTTAGTTTTCTCCTAGGCTTCCTGGGAAAGAAGTCCTCTGCCTGGAGGGCAGGAATAGTACAACGGGTCCTGGGAAAGTGAAGAAGAAAGTGACCAAACCTGCCAGCCCAGAAGGGGAGTGAAGAAAAGGGGGTGATGGACAGAGGTTGTGGCCAGTCTGGGAGAGCCGGTGCTGCTGCACTGAGAGGTCTGGCTGGTGGAAAACCCTGGCTTGATGTGGCCCCAGGGAAGCAAGTTGGACTAGGGGTGGAGATTGCTCTGATGTGGGAAGCAAACTGAGCAGACCTTTTTTTTTTTTTCCCTTTGAGAGTTTTTAACTCTATTTGAACCACAGACTTGACACTACCCCCACCCTAATGCATTTTTGAAAAACGTATTCTCTTCCCCTTTTGCACCAGCCTCAGTATCTCTGGAAAGAAAACAATCAGAGGCACTTACCAGCTTACCCCCCTGGGAGCCGGTTGTGAGGGTCACAGAAGGTGATCTAGAAAAAGGCAAGAGATGAGGGAGGAGATTGAAATAGTTCAGTCCTGTGGTTTGTTTGTTTTTTAGATCCAGTGCCTTTCTCTATCCCATATGATTCCTCGAAGGCCCTTCTAGCATAAGGATCACAGCAATTTGCTCTGTCTTCCCCATCCACCTGGACCGACACTCCTCCTAGCCCGCCCACCCACCACCACCAGCTCCTGTAGCTGCCACGCAGCTGGCCGGGGAAGAAAAGGGAGAGGGTCCCGGGAGCGGGTGGCGAGCAGGGTGGCGTCTGGAAGGGATTTAACCTCCTACCCCCAGTTCCACGACGCCACTCCCTGCAAAGACTGGGACGGAGCCTCCATTTTTGTTTGGGGGGGCAGGCAGGGGCTCCAGGATGGAAGGTTGAGGGGGGACGGTGATTGGCGCCTGGGGGGGTGCAGTCGGCTGTTTCCCTCAGTTTGCACCCCCTTCACAATCACCCCCGCCCCCGCCACCTTCTCGGGGTCTCCCCCCCTTGTTGCTAAGGCCCAGGCCGTCATCCCAGCAACAGCCTCAGTCATGTGATCGGCAATGGCGGCGCTGACGAGAGGTAGGTGAGCCCGGCGCCCCCCACACCCACCGCGCGCCCCCCGGACCCCGCTCGCACCCCTTACGCGCTCTCCCGCTGCCCCTGCGCCCCCTCCTCCGCCTCCTTCCCCCGTGCGTGCGCGGCGCCGGGGCCCCCTTTACCCCGAGGAGCCTCTTTCTGTCATCCTCCAGCCTTGGCCTCCATTTAGAGGTTCTGGGGACAGGGATCGTGCGACATGCACCCGCACCCAGTGGTGGAGCTTTGGGGGCTTTGCGAGAGGGGAGGAGTGGGGAGCTGGTTCCGGGTTGTGTCTTGCAGGAGGTCGTGGGGGGAGGGGTGAAGCAGCCTCGGTGGATGCCCCCGGGGACCCTTGTCCTTCCCGGCTGCCAGCCCCTGTCCGGAGGGAGGGACTGACCCGGTGTCCAGCCTGGGTTGCCCCAGAGGAATCAGAGACCCAGCATAAGCTGTGGCCCCGCCTCCCTTTTCTGTGCGGGCAGGACTTGGAGCTAAGAGCACCTAGGTCCTGGGTTCCTTCCGATGGGTGGGCTGGGGGAGGGGTGTTTCACCTGGACAGACGGTGAGAGCTGAGGCTCCAGGGTTCCAGTTTCACTTTCTGAATCTCAAGATGCATCTGGCCTTGAGGGGACTGCGATGAAGGCAAAAACTGAGAGCTGCTCCCTTTAGGATCAGTCCAGGGATTGAGGTCACGCTGACAGCCCCTCTGTCTATTTGAGCTGCCTTCCGGGGTGCTGGAGGGACACCTCTGCAGTTGAGCATGGCGAGACTTAGGGGAACATCAGACTCCTCCAGCAGAGCCCCACCCCTCCTAAATACAGCCTAGGTTGCTGACAGGCTTGCACTTGGTGTGCTGGCTTTAAAAGGTGGCAGTGAGAACTTTATTGTAGGGGCTGCTGCCACTTAGTTTGCGTTCCAGACAGACTTCAGCTGGAGACAGGGGGCGGATTCTCTAGGAAGGCCCCCCAGCAAAACGGGCTAAATTCCGTGGGAATGTGGAGCAGAATGAGGAGTGGGGGAACATAGGAACTATTCTTGTCCCTGTGATCTGAGGGAAGTGGCAAGGAGGACCTCCATATGTGTGGGCTTTCCCTTCCTCACTTCTCTTATCTGTTCCCTAGACTTTCCTGAGAGCCTCAGAGCTGAGGGAGAAAAGAGAAAAGTTGGCATGTTGAAATTCCTTCTTTAACAACTTGGGAAGAGGCTAGGGGGATGGGATTCTGCAGGAGAGGAGAGGAAATGGAAGAGGAGTTTTTCTTTTTTTTATGGGCTGATTGGGGAGGATGGTAACATTCGTCATCATAACTTTCTACCCTCCCTCTTCCCCTAGTCCTGGTCAGCTGAGTGTGGAATAGAGGGATTTCTGCCGCTGTCATCGTCCATGGGCTTTCAAGGTACCTGTATCCTGAGGGAACCGCAGCTTTCACCTTTAAATTGGTTTCCTCCAATCTGTGTTCCAAGTAATCCCATTCTGAGTAATTTACATTCAGGTTCTCATCTGTATTATGTGGGTTGCTGGGTTGGGGCATGTGGGAACGGAGCAAGGGGTTTCTCACTTTCCCTCCTTTTCGTGTCTGCCCACCAGGTCACACCACCTACAAGTAGGGAGCAGGGACAGAAAGAGAGCCTGCATGCCATTTCTAAGCTCTTCAGGATCAAAGTGAGCAAAAAGGAGGGTCCAAAAGTCTCCCCCCACCCCTTTTACAGAACCCAGTTTTCATCCACAGTGGGGAGGGGCAGGTTGTTGCTGTGACCCTGGGGGGAGTGGAAGGAGAACCAAGAATGATGCTTGGTTTAGATGAGAATGTTGTAGAAACTTTCTTACTCTTCAGTTGGTGCTGGGGTTTGAAAGAGAAGAGGAGAGAGAAAATGAACTTGGGGAAGGAGTTAGTTGGGTGTTGGACTTTCAGAGAACAGAGGTAATATAAAGTTGGAAAGAAACCTGAAGTAGGAGGCACTGATGTTTGTCAAACGGGGACCCCCCAACCCTGAGTGCCTTTCACCCTGGGGGCAGTGTCGTTCGTCCTGTCCAGAATGGCAGCCTGTGGAGGCACCTGCAAGACCAAAGTGACTGTCTCCAAGCCTGTGTGGGACTTCCTGAGCAAGGAGACCCCAGCCCGGCTGGCCCGGCTTCGGGAGGAGCACCGTGTGTCCATCCTCATAGATGGCGAAACTTCTGACATCTATGTTCTCCAGCTTTCCCCACAGGGCCCTCCCCCGGCCCCTCCCAATGGGCTCTACCTGGCCCGGAAGGCTCTTAAGGGGCTGCTAAAAGAGGCGGAGAAAGAGCTGAAGAAAGCTCAGAGGCAGGGGGAGCTTATGGGCTGCCTGGCTTTGGGGGGTGGGGGGGAACACCCTGAGCTGCACCGCCCAGGCCCACCCCCTCTCAGAGCAGCCCCACTCCTGCCCCCAGGGGCACGGGGTCTTCCCCCACCTCCTCCTCCCCTGCCCCCTCCTCTCCCTCCCCGCCTTCGGGAGGAGGCAGAAGAGCAAGAGAGTACCTGCCCCATCTGTCTGGGGGAGATCCAGAATGCCAAGACGTTGGAGAAGTGCCGGCACTCTTTCTGTGAAGGCTGCATCACCCGGGCCCTGCAGGTGAAAAAGGCCTGCCCCATGTGTGGCCGCTTCTATGGGCAGCTGGTGGGCAACCAGCCCCAGAATGGGCGGATGCTGGTCTCTAAGGACTCCACACTCCTACTGCCCAGCTATGAGAAATACGGCACCATCGTCATCCAGTATGTCTTCCCGCCCGGTGTCCAGGGGGTAAGCAGACTGCTGCCTGCCCTTACCCTGTGTTTTCTCCCTCCCCCAGCTCCTCCTCTGACCTATGAAAGCTGAGGAGGGTGAGTGTGTTTGTCAGATGTGATACAGTTTTGCTGTTTCCACTGCATGCCTTTTGCTGTATGTCTTCACACTCAATGCTCTGAAGCTAGGAGGTCCCCTGAAGGCCCAGGTTTTCCATCCCTACAACCCTAAGGCACTCATGAAAGTCAGGTATCGGAGAAAGGAATTGAATGCAATTTCCAATTCTGCAGAGATGGTGGCTCAGGCGCAGGCAGGCACAGCAGGAAGGGATCTAACCCGTCTAACAGAACTGGCAGTGGAACTCCATTCCAGATATATGAGAGAGGAGAACCCTGGTGACAGTGTAAGGTTACAGTGGGAGTGGTCAAGGGCCCACGGGTGCCCTTCTGCTTGACAAAGAGTAATTTCCAGTTCTGCTTTGCAGCAGGAGGAGGAAGCTCTGAAGAAGAGCAATAGGAAAATGGAACAGGTTAGACAGTGGATGCAGCACTGGGAGTGTTTTCAGGTAGAGAAGAGAAGGTGAAAGATAGATCATTCTGTCTTCACACTTCTGCTGAGTTATCTGGGGAGTAAGGACCAGCCACCTTCCATCACTTCTGAGCATCTGTTTGCTACTGAGTTGAAACTTAGGGATTGTGCCCAGGAGAAGGAACCTCTTAACAGTAAGGACTTTGTCCAGAAACAGGCTCCTGCTGCCCAGACCCTCCAGTCTCTCCTGGCCTGAAAGGCCGTCAGCCTGTCGCTGCCCTGTCAGCATCAGCTGGGTGTGCAGACAGAAGGCTGGCCAGGGTGACCCTCCATTGGCATCATGACCTTACCGTGCCCAGCTGCTCACTGCCCACTTTGCCTCCCCCTCCTCCCAGGCTGAACACCCAAACCCAGGAGTTCGGTACCCTGGCACCACACGGGTGGCCTACCTCCCAGACTGCCCCGAGGGCAACAAGGTGCTGACCCTGTTCCGAAAGGCGTTTGACCAGCGTCTCACCTTCACTATTGGCACGTCCATGACCACAGGGAGACCGAATGTCATCACCTGGAACGACATCCACCACAAGACCAGCTGCACAGGGGGACCCCAGCTGTGGGACACTCCTTCATTTCCCTTTACTCAGCTCCTCCCCTTCTGTCCATTTCCACTGAGGGAATAACATCAACCCCCTTTCTCTGGGAGCCTCCTAACTGGAGAGGACCAGCCCAAACTATTCAACCATCTCTCCTGTCCCAGTGTCTCCTACATTTAACCTGGTCCTGATGTGCCCAGCTTAACCTACTAAAAATAAGCAGAATTGGGGTTCAAAGAGGGAGGGGGCAATCCCTTTCTCTGTGCTTGGATGACATTAGGGGAGGGGCGAGAGGGGCCGCAAGGGGGTCCCCAGATGAGTGTGAGCCTGGGGGTAATGTGAGTAAGGCCCAACAGCTAACCCTGACCCTCATTTCTCTTTGCTCCCAGGTTTGGGTACCCGGACCCCACCTACCTGACCCGGGTGCAAGAGGAGCTGAGAGCCAAGGGTATCACAGACGATTGAAGGACATCCCCTTTGCCAAGGCCCCTGCCGTTCTCCTCCACTAGGACCCAACAGAAGCCTCTGTCCTTTTCTCCTTCTGCCCCCCATACCACACAGTCGGGGACCTGTCTGACTGGGGAAGGAGTTCAAAGAGGGAGGGGGCCATCCCTTTCTCTGTCCCCCGCAGGCCAAGTGCTTCAGTGCAGTGTGAGCCGCTCCCTTCTGACAGAGGCTGTTCCTCAGGCTCTGCCTCCCTCCTCCCCTGTACATACTCCCAGTCTTCCTGCCCCCTCCATTGCCCTTGGCTTTTTCTGGTATGTGCTGTGCGCCAGTGACTAAGCTGAGAAAGGACCTGAGTGGGGAGGGGAAGGGGTCTTGAACCCCCCCACCCCCCAGTACATCTCCACTGCTGAACTTCAGTGCAGGGGAGGGGGATTCTAGCGGGTGTGAGCCCCCATGGAGCCCGCGCTGTGTTACTCAGAACCAATTCCCCATCTACGTTAACCTTGCCCTTTCCTGTCTCTGTTTCTGTCCGTCTGTCTTCTCCTGCTCTTCTCTGTACCCAATAAGGAGCCTCCTTACCCTGTTCTGGAACCACCGCCAAACTGTAGCTTTTAACTTAATAAAAATAAAGTAAAATATGCAACTCTATGCCACACCCATTCTGTTCTGTGAACCAGGGGGGGTTGGGTGGGGAGCAGGACCTGCTGAGAAGGGGAAGGGGGCAGTGATTAGAAAACCCCCGGGGGCCTCCCCAGTCTCTAAGCCTGCACAGGGCCTGGGGGAACAGCCTGTACCTTGTGCGAGCCACGATGACCCTGCGAAGCCCCGGGTCACACTTCACACTGGAATCGGGATTAAGGGGTTTGTTGTTGAGCTACGGTTGCAGGGAGGAACAACCCTACCCCTTTTGAAAAGTTTGGCTAGGGTGGGAGTAGGGGCGGGGCCGGGCAGGGGGCGGATTCGTCAGCAGCAACTCCCCGGACGCACGCAGGCCTCAGAGCCCCTCAGCTTCCGTGCCCCTCAGCCCTGAAACTTGGAGCTGAGTAGGGGTCCAGCATGAAGCCCCCGGACCGCCCCGCCCCTGGCCGCACTGACCGGATACTGGGGGTCATGGGGGGCATGCTGCGCGCATGCGCCCTGCCCGGGCAGGAGGGGGTAAGAAAGGGCGAGTATGGTGGGGTTCGGCGGTGTTTAGGGGGCTTCAGGAGGGCTGCACTCCACAACTCAATCACACGGAAAAAGAAATTTTGCGGGGCACTCTCAGGAATCCAGGAGTCCCATTAAGAGGGCCACAGCCACGTTCTGGGTGAACCGTTCCCTCCACTCCAGTCTTGGCGACCCTTTGATAACAATGTGGATTTTTTGACAGCAGGGGAGAGGGGGAAGGTCAAGGCTGGGCGTGAAGGGCGGATTCCTTACAATCATTCTATCCCCACAGCCCCCCGAGAGAAGCCCCCTGGGGCCGGAGGGGACCGAGCCAGAGACTGCCTGTACGGAGGGGGGTCAGAGAGGGGAGCGTGAACGTGAGGTCCCCGCTTGGGCTCTGCAGCCCGGTAAGAAGCTGGCGGTGGGGTGGGGCTCGGTTTGCCATCCTGCGCAAAGTGGCGAATTATTTTTTTTTAAATGCTCTTATGGGCATAAAGGTGCACATTTAATTTGCATGAGACCCATTTAATCGTTGAGACCTCCACGCTTCTTCTTGCCCTCTAGTCTGCTGTGTGTCCCCCACGCAGCCGGCCTCGAGCCCCCGCAGGCGGAGTGTCCCCGCGCCCCACCCCTGGCCCCTCGCCAGCCCAGGCTCCGGGACTTCGCCTTAATTGGTGCTTAGCCTCGGCTGGAGTCCCCGGGCCTGGAGGAAAGAAGGGTCCGGTGAGAGGGCTGCATCTGGGCTGTGTTCCCCATTCACGCACCCTTACTGAGGGGCCTGGTCCACCCCTGCGCGGGTAGGGATGGTCCCAACCCCAGGACATCTTCGCACAGGCCAAGGCCGCGTCCACCGCGCCCTTCTCCACCGCAGCGGCGGAGGGGCGACCCGGGCAGCCCCCACCGCTGGACTTAATCCCCACCCCAGCCCTCCGCAGTCAGAGCCCGCGATGCTGTTAGGAGGGGGAACCGGGGCTGGGGAGCCCAGGACGCGGAGGAGGGGCGGAGGCGTTGGGGACGTGGAGTGGGAACGCTGTGGTGCCTGGGGGAGGGGGGATTGGGGCGGGAACCCGGCGCTGGCGAAAGGGGGAACCGGAGGGAGAGGGCGGAGCTGGGCCGCAGAAGCCCCTCCCCGCAGCGGCACCGCGGCCGAGCCTGTTATTCGGCTCGCCGCTCGGCCGGAACCCGCGCAGCGCCCGTGAACTCGGGGAGTCAGCCCCCGCCTTCTCCCCTGCCCGGGCCTAGAACCACCCCCAACCCGAGAGGCCGGAGACGGAGCTGGAGCGGCTGCCACATCCCGGCCCAGTCTCCCCCATCACCCCTCCCCTCCCCGCTGGACATCTGGACCCTGGGCCCCGCACCGACAGGGTTCCGGAAACCCTCCCCGCCCAGATCCGCGGCCCGGCCGCGCGCCGCCCTCCCCGCAGAGCCCCCAGCCCTCTCCCAGACTAGACTTCCGCCTACCCCTGGACGCCCCCTCCTCGGTCCCTCCCTCCCCCGCTCCCCCAGCCTGGAGCGGGGGTAGGAGGGAGGGGGGGTGTGCGCCCTGCGTGGTCCCCACCCCGCCCCGCCCCCCGTGATTCCCCCTGCATGGCCGGCTCGGGCGGGGGGTTCGGGGGGCCCCGGGCGCCATGCGCGGGGGGCACAAGGGGGGTCGCTGTGCCTGTCCCCATGTGATCCGAAAAGTGCTGGCAAAATGCGGCTGCTGCATCGCCCGGGGGGGACGTGGTGAGTGTGAGGTCTCCAGGGCTCAGTGTTGAATGGGGGGCGGGCTGAGGGTTCAGGATTTCTGTTTGCCCTGGCCTTAGGGATTTAGAAGCTGGAGACTGTACCTGTGTTTTCCAGGAAACACTTAATAGATGATCTCTAAGATCCCTTCTGCCTGCCAATTTCTAACTAGTTAAGGAAATTGGGGAAGGGGCAGGGCTTTCTTGTAGTTAAGTGGGTATCTGGAGGACCCATCCACAATCCTTTTAGGCCTAGAACCGCATCTTCCCTCAAACCCTTTTGCTGAGAATCTACTTCAGCTCTGAACAGGGACAGGGGGATGGAGGGCTGAGGAATGAAGGGGTCTACCAGACGCTTTCTCAAAAATCCCTGCTCCTCTCCCTGAGCCCAGGCCAGAGAGCCCCCTGACGCACTCCCCGCTTGCCCCCTCTGTTGGGTTTGTGCATGTTGGGGAGGTGGGCTGCAGAAGTCTTTTCTTTTTATTATAGTGATTACTACAGTTTGTGGAGGAGGGGTCTGGGGGCGGCAGATGGGCTCTTAGCTCCTCATACCCCCCTTCTCAGAAAATGGTCTGTACCCACGGGAAGGGGGAGGGTTGTAAGAGAACAGATGGCCACCCTGCACCCCCGCTTCCAGTGTCTGCCCAGATGGCCGCCCCCACCCCCATATCTATGCCATGCTCAGGATGGGGGGAACCTCCACATGTAACTGGGGTCGAAGCCTGGGAAGCCAGATATTTACTCTCCTTCCTTTCAAGGGTGCCCTGGTGAAATCTTCTGTCTGGGCCAACTCAAATGAGGATGGCAAGAGAGAGCCTGGGGAAAAGGGGCTGAGCGTGATAGAGGGGAGGCTCTGGGAGCTTCTAAAGATCCTGAGTCTGGAGCTGGAGGAATAGCTGTCACCCCTTTTGTTCCTCCCCACCCCATTAGAATCCTATTCCATTGCTGGCAGTGAGGGGAGTATCTCAGCTTCAGGTGCCTCGGGCCTGGCTGCCCCCTCTGGCCCCACCTCTGGCCTCAGCTCTGGCCCCTGCTCCCCGGGCCCTCCAGGGCCCGTCGGTGGCCTGAGAAGATGGTTGGATCACTCCAAACATTGTCTCAATGTGGAAACCGAAGCAGACAGTAGCCAGGCTGGACCATATGAGGTAAGCAGGGAGCATCACAGAATGTAGGACATCCCTGAAGGACACTGGGAGAGAGAATAGGTTGAGGGTCACTGGTCAGTGGACAGACACAGCTACTGTCCCTGACCTCTGGCACTTGACCTTGGCCCCTAGAACTGGATGCTGGAACCAGCTCTAGCCACAGGAGAGGAGCTGCCAGAATTGACCCTGCTGACCACACTGTTGGAGGGCCCTGGAGATAAGACGAAGGTCTGAGGAAATGGTCTGGAGTGGTTCCCCTTACCCAAAAGGCATCCATTTGTTTACTCTCGGATGTTCTTTTCTTTCAGCCACCTGAGGAAGAGACTTTGTCCCAAGCCCCTGAGAGTGAAGAGGAACAGAAAAAGAAGGCTCTGGAAAGGAGTATGTAAGTGTCCCTATAACCTCGCTCCCCTCCTGCCACTGCACAACTTCCAGAGGAAACGTCCCTCACATTTTAGGTTTGAGAATTGGAATTTCCTCTGAGGTTAGCTGTGGTAAGGAAGGGACTTCTAGTCCAGGAGGGAGGACACAGCTAAATCAAGGATGCGCACTCCTGCTTTCTTCCCAGGTATGTCCTCAGTGAACTGGTAGAGACAGAGAAAATGTACGTGGAGGACTTGGGGCAGATTGTGGAGGTAACTCCCCTTTCCCTTCCCAGATCTGGCCTGACCCTTTCCGTCTGCCCAGGGCTAATTTTAAGAGATATCCTTGATGCTCCTCTGTTCCACCTTCCCAGTCCGCTCTCCATCCTGGACTTGCTGGAGAGGGGGTGTTCCCACAAGGGCTGGCCCCACACACCCATGCTCCCACCCCAAACTTCCCACAGGGTTACATGGCCACCATGGCTGCTCAGGGGGTCCCGGAGAGTCTTCGAGGCCGTGACAGGATTGTGTTTGGAAACATCCAGCAAATATACGAGTGGCATCGAGAGTGAGTGGTGGAGCCCTGAGAGAAAGGGGGAGGGGTGTATGTCTGGTTGTCTCGGTGTCCCACACATGGCCCAGGAGCTGTTGTTGCCTGACGAATGTTTGGACAGGCTTCATGGGGAACACTACTGGGCAGACAGCCCTAAGTTGCATGGGTGGGGATATTTGACCTACCTTTTTCCTTCGGATCTCTCTAGCTATTTCCTGGGGGAACTACAGCAGTGTTTGAAGGATCCTGATTGGCTGGCTCAGCTATTCATCAAACATGTGAGGCTTGAGAGGGTGGAGCTGGGGGAGGGCTTGGGGGTAGATGAGACTCTGCAGACGTGTTCTCCCTCCTCACCCACCCTGCTCTTTCTTAAACTCTACACCTGTTAGGAACGCCGGCTGCATATGTATGTGGTATACTGTCAGAATAAGCCAAAATCAGAGCATGTGGTGTCAGAATTTGGGGACAGCTACTTCGAGGTCAGTGGCTGAGGTGCTTGGGGGAAAGAGGGGCAGAATCATCGTGTGCAGGCTTTCCAGGCTGCACAACCACCCCGTGTCCCTGTCTCCAGGAGCTCCGGCAACAGCTGGGGCACCGACTGCAGCTCAGTGACCTCCTCATCAAACCAGTGCAGAGGATCATGAAATACCAGCTGCTGCTCAAGGTCAGGAACACCCACCTGTTCCGGGGGCTCACAGTCGCTTGGCACGGCGCTTTCCTCACTTGTCTCCCCAGGGTTCCTAACTCTTCCTCCAGACTTCCTAGGAGTCTTCACCTGTGTCTTTGGGGAAGGCTGTGAGAGCCTCTGAGGACATCCTCGGGCCTTCCCTGAGCATTTCTTTTTTACGTCTTAGGATTTTCTCAAGTATTATAGTAGAGCTGGGATGGATACTGAAGAGCTGGAGGTGAGGACTTCTAAGTCTTCCAGGGCACATCACACACACCTTATCTTAGTCTTCTGGATCCCCCAGCTCCTTGGGTGGTATAGTGCTGTCCAATTTTTAGGGGGAGGCTCATCAGGGGTCAAAACATGGTCTGAAGTCAAAATGCTGCTCCTTCCCAATAATGACGATGCTTCTCTCTTCACCTGTGTCCCAGCGAGCAGTGGAAGTCATGTGCATTGTGCCCAAGCGCTGCAACGACATGATGACCCTGGGGAGACTGCGGGGGTTTGAGGTATGCGGATGGAGCGGGAAACCTGAGGCCAGGTGCTCTTCTGCCTGGGCCTGAGTGCTCAGGCAGTCCTTATGCGAACTGTCCTCTCCTGGTGCTGGCCCTACCGTTGTTTGGGAGTGTCAGGGGAAGGAGCGGGGAGAAAGTTGCCCCTTTTCTCTTCTTATTTTTTGCTGGAAAACCACTGTCCTTTGGTTCTAGGGCAAACTGACTGCTCAGGGGAAGCTCCTGTGCCAGGACACATTCTGGGTCACAGAGCCCGAGGCTGGGGGGCTTCTCTCCTCCCGGGGTCGTGAGCGGCGTGTCTTCCTCTTTGAGCAAATTGTCATCTTCAGTGAGGCCCTGGGAGGAGGAGCTCGAGGTGGAGCACAGCCCGGATATGCGTACAAGAGCAGCATCAAGGTAGGGAGGGCTTTGGCTAGGGTGCAGTGAGGCCTCTGACACGGTGTCTGGCTTTTGGATTTGTTGGAGAGGGCAGGAACCAGAGGTGGCCTGAGGAATTTGGGGGTGCTATCTCCCATTTGCCTATCCAGGTGAGCTGTCTTGGACTGGAGGGGAACCTCCAAGGTGACCCTTGCCGCTTTGCTCTGACCTCCAGAGGGCCAGAGGGGGGGATCCAGCGCTATGTCCTGCAGACTGCAGACCCTGCAGTTAGTCGGGCCTGGGTCAAGCAAGTGGCTCAGATCCTGGAAAGCCAGCGAGACTTTCTCAATGGTAAAGCTCTTACCCTCTCACCTCCACCTGCTCTTTCAGCCCTTTGACCTCCTGAATCCCTCACTGCCCAATCTCCCAGCCCTGCCCTCTGACCCCAGCTTCTCCTTGTCCCCTGTTCCCACTTTTCCACTACTGGCTCAAGAAGCAGTAACTCAGAATCCCTCAAGGCCAGTATACATGGATGACAGTGCTTTGGAGGGAGGGCCCATGGGAGGATGGCCTGAGCAGACCCCAGAGGGAGAGGACCTCTGTCTGCAGTGACCCTCCTTCTGCTTTTCTCCTTGCCCCAGCACTGCAGTCTCCCATTGAGTACCAGAGACGAGAGAGCCAGACCAACAGCCTGGGGCGGTCAGGAGGGCCAGGAGTAGGAAGCCCTGGGAAAATTCGGCCTGGAGACCGGTCCCAGGTCAGCACACACACACCCATCAATGGCTCTCTCCCCTCCCTGCTGCTGTTACCCAAACGAGAGTTGGCCAGAGCCCCCCTGCCCCTGGAAACACAGGTATGAAGAATGGTGCTCCCGGGTTGTAAGGGTAGAATGGGAAGGGCCTCTCTTGTTCTGGGATCCCCAAATCCCTCTCCCCCATTTCCTTCCTCTCCACCACCTTCCTTTTGTCTGCCCCTTCCTACTTCCCATCTCTTACCTTCCTCCCTGCACTTTAACTAATGGTCTCAGATCAGCTAAGATGTCTGCAGGAGGTGGCTTTTATAGGGGCTTCCATTGAAAAGAGTAACGGGTGAGGGTGGATTCCTAAATTTTTTGATCCTTCAGCTTGTGCCTTTCTTCAGGCCCTCAGTGACATCCCCCAGACTCCTCGTGACTCTCCTTCAGTTCCACCAGTTCCACCAATTCCAAACACCCCACTCTGCCAGGCCAGACTTGCCAAGTTGGATGAAGATGAGCTGTAATTGGCGAAGGCCACGGGGGTGGTGCTGACTCAGCCACTCTCTTCCCCAAGGAACTTCAGGGCAACCCTTCTGGCACTGCCGAGAAACTCCTCCCTCTTGATGTCGGAGGTGGGCAAAGCTGGCAGTGGTGTCAACTTGGAGGAGGGTACCTAGACTCAGAAGGACTCCTTTCTGTCCCAGTAACATGGGCTCCTTCAGCTCCCACCCCTATGCATGCATCACAGGTCCCCCAAGAGGAGGATATGTGGGTGGGTGGGAGGGCTGGGGCAAGGGCCAGATAGAAATGATTGTTTGTTTGGTTTTTTTTTTTTCCTGTTTTCTGAGAATAAAGGTTTTGTTATATGACTGAGGCTGCTGTCTTGGCACAGGGAAGGGGAAGCGGTGGTGGGGTAAGGGGGACGAAGTGGTATGGAAGAGAGCAGCTGGCCCTTGGAATCAGTTTCAGCGGGGGTCTGGTGAAAGGAGCAGGGCACAGGCTGTAAGATAAAGGACAAGGCTCTTTGTCTCTCACCCGCAACTGCAGACTGCTCAGTCCAGACAGGGGGTTTGCAGGCGCTGGAACACCCTAGATCACAGGTGGCAAACACAAGGCCCTCGGCCGAATCCGGCCCTCAGCCTTGTTTTATCTGGCTTGCACCTTGCTTCTACCTGTAGTTACATTTATACAGTCCTAAAATTACGTTTGGCCCTCTGAAGGCAACCGAGAGGCTGATGTGGTCCCTGGTGAAAATGAGTTTGACATCCCTGCCCTAGATTTTTGATAAATCCTCCCCTTTACCAAGCCCTTCTTCCCCTCCCATCTGGCCTGTGTTCTAGACCCCACAGAAAGCCCACAGCAGCCTGACTTCCCACCATTCCCCCAACACCCAGATTCTAAAGCACCAAATGCCCAATGTACCTTTCTTCAGAGGCCTCCATGTTCAGCTGAGGGAGAATGAGACGGTAGAGAGGATGCTGAGTACTATGGCCCCTTCTGGCTCTAGATCTTATTTTTGCTGCCTAGGAAGTCATGAGGCACATCCATGCTGAGCAGGAATGAATTCCTCTTCAAGCCATAGACCCAAGAGTGTAGAGTCCAAAGGGATCTTCACCCCTCCCGACTTCTGGGATAGCCCCTGGGACAGAAAGCCAAATGTGCGGAGACCGATATCCAGATTCCCTGTCCTGGGTCCTTGGTCCTCAGTGTGCCCACTTTGTCCATTTGTCCCCTGGGCTTAGTCACGTGTACTTGGGCTTCCTCAGCAGACAATAGACTGCTGGGGTGGAGGTGGGGGTGAGGAGGAGCTGGAGCCTCCCTGTGGGCCTGAGGTCCCTCTGTCTGACAATGGGAGGAGGGACCTTTTGGGAGGGGGACAGGACGTACAGCCCAGATAAGCCTTCTGGGGAACAATAGAAGGAATTGAAGAGGGGAGATCCACCCTCACTGTACCCTACCCCCAGGACTTTGGGGTCAGGGATGGGGACCAGAAGGTGATGGGGAGGGGTACTGAGATTCTTGTGAGTGGAGGAGGGGATGGGGCAAACAGTAGGATTTGGGAGCTCAGAACCTCTGTATCTCTTTAGGGACCACAGGACTCCGTGAGGTGGGTGGACGGGCAACAAATTGTACTTAATTTAACCACAAATGTGCTTTTGAGTGCCTAATTTGTGAATTGCACTTGAATGTAATAAATGGTGTTTCAGGTTTTTTGGTTTCTAAGAAATAAAATAAAACTTTCCTATCAGTTCTGTATTTTTCCTGAGGCCCTCAACTGGGAATTTAGGCCCAGGCTCTCCCCGCGGACATGTGGGGTGATGGTTCTCTGTCATCCCAACACAAGTAGCTGCTTCTCATTTCAGCTGTTTGTGAAACTGAAGAGGCCGACAGAGCTCATTACACTCTCTTGGGGGCAACCTGTGCTCCAAGAGGATTTGGGTCCGGAAGATGGAGGGACTGGGGCTAAAATCCTTTGAATTTTCTTGCTTAGGCAGGGAATGCAGTGTCTCTAAGAATGACCTGTAACCCGAGAGGAGCCAGCTTCCGTGTTCTCCCAAAGTGTAGATTCAAAGGGAACTCAGGGTGAAGGGGCAGAGAGTGAAAAGGCTTAGGAGTGGAAAATAGTCAGAGTTGGGTGCGCTTGCCTTTTGGGCTATCCCTCTGGTCCCTAAACCTTTCCACAGCCACCCCTGTAGGAACCTGCTACAGGGTGCGATCTCGCCTAGGACATCTGAGGAAACGCCTGAGACACCCCCTCCTCAAGCAGCACTGTCCTGCTTGTAGAGGGTCCCCAACCGAGGGCGTCCTCCGGGGCCGGATTGGACCCTGCTTCAGAGAGGCGGGACCCAAGGCTAGCGGGTGGAGGAGTATTTAAGCCTGGGCGTAGTTGGAGGTTGCTAAGAGCAAAATGAGTGGGCTACTGGGCGCCAGGACCTGCTCGAGGCCAGGAGAGGCCTCCGACCTTAAGTCCCCTCTGAGTGCCAAGCTCAGGGAACCTCTTACCGAGGCCCGGTTCCAGCAGCTCTTCGGGGACGCAGAGCAGGAGAGGGAGCTACTGGCGGAGCCCCGCTGGTCCGAGCTGTGCAGACGGTGGAAGCGGCGGACCCGCGCCTGTTCCGGACCAGGGGCGTGGCGCCTGTTGCTGGCGCGGCTGCCCCCACTGCGCTGGCTGCCCCGCTACCGTTGGAGGGCCTGGCTGCTTGGGGATGCGGTGGCTGGAGTGACTGTGGGCATCGTTCACGTGCCCCAGGGTGAGCGGCCCCCACACCAACCTGCCAGGGCCGCAAGCTCTAGAGGGCTTCGGGGAAGCGAGGTGGGCTGGGATCCCGGGAGCGAGGTGATGGGTTTGTGTGGCTGAGGTTCGGAGTCGGGGACCTGAGGCCAGGTTCTGGGGAAGGACTATGGAGCGCCATCAGATCCCCACCCCCAGATCCCCTCATCTGCGCAGTCCGGCGAGAAGTCTTGGCCACTTTCCGGCTCAGCGAACTGGAGAGAGGCACAACCCCTGCCCCCCAGCACTCGGCCGGACACGGATTTGTGCCCCTGACCACCCAGCGACCTCCCACCAGGCCCGTTAACCCCTCGGTTCCCTCCTGAGACGAGGTTTAGCGTCTCCTCGCCAGCCTCTGACAGTGTGGGAAGGGGGCAGCGCCCTGAAGCCGGCACCCTCCACCCCTCCACCGCAACGGAACTTTCATCCCACGTCTCCCCCAGGCATGGCTTTTGCCCTCTTGACCTCCGTGCCCCCAGTGTTCGGCCTCTACACGTCCTTCTTTCCCGTCCTTATCTACACCTTGTTGGGCACTGGAAGACACCTGTCCACAGGTGAGTGACCCACTGACATCTATCCTTTTCTGTGGGGTGAAAATGGACTGGAATTTGAGGCTTCTGTTCTTGTAAGCCCCTTAGCCCTTTCCCCTTACTCGCCACCACGCCCTTGCCTGACCCTCTGACCCAGGCAATGCTTGTTGGGGGTGCGAGGAGGTGGCAATTTACTGGGACTTTTTCTCCCCATGAAATTTGGTTAAAATTCTGGGACTTGCAAGAGGGGAGAAGAGATGCGCAGTCACCCAAAGGGGCACGTAGTCCGCTGGGCGTCCGCACGAAGAGGCAGAGATTCAGTCTGGGGCCCGTTTTTGCCGGTTGGTGCCCCCTGCTAACCTCCCTCACCACGGGCGCCCGGCTTCTGCACCGGCCGAGCCCTGCGGTTTTCGCCTGAGCGGCTGCCTTCTGCGGGAGCGAGGTCTGATGCCCACACACCGGCAGCAAGCGCACAGCCTGCGCTGTCGCTGTGCCCCGGACAGCACAACTGGTCATTTCTACGTTTGCCCTTGGGTCCTAGGAACGTTCGCCGTACTCAGCCTCATGACGGGCTCGGCCGTGGAGCAGCTAGTGCCCGAACCCCTCGGGGGAAACTTGAGCGTAACCGAGAGGGAACAGCTGGACGCTCAGCGAGTCCAGGCGGCTGCGGCCTTGGCCTTCGGGAGCGGGGCGTTGATGGTGAGGGAGGATCCTGCGGGATCCCCGCTGGGCGCCCGGGGGAATCGGGCCAGAGGAAAGGGTGGGATGCGTCTGCCGCTCGCAGGTCTTGGCAGGAGAAGTGCGCGAAGAAGCCGGCGCGCTGCGCTGCAACTGGTCTGCTCCTCGGGTGGTGACTGCGCATCTTCTTCCCGGCAGCTGGGGATGTTCGCGCTGCAGCTCGGCGTCCTGTCCACCTTTCTGTCAGAGCCAGTGGTTAAAGCGCTGACCAGCGGGACCGCGCTGCACGTGCTCGTGTCCCAACTGCCCAGCCTTTTGGGGTTGCCCCTCCCTCGCCAGATCGGCTGCTTTGCCCTCTTTAAGGTGGGAGTGGAGAACAGCGGAAAAGGGGCTTCTAGCAGTCCCGGGAAGAGGGCAACCCGACAAGGAAGGGAAGACGAGCGGATGGACAGTGTGTGACGGGGTGGGGGCGGGGGCGGGGGAAAGGCGGTGAGGACCAGGAGGCTGAATGAGGGTCGCCGTGGAGGTGGGAGAGCAGGCCTTGCCTGGATCTGCTAGGTCCGCGCTGGGGACAGCCGCCCCTGGCTCTGGGCCCTCGGCTCACCCGCCCTTGCCCACAGACGCTGGCCGCTGTGCTGACAGCGCTGCCTCGGAGCAATCCGGCCGAACTGACCATCTCTGCACTCAGCCTGGCGCTCCTCGTGCCAGTCAAGGAATTGAACGTGAGGTTTCGAGACAAGCTACCCACCCCGATCCCAGGGGAAATCGTCATGGTGAGGATGGCTCCTGCGCCTCGCAGACCTTGCCTATCCTGTGGGAGCTGGCCGTTACCGCCCTCTAGCGGAGTAAAGAGAGGTCACAGCCGAGAGGTCCTGCTTACGCATATACCCCGTGTTTTGCCCTGTATAATGCGCACCCACATTATTATACCTATGGTATGTACTCATTAAACCCATGAACAACGCGCATCCTTATTTTTCCCTAAAAATTTTGGGCAAAAAGTGCCCATTATACACGGCAAAATTATTTTCTAGGCTTCTTTCAAGAATACTTTGACTCCTGAATCTCTCCCACACACGTTTCCACTTCTCTGGTGGAGTCTCCTCTGCACCTCTTAGAACGCCTTCCTCCTCCTCATAGCGCTCCCGCGCGGTGTCGCTCGGCACAGCACATCCACGTCCTTCTCTCTTTTCGCCTGACCCTTCACTGTAATTCAGTTTATTTTCCTCTCCACCCACACCTACATTTCTCTCTCTCTCTCTCCCCAACAAATAAACGTCCCACGTCTCCACAGATACCCTATATATCTCCAGGCATAGCCAAGCTTCCCTACTTAGAATGGCTCTGTTTTGCCTCCTGATACCCACATCCCTCCCTCCTAGGAGCCCCCCTTCTCCTCCCATCCATCTCTCTCCACAGCCCCAGGGAGGTGTCATTCTTCTTTTCATCCCCACTCTCCTTCACACTAAATCAGTTGTCAAGCACCCATCCGGAACACATCCCAGCTCCCCCAGGTGCTAGGCTCTGGCAACCACCTGATCCTGTGTGTTGATCCTCTCTCATGTTGAGCCCTTCTAGCCTCTGCCAGGGGGCCCATTTCCTCTCATGCTGTCTTTCCCAGGTGCTTCTGGCCTCCGTGCTCTGCTTCACCTCTTCCCTGGATGAGAGATACAACGTCCAGATAGTGGGGCTGCTGCCTGGAGGGTAAGAGAGGGTGAAAGGATGCAAGCTTTCTCTTACCACACCCCTCCCACCCGACACCTTTTGTCCTGCTTCACCCTTTTTTCTCCATCTTTCCTATAATCCTTATACCCAGCACATTCTTACCATGGACCCCTGTCCCTCCAGATTTCCCCAGCCTCTCTTCCCCAACCTGGCTGAGCTACCCAGGGTTCTGGATGATTCACTGCCCATCGCACTGGTTACTTTTGCTGTGTCTGCCTCCCTGGCCTCCATCTATGCAGACAAGCATAGCTACACTATTGACGCCAACCAGGTGTGACTCCAACTGGGGACTCCAACCTCATTCGGGAGACAACCCCCTATGTTATCCCCTGTGGCTTTGTCTCTCTCTTCATCTCACTGTATCCCCAGGAGCTCTTGGCGCATGGTGCCTCCAACCTCATCTCCTCCCTCTTCTCTTGCTTTCCCAACTCGGCCTCGTTGGCCACCACCAGCCTCCTGGTGGATGCTGGTGGGAACACACAGGTAAGAGTGCATCCTTGGGTGCATCCATGGAAGGAAAGGGGGGGGGGCGTCCAGGTGCCGGTGGCCGCAGTGGTAGAGAAACAGGTGGGAGCTATACAGAGGAGGCCAGACTCTGAGGGAGGGTGCGTGGGGGATGGGATTATCTAGATGGGAGAGAAAGAAGAGAACGAAGTTCCATTAAGACCTTTGTAAACTGGAAGCACGGAGACAGTTTACAGTGCCCCGTGCTTAATTCAAAGTAAAAATAACGCTAAATTGTAAAATAAATTTAAGAGACAAAATTCTGATTTTCTTTCATAAGGACCTTTTCTTTTAAAAAGAAATATCACATATCAAAGTCCCTCCTAGTATTTTTATATTTTTGGTTTCCACTACTTTGTCAGTGCACTAAGCATGTGGTTTGCCTGTTTTTAGGGTAATTCCCACAGTGGCTTTTAAGATGGAGGCTCTTAAGTGACTTTTAAGTGGCTTTAAAAATAGAGAAGTTGACTACATCGAGGGAAGACTAGTGAGTGAGGCATTTAATTGTGGGAAAGGGAAGGGAAGGTGTGAATGGCAGAATAGCAAGAAGCCCATGGAAGAGAGAGAAATGTTTGTGCGGAAGGGGATTTAGGAGAAGAGAGGTTTTCAAGGAAGATGAGGCCAAGTGGAGAGGGAGACCACCTCCCACACGAAGGCGGGTGAGTTTTCCTTCCTTCCTTGCTTCTACCCATTCTTCCCTGTAGCTGGCAGGCCTCTTCTCCTGTGTAGTTGTCCTATCCGTGCTGCTGTGGCTGGGACCCTTCTTCTACTATCTGCCCAAGGTAAGGAGCAGAGAAAGTGTGGGGGTGGCGGGAAGGGCGGTTATATTCCAGGATATTGGGGTGGCTAGTTTGTGTCCTCTGTCCCAAGGCTGTCCTGGCCTGCATCAACATCTCCAGCATGCGCCAGATGTTCTTCCAGATGCGGGAACTTCCACAACTATGGCGCACCAGCCGTATGGATTTTGTGAGAAATGGCAGCATTACCCCCGATTGCTCCCTCCCACTCTTTCAGCATCCCCAGCCTCTGTCCTGGACCAAAGCCTAAGTGTCATGGTCCTGAGTTCTGCAATCCACCCATCTCCGACACGCATACCTCTTAATTCCTTCCCTCCAAGACAAGGTTGGGGGTCCGTGTTGAACCCTTTCAGACCTGAACATTTGTGACTCCCCAAGAGATGCAAGGTCTGAGGTCACTACATCTGGTGTGTATCCACTGTTGGGTCAATCCTGTCCCTTCCTTATGTCTTTCTTTCTGCCTCCTCCTGAGCCAGCCCTCCCCATCACTTGCCCAGGCAGTCACTGCCCCCGGCTCCTTTTCCTTAGCAGTGATGGCCTGGCATTTCTTCTGGGCATTTCATTCCCATCTGTGTCCTGCAGGCTGTGTGGATGGTCACATGGCTGGCTGTAGTGACCCTGAGTGTGGACCTGGGCCTGGCCGTAGGTGTGGTCTTCTCCATGATGACTGTGGTCTGCCGCACCCAGAGGTGGGAGTAGAGATGAGGAGAGCCGAGATGAGGGAGGGGAGACAAAGGAGTGCTTGGGGTGACTTTGCAGCCGGACCAGGCTGGGGATCTGACCCCAGCTTCCTGTCAAGGGTGCAGTGTGTGGCGCTTGGACTGGCTGAGGGGACGGAGCTCTACCGGCCACTCAAAGAGAGCCCCAAGGTAGGTGGGCCACAGCCAGAGAAGGAAGAGAAGGCTAGACCTGGGTGTTTCTCTGACCCTCTGACCCCTTAGCTCCTCCAGGTGCCAGGGCTCTGCATCCTCAGCTATCCAACACCTCTCTACTTTGGGACCCGTGGGGAGTTTCGCCGTATGCTAGAGTGGCATCTGGGGCTTCGAAGAGGCAAGGTGAGAGTCAGAGGGGAATGTGGCTCCTCTGGGAGTGGGAGGCAGGAAGGTTTCTGAGGGGGATTATTGTGCTCGAGGTGCGCATGTTCATGCTTGTGCCTCGCAAGTTGTGACCACCGTTTCCTACCCACAGAAGACTCCAAAGACAGATGGCCCACCTGACGCAGGTGAGATGGCATGCCAAGGAGAGAGATTTGGGCATGACCCATGGAAGCATCTGGGTACTCTTGCCTTCTCCCATCCTAGTTGCTGAGCCTGTCCGAGCAGTGGTCCTAGACTGTGGTGGTATCACCTTTGCAGATGCTGCTGGGGCCAGAGAAGTGGTACAGGTGAGGGAGGGGGTAGGTTGAGGAGAGACTACCTTTATCAGCCCACGTGTACTACCGGATTTAGGCTTTAATCCACTGCCCCACCTCCGCAGCTGGCCAGCAGATGCCAAGATGCTGGGATCCACCTTCTCCTGGCTCAGTGTCATGGTGAGAGGTGTGGCATGTGGAAGGACCTGGAGACTGGGGAAACGACTGGACTCGTTGGGGAGGGAAGAGGACAGTGTGGACTTAGAACCTGAGAGCCCAACCCCCTTTCCACACAGCCTCAGTGCTGGGGACACTGACCCAGGCAGGACTCCTGGACAGAGTGACCCCAGAGCAGCTGTTTGTGAGCGTCCAGGATGCAGCTGCCTATGCCCTGGCAAGACTGGTGAGGGGGCAGTAGCAACGAGAATGGGACCAAGGAGGTGCTGGGATGAGCGAGGGAGGTGTGAGTCAGTGCCTGAGGACACTGCAGAGGGATTTGGGAAGGGGGCTGAGGAGTGAGGTGGAGGGAAGAAATGGTGAGTTATTTTATCAGGTCTAAGCCACAGAGAATGGCGCCAGCTACGGGTAAAGAATGAGGAACTAAAAATTCCAAAGGCGGTAGTGTTCCCCTCAGGGGACTGCCAGATCCTGGATGAGGAAGTGAGGGATACTTAATCTATTCCTGAAACGTTCCCCCCCTTTTCCAGGAGCTCGCTGGTCCGAAGACTTGCACGGTATGGGTCTGACCCAGTTATTTGGAGTGTGGAGGGCTCAACAATGTGTGTGTGAGGAGGGCCTTGCCCCTGAGCCCCCTTGCCTAATGTAACTAATAAAACGAAGCTGAGAGCCTCTGGGATTCATGAAGTGAGTCTGGGTGTCTGCATCCAGGCCCCTGGTGCCCCTTCCTCCATGCCCACAGCATTGCAGAGACACAACCAAAAATGGTTTTCACCTGTGTGTTCACTAGCCCTCACCACAGCTCCAGCCATTCGTTTTCTCCATGGGGGTGGGGCTGCAGCCGGTTCACAGTCCTGGATCCAGAGATGGGGGAGGGGCACAGCCCTGGGAGTACGTGTTGGGGGCTTCCCCCCAACTCAATCCCCAGGAGATGAGCGTTTCCACTTTAGGTTCTTAGAGTCCTTTGGGCTCTTTGGCACTTGGAAAGTGACCCCCAACCTCCCTGAGAAGGGGTGGGGGGAGGACTTGGCACTGGCTGTGGGATGAGTTATGGCTCCATCATGCCCCTGGGCACTCACAGAAAGGAGGAGTGTCACCAAGACAAGCCCCTATTTGGGATCAGCTCCAGAAGGGAATCAGGGACAGTCAGTGGAGTGGTCACTGGGTGGTGGGGTTTGCTAGAAATTCCTGTCAGGGACAAGGAGGCAGGCTGGGCCGGACAGTTGGAAGGCCCTGAGTGGCCATCACTCCGTCGTCATGCACTGCAGCCGGTGTTTGAAGAAAAGCAGGCGGTGTTTGGCCACCTGACTTTCGTCCAGTGATCCCGGGTAACGGTACCGGGCGTAAGTCTCTGTCCCAGCATCCTTTGCTGTCCAGGGCAGCTTCAACTTGGATGCATGATCCACAATGACATCTGAGCAGGAGCCCACCCGGAGGGAGCCAAGTCCATCCAGGAAGAATTCTGGGGGTGGAGGGAAGGGGAGTACACAATGAAAGGCTTTGAGGGTGCAGGCTAACCTTTAGGGGAAACTGAGATTTGGAATATGGAGGGTGAACATGCAAAGACTCCATTTCTAAGCATCAGGGGAAGTAGCTTGGCGTGGAGCAGAGGTGACATGACAGTGGTAGGGAAGTTCAAGGTGGACCCACCAGCTGTGCTGGGTGTGAATGTGGGGTGTCGGACACATAATCACACACACACACAATCTCATAATGTTTTAAGTAAATTTACGACTGTTTGTTGGGCTGCATTCACAGCCATAGGGGGCTGCATGCAGCTGGCCCACCACAGGTTGCAAAACCCTGGCAGCTGTGCAGGCCCGGAGGTGAGAGCTCCATCTCTTGCCCCAGCGCAGGTCTTAGTAAATCGTAGAATTGTTCTAGGGGCCCCGAGTGGCAGCCGTGGGCTCCGTGGGCACGGGTAGGAAGGAGTAGTAGGTGCCCTTGGCGCCTTGCGTGGAGCCTCACCCAGCGCCCACGGGTACCCTGCCGGAAGGGGGAGCCACTCACCCAGGTGCGCCACACGGCTGAGGCGAGGGTCGAAGCCGACCTCGCGCACTTTGTCTGTGCGTGCGAGGAAGAAGTTGACCACGCCGTCAGTGACCACACAGCCTGGGAAGCCTAGGAGCTTGTGGTGGAAGCCGCGCCTTTGCCGGAGGCAGTTCCCGCGGCCTGGCGCGCCGGGCTCCACGGTCAGTAGCTGCCGGTAGGTGGTGGCGAAGCCGGAGATCTCGCGCACGGCGCCCCCCACCTGCCGGGAGTAGGAGGGTGGCTCCAGAGGGGGCGGAGACTGGGAGGGGGTAAGTCTGTGCTCCCTCTGCCCCGGGGCGGTTACCCTGCCCCGTCCTTTGCCGCTCTACCCCTCGGGACCCGGGTAGTCCCCTAGGCTCCTCTTCTTCATCCTCTCTTGTCCCAGGGCTGGTTGCTCTCGACTCCTCTCCTCAAACGTGGTCTTAACGCCCTGGAGGCCCTCCTTCTCCCCCGCCCCCCCCCCCCCCCCCGCCATCCTGCGGCCCTTCCCTTACTAGGTCCAGCGGCGTCCGCTCCAGGACGTCTACAAGCCTCTCCAGCCGCGTCCGCGCAGTGAATATGAAGTCGTCGTCCACCCACAGCACGTACTTGGTGGTCACTTGGGACACAGCCAGGTTCCGGCCTGCGAACCAGCCCTGGTTAAGGGTATGTATGGTTGGTGAAGCTGTAGGGGTAGGACATACCCTGCCCCCCGCCCCCGCCACGTTTTCTTTTCACTCTTGACCCCTCTCAACAGCCTGGATACCTCTCCAAACTTCGAATTGTTTTAAATGGGGAGCTAGGTAAAAAATGCTATTTCCCACTGTCAGAGGCTCTGAGTTAGTGTTTTGGGGGAGAGTCTTGGAATGCATTGAATTCCTGCGTGCATTCATTCAACTATTTCTCACGCACCCACTAGGTGCTAAGAACCATTTAAAGAATGCAGCGGGAATAAGATAGACACGATTCCTGCTTTCACAGAGCTTACATTCCTTCCGGGAAGCCTCTCGGTTAACTGGCACCCCAGTGATTTCGAGGCGGATATAGTGTTATCACCACTCTGGAGACGGCAGATTGAGCGCGCGCGCCCCCTCCCGGTGCCTTCGGGTGTGTGGTTCAGACTCGCGCGCTGCGCACCTTGCCAAAAGGCATGAGATAGTGCTCGATGTGGGGACCGTTAATGATCTCTGGCTTGTCGCTGTCGTCGGCGATGACCACAGTGACCGTCGGGTAGAAGCGGCGGATGCTGGCGATGAGTGCCCGCAGCCGATTGTAACGAAGGAAGGTCTTAGTGGCAATGGTGACCAGAGCGCTAATGTTGTACTGGGCTGGGAGTGAGGGGCAGAGTTGGGCGCAGACAAGGAGAGTGGATAGTGAGGAGCAAAAAGGCATCTCTCCCATGCAGGCTTCTCCCAACTTGCTCCCCACCGGGGCTCCATCCATGTCCCTGCGTGCACCAGCCTCACCTCCCTGAGGTAGAGACCCAGGCGGGTACAGCCGAGGGTTGGGGGGGTGCCTTATACGGATGGTGAAGGCCGCTTCATGTCCCTCGGTGGAGAACCGGACTGGGAAGAAAGGGCATGAGATGTGGCTCTTAAGGCTGGAACAACATTCTCTTTTCAGTAAATAAATATTTAAGTGCTTATTCAGCCCTTCTAGGCCCTGGAGTATAAGAACACAATGTTCTTACCTCAGAATGTAACGGAAGTTACATTCTAATGGTGGGAGAAAGGCAAGAAAACATTTAATTAAAGCTAACCTTTACTGAGCATTTGCTATGGGCCAGGCACCTTGTAAATTACCTTAAATATATGGACTAATTTAATCCTCCCAATAGCCTTAGTAAGTAGATTCCTACTACAGAAAAAGAAGGCACAGAGAAATGAAGTAATTTGCCACATTTAGGCAATTACTAAGCAACGAAGCTGGACTAGGAACCTAGTCAGTCTGGTTCCGGGTTAAGTAAATTTAAAAAGTTCATATACTGTTAAGTATTGAATGGAAAATAAGACAAGTAATGTGATAGTGAAGAGGAGACATTTGAGCTGAGATTCAAAAGACAAGAAGGAGCCAGCCATACAAAAATCTGGGGGAAGAGCATTCTAGGCAGAGGGAACAGCAAGTGCAAAGTCCCAAAGTGGGAGCAGGGTTGGTTTAGCAAGCCTTGGAGAGAGGCAAGAGGGCTGTGTTAGGCCCCTTTTGCTAGAAGTGCAAACATTGGGAGATAAAGCCCTTTGCCCTGTAGAAGTGGTGGGCTGGGAATGGAGTTTGAGTCTTCTGGCTCCTGGGTCATGTCACTTCCTGGGGCCCCCATGGTTGGCCTGAAGAGGGAACACATCCAAGGCTCAGATTTCCCTCTGGCCTGCTCTGGCCCCAGATGAACAAAGGCCTCTTCTCTCCCTCCCTGGCCCCGCTGGCCTAGCTGAAATGCCCATTGTGTGACTGGGCAGCTCTGGCCATTGCCCAGTGTCTCCCACACCCTCTGCCATTTGCCCACTCCAGCCTCTCTGAGTTCTCTCTGTTCACCTAGGCTGCCCCTGCCTTCACCCAGCTCCTCGCACCTGTGTCTGCTGTGTTTGCCTGGTAGCTTTGGCTGCTATAAGTAACCAGCTGCAGCTGCCGATTGAGTTGGTCCAGCCCTGGGCTGGCGAGGGTGAGATTTTGTTGCCCCTCTCCTGTGAGGGTCACTCCAGTCACTTCCCCTGCCACGTCCCAGGTGCCCAAGGAGGCAGTCAGGTTCACCTGGAAGAGGGTATTGGACAATGCGGTGTTAGCCCCAGACCTACCTTTCAACTCCCTGAATCCTCCATCCCTCCTTTGACAGCCATATTTCCCTCCCAGCATCCTGCCCACTTGGCTTCCCTGCCCTCCTGTTTCTTCTGACCTGGTATATCTCCTGACCAGAAGCAGCCTGCAGACTCAGCCCTGGGAAGAAGGAGGACGAGAATCACAGACAGCTTTGATGACTTCTTCCTGCTTTTGCCACACACAACACAGAACCTCTCCCCCATCACTCTTGTTGGGCAGCTGGGCACAGTGTGGGAAGTAGGCTAGAGTAACACATTTTTATCTCTTTCCCATCAAAGCAGTAGCTCTTATATGGTCTGCCTTACCGCATCCACGTAACCTCTGGTTAGTCTGCAAACAATAGATTCTTGTCTCCAAACCTCTCCAGCCAATTCCTGTAACCCAAGAGTCCCTTCTGCCCCCATCTCCCACCTCTGCAGCCCCCTTCAGACCTCAAGCCCCCTTTCATCAGACATCCTGGTTCCCATTCCAAACTTCCCTCATTCTTCCCCACCCCACCTTG
Source organism: Phyllostomus discolor (assembly GCF_004126475.2). Classification (NCBI taxonomy): domain Eukaryota; kingdom Metazoa; phylum Chordata; class Mammalia; order Chiroptera; family Phyllostomidae; genus Phyllostomus; species Phyllostomus discolor. Next base: position 159,980,318 of record NC_040904.2, on the reverse strand, counting down.
GGCTCTGCCACTCCCACAGTGGCTTAGGTCATCCCCTAGGACATTGCTTCCCCACCTGGCACCAAGATGCTCCTGAGGGGCTGTACCTCCACACCCTGCACGGGGTACTGTAGGGGGCAGTTGGCAGGAGCGATGAGCAGCTGGTCGGCAGCAGACTGGCTCCTGACGGTGGAGGAGAGGGAGAAGGGTGGGCGGCAGAGTCAGCGGGGGCGGGGCTCTCCCTCCTGTCACACCCACCCCCAGGCCTCGCGCTGCCCTGCCACTGCAGAGTCCTGCTCTCCTTTCGAGCTGCTACCTTGAAAGGAAGGCCTGGAACTCCTGCTCCCTCGTGGCAGAGGCAGCCTTCAGCTCCTCAGGGTCAAAGGCCTTGGTGAAGTCAATGGCTTGGACCTGCCTCTGGAAGGGGAGGCGAAGACCCCCCGCACTGGACTCACAACTGCAGTTGTTCCCAGACAGCAGCCTGCAGCGGGGAGGGAGGGTCATCAGAGCCCGACCGCACAGCTCCTTCCGTCCCACAAAACATTCACTGGGCGCCCCACACCTTGCCCCTTCAGCCCTGCCCACCCGGTATCTGTCCCCCTGAACACCGCTCTTCAGAGAGTCCCCAGGAGGAGGGACCACGAAGAAGAGGACCTATTCCCTAAATCTGGATTTCACAGAGATGCAGAACAGGGCCAGATCGCTAGGATTTCAGGGTTGTCCACTCAGCCACCATTGGGGCCGCATCTGGACTCTCCTCTCAGGTGGACACCATCAAGACATCAGCAAGTGTTTCAGGGCCATCCTCCGACTGGACACACTCTCTTCCCCATCACCATGACATTGTTCAGAGAGGGAAGACTTCCCCCCGGCCCAAGACTCGGTAGCCCCTTCCACCTCCCACTTCACCCCCACAACCAGCGGAGAAAACCCAGGCATCAGAACTCGGCAGTGGAGGAAACAAGAGCTCCCCCCACCCCCCAGGGAGTGACGCACTGCCGCCGCCACTCCTGGCACTCACCCCACCACTTGCTCCTTGATCCTGACCCGGATGTGGGCATAGCGGGGCTCGGGGGCGAGGTCAGGCAACTCTGGCCTGGGGGGGCCCTGCGCGGGCGCCCAAAGATTAAGAGGTACCCGGAGGTGCGGCGCGTCCCGGGTCCTTGCGTAGAGGAGCCCCAGCGAGGCGCAGGCGAGCAGCAGAACCAGCACACAGAGGGCCCTGCGGCCCACCCGCATTCTGGGTGGGCGGCAGGGTGTGGCAGGGTGAGAAAGGAGCGGAGGAAAGGCGTGGGCAGACCCTTGGTACCCCCGCCCACGCTTCCCAGAGCGCTCTGAACATTCTGCGCGCCAGGATTGACACAGCCGGTGGTTGCCCCCGCCCCACTCCGCACACTCCCGTCACTCCCTGGGCCTTGTGTCTCCCAGCCTCCTTTCTTCTCGCCCTCTCCCGCATCCCGGTTTTCTCTCACACCCGAGGCCCAGCATCTTGATGCGAGGGACCTTTGGCTGCGGGGGCTCCGAGGCGGCTGCGCACGAGTAGAAGAGCTTCTCTTTATCAGAGCAGCGGACGTCCCCAAGCCCGTCGCACCCCCCACTCCTAGCCCATGAGTCAGTTCCCCCTCCCCCAGTTCCTCGGTCCGAACATCACCTGGCCCCGGGGTGTGCTACAACGGGTGGCTCCACACCTTGCCTGTCATGAAAATGCAGAATCACTCCCGCGCTACTAGGTGCCCCGGGCGGAGGTGACCGGGTGAGTGGCCTCCGGCAGTTGCGCTAGGGGACAGTAGCCCGGCGAGCGCGACTCCTCCCACCTCCAGCTCAGTCCTCACCCGGCCTGGGCACTGACCTGTCTAACGCTCTAAGGCCGCCGCAAGATTTTGATCCGGGCTGCTCAAGGTTCTCAGCCCCGGCCTGGGGGTCTTCATGGGGCTGGAGGCGGCCTGATGGGGGAGCCGCGCGTCAGCCTTTGAGCGTGCGGGATCCTCCTGCCTCCCCAGAGCGCTCGACCCTGTTCGCCTTCCGATTCTCTGCGCTTTGTAGATAAAGGCGCTGGGGCGGTTATGGACGTTTTCTGCCAGGGTGGCGAACGGAGTCGAGAAACCAGCCCCAGGAACAAAGCCAGGGCTCCCCTGCACCCTGTCCCACTTGCCCAGGAGGGCTCACACCGCCGCCCGCCGCCCCGCTCTTCTGACGGCGGCGCCGCTGGGCTCAGCTTCGGCTACGCGCGGGGAATGCGGGCGCCTTCTGGTGGGAGCCGAGGACATTGCGGGGTGGGGTGGGGGGAGGCGGGGACGCGAAGTAGATGCCCGCAGGTCCTTCTCCTTGTACGCCCTCCCCCACCAGCCCCCAGCCCTTCGCTTCTGAACCCCGGCATCTCAACCCTCTGCCCCCAACCCCATTCTCTGCCCTATGCGTTCTCAGCCTCCTTCTCACGGATTGTAGGCGTTGATTGGTGTTAATTTTTATCATCAGCTTTGATATCTTGGTTTGTCTTTTGTTCGAGTTTCTTGTGTGTGTGCCCGCGCGCGCGTGTGTGGGTTAGGGTTCATTGTAGATGACAGAAACCACTCTAGAGGATTATTGCTGGGCATTATGTGATTTACAGTGTGGTGCGGGGGTGTTGGCTTTGCACGGGTGATAGTACAATACCTTCCACAGGCTTTTGGAAGTACTTGGGGCATTTTTGGTGGTCACAAGGACTGGCAAAGCTACCGGCAATTGGTGGGCAGGTGTCAGCTAAGCTAAATATCCTACAATGAATAGAACAAGACTATGCAAGAAAGACTTACCATTCTGTTAGAAAGGACAAGGGCCTCAAGGGTATGAGCCAGCGATTTTCAACCTTTTTCAACTCATGGCACACATCAACTAGTCACTAAAACTCTGGCACACACACAAAATATATTTTTGCCTATCTGACAAAAATAGGTATACTCTTGCCCTGTCTGGTGTAACTCAATGGATTGAGTGCCAGCCTGCAGACTAAAGGGTCACCAGTTCGATTCCCAGTCAGGGCACATGCCTGGGTTGCTGGCCAGGTCCCCAGGGTGGGGCGCATGAGAGGCAACCATACATTCCACACATTGACTTTTCTCTCCCTCTCTTTCTCCCTCCCTTCCCCTCTCTAAAAAATAAATAAATAAAATCTTTAAAAACTAGGTATACTTTTAATTCATTCATGCTGGATGGCTATTATTGTGTTCACTGTTGTCATTTTTTAAAATTTGACAATCTAAGGGAAAAGAGGTCAGTGCCCCTGACTAAATAGTCAGGTACTGCATGCTCTAAAAATTCTTGTGGCACACCAGTGTGCCTCTTGGGGCACATGACTGTTGAAAATCTTTGGTCTGGGCTATTCTTACTAAATGCCATTCTTGCTAAATGTTAAAATGTAGCACAGTATTTCTCAGACCAGCTGTAAACAAAGTAAACATCACAGAAACTCACCCTGGTAAGTGTAGCCAATTGCAAAGAAGATATCAATGTGTAATTGACCATATTGTCAATGGCTAAGCAATGGCTAAGCCTCTCTTCAGAGACGCAGAGCTTTGTATGTGAATCTGGTCTCCTTTACTTGCTGCAAGTCAGTAAAACTACCCTGTGACAACCATGCAGCCCAAGCAGCAAAACTCGAATTTCGTAACACATTTGGTGACTCAGATGCGACTCTCTCTTTTTCCACTTTTCAATTACAGTTGACATACAATATTATATTAGTTTCAGGTGTAAACCCTAGTAATTAGACATTATATAACTTACTAAGTGATCATTCTGATAAATCTCATACCCATCTGACACCATACATACTTATTAGAATATCACTGACAATGTTTCCTGTGCTGTACTTTTCATTCCCATGACCATTTTGTACCTACCAGAATTTGTACGTCTAAATCCTTCACTTTTCACCCACGCCCCTCAGCCCCCTCCCATCTGGCAACTGTCAAAATATTCTCTATCAGTCTGTTCCTGTTTTACTTGTTCATTTACTTTGATTTTTAGATTCAATTGTTGATAGATGTGTATTTATTGCTATTTTATTGTTCATATTTTTAATTTTTTTTCCTTCTTCTTAAAAAGACCCTTTAACATTTCATGTAATACTGGTTTGGTGGTGATGAACTCCTTTACTTTTTCCTTGTCTGGCAAGCTCTTTAGCTGTCCTTCAATTCTTAATGATAGCTTTGCTGGCTAGAGTAATCTTGGTTGTAGGTCTTTGCTTTTTATCACTTTGAATACTTCTTGCCACTTCCTTCTAGCCTGCAAAGTTTCATTTGAGAAATCAACTAGAAGTCTTATGGGAGCTTCCTTGTAGGTAACTAACTACCTTTCTCTTGCTGCATTTAAGATTCTCTCTTTGTTTTTAACCTTTTGCATTTTAATTATAGTGTGTCTTGGTGTGGCCCTCTTTGTATTTATCTTGTTTGGGATTCTCTGCACTTCCTGGGCTTCTATGCCTATTTCCTTCAAAAGATTAGGAAAGTTTTCTGTCATTATTTTTTCAAACAGGTTTTCAATTTCTTGCTCTCTCTCTTCTTCTGGCACCCCCATGAGGTGAATGTTGGTATGCTTAAAGTTGTCCCAGAGGCTCCTTACACCATCTTCTTTTTGGATTTTTTTTTTCTATTTGTTGTTATGATTGGGTGTTTTTTGCTTCCTTATGTCCCAAATCACTGATTTGATTCTCGGAGTCATCTATTCTACTGTTGATTCCCTATAAATTATTCTTCATTTCAGTTATTGTATTCATCATTTCTTTTCTTGTTCTTTTTTAAATTTTAAAAAAATTGATTTGAGAGGGAGAAACATGGACTAGTTCTACTTACCTGTGCATTTATTGGCTGATTTTCATATGTGCCATAACCAGGAATTGAACCCACATATTGGGTCCCAGATTTGGCACATCGGGACGATTCTATAACCAACTGAGCAACCTGGCCAGGGCCAATGTATCCTTAATTTCTGACTAGTTATTTTTTATGGTTTCTATGTCCTTTTTCATGTCGTTGAAGTACTCACTAAGTTCCTGGGCATCCTTTTTTTTAAACAGATTTTATTTACTTATTTATTTTTGGAGGGAGAGAATCATCGATGTGTGAGACATACACTAATCAGTTGCTTCTTGCACGCCCCCAACTGGGGACCCAACTGCAACCCAGGCATGTGCCCTGACTGTGAATAGAACTAGGGACCCTTTTGTTTGCTGGCCAGCACTCAATGCACTGAGCCACACCAGCCAGGGCACTTGAGCATCCTTATAACCATTGTTTTGGACTGTGTATCTGGTAGTTTGCTTGCCTCCATTTCATTTAGTTCTTTTCCTGGAGATTTCTTCTCTCCTTTCATTTTGGAACTGTTTCTTTGTCTCCACATTTTGGCTGCTTCCCTATGTTTGTTTCTATGTGTTAGGGAGGGCTGCTACATCTCACAGACTTGGGAGAGTGGTCTTACGTGGTAGGTGCCCTGTAGGGCACAGTGGTACAGCCTCCCCAGTCACCCAAGCTGGGCACTCCAGGTGTATCCCTGTGTGGGCTGTGTGCACAGCTTTTGCAGTTGAGTCTTAGTTGCTGTTGGCATTACTGGGAGGGACTGACCCCCTAGGTCAATAGTCTGTGAGGACCAGCTACAACTACAGCAGAGGAGCTACTGTGCAGAAGTTGACCCTACAGAGCAGGACTTGCTTCAGTGGGCTTTGGTGTTCACTGAGTCCCCCCTTGAGCATGCTGCTTGTGGAGGTGATAGGGTTATAATCTGATGTGGTCTGAAGTTGTCCATGGGGTGCACTGGCCGTGGGGTCTCCTGAGAGGTGCAAAGTCAGCCACCATCTATGCCCTGCCTCGGGCCACCCAGCACGAGATACAGAGTAATTTGCAGATGGCTGCTACTGTGTTGGGATTGGAGATAGCCAGAAGAGGCCAAGCTGTGAACCAGGGCAGGCTGCCACCAGTGCCAGGCCTGGGGCCACTTAGCAAGAGGTAGGAGGTACTCAGAGGCCAGTTACTACTTGAGAGATTTTAAGAAAACCTGAAGCATGAGGCAAGAGAGGCCAGTTATATGGAAAAGCTACTGGAAACAGCTTGGATGGGCTTGTGAGCTGGGTGGGACGGGGTCTCAGGGAATCCCCAGGATGGGGCAAAGAGTGTGAGCCAGGTTAATGGAGTCTCGGATACGGCACCACTTGTTGGCTCTGTGTGTGTTCGTGTGTGTGTGTGTGTGTGTGTGTGTGAGAGAGAGAGAGAGAGAGAGAGAGATGCAGGGGGGCGTGCAGCAAAGTCTCAGAAAAGCAACAGTGGCTTCTTCCAGCACTTTTGCCTGGCAGAAAGCTGCACCCCCCCATCTCTCCCCAATACAAGACAATTCCGTTTTTCCCGTGTGTCCCTGGTGCCTTTCAAGCTGCTGCCCCAGTGCTGGAGCTCAGAGGAAGTGAATCTGAGTAAGTTCATGTCCAAGCCCTTTAAGAGGAACAGCTGGGTCTCACTCAGCCACAATCCCCACTGGTTCTTACAGTCAGAAGTTATGGGGACTTGTTTTCTTGGCACTAGAACTCTGGGCTGTAAGATTTCTCTCTCACATTGGTGCTTCTCTCTCTCTCTCAAATCAATAAATATATCCTCGGATGAGGATTAAAAACATTTAAAAATTATTTGAAATGAAAGAAGTCAGATGCAGGAAACTACATATTTTATCATTCTATTTACATGAAGTGCCAGGAAAAAAATTGATAAAGAAAGCAGATCAAAGTGTACCTGGCTAGGGGCGCAAGTGGGGCTTAACTGTAAATGGGTGCAGGAAACTTGTGAGTGTAATGGAAATTACTTAAAGTAGATTATCATGGTGGTTGCACAACTATAAATTAAATAAAGGTAATAAAACTTCACACATATCATGATGAATTTTATGGCATGTAAATTATATCTCAATGTAACTGTTTAAAATTTTCACCTATTTAAAAGTGAAATAAAAGAAGAATGCTAAGACTGAGTCTTAAGAAGTCTATAGTGCCTTGGGAGCTGCGAACCATAGAGAAATGTAAGTGATGAGTATAAAAGTCAGGATAGCGGTTATCTCTGGGGAAGAACAAGGGTGGACTCTGCAGCAGAGCACATGTGTACACTTTTATGGAATGGCTGGTAAACTTCTATTTCTTTACTTGAATGATATTTACAGACTTTTGCCTTAGAATAACTCATGAAACTATACATGTGTTTTATGCAATTTTTAATAAAGATTTTATTTCTTTATTTTCAGAGAGAGGGTAAGGGAGGGAGAAATAGATGGAGAGAAACATCAGTGTGAGAGAGAAAAATCAGTTGGCTGCTTCTTGTACACCCCCTACAGGGACCTGGCCTGCAACCCAGGCATGTGCCCTGGCTGGGAATCGAACTAGCAACATTTTGGTTCACAGGCTGGTGCTCAATCCACTGAGCCACACCAGCCAGGGCTGTTTTATGGAGTTTTTTAAGTGTATATTTTATTTCATAACAAATTAAAAGAAACTTTAAAGAGTCTGCTAAACACAAAATTGTTGTGCAAAACCCAATCAGATTTCTATATACCAGCAAAAGTTATAAAGTGAAAAGTCTAAAAAATGATACTTACAAAGGCATAATAAAAAGAGCCTAGTAAACCTAACAAAACTGTGCAAGATCTCTGGACAGAAAACAATAAAACTTTATTTGTAGCCATTAACAAGACCTACATAAAAGAAAGGAGACAGTTTTTACTCCTTCTTTAACTTTTCAGTTATCAAGGACTACTTATTTAATTTCCAAAGGTATGGTGTTTTATGAGGCTCTTGTTATTATTGATTTATGACAATTGTGTTGGTTAGAGAACATGGCTTTCTACACTGCTAATCACTTCCCTAAGTGCATGGACTGGTAGAGTGACTACTGAGAATATATCTGTTCTCCTCAAATTGGTCTGGAGATTAAAATGAAGTCCCAGTCAAGTCCTACATTATTTTTGGTTGATTCTGACAAACTGATTCCTGGGAGAACTTACCTATCAGGGATCAAGACCTAAAGCTATAGTGATTAAAACAGCGCGGAGCTGGTGCAGAGAAAGGTAAGCAGATTAACAGAATGCCACAAAGAGCCCAGAAACAGACTCGCACATGCAGAGACTGGGAGTAATAGGACCGAGGAGCACTGCAGACAGACTTTACAGTGACTGGCACTGAAATAACCAAAAGTCCACGAGGAAAAAATATTGACCTCCCTACCTCACTATTCACAAAAACCAAATCCAGGAGTATTATAAACCTAAAAGTTCAAGGCAGAGCTCTGAATCTTTGGGAAGATAGTAAGAGAGGCTCTCTTTATGACCACTAAATCAAAAGCATTACCTATAAAGAACAAGGTAAGTTTTTCTATATTAAAATTAAGAACTTTGGTTCATCAAAAACTATTATAAAGAGAGTAAAAAGACAAACCTTACGTATGAGAGAAGACATTTGTAAGACATGCCCTTCAAAGGACAAGTATCCATAATATGTAATGAAGTATTAATCAAATTGAAAACACAAACAATCCAATAGAAAACTGGACAAAAGATTTTACTATGCATTTCATGGCATGAGGGAATACAAATAAACTATACACTTTGAAAAGACGCTTAACCACAAGAGTAAGGAGGAAACTGAAAATTAAAATCAAAGTGAGATATCATTACTCCGCAAACAGATCAGCACAAGTGAGACGGTCTTACTATACAAAGTGCTGGCAACAGTGAGAAAAAGTTGGAACTTTGATGTGCTGCTGGTGGGAGTATGAATCAGTGCCATAGTCTGGCACTACATAATGAAGTTGAAAATGTCTTTACCCATGACCCAGCAATTTCACTCATGTGTATACACCACAAGAAACTCTTGCAGAGATGTGTAGAATAATAATATTCACAGAAGCAGAGTTTAAAAGAGGCAGCCCTGGCTGGTGTGGCTCAGTGAATTGATTGCAAATCAAAGGGTCACTGATTCGAATCCTGGCCAGGGCACACGCCTGGGTTGCAGGCCAGGTACCCAGTTGAGGGTGTGGGAGAGGCAACTGATTGATGATTCTCTCACACATTGATGTTTCCCTCCCTCTCTTTTTCCCTTTCTTCCCCTCTCTCTAAAAGTAAATAAATGAAATCTTAAGAAAAATAAAAATAAAGCCCTGGCTGGTGTAGCTCAGTGGATTGAGCGCGGGCTGGAAACCAAAGTGTCCCAGGTTCGATTCCCAGCTAGGGTACATTCCTGGGTCACAGGCCAGAACCCCCAGCAACCGCACATTGATGTCTCTCTCTCTCTCTCTCTCCCCTTCCCTCTCTAAAAAAAATAATAAAATAAATAAAATCTTAAAAAAAATAAAATAAAAATAAAAGACCCCTTTCCTTTTCTCACCAAACATATGCCTCCAGAATTTGCCTATATGGGTGGCAGCTGGCAGCCAAACCTCACTTTCATTTGGTAACAGATTTGGAACCTAACACGGGGCCCTGTAGACCTTGGTAAGTCCCAGAGGGTTTGGGCTCTGGTCCCAGTGGCATGTGGCAGGCTGGCCCCAAGAGCAGACTGTGGGGATTTCCCAGTCTTGGGGAATTCCTCTGCATTCCTGCTCAAGTCAACGGCCACCTGAAATGCCTGGCTGGTGGAAGGAAAAAGGTCTGAGAAGGAGATGGACTCTAAGAGTGAGTGAGGATCACCTGAGTTTTAGGGGGCCACTGTTTGGTGGCTACTATTTGTGGTACTGGTTGGCAGAGGCTAAGACACTAAAACTTGCTTGTGAGCACACGTTTGGAATAATGAAGTCATGCATCCAAGTTTGTTTTTAAAGTGTATCATTTGCTTCATTTTTAGAAATGTCTTATTTTTAAGCATTTTTATATTTTTATTTTTTTAATATTTTATTTATTTATTTTAAAGAGTGGAGAAGGGAGGGAGAAAGAGGGGGAGAGAAACATCAATGTGTGGTGTCTCTTGCATGCCCCGTGCTGGGGACCTGGCCTGCAACCCAGCCATGTGACCTAGAGACTGGGAATTGAATGAGCAACTCTTTGGTTCACAAGCTTGTGCTCAGTCTACTGAGCTATACCAGCCAGGGTGTCATGTTCATTTTTGCTGCTCATCATCCAAATTGGGCAGCTCTACAGACTCTCCTTAACATCCTGCTAATGGTGGATGAAAGGCAGCTAGTTATAAATAAGGCCAATGAAGGGTCTCAACACCTCTACCAATAGAATCCCAGTGGGACCCCCAACCTTAATTTCCCTTGACAGAGCCCAACTGGTACCCAAATGGTGGGAACCTAACCTTCCTAGACTATTACAAAAGGTACATATTGGAAGGGCTTAAGAAAGGGTTGCCTAAGCAAAAGCACCTGAATATGATACAGGACCTTCAACAAAAAGCAAATGAAGATCCTTCTGAATTTTTAGAAAGGATCTGTCAGACTTATCAAAAGACCAGTGATGCTGACTCACAGGCACCAGAAAATGTCTGGATGGTAAATATTATTTTTATTGGGCAAAATGTCCCATATATCAGAAGGAAACACCAATGTTTAGATGGGGCATTAGCAATGAATCCCTCCCAGTTGGTGGACAGAGCCTTTAAAGTTTACAATGCCCAGGAAGCAAGGAATTTAAAACAGGCCACAGTGTTTGGGTTTGTTTTGTTTTTTTTTTAACATTTTTTAAATTGTTGTTCGAGTGCAGAATAATTCCCCCTGACTCCTCCAGCCCCTCCCACCTCCTTCCCCTGTTTCTTCCCGCCTTGTTATTGCCCATGTGTCCTTTATAATTGTTCCTGCAAACCCTTACCCTTTTCCCCCATTACCCCTCCCCTCTCCCTTCTGGTCACTGTCAGCCTGTTCTCACTTTCAATATCTTTGGTCATATTTTGCTTGCTTGTTCGATTTGTTGATTAGATTCCTGTTAAGGTGAGATCATATGGTATTTGTCCCTCACCGCCTGGCTTCTTTCCCTTAGCATAATGCTTTCCAGCTCCATCCATGCTGTCACAAAGGGTAGGAGCTCCTTCTTTCTTTCTGCTGAGTAGAATTCCATTGTGTAAATGTACCACAGGTTTTTGACCCATTCATTTACAGATGGGTACTTAGGTTGTTTCCAACACTTGGCTATTGTAAATTGTGCTGCTATGAACATTGGGGTGCATAGGTACTTTTGAATTGGTGTTTCAAGGTTCTTAGGATATAATCCTAGCAGTGGAATTGCCGGGTCAAAAGGAATTAGTTCCATTTTTAGTTTTCTGAGGAAATTCCATACTGTTTTCCATAGTGGTTGTACCAGTCTGCAATCCCACCAACAGTGCACTAGGGTTCCCTTTTCTCCATGACCTCTCAAACACCTGTTGTTTGTTGCTTTGTTTATGATGGCCTTTCTGACCAGTGTGAAATGGTATCTCATTGTGTATTTTAATTTGCATCTCTCCGATGGCCAATGATACTGAGCATCTTTTCGTATGTGTCTGGACTCTTTGTATGTCCTCCTTGGAGAAGTGTCTGTTCAAGTCCTTCACCCATCTTTTAATTGGGTTGCTTGTCTTCTTAGAGTGGAGTCATGTGAGTTCTATATTTATTTTGGAGATCAAGCCCTTGTCTGAGGTATCATTGGCAAATATGTTTTCCCATATGGTTGGTTCTCTTTTTATTTTAATACTGTTTTCTTTCATCATGCAGAATCTTTTTATTTTGATGAGATCCTGTTTGTTTATTCTTTCCTTTGTGTCTGTTGCTCTAGGGGACATATCAGTGAAAATTTTGCTGCATGGAATATCTGAGATTTTCCTGCCTATGTTGTCCTCTAGGATTTTAATAGTGCCATGACTTATATTTAAGTTTTTCATCCAACTTGAATTTATTTTTGTGTATGGTGTAAGTTAGTGACCAAGTTTCATTTTTTTTGCATGTAGCTGTCCACCTCTCCCAACACCATTTGTTGAAGAGGCTATATTTGTTCCATTTTATTTTGTTGCCCCCTTTGTTGAATATTAGCTGACCATAGAGACTTAAGTTTATTTCTGGGCTCTCTATTCTGTTCCATTGGTCCATGTGTCTGTTCTTATGCCAGTACCAGGCTGTTTTGATTACAGTAGCCTTTTAATACAGTTAGATATCAGGTATTATGATCCCTCCTTCTTTGCTCTTCTTTCTCAGAATTGCTGCAGCTATTTGGGGTTGTTTATGGTTCCATATAAATTTTTGAAGTGTTTGTTCTATATCTGTGAATTATGCCATTGGTACTTTAATAGGTATTGTGTTGAATCTATAAATTGCTTTGGGTAGTATGGACATTTTTATGATGTTAATTCTTCTGATCCATGAATACGATATGTGTTTCCATTTTTTTGTGTATCTTCCTTAATTTCTGTCTTTAGTGTTGTGTAGTTTTCTGACTACAGGTCTTTTACCTCCTTGGTTAGGTTTATTCCTAGGTATTTTATTTTTCTCGTTGCTATATCAAATGAGATTTTTTCCCCTTGATTTCTGTTTTTGATGTTTCATTGTTGGTGTACAAACATGCCTTTGATTTCTGAATATTGACATTGTATCCTGCTATTTTGCCAAATTAATTTATTAGATCGAGCAGTTTTTTGGCAGAGTCTATAGGATTTTCTATATACACTATCATGTCATCTGAAAACAATGACAGTTTTGTTTCCTCTTTTCCAATTTGGATGCCTTTTATTTCCTTTTCTTGTCTGATTGTTATGGCTAAATCTTCCAATACTATGTTGAATAGAAGTGGTGAAAGTGGACAAACTTGTCTTGTTCCTCATCTTAGTGGGAAAGTTTTTAGTTTTTGCCCATTGAGTATGATGTTGGTTATAGGTCTCTTGTGTATGGCCTTTTTTATGTTAAGGAATGCTCCCTCTCAGGCCACAGAAACAAGGTGGGGAAACAAGAAGGAGAGATGGAACCTGAAAGGAAAAGGGGGAGGCCCAGGAGGCCAGGAGGAGGGCTGCTGGAGAAGGTAATGTCCAAAATTCAAAAGGAAAATTAAAGAGGATAAAAACCCTAACTAGGAAATGCTAAAAAAGGAAGAGGAGTCTGATGACAAATGAGGAGGCCCCTCAGACATCCTCTGACCTATTTCTATTTCCCCACAGGGGCTCTGGATACAACTGACAGTGGGGAACAAGCTAGTTGACTTTCTTGTAGATATGGGAGCTACAAACTCAGCGCTAAATACAAAATTAACCAAAAAAAGTTCAGACATAGTAATGGTTACTGGAGTGACTGGAGAATTTCCGGTGTTCCTTCAACCTCTGGAATGCCAGCTTGGGGATCAAAAGCTTATGCACAGTTTTCTCTACATGCCAAACTGCCCCATTCCATTGCTGAGCTGAGATTTGCTTTGTAAATTGCAAGCACAAATTACTTTTCCTCCTGAAAAGCAGCAATTATGTATATAGGTCCCACGGGAACATGCTCTCCAATTGCAGTCATTCCTGACTCCCAGAAGGTCTCAGAGGTGAACTCATCCCACTTGAGATCTATGAGTAGGTCAATCAAATCATTTGGGCCAACAGAACCCCAGGTGAACTGGTTAACACCCAACCCATAAACATTACCTAAAAGAAAGCACATGAATCCTGTGGGAGAAAAAATTACCCCCATAAAAAGGATTTGTAGGTGATTCAGCCAATGCTACAGAAATTCTTAAAATTGGGACTAATTTGGTCACACTAGTCTCCCTGTAACACTCCCATTTTACCAGTCAGAAAGTCTCACTCTGCCCTGGCTGGTGTAGCTCAGTGGATGGAGGACTAGCCTGTAAACCAAAAGGTTGCCGGTTTGATTCCCAGTCAGAGTACGTGCCTGGGTTGTGGGTGGGTCTCCAGTTGGGGGTGGGTTAGGGCCAACCACACATTGATGTTTCTCTCCCTCTCTTTTCCTTCCCTTTCCCCCTCTCTAAAAATAAATAAAATCTTTTAAAAATAAATAACATCTTTTTAAAAAGTCTCACTCTGATGAATATTGATATGTACAAGATCTTAGAGCCATAAATGGTGTTGTCCATGACATTCATCCTCCCATGCCCAACCCTTACACTTTGCCAACCATGGTGCCTGATTTAGCAAAGGGCTTTCAGTTCTAGACTTGAAGGATGCCTTTTTCTGCATCCCAGTAGAGGAACAGGCTCAACTACTATTCACCTTTAAATGAGAGGACCCAGGAATTAAAGCCATGCTCTAATACTGTTGGACCGTGTTGCCACAAAGATTTAAGAACTCCCCAACTATATCTGGGAAAGTATTAGCAAAAGAATGAAGACATCTTCAATTGAAATCATGAGTTCTTTTACAATACATAGACGACTTACTGATAGCCAGGAATACCTACAAGGATGGTTTGCTCAACACCATCACAGTCCTGAATCATTTAGCAAAAAGGGGATATAAAGTATCAACTCACAAGGCTCAGATTTGCAAGCAGGAGGTGGCATCCCTAGGGTTCCAACTGAAACAGGGTACTAGGAGCTTGATGGAAAATAGAAAACAAGCCATTAAAATAAAAATTCCAGAGAACCAGAGGTGTCTTTGTGGGTTGTTAAGGATTACAGGATTCTGCCAAATTTGGATTCCAAACTTTGGATTTACAGCAAAGCCACTGTATAATTCCTGAAAAGACTGGACTGTGAACCTTTAGAATGGACAAGAGATTGTCAGGTAGCATTTTAAAAAAGATTTTATTTAAGGACGTCCAGTCAAGATGGAGGTGTCCCGCCAAGACATGTGTTGCCTCCTTCCACAACCAAAAGAAGAATTACAGCTAACCTGAAAACAGAAAACATCCAGAACTGCCAGAAAATCAAACTTCACCGGAGTCTGACAACCAAGGATTTAAAGAAGCCACATTCATCCAGACAGGTGCGGGGGGTGGGGGGGGTGGGCGGAGCCAAGGTAGAGAGCATGTGGTGTGGTGGTGTGGTGGTATGATGATGGTGAGGTGGCATTGGTGAGGTGGTGATTGCTGACAGATGGGTGGTCCTGCATTCACATGTGGTGGATAAAAATCCGGAGGCATACCTTGGGAGCAAGCTATCCCAGCCCCAGTCCATACTGTTTAGCTCAGGGTTCCAGAGTTGGGAAATAAAGCCTCATAACTTCTGACTGTAAACACCAGTGAGGGTTGAAGCAGTGGAAGAAACTGACAGGCTCTCAGGAGAGCCCATGTAAAGGGCCTGCACAGCCCTGGAACACACACAAACCCACCTACTCTGGGAACCACCACCAGGGTAACAGCTAGAGGAGTGCCAGTCATATATGGGAAGTGAGTGAAGTGACTGGAAAAGGGGCAAGTGCCGAGCAAGCCTCCAGCAGCCAGGCAGCAGCACTGTCCCCTCTCCGACCGCTCCCACATCATACAGAGCCACAAAGTGGTGAAGCGGGTTGCCCTGCCCTGGTGAATACCTAAGGCTCTGTCCCTTACAATATAGCAGGTGCACTGATGGAGAGTCAAAGAAGCTCTACTTAATTCACAGAAACAAACACAGGGAGGTTTCCAAATCAAGGAGACAAAGAAATATGGCCCAAATGAAAGAACAGAACAAAACCCCAGAAAAAGAACTAGATGAAATGAAGATAGCCAATCTATCAGATGCAGAGTTCAAAACACTGGCGATAAGGAGGCTCAGAGAACTCACTGAGTATGGCAAAATCATAAGGGGAAAAAAGAAGCATACACTAAGTGAAATGAAAAATCCACAGGGGCATGTACAAAAAAAAAAAAAAAAAGAAAAGAAAAAGAAAAATTCACAGGGAACCAACAGTGAAGGGAAGTAAGCCAGGGCTCAAATGAACAGTTTTGAAAATAAGGAAGAAATAAACACTCAACCAGAAGATAATGAAGAAACAAGAATTCAAAAACAATGAGGAGAGTATAAGAAGATTCTGGGACATTTCCAAAAGTGCCAACAGCCGGATCATAGGGATGCCAGAAGGAGAAGAGGAAGAAAAAGATATTGAAAACTTACTTGAAAAAATAATGAAAGAAAACGTCCCTAATTTGGTGAAAGAAATAGACATACAAGTCCAGGAAACACAGAGAGTCCCAAACAAGTTGGACCCAAAGAGAGCCACAACAAGACACGTCATAATTAAAATGCCATAGGTGAAAGAAAAAGAGAGAATCTTAAACACAACAGAAAAGCAGAGATTTATCTACAAAGGATTCTCCATAAGACTGTCAGCTGATTTCTCAAAAGTAACTTTGCAGGCAAGAAGATATTGGCAAGAATTATTCAAAATGACAAAAAACAAAGACCTGCAACCAAGACTACTCTATCCAGCAAAACTATCATTTAGAATGGAAGGGGAGGTGAAGTGCTTCCCAGACAAGGTAAAACTAGAGGAGTTCATAATCACCAAGTCCTTATTATATGAAATATTAAAAGAATTTATTTAAGAAAAAGATCAAACCTAAACACAGTAAAATGCCAACAAACTCACGACTTTCAACATCTGAATATAAAAAACAAAAACAAACTAAGCAAATAACTAGAATAGGAACAGAACCATAGATGTGGAGAACATTTGGAGGGTTGTCAGCTGGGAGGGGGAAGGGATAGGACGGGGGAAAGGTACAAGGATTAAGAAACATAACTAGTAGGTACAAAATAAACAGGGGGGTGTTAAGAATAATATAGGAAAGGGAGAGGCCAAAGAACACATATGCATGGCCCACGGACATGAATCAAGGGGGGAATTGCTGGAGGGAAGGAGGGGACCAGGCAGGAGGGGGCAAAGGGAGAAAATTGGGACAACTGTCACAGCATAATCAATAAAATATACTTAAAAATAACCTCAAAAATAAATGAAAGATTTTATTTACTATTTAGAGAGAGGGAGGGAGAAAGAGAGTGAGAGAAACATTGATGTGCAAGAGAAACATCAAACAGTTACCTCTCACATGCCCCCAGCTGAGGACCTGGGCCCACAACCCAGGCATGTGCCCTGACTGGGAATCAAACCAACGATGACATCAGGCATCAGAGATGATGCCGGAGTATCAGGTAGCATTTGATTTTTGAAGGAAAATCTAGTTTTGGCTCCTGCACTAGGATTGCCCAATTTACAGAAACCTTTCAAATTATACATTCATGACAAGGGTTTGGACTGAGTGTACTAATCCAGACTCTGGGAAATGTCCCTTGACCCATAGCCTATCTCTCAAAGAAGTTGGATCACACAATAAAGAGATGCCCAGAATGCTTCCAGGAAATGGCAGCTACCTGTGATATATAAGAAGTGGAGAGCTCACTTAGGGACGGCCTACTATGGTATTTGTACCACACCAGGTCTTAATGCTATCAGAAGAGAAAGGACAGCATGGGCTAATGGCAAGGAGTATGGAAAGATACCAGGCCATTCTGTTAGATGACCCAAATGTTACCTTTCAGACTACCGCAACCTGGAACCTGGCCACCTTGCTCCCAGACATGGAAGGAGATTTGGTTCTCCAGCATGACCACTTGGAAATCATTGGAAATCAAGTTCATTCTAGTAGGCTGGATCAGCTGGACTAGCTGCTGGCAGCACCAGACTGGACACTATATACAGATCGGAGCAGGTTCATGGAAATGGTCAGCGATGAGCTGAGTATGTAGCAGTCACCATAGGCAAGGTGATAGCCCAATCCCTTGTGTCAGGAACTTCAGCACCAAAGGCTGAATTGATAACCATTACCAGAGCCTTAGTACCAGGGAAGAAGGTTAATATCTACACAGACTCCAGATATGCTTTCATGGTAGTCCACACTCATGGGGCAATATGGAAAGAGAGAGAGCTCTTAAGCTCCAGGAACAAGGACGTCAAACATGCAATAGAGATCTCACAGTTGCTGGAGGCAGTGAATCTATTGAACCAGATTGCCATAATACACTACCCAGGACACTGAAGGGACAGTTCCCAAATGAACCAGGGAAACCAACTGCCTGACAAAGCAGCAAGATAAGCCACTGTAGGGCTGCCATGCCTGGGAGCTTTGATCCCCTGCTGGGACTTGTCAAAATTTAAACCCCATTACATAGAAAGAGATGAGGAATGGGTCTATGAATGGAGATTCTCTAACACTGACCTTAATTCTATATGGAAGATCAATCAATACTCATGGTATGATCTTAATCCCTGAGGCCCATCCTCAAACAACTACATGAAGGGATCCATTATGGAAAGGATGCTTTAATAGACCTAATTAGGCCACATCTGATGCACCCTCACTTGCAATGGACCATCCAGAGGGTTACTCAAGCCTGTCAAGCATGCGCCCAAAACAATCCTAAAACAGAACATGCCCTGGTGGGAAATGTGCTACAACATAAAGGGTTATGCCCATTTGAAGACTGACAAGTAGACTTTACACAGATACCTAAAACCAAAGGAAACTTCAAATTTTTATTAGTTTTTGTAGACACTTTTTCTGGACGGGTAGATACATACCCTACTATTACAGAGAAAGTGACTGAGGTAGCAAAACTTTTACTTAAAGAAATAATCCCCAGGTCTGGGCTTCCTCACAGCATTCAAAGTGACAATGGACCATCATTCATTTCAGAGATATCTCAGAAGATGAGACAGGCACTACAAATTCAATGGAAATTACATGCGTCTTGGAGATATAAATCTACAGGAAAGATTGAGAAAATGAATCACACAATAAAGAAAACCCTGGCAAAACTATGCCAAGAAACACATTTGAAATGGGACCAAGCATTCCCTATTGCCTTACTCCAAATTAGGGTGGCACCGAGAAGTGGGCTTAAATTAAGCCCTTTTGAAATAGTTTATGGGAAACCCTTCCAAATGTCTGTTTTAGGAATGCCCCCCTTTAGCTTTAGAGCATGGGCCAAAAATTAAACAGTATGTACAATATTTAGGGCAAACACTAACATTTTTTAAAAAGATTATATTTATTTATTTATTTTTAGAGAGAGGGGAAGGGAGGGTAAAAGAGAGGGAAAGAAACATCAATGTGTGGTTGCCTCTTGTATGCCCACCACTGGGGATCTGGCCTGCAACCCAGGCATGTGCCCTGACTGGAAATTGAACTGGCAACTCTGGTTTGCAGCCCATGCTTAAGCCACCGAGCTACACCAGCCAGGGCTCAAACACTAACATTTTTGCACAAAGTTTGCTTATTGCAGGTCCATCATCCATCTGACAAGTCCTTATGCTTCCTCCAACCAGGAGACTGAGTCTCACTAAAGACCTGGAAGACTCAAGGCCCTGAACAGCAGTTAGCTGAGAAATGTACCAGCCCCTATGGTGTTCTGCTGGCAGCACACTCATCTCTAAAGCTCATGGGAATCAAGCCTTGGATCCACCACACACGGATAAAGTGGGCGCCACCTGAGGAGGACTCCGACCCTGCTGCTGTGCTTGATTCCGAAAGGGAAAGCTGGAGATCTGCACTCGTGAAGGAGATTGAAAATTCCTCTTTCGGAAAGAGATAGCAGCTCCCCATGCTAAGTGACAATGTTTCTTTTATTTTATTTCAATTTATTTTATTTTCCTTTCTTTCTTTTGACACAATAAAGATTTGACAAGGAATAAAACCAAAGAGCCTGTGTTTCAAGAAGTCAGGGAATGTGTTTGCAAATCTAAGGACTTTTAGCTGTCCAATACAGACTTAGAGTATGATCCTTTCCATTGTTAAAAGGACAAGGATTGAAAATGAGTTATGCTACTGAAGGTGTAAAGAAGGTTTGTGAAGGTTGTAGAAGAATGTATGGAAGGCAATTTTGAAGGGCAAGCATTGAAAGTGAGTTATTCTAAAGATGAATAAGAAAGTTTGTGAAAGTTATAAAAAGGTCTATAAAAGGTTTGTGAAAGTTGTAGAAGTTTGTGAAAATTTTAAATTTGAGAAGAAGTTGTATTGATTTAGTAGTGGAAGGCATAAAGCATGAAGATGCAATTTTGGTGGATATCAGAAAGACAAGGATTTTCCCTTTTTGCTTTGTATTTTTCTCTCTGCTAGAATTTGGCATTCTTTTTTAAAAAATATATCTTATTGATTATGCTATTACAGTTGGCCCCTTTTTTTTTCCTCCCAAAGGGAAATGTTTCCCCTCCACACTATACTCCCCTCCCACCATCATTCCCCCACCTTAGTTCATGTCCATGGGTCATACATGTAAGTTATTTGGCTTCTCCATTTCCCATACTATTCTTAACCTCCCCTGTCTCTTTTGTACTTACCATTTATGCTACTTATTTCCTATACTTTTTCCCCCAATTCTCCCCAATCCGCTGATAACTCTCCATGTGATCTTTATTTCTTTTTTTTAAAGATTTTATTTATTTTTAGAGAGATGGTGAGGGAGGAAAAAAGAGAAGGAGAGAAATATCAATGTGTGGTTGTCTCTTGTGCAACCCCCAGCTGGAGACCTGGATGGAAACTGAGGCACGTGCCCTGACTGGGAATCAAACTGCTGACCCTTTGATTCGCACGTGGGCACTCCATCCACTGAGCCACACCAGCCAGGGCTGATCTTTATTTCTGTGAATCTGTTCCTGTTCTAGTCATTTGCTTAGTTTGTTTTTGTTTAATTTTAAAAAAGATTTTATTTATTTTTTTAGAGAGAGGGGAAGGGAAGGAAGAAGAGAGGGAGGGAAACATCATTGTGTGGTTGCCTCTCACATGTCTCCTACTGGGGACCTGGGCCACAACCTAGGCATGTGCCCTGATTGGGAATCAAACCAGTGACCCTTTGTTTCACAGGCTTGTGCTCAGTCCACTGAGCTACACTAGCCGGGGCTGTTTTTATTTTTTTAGGTTCAGTTGTTGATAGTTATGAGTTTGTTGTCATTTTGCTGTTTGTATTTTTGATCTTCATCTTTTTCTTAGATAAGTCCCTTTAACATTTCATATAATAAGGTCTTGGTGATGATGAACTCCTTGAACTTGACCTTATCTGGGAAGCACTTTATCTACCCTTCCATTCTAAATGTTAGCTTTGCTGGATAGAGTAATCTTGGATGTAGGTCCTCACCTTTCATGGCTCAGAATACTTCTTTCCAGCCCCTTCTTGCCTACAAGATTTCTTTTGAGAAATTAGCTGATAGTCTTATGGGAACTCCTTTGTAGGTAACTGCTTTTCTCTTGCTGCTTTTAAGATTCTCTCCTTATCTTTAATCTGGGGTAATGTAATTATGGTGTACCTTGGTGTATGCTTCCTTGGGTCCAACTTCTTTGGGACTTTCTGAGCTTCCTGGACTTTCTGGAAGTCTATTTCCTTTGACAGTTTGGGAAAATTCTCTTTTATTATTTGTTCAAATAAATTTTCAATTTCTTGCTCCTCCTCTTCTCCTTCTGGCACCCCTATGATTCAGATGTTGGGATGTTTAAAGTTGTCCTGGAGGTTCCTAAGCCTCTCCTCATCTTTTTGAATTCCTGTTTCTTTATTCTGTTCTGGTTGAATGCTCATTTCTTCCTTCTGCTGCTAACTGTTGATTTGAGTCCTGGTTTCCTTTCCTTCCCTGTTGGTTCCCTGTACATTTTCCTTAATTTCACTTTTCATAGCCTTCACTTTTTTCTCTATTTTGCTTTTTTAAAAAATATTTTTTAAATTTATTTTTAGAGGGGAAGGGAGGGAGAAAAAGAGAGAGAGAGAAACATTAATGTGTGGTTGCCTCTCACGTGCCCCTCACTGTGGACCCACTGGGCATGTGCCCCGACTGGGAATCGAACCAGTGACCCCTTGCTTCACAGGCCTGCACTCAACCCACTGAGCCATACTAGCCAGGGCTATTTTGCAACCATGTTCAACCATTTCAGTGAGCATCTGGATTGCCAGTGTTTCGAACTCTGCACCTGAAAGGTTGGCTGTCTCTTCATCACTTAATTGTATTTTTTCTGGAGCTTTTATCTGTTCTTTCATTTGGGCCCTATTTTTTGTGTGTGTTGGTGCACCTGTTACATAGTAAGGGACAGAGCCTTAGGTATTTGCCAGGGTGGGACAACCTATGTGGCTGTGTTGTGGCACTGTATGTGGGGGAGGGATATGAAAGATAACAATGCGACCTGGCTGGTGTAGTTCAGTGGATTGAGCGCGGGCTGCAAACCAAAGTATCGCAGGTTTGATTCCCAGTCAGGGCACATGCCTGGGTTGCAGGCCACGGCCCCCAGCAACCGCACATTAATGTTTCTTTCTCTCTCTCTTTCCCCCTCCCTTCCCTCTCTAAAAATAAATAAATAAAATCTTTTTAAAAATTTAAAAAAAGAGAACAGAAAGTACAATACTGAATGATTCTATCATGTTTTTTAAAAAAAGGTAACAATGCTGCTTACTCAGCTCTCTGCCAGCTTTCAGTCACTTCCCCTGCTACCCACCATGAAATTGGGACCTTTTGATGCTGACCCCTGGGTGAGTGGATTTGTGTACATTCTAGGACTCTGTGGGTCTCTCCAATGAACTCTTCTGTGAGGTTGGGAGTTTCTCCCACCACCTCAACCCCCACAGGTGTTTTCAGTCAGAGGTTTTGGGGCTTTAGTTCCCTGCACTGGAACCCTGGGTTGTGCAGTCTGTCTCACTCTCCAGTTGTTCTTCCCTGTTTATCCCCATGCACATGTGGGACTGCCTGCTCCACCAGCTTCCACCTGGCCAGGTCCACCAGCTACCACTGTGCTGTGAGTCCTCTCCACCTGGCTGCCCTCTCCACCCCTCCTACCGGTCTGGATGAATGTTTCTTCTTTAACTCCTTGGTTGTTGGACTTCCATACAGTTCAATTTTCTGGCACTTCTGGTTATTTCTTGTTTTTAAATTTGTTGTTGTCCTTCTATTGGTCGTGCAAGGAGGCAAAGTGTATCTACCTACACCTCCATCTCCAGTTGGGATCAGAATTTGGCATTTTTAATGAGTGAATAGTGGCATAAAGTTTCTTTGCATAAATCCAATAAGACCAGTTTCCAATTGTGATTTTATTAACCAAATCTTTAACTGGAATATCATGTCTGAAGGAGGCATGCTTGTACTCGGGGTGTCACCAGAAAGCCTTGAGGAGCTGATGTTGACTTTCAAAGCTAAAGAAAGCCCCCTGGAAAAATGGACTGGTACCTTGTTTGGTTGTGTGGTTCATGGCAGTCTTTCTGGGTAGGGAATGAAAATTGCTTCCCTGAAAGATGGCAAGGAAGGAACTTTAAGACATGTTGGGGACCTCAAGGATTTGAGGAATACTGATACTGAAAGCAAAGCCTGATGGTAGGTGTGCGGCTTGGCTTCTGTGCCCAGAAGCTCCATCTACAGGTTCCTTGTATAATTTCCAGCAAAGCAGATTTAAAGGGCCTATGGAATTAATTGCTTTTTTTATTGTGTTTGTGCAAATAATTAGCCAAAATTTAAAACTGGACTTAATGCAGTCTCTTTGATGACAATGAGGGTGATCTTAGGGAGAGGGAGTCATATTTCATAGAAAACCACAATGCCCAGTTGTGAATATTGGGCTCTAATACAGCTGAGTGTCTTCGAAATTTTGTTTTCACTTGGAAGCTGAACTGGTTTCTGTATATGCCATACAGATCTTATGTCAGCACCTGATGACATTACCAGAGATGTTCAATTTACAGGTAAGAATAATTTATCAAATTGTCACTGTTTAATAATCATTAGAGCAAAGGCTTTGCAACTGGACCTCTTCTCTTTTTTTAACATTTTTTTTTATTGTTGTACGAGTACAGTTTTCTGTCCCCCCTCCCGCACCCTGGACCTCTTCTCAAATGACTGTCTTGAGGACTCAGAGTCTGGTTTATGATTTGTCATGTGAATTCATCTTTGTGTTCTTCCCTCTGTTTTCATAGGGTGTATACCTTCTAACCTTCTTGTTAAATTTGTCATCTCTAGAATACAACAAAATGCCAACTTGTCCAGAAATGCTATCCTTTGGACACTGCATATGCTGCTTCCCAGGGACAGCCAGCTGATCTGGACTTTGCAAGATCCTTCTCCCTCATGTAAATTCTTCCCTCCATTCCAGATGCACCCCCCCCCGCCTTTTGTTAAGAATCGCTGGCCCTGGCTGGCGTGCCTCAATGGATTGAGTGCTGGCCTGCAAACTTAAAGGTCATAGGTTCAATTTCCAGTCAGGGCACATGCCTGGTTGCAGGCCAGGTACCCAATTGGGGATGTGCGAGGACGTGCAAGAAGCAACCAATCAATGTTTCTCTTGCACATCGATGTCCCCCCCCCCCTCTCTCCCTCTCTCCCCCCCACACACCCTTCCTCTGTCCAAAAATCAATTAAAAACATATCCTTGAGTGAGGATTTAAAAAAATAGAATTACCCTATATCCCAAGAATTCTATTTCTGGGTATATACAGTTCCCAAAAGAATTGAAATCAAGGTCTCAAAGGTGTTTTTGTGCACACATATTCATAGCAGCATTATTTACAGTAGCTTAAATGTGGAAACAACCCAAGTATCCACTGGATGGTGAGTGGATACACAAAATGTGGCATATACATTCTGTGGAATATTATTCAGCTTTCAACAGAAAAGGAAATCCTGAAATATGCTACAACATGAATAAACATTGAGGTCATTATGCTAAGTGAAATCCAGTCACAAAAAGACAGATACTATAGCAGAGTAGGCAGAATCATAAAGACAAAAAGTATAATGATTGTAGCTAGGGGCCAGGGGGAGGGGATAATCGGGAGTTATTGTTTAACAGGTGCAGAGTTTCAGTTCTAGAGGATGAAAAGTTCACAGGATGCATGGTGGTGATGGTGGCACAACAATGTGGAGTTATTTAATACACAGAACTGTACACTTAAAATGGGTAAGATGGTAAATTTTATATATGTGTATATAAAAAAGGAAAAAAGTAAATTGTTTGCCTATATACCAGCAATGAACAAGTGGAATTTGAAATTAAAAATTCAGCATCATTTACCTTACTACCCACCAAAATGAAATACTTGGGTATAAATAAAACAAATATTATATAAATGTATATGATATTTTTGATAAAAACTATAAAACTGATGAAAAGTCAATGAAAAATTAAATAAACAGAGAGATAGTCTATGCTCACAGATAAGAAGATTTGATTTTGTCAAGATGTTAGTTTTTCCCATGTAACTTAAAACCTATTCAAATATAACCTTATTAGCCAATGTCACACTAATAAATTTATTAAAAAGAAAAAAAGGATATTAGTTCCTCCCAACTTGATCTATAGATTCAACACAACTCCAGTCAAATGACCATCAGGTTACTTTGTGGATATTGACAAATTTATACTAAAGTTTGTATGGAGAGACAAAAGACACAGAATAGCCAATGCAATGTTAGAGGAGAAGAACAAAGTCAGAGGGTTGATGCTATTTGACTTCAAGACTTCCTATAAAGCTACAGTAATTTTAAAAACTAGTGCTACTGGTGAGATGACAGACACACAGATTAGTGGAAAAAATACGAAGCCCAGAAAGATTGACATAAACATAGCCAACTGATCTTTGACCAAGGAGAAAAGGCAGTATAATGAAGAAAACAGAGTCTTTTCAACATATGGTGCTGGAACAACTGGATGTCCACATGCCAAAAAAAAAAAAAAAAGTCTAGACACAGTCATTATACCCTTCAACAACGTTAAACTTAAAAACTTAAGTGTAAAATGTGAAACTGTAAAACTCCTAAAAATAACACAGGAAAATATCTAGATAACTTTGGGTATGACAACAACTTTTTATTTTATTATTATTATTATTATTATTTTATCCTCACCAGAGGACTTTTTTTTATTGTCTCAAGAGAGAAAAAAGGAGGGAGGAAAGGAGAGAGAGAAACATTGATTCAAGAGAGAAGCATCAGTCCATTGCTTCCCATATGTGCCTGGTCCCGGGGTCACACGCACCCAGACCAGGAATCATAGGCGCCAGGACCACGGATTGTACATGCCTGGGCTAGGGTCCAAAACTGCAACCTCAATTCCTGGTCAAATGTGCCCTGACCAGGAATTGAACCCACAATAATTGGTTTAAGGGACAATGCTCTAGGGTGACAGTAACTTTTTAGATAACAACACCAAGGACAAGGTAAAAAAAATAATTAATACTTGGATTTCATTAGAATTTAGAATTTCTGTTATGTGCGACATGCTGTCAAGAGAATGAGAATGCAAGCCACAGGCTGGGAGAGAAATTTGCAAAAGATGTATCTAAGAAAAGAATGTTATCCAAAATATACAAAGAATTCTTTTTTTTAAAGATTTTATTTTTATTTATTTTTAGAGAGAGAAGGGAGGGAGATAGAGAGAGATAGAGAGAGAGAGAGAAAGAGAGAGAGAAACATCAATGTGTGGTTGCTGGGGGTTATGGCCTGCAACCCAGGAATGTACCCTGGCTGGGAATCGAACCTGCGACACTTCAGTTCACAGCCCACGCTCAATCCACTGAACTATGCCAGTCAGGGCAGAATTCTTAAATTAAACAATAAGAAGACAAACAACTCAATTAAAAATTTATAAAAAGACCTGAACACACACCTCACCAAAGAATATATACAGATGGCAAATAAGCAAATGATAAGATGATTCACATCATATGTCATCAGGGAAGTGCAAATTAAAACCATGAGATACCACTACACACCTATTAGAATGGCCAGAGTCCAGAACACCGACACCACCACATGCCAGTGTGGAACAACAGGAATTCTTATTCATTGCTGGTGGGGATGCAAAACAGTGCAAACACTTTGGAAGACAGTTTGACAGATTCTTACAAAACTAAACATACTCTTACTGTACAATCCAGCAATTGCACTTTTTGGTATTTCCTCAAGTGAATTGACAATTTCTTACACAGCCCTGGCCAGGTAGCTCAACTGGTTGGAGCATCATCCTGATATGCCAAGGTTGCAGGTTTGATCCCTCGTCAGGACACGTGCAAGAATCAACCAATGAATGCATGCATACATGGAATAACAAATCAATGTTTCTGTCTCTCTCTCTCTAAAAAAATCTGTGCATAGATAAACCTGCACATGAATGTTTATAGGAACTTAACTCATAATTACCAAAATCTGTGAAGTAAACAAGATGTCCTTCAGTAGGTGAATGGATAAATAAACTGTGGTGCATTCAGACAATCTAATGTTATTGAGCCATAAAAAGAAATGAGCCATCAAGCCATGAAAAGACATGAGGAACTTTAAGTGCATATTATTAGTAAGTGAAAGACGCCAATCTGAAAAGGCTACATACTGTATGATTCCAACTATATGACAGTGTAGAAAAGACCAAACTATGAAAATAATTTTGAAAAATTGGTGTTTGCCCGGAGTTGGGGGGAAGAAGAGATGATGAGACAGATTACAGAATATTTAGGGCAGTGAATCTGTTCTGTATGATACTATTAATAGTAAATACATGTCATTATACATTTATGAGCATTTGCAGAATGTATAACACCAAGAGTGAACACTAGTGTACACTGCAGACTTCAGCTGATAGTGATGTGTCAATGTAGGCTCATTGATCATAATTAATGTACCCCTCTGATATGGGGTGGGTAGAGGAGGTTGTGCATGTATGAGAACAGGGGTTGTGTGAGAATTCTTTGTACTTTATGCTCAATTTTTCTGTGAACCTAACACTGCTGTAAAAAATAAAGTCTCCTTGATAGAAAAAATGCCATGTAGTTTTCAGAACACCAGCTCCAGCGTCACAGCAGTGTATAGAACAGCGGACTTAAAGCTGAAAGACACAGTTGTAATCACATAGGAGCCTTATTTTCTTTAATCTGGCCTTTTATTTATATTTTTTCCCTTTGATTCAAACTGGCCTCACCTAGCACCCTGACTCACTTACCTCACTCTCCTTTGCTTTAATATTAAACCCTCAGGACAATAAGATTCTGGTTGGCCCTTAGTAGTCTTAGAAACAAGGTCCTGGGGTCTACTGACTACTGAGACAGTGTTCTTTTCTGTTTTTTGAAAAAATACTTTATTGAAAAATTTTAAAGATTTTCTTTATTTATTTTTAGGGAGAGCAGAAGGGAGGGAGAAATAAAGGGAGAGAAACATCGATTGGGTGCCCCCTGCATATGACCAACTGGGGACCTGGCCTGCAACCCAGGCCTGTGGCCTGACCGGGGATTTAACAAACAGGTGACCTTTTGGTTTGCAGGCTGACGCTTAATCCACTGAGTCATACCAGCCAGGGTAAGACAAAGGTTTCAATCAAACTAAACATAATATCTTAGCCTCAGTTGTGTGTTAGCTCCAGACCCAGGAAAGTAGAACAATCCCACAGAACAAATCCTTGTGAAATTATAACTGAGAAAACAGAGATTCGGCTGCCTGCCCCAACATAAGCCAAACTCGTGAGGCAGGTGCTGGTCCAAAAGAAAAGAGGTTTTATTCAAGTGCCATGTAACTTGGGAGAATGGTGGCCTCCTGCCTCAAAGACTATTTCCTATTCCTGCTCAAGCCCCCATTCTTATAAGGATAGGGAGGGGAGGGCAAGTTTTTTTGTATCCAATTACCTTGCCAACTTTTGGTGCACTCAGGGCCCTATCCATTCATCTTTCTAGCTTTTGGCTTCCTCAGCATGGAAACCTCCTTCTGCAGCCATCCTGGCCAATGTGGGGAACTCCCTGCACTCTGACTGCCTATGCTAACACAATTGGACAGAACAACTCCATGGCTGTCATGGGGACCAAATGCAGTGATCAATTACCCCCTACCCTAGTACCAGCCAATCAGTAGAGACCACCACCCTAATTCTGTTGGTCACCATGATTAATCATTTTCCCCCATTTACTGGAAGCCACTGGGGAGCCAGGTCTTGGAGCATGAGCTCCTGTGACTCTGGGTTTGGTGCTGTTTCCTTAATGAATTCTTGCTCTCTTGGTTGCAGATTCCTGCTTGTGTCTCGTGGGGCTTTGATGCACGCAGGCATATGGAGCCCTTCAGTCTCGTAATATAGTCTGATAATCAGCACACTCTTCTTGCAAACAATACAAGAAACCTGGAAAAATTTAACTTTATTCATCAGCCTCCAATGTATTTGTTATTGTTTTGGTGTGTTTTAATTCTATCTTAATAGTTAAATTTTAGAAGATATTAAAGTAGTATTGTTTTTTACTCTCAGTGATCATGTAGGATTTTTACCTATTCTCCACTTCATTTCTTTGAAGGTAATCTGGTTCTATGGCTGCTTTTAATTTGCATGTGGTAAAATTTGCATGTGGTAAAAATTTTCATACAGTGAAATGCGTGGGCCTCATGTGGTGTAGGTCAATGAGTTTTGACAGATGTGTACACTTATAACCTTATTCTGGATGCTTCTAAGACCTGCTATTTTTTAAATATGTTAGTCAGTTTCACTGTGATATGTGTATGTGTAGACTTCTTGTCATCTAGACTGCTTGAAATTTGTTGGGCTTCTTCATTCTGTGGGTTTGTGTTTTTCATTAGTTCTAGAAACAGTTCAAATGT
Source organism: Phyllostomus discolor (assembly GCF_004126475.2). Classification (NCBI taxonomy): domain Eukaryota; kingdom Metazoa; phylum Chordata; class Mammalia; order Chiroptera; family Phyllostomidae; genus Phyllostomus; species Phyllostomus discolor. The sequence continues at coordinate 159,950,893 of NC_040904.2, read as the reverse complement.
AATCTTAGCTTCAATTGCTCTTACTTTTTCCAGAACTCCAATTAGTTAAATTTCTCACTTTACTCTCCATATGTCTTATTTTTCTCTTTCATATTCTCTTTGTTACTCAGTATTTAGTTCTGGATATTCTCTTTTAATTTATTTTCAAGTTTATTAATCCTATCTTCAGTTAAGTCTAAACTACTCTGAGTTTTTTTTTATATTAAACATTTTATTTATTTATTTTTAGAGAGAGGAGAAGAGAGGGAGAGAAACATTGATGCAAGCGAGAAACATTGATCGGGTGCTTCTCACACGCACCCGGACCAGGAACAGAACCAAAATCCAGGCGTGTGCCCTGGCCCAGAATCGAACTAGTTATTTTTGCTTTGTGGGACAACACCCAACCAACTGAGCTACACTGGTCAGGGCTCTTTGAGTTTTTCAAAAGAAAATTTAAGTGGAAGTTTTCAAATACAATAGAAAGGAAAGCATAATGGATCTCCATGTACTCATCACCTTGTTTCATCTATACCCCTCCCACTTCTCCCAGACTCCCATAGAACTATTTTAATGGAAATGCCAGATATTATACCATATCGTTGGTAAATACTATGTATCTCAAAGACTAGGGCTGTTTTTTAACATAACATATAATAATACCATTATTACATCTAGAAACTTGAACATAAAAATACTAAATTACATCTAACCAAATTAACACTGATACCTTTTTTTTTTCACTCAGCAAATATTTATTAAGCAACTACTGAACTACAGGGACAAGGGGTAGAACAATGAGATGGATGAATGGAATCTTGCCCTGGAGGAGCTTACAGTTTGGCGGAGCCGTAAACAAACAGGCGGTGAGCCAGGTGGCAGGAAGCGCTGCAGCACTGCACTGATGACATTCGGTCCTAGTCTTCTCTGTCCCCTTGTACAACAGCGGCCCGGTTTCCCTTTGGTAATAAAACAACGATGTCTTAACGTCATATCATATCCAGCCAGTGTCCGAATTTCCCTATTAGCTCACAAAAGCCAGTATTTTCTTTTATTTTATTGATTTAATTTATTTACAGTATTTTATTTTTCAATTTTCTTAACATTCAATATTATTTCATGCCCGCTTCAGGTGTATAGCCCAGTGGTTAGACAATCATGCATGTACAACGCGATCCCCCAATAATTCAAGTACCCACCGGGCACCGCACGAAGTTATTACAGGCCACCGCCCACCTTCGCCGTAGCGCCGCCCGAGGAGCCGGTGAGGGGTCCGGGCCGAGGCCCGCTCGCTCGGCGGTGGAAGCCACTGCCGCTGCTGACCCCCGCCCTTCTGCCCCAGTCCCGGCCTCGGTGGTGCTGGCGCCCCCTCCCGCCTGCCGCCTGCCGCCTGCCGCCTGCCACCTGCCGGGCGCTCCGCTCGCTCCTCCGGACAGAGGAGGTGGGGCTGATGCTCGAGGGGCTGCAGTTCCGGGGCACGACCACCCGCGTCAGTGTCATCGCGTCCCGCCAGTTCAGCGAGGCCACGATCCCCACGGTGGGCTTCCGCAGGAGGAAGGCGACGAAAGGGAACGTCACGATGGAGCTCTGGGACATGAGAGGGCAGCCCCATTCCCTCCTTTACAGGAGGGGGGCAAGTGGGAGCAGTACTGCCGGGCGTCAACGCCATCGTTTGCATGATAGATGCTGCAGATCGCGAAAAGACAAACGACAAGGTACAAGGAATTCCAGTGCTAGTCCTTGGAAGCAAGAGACATCTTCCTAATGCCTTGAATGAGATAAAAATCATTGAAAAAACGAATCTGTCTGCTATTCAGGATAGAGAAATCTGCGGCTCTTCAATTTCTTGCAAAGAAAAGGATAATATAAATATCACACTTCAGTGGTTTATTCAACATTCGAAATCTAGAAGAAGCTGAAAAGCATCTCCTAAAGTCCCTCCTGGCTATAATCCTAGAATTATTGTCCGTTCCTCTGAAGTACTTCCCAGAATATGGTCCTTCCTAAACCCAAGAAATTGCCTTTTTCAGAGTTTATTTCTCATGTGCACTGCTGAAGATGGGTGTCTCTAATCGTTTGTAAAGAACCAGCTAGAGTTGTCACATAAAGTCAGCACACACACAAAGGCTTCTTGCACACACTTTTCTTACACAGTGTGTAGAGCTTTTTTAAAACATTATTATAGAATCCAGCAGCTTAACACTGGTACTGACCTGATACAGCATGAAGTTTCTAGTGCCAAACACAGTATTTAGAAAAATTTTAGCTGAGTCCTGTAGGATATAAACATCATGTTTCCATTGCCCACCAGTGCATGTGCGACGTCTAATTACATCTGAGGAATTTTAAAAACGGCCTGCAGGGTGTAGGCAGAGGCACCAGATCAGTATTGTTTGTTCTTTACATGTGATCTTATGTGATGAAGTTTTAAAACTTTCTGCTGTCTGAGACTTCCTCATCATGAGAGAGCAGCTGGGGACATGAGAAAGAACTAAGTAAGGCATGCTGTTTTATATTTGTCCAGATCATTACTTCTCTCTCTCTCTCTCTCTCTTTTTTGCTGGTTCAACACAGTTTTTTAAGGATTTGGGAATTGAAGAATTCCTCGAAAGCTTTAATTAATTTAGAGCATTCCAGCCAATACAATAAATGTTCAGAAAAAAGTTATTACAATATTATTGACTATGTTCTCTAAGCTGAACTTTATACCCCATGACTATTTGGTAACTACCAATTCATATTTCTTTTTTAAAATATATTTTATTGGTTATGCTATTACAGTTGCCCCATTTCCCCCCTTCACTCCCCTCCACCCTGTACACCCTCTCCCACCCACATACCCTCTTTAGTCATGTCCATGTGTCATACTTATAAGTTCTTTAGCTTCTACATTTCTCATACTATTCTTACCCTCCCCCTATCTATTTTCAACCTACAATCTATGCTACTTATTCTCTGTACCTTTTCCCCCTCTCTCCTCCTCCCACCCCCCTGCTGCTAGCCCTCCATGTGCCCTCCATTTCTGTGGTTCTGTTCCTGTTCTAGTTGTTTGCTTAGTTTCTTTTGGTTTTGCTTTAGGTGTGGTTGTTAATAATTGTGAATTTGCTGTCATTTTACTGTACATGTTGTTTTTATCTTCTTTTCTTAGATAAGTCCCTTTAACATTTCATAAAATAAAGGCTTGGTGATGATGAACTCCTTTAACTTGACCTTATCTGAGAAGCACTTTATGTGCCCTTCCATTCTAAACGAAAGCTTTGCTGGATAGAGTAATCTGGGATGTAGGTCTGTGTCTTTCATGACTTAGAATACTTCTTTCCAGCCCCTTCTTGCCTGTAGGTCTCTTTTGAGAAATCAGCTGACAGTCTGATGGGAACTCCCTTGTCAGTTACTGTCCCCTTATCTCTTGCTGCTTCTAGGATTCTCTCCTTCATTTTTACCTTGGCTAATGTAATTATGATGTGCTTTGGTATGTTTCTTCTTGGGTCCAACTTCTTTGGGACTCTCTGAGCTTCCTGGACTTCCTGGAAGTCTATTTCCTTTGCCAGAATGGGGAAGTTCTCCTTTATTATTTGTTCCAATAACTTTTCCACTTGTTGCTCTTCCTCTTCCCCTTCTGGTACCCCTATAATTCGGATGTTAGAACGTTTAAAGATGTCCTGGAGGTTCCTAAGCTTCTCCTCGTTTTTTTGAATTCTTATTTCTCCATTCTTTCCTGTTTGGTTGTTTCTTTCTTCCTTCTGGTCCACTCTATTGTTTTGAGTCCCAGTTTCCTTCCCATCACTATTGGTTCCCTAAGCATTTTCCTTCATTTCTTTTATGGTAACCTGTATTTGTTCATCTAATTTATGTCCAAAATCAACCAATTCTGTGAGCTTCCTGATCACCAGTGTTTTGAACTGTGCATCTGACAGATTGGCTATCTCTCGGTCGCTTAAAAGGATGAGTCCTGGGGCATTGATTTGTTCTTCTGTTTGAGACACGTCTCTCTCTCTCTCTCTTTTTTTTGGGGGGGGATCTGGTCGCTGCTGTTATGGTGAGGGGCGGAGCCTTAGGTGTTCACCTGGGCTGGGCACCCCAGTTGCTAGATTGTGACATTGTATGTGGGGGCGGGGTCGAGAGGGATCAATGGCGGTAGCTCCATTCTCCGTGGGACCTCAGTCCCTTCTCTGGGGTCCTGGGTTGTGCGGTCTGCCCTGCTCCACAATGGCCGCCTCACTGGGTCTGCAAGCTGCCGCTTGCATACTCAGCGTCCACCCGCTGGGATCTTGTGTGCCCCAGATGCCCTATGCGCCCAACTTTCTCTGCTCTCCTTTCTGCGACCTGCACTACAACCTGTGCCTGGCTCCTCCTCTTGGCCCCCTCCTACCGGTCTGGATGAACAGGTCTATTTCAACTTCTTGGCTGTCTGACTTCCATTCAGATAAATTCTCTGTCAGTTCTGGGTGTTATTCTGCCTCTAAATTGTTGTTGTTCCAATCTTGGTTGTGCATGGAGGTACGGTACGTCCACCTATGCCTCCATCTTGGCTGGAAGTCCCAATTCATATTTCTTAATCGCTTCACCATTTTTCACCCAGTCCCTTAACCCCACCATCAATCATCAGTTTGTTTTCTGTATCTGTAACTCAGTTTCTATTTTGTTTGTCTACTTTGTTCTTTAGATTCCATATATCAGTGAAATCACATGGTATTTCTCTGTCAGACTTATTTCACTTAGCATAATACCATCTAGGTAGGTCCATCCATATTGTCACAAATGGTAAGGTTTCATTCTTTTTATGGTGAGTAATATTCCATTGTATCAATTGCCACAACTTTTTTATCCACTCTTCTATTCGTGGGCATGTGGATTGCTCCCATATCTGGGCTATTGAAATAACACTGCAGTGGATATAGGGGTGCACATATCTTTTTAAATTAGGATTTGGAGTTTTTTCAGATATATACCCAGAAGTGGAATTTCAGGGTTCATAAAAGTCTTTTTATAGATGGTTTGATTCAGAATCCAAACAGACCTATACATTGCATTTGGCTGATGTGTTTCTTAGATGTCTTTTAATCTTCAACTGTTCTCATCTCCCCTTTTTTTCTTGCAATGTATTTGTTGAAGAAACTGGGGCATTCAATCCTGTTTTGTTCCTGATTGCAACAGACTCACATTCTGATGATGTCACTTAACATATTCTCCTACTTCCTGTAAACTGGCAGTTATATTTAAAGTCCTATATTTTGGGCAAGACTGCTTCATAGATAATGCTCTGTATTTCCCATTGTATGCCGTCATGAACAGAATGTCTAGTTGTTCCTCTTTTCATGATGTTAATTTTTATCAGTGTATGTACGTACGGTCAGCTTAAGTCACCTATTAAGCCTCTTAACTAATGCTTCTGACAGTAATTGCTGACTATTGCCTAGATCAATTATTTCATTAGGGTTGTAAAATGACAACAGTACCTCATTCCTTCTGCACTTACTAACTGGGATTCTTCTATGAAGAATAACTGCATCTTAAACTATTTAGTTTATCCATTCAGTTTTTAACTTAAAACTTCATATTTTTATTATTAAAACCTCTATTTTAAAGATGTTATGTCATCTGTATAGTTTTCTGTTTTCTGATATGTTTTCAAATTTCTCTTATTTAAGTATAGTAAGTATAATTATTTTATAAAGTATCAGATGATTACAGCATTTAAAGTATTTGCGGCTCAGTTTCTGCAGTTGTTTCTTCTGGTTCTCATTTACAGTATCTTATCTTTTTTGTGTTTAGCCATTTTTATCATGAGCTACTACAGTAACTTCCTTTGGAAACTGATTTGTAGTTCTTTGTTGCCTAGGATGAAGGGACATGTTTCCAGAGTGGATTTGTGTTTGCTTCTGCCAAGTGCCTAGGGCAGTATACTCTCCTCCTTGGAACCACTTAAATCCAAATTTACATCTTGAGTTTTATTTAATCACCCAAATGTGAAATTGGACTGCAAATTTCTTTTAAAGCTTAATTGTGGTCGCAAATTCCCCTATTCCATTTGGTGCCAAGGCATGCTTTCTTGCAGTTCCCTGGAGGTGGAGAGCTGTGGGCAGCTTCACTACAGGGAGGACCTTCTCTCAGACTCACCACCTCAAGTGGGCCATCTGTCCCTTCCTTTAGACAAAAAAAGCACAATAACAAAGCTTAATTCTGTAATTTTTAAAAAATATATTTTTATTGAGTATGTTATTACAGTTGTCCCATTCCCCCCCTTCACTCCCCTCCACCCTGCATGCCCCCTCCCACCCACATTCCCCCACTTTAGTTCATGTCCATATAAGTTCTTTAACTTCTACATTTCCCATATTATTCTTGCCCTCCCCCTATCTATTTTCTACCTACCATCTATGCTACTTAGCATCTCTGTACGTTTTCCTCCTCTCTCCTCCTCCCACTCCCCTGTTGCTAACCCTCCATGTGATCTCCATTTGTGTGGTTCTGTTCCTGTTCTAGCTGTTTGTTTAGTTTGTTTTTGTTTTTGTTTTAGGTGTGGTTGTTAATAATTGTGAGTTTGCTGTCATTTTACTGTACATGTTTTTTTAAATCTTCTTTTCTTAGATAAGTCCCTTTAACATTTCATATAATAAGGGCTTGATGATGATAAACTCTTTTAACTTGACCTTATCTGAAAAGCACTTTATCTGCCCTTTCACTCTGAATGAAAGCTTTGCTAGATAGAGTAATCTTGGATGTAGGTTCTCGCCTTTCATGACTTGGAATACTTCTTTCCAGCCCCTTCTTGCCTGTAAGGTCTCTTTTGAGAAATCAGCTGACAGTCTGATGGGAACTACTTTGTAGGTAACTGTCTCCTTTTCTCTTGCTGCTTCTAGGATTCTCTCCTTTATTTTAATCTTGGGTAATGTAATTTTGATGTGTCTTGGTGTGTTTCTCCTTGGGTCCAAGTTCTTTGGGACTCTCTGAGCTTCCTGGACTTCCTGGAAGTCTATTTCCTTAGCCAGAATGGGGAAATTCTCCTTTATTATTTATTCCAATAACTTTTCCACTTGTTGCTCTTCCTCTTCTCCCTCTGGTACCCCTATAATTCGAATGTTGGAACATTTAAAGATGTCCTGGAGGTTTCTAAGCACCTCCTCATTTTTTTGAATTCTTGTTTCTTCATTCTTTTCTTATTGGTTGTTTCTTTCTTTCTTCTGGTCCACTCCATTGATTTGAGTCCCAGTGTCCTTCCCATCACTATTGGTTCCCTGTACATTTTCCTTTATTTCACTTAGCATAGCCTTCATTTGTTCATCTAATTTGTGACCAAATTCAACAAATTCTTTGAGCATCCTGATTACCAATGCTTTGAACTGTGCATCTGATAAGTTGACTCTTAGTCGCTTAGTTATATTTTTTTCTGGAGCTTTGATCTGTTCTTTCATTTGGGCCATATATATTTTTTTTTTTTTTTTTGTCTCAGCGGGCCGGTTCCTTAGCGAGGGGCGGAGCCTTACGTGTTCACCAGGGTGAGGAAACCAGTTACTGGGTTGTGACACTGTATGTGGGGGAGGGGTCTGGGAGGGAATAATGGCGCTTGCTCCACTCTCTGCCAGGTTTCAGTCACTTCCACCTCTTCCCCCAAGCAAACTGGGCCCTTCTGGTGCTGATTCCCATGTGGGTGGGCTTGTGTACGTTCTAGGACCCTGTGGGTCTCTCCATCAACCACTCCTGTGAGGCTGGAGGTTTCTCCCGCTGCCTCAACCCCCACCGGTGTTTTCAATCGGCGTTTTGAGGCTTTTATTTCCCCACACTGGGACCCTGGGTTGCTTGGTCTGTCTCACTCCCCAGTTTCACCTGGTTTACCTGCGTGCAAATGTGGGACTGCCCGATCCTCCAGCCGCCTTGTGCGCCGCGTCCCTCCACGATCCACCGCCTTGCTTGGTCCTCCAGCTGCAGCCTTGTGTGACCAGGGGTCCACCAGACGCTGCTTTGCCATGGCCCCCTCCAACCCCTCTCCAACCGGCTGCCCAACTCCGCCCCTCCTACCGCTCTGGATGAATATGTTTACTTTAACTCCTTGGTTGTCAGACTTCCATACATTTCAATTTTCTGTCGGTACTGGTTGGTTTTTGTTTCTAAATTATTGTTGTCCTTATTTTGGTTGTGCAAGGAGGCACAGTGTGACTACCTATACCTCCATCTTGGCCGGAAGCCTAGTTCTGTAGTTTTTTAAATGCCCTCTAAGCAGATGAGACTACAATGTTTCAAATCTCTATAGTTTACTGACTTCATTTAGATTCAGGGCTGTTAATTCCTTGCTATTATGTTAGCTTTACCATGCTTTTAAACTTTTCCGGAACAAACTATTACTTTCATTGGAACTTGTCTTCTCCCTCGCTCCTTAGCTTTCTAGATATTTATTATTAATATAACCCCAAACTCTCCTTTGCCTATACAAATCTCTTCTCAATCAATTCAAATGCATTAGGTATTCTGTCAATTTTGTTTCTTGAAGAAATCACCCCCAAATCCTCTGAACAGCTCTAATCTTGACGAATTGATCTCTAGCCCTGCCCTATAACTTGGAATCTCCCTTCACCATTGCCCTTGGGATACCTTTTGTTTTTCTTTTGTGCTGGATCTTCTATTTCTTGGGTTCCATACTGTTTTCTTTATTGACTTGTTTTTACTGATTTGTCTTGGTGTAATAAATCCTTTCCTATCTTTTTGAAAAACTGTGCCTGGAATATCAATATTTTGAGAAGTTATATATCTGAAACTGTCTATATTTTGGATTTAAAATTAAACCAGTTTGGCCAAATATAAATTTGAGGCTAGCAATAATTTTCTTCTAAATTTTGAAGGTGTTTCTTCATTGTATTCTACCTTACAGTGTTGATGAATTGACAAGTCTAATGCTGTTCTGATTTTTTGACCCTTGCAATTTGATCTTTCTCTCTGGAAACCTGGAATTATTTCTGCATCCAGTGTTCAGATTGTCTGTAATGACATGTCTTGATGTGGCCCTGATTTGTTCTGCCTGATACTATGCCCTTTTAATTAGAGACCCAGTTCTTCATTTCAGGGTAATACTTTTAAAGAATTTCTTTGATTATTCTTCCCTCTGATTCTCTGTTCTCTTTCTGAAACTCTTATTATTCAGACGTTTGGCCTTCTGGACAGGTCCTCTAATTTGTATTAACTTTCTCCTAAAGTAGAGCAAATTTATTCTTCAACTTTATCCTACAATCTTTCTACTGAATTTGTATTTCTGATATCACAGTTTTGAGTTCCAAGAGCTCTTTTTGCTTATCTGAATAATAGATACTTTTTAAATAGCTTCCTGTTGTTATTTTATGGATACACTATATTATTTCTCTGAGGATATTAATGATGAGTTTTTGTTTTATTTTTAAAGTTTTTTTCTCCCTTACAATTGTTGTTTCTTCTAAATTTCTTTCTTATTTCTTCCTTGTTTTGCTTTTTTGTATACTGAAGACTTTCCTCAAATGTCTAATGATCCTTGGCTGTCTGCTACTACTTAAGAGTGAGGACATTAAAAAGCTTATTGGAAAGAATGTGTGACGGCTGGGCATGTAGGCCAAGGGTTTACCAAAACTGTAGGATTCCTTCATCTGTTTCATTAAGAGAACCCTGATGACAGTATCTTTGGGATTTCTTTTTTGGGCTGTCAGATTCCCCAGAAAGGTTTTCCAAATTACAATCATACTCTTGTTTACTTTTGTTTTGGGAATCAATTTCTCAGATTTGCTCAGCTAGTTACCATTATTTCACTCGTTTGTTGGCTTTTAAAATGTTGCTGCTGTTGTGGCCTTTCCCTCTCTTTGTTTTTATACGGCCTGGAGGATAATTTGTGCATTCGGCCCCCTCCCCCCAGTCTTTAATGGAAGTCCTGTTGCTTATTTATACTTTTATCGCAAGAGGACAACATATTATACACAGAATCGTGTAGAAATATTTTGACACAATTACCAGATGACTCTAAAATTGTATGCATACATAAAAAGAGAAATGCTTTTCTGTAATTGTTTGGCAACAAGCAGTATTTTTCAGCGGTATTGCGTGCCCCCACCCACCCACCCATTGGCGTCAATACCCCGCATGGCGGCGCCCAGATACGATGTAAGAAACGACTAAAAAAGTCATAAGAAGAGATGTAGGTGACAGCTGTGTCAGGACAGAATAAAACTGTTTAAAAAGGCCCAGGGCACAGACCGCGCCTCTCTGGAACTAGGAAAGGGTGGGAGGTAGTCTGATCTCATCGATGATTGGTTGACGTTTAGGACTAATTACACTAAGCGAGTGGTTTTGGTACTCATCATGATCCACCTCCCAGTGGGCTTTGGAGCCACGTTTACAAATGAGACCAGGGTACATGAGAGGGACAGAACATCTAACCAATGAAACTTTGGGGTGGTAATAGACGTGATGAGGCCGCTGCCAGGTTTAGGGCGGAAGGAGTTCTGGATAAGGAGGGAAGCGAAAGATGGCGGCAGAACAGCTGCTGTCCAGCTTGTTGGGGCTGCTGTTTTTGGGGCTCCTGTTACCCGCAGCTCTGACTGGCGGTGTCGGGAGCCTGAATCTGGAGGAGTTGAGTGAGATGCGTTATGGGATCGAGATCCTTCCGTTGCCTGTTATGGGAGGGCAGGTGAGGAGGCGTAGATCGGGCGAGGGTCCTGGGCCAGGAGAAGGAGAAAAGTAGAAGAAGGGCAGCTGTGGAGTCGGTGGCGGTAGCCTAAGGAGAATCGGAAAGAATAGGTAGGGGTTTTACGATGTTCCCTAAAGGTCGCAGACTGAGACCCATTATTCCCTTGGGGCCCGAGGAATGGGAGGGCGGGGCTTCCTGCTGTCAGCTTCGGTCCTAGTTCCTGATTGAAACACCCCCAGACTTCGGCCTGGTAGAGAAGTGATAGTGCCAAACACAGCTGGAGGACTTGTGGCTCATTCCGTCTTGACCGGGCTTTGCCCCAGGATCCGAAGAGGGATCTCATTGTTCTTCCTGACCTAGCCTCTCTTTGTCTCCCTGTCCCCTGACTCTCCCTCCCTTCTTTCCCAGAGCCAAGCTTCTGACGTGGTGATTGTCTCCTCTAAGTACAAGCAACGTTATGAATGTCGCCTGCCAGCTGGAGCCATTCACTTTCAGCGTGAAAGGGAGGAGGAGACACCTGCTTACCAGGGGCCTGGGATCCCTGAGCTCCTGAGCCCAATGAAAGATGCTCCTTGTCTGCTGAAGGTGAAGGGAACTGGGGTGGGTGAGATGAGGGCTTGGTAACTAGCAGTCTGTCTGAGAACCAGGGTGTCAGTGAGTAAGGTGGGATGGGGAGGACCTGTCAAAGTTAAGACCATTGGAGGAGTAGGCACATTGTATGGACAGGAAAGAAGCAAAGAATCTTGCAACCACTGGTGACACTTTGGTAAATGTAGAGGAGGGTTAGAATAGATTTCAGAATTAGGGTTAAGCCAAGATTGAGGTGACTAAAGAGGGTCAGTGCGGGGTAAGAGGGAGACTCCCCTTGAGAAGTCTTTCTAGTAAAGTTAGCTGCTGTCCCTGTCACTCCACCCCAGTATCCTACTTTGTTTTCATCATCTGAAGTCATCTCATTAACTGAATCATCCGTTTATTTATTTTTGGTCTGAGTCCCAGCAGTAGACTGTAAGTCCGTGAAGTGAGAGAGTTTCCCTTGTTCAAAGCTGTGTCCCCAGTGACTAGAATAGCACATGAAATGATGTAGGAATTCAGTTTATATTTTATGTCTGCCTGGTCTGAATGCTTCAAGAATGCCATGATTCTTACCTTTATGGGGAGCAAAAAAGAATTTAAAAAATCTTTGAAAAAGGAGGCATAGAAAGTCCACTGGTGGAAAACAGACTTTAGAAGTGTCTCTCTGAGTCACAGAGTAAAACAGCCCTCTCTCCTGTCTGAGAATCTGGCAGATTAAGTGTGGAAGCAGAGGGATATGAGAAGTAGAGGAGAGGTTATGTGTCTTAGAGCCAGGAGAGATTCTAGTTCTAAGAAGAGGCATCTGCACTTCCATCCTCATGATTTTCTTTTAATTGTCAGACCAAGGACTGGTGGACGTATGAATTCTGTTATGGACGCCACATCCAGCAGTACCACATGGAAGGTGACTCATGCCTGCATTTTTCCTAAGCCCTTAGCAACCTATCATAGAAGTGACCTGCCTCCCTTGACCCCTACCCTCCTAATCCTCTTAAAAGGGAATAACTGTGATTCACTATGGTTTCTCTTGCAGATTCAGAGATCAAAGGTGAAGTGCTCTATCTCGGCTACTACCAATCGGCCTTCGACTGGGATGATGAAACAGCCAAGGTGGCAGGAGTGTGGGGCTGGGAGAGAAAGGGTTGCTGACTGCAGACTAGGAGTCCTGACAAGAAGGGGAGGGTCGGGGTTAGCTACATCTTTCTTGGGATCTGGTGGCCATTCTTCCTCCTTGCTCTCTTTCTCATGCCCCATCTCTCCTGCCCCATGTCCCCGCCCAGGCCTCCAAGCAGCATCGCCTGAAACGCTACCATAGCCAGACCTATGGCAATGGGTCCAAGTGCGACCTCAATGGGAGGCCCCGAGAGGCTGAAGTTCGGGTGAGTCTTGAAAGAGGGAAGTTGATACTTCCTCAGTGACAATTCAGATTCTAATGGAGGAGGGCAAGGCTGCATTTTACAGTCAAGATGGTCTCTCTGGGCCCTAAACACTGAGTTTAAGACTCATATTTCCAGCTACCAGCTCTGTGTAATTGCCTGCAGATTCAGAAACACTTCTAATCAACATTTCCCAGATCCCCTCCAAACCCTGAGTGTCATCGTTGACAGTTCTTTTTTCTTCTCTGTCCTCCTTCATGTGAGGGTTTGTGCTCTTCAGTGAGGTTTGCCGGTGCAGCTACTGGGCTCTGCTCTGGGGATACAGTGGTGGGCACACATGCAGCCCTTGCCCTCATGGAATGCACAGTCTAGAGAGGCAGACAGATGTTAGCAAAAGAATCACAGAAATGAGCCTGTGATTACAAATGGAGGAATGATATGAAGGAAAGGAGTTGAGTTCTCTCAGAGCAAATTCTGAAGCCCTTTCATTCTATTCTAGATTTCTCTCACAACTCCCCTCTTCTTTCCTGTGCTTTGCACCTTCCTCTCTCACTTACATTACTGCCAACAGCCTCCAAACAAGTGTTCCAGATCTAGTGGTCCTCAGCGAGTTCAGGCAGGCAGGCAGATGTATGGTAGGAAAAGTCCCTTAGGGGATCCTGATGTATATTCATTAATACACCTGTAGACACCCACATTGTACAAGAATTATCTTTCTGTAATACACATTTGCACGTGCAATTGTGTGCTGGTAAATGTCGAATAGCCACATTACCAGAGTGTAGAGTAAAAGGGGTAAAGAGGTGAACCCTGATTTATAATGCTTGCCATACCCATTGTGTAAGTATCCCTACCATGGCTAAATTCATGCTACTATCATAATGCCATCTGTCTTGCAACATTCCTGAAAATTTCCCGGTTGGCTCTTGTGAACTGCTGTGAGCTGGACCGATCACACTGCTATAAATGTATGTCACTCCTCTGCCCAGACTGGAAAACCTTTGATGATTCTTCCTTATTTAAAGGGTAAATTCCAAATATTTCCACCCAGACCAATGTGGTAGCAGTGAAGTTGGTGGAAAGCAGTCGGATTCTGAATGTATTTTGAAGGAAGAGCCAATAAGATTTGTTGATAGATTGGATGTGGGGTGGAGTCAAGTATGACTCCAGAGTTTGTAGCTGCAGCAACTGGAAGAATCGAATTGTCGCTGAGTAACGTGGGGAAGAGTGGGTTTGGAGGAGCAAACTAGGTTGGTTTATGCACATGAAGGCAAAGATGCCTATTGGACATCCCAATGGTGATATCCAGTCGGTAGTTGGCTCTGATATTCTGGAGTCCAAGGATCAAGCCTGGCCCGGAGATAAAAATACTCATTGTGTTTCTGTCCCACTGACCTTTTTTCTGTCCTTGAACCAGTGGATCTCATTATTCCCTCCACCTAGAACTGTCTCCCCACAGGTATTTGAATACCTGCCTTCATCCTCTCGTTCAGATTTTATACCCTGTGATACTTCCACAGGGAGACCTTATGTAGACACACGGACACACCTGCACACACATGCTCACCTGTCTGTCCCCCTCCTGGTAAACTCCTTCAGCATTTTATACTCTTCAAAACATGAATCACTTCCTGAAATCATCTTCTTTGTTTGAATTTAATCTCTCTTTCTGTCTATCAGCCCCACTAGAATAAGCTCCAGGGAGGCAGGGACAATGTCCATCTTATATTCTGATGTATCTTCATGTATGAAACAGTGCCTAGCACCAAGTAGGTGCCCAGAAATTACTCATTGAATGAAAGGAATAAGCCAGTTCAAATGTCACCTATTTTATGTGTCCTTTCTTGGCTAACACAGAAAATTAGTTGTGCTCCTTCAGCACTTCACGTACATGCATCCACATCACATGCGTCCATGTCTCAGTCTGTTCGGGCCGCTGTAACAAAATACTGCAGACCAGGCAGCTTACGGACAACAGAAATTTATTTCACAGTTCTGGAAGCTGGAAGTCGGAAATCAGAGTGCTAGTGTGGTCAGGTGAGGGTCGTCTTCCAGGTCACAGAGTGCTTGTATCTTCACATGGTAGGAGGGGTTAGTGGGTTCTGTGGGGACTCCTATAAGAGCACTAATCGCATTCATGAGGGCTCTGTTCTCATGACCTAATCACCTCCCCACCCAAGGTCCTACCTCCTAATGTCACATTGGGCATCAGGATTTCAACATAGGGATTTGGGGGGACACAAACATTCAGACCATAGCAGCTCACGGACATCCACATAAATAATCCATTGTAGCACTTCATTGTATTCTCCTTATTTCTTTGTAGCTTCAGTATGTCAAGAACTGGGTGTGAAGACTGCACTGTCCTCATATCTATTGAACATAATGCCTTGTGCAAGCACTGTAATAGGAACTGGGGCTAAAATGATGACTCAGAGGCCAAGTCCTGCCCTCAGGAGGTAGACATTAAATAAGCAGCGACAACAAGCAGTATAAATACTCTGGGAGTTAAGTACACATTACAGGGGGCACAACATGAAGGAACTGAGTGTAGGTAAAGGAGTGGCCTCTGGAAGAAAGTGACCTTTGGATTGGTGATCGAAGGATGGGGAGGTGAGAAGATGGCCTATCCCAGGACTTGAGAGCTGTTCACGGTGACTGGAGAGAATTGTGGGATTGGGGTTTGGGAGGTTATGTGAGGGGAGCTGGGCAGTTGTTTGGCGTGGACGAGTCACAGGTCAAGAAATTCTAGGTATGTTGAAGAGTTTGGACAGTCTGAGAAACGGGGCAAGCCAATGAAGTATGTTAAGCAGAATAACACCATACTCAGTTTTGTTTTGAAGGCTCACTCTGGCTGAAGTGTAGAAAATGATTGGAAAACAGATTAGGAGGCAGTTGCTGTAATGCAGGTGAGAACACAAGGTGGCGGGGGATGAAGACCAATTGGATAGATGGTGATTCTGTTGCTGAGATAGGTATGGTGGGAAGAGAGTAGGTGGTGAAGGAAAATGATTTTGGTTTTGAACAGGATGATTTGAGTGCCTGCAGGCATCTGAGTAGAGAAACCTGGAGAGGCTATTGGATCTGTGGGTCTGGAACTCGGGAGAGCGATCCGAATGGAACCTGGAGGGCTAGGAGTCATCAGCACCTTGGTTCTGATCGGAGTCATGGTGTAGATAGAATACCCCGCCAAAGAAGCAGTATGTAGGAGGAAAGTGGGATGTACCTTTGAGTGAACTGTCATTGAAAGCAGGGTGTAGAAGGGGGCTTTGCTGAGAAGAGTGGGTTGGAGAGGAGACTATGGTGACATGGAACCCAGAAAGGAAAGATCTCAAGCAGAGACTGGTCCAGGATGTTGGCTGCATCTGAACCTTCCAGGAAAAGGGGAATTAAAAACCATGCATGGTCATGGAATTAATTATTTTAATAAAAACAAAGCATGCACATAGAAACAAAATTCAGATGGTAGGCATGAAAACCAGATGAAAATTCCTAAGTCCTCTACTCCTTATCACCCCGACCAGTACTTTGGTTGGACTTAATAACAGAGGCTGTTGGTGATCTTGCTGGAGCAGTTGCAGCGGGGTGGCGAAGACGAGGTGTTGAGGAACATGGGGGAGTCTGGATGCAAAGGAGAGGGAAAGGTGGGCACTAGTGGGAGCACCTGTGGGGAGGGTGCTTACTTTGTTGTTTTATTTTTCAGGATGGGGGCATGCATTTTTTTCTTTTTAATTTTTAGTTTTTACAACATAGTGGTTAGACATTTTTTAACTCACAAAGTAATCCCCGATAAGTCTAGTACCCACCTGACACTATGCACAGTTATGACAATATTACTGACTGTATTCTCTGTGCTGTACTTTACATTCCTGTGACTATTTTGTAACTGCCAATTTGTACTTTTTTTTTGGCAGAATTTTATGGTTTTATTAACACAAATACAATGTGCACGCAATCTGTCTATTCATTTTCTTTGCTGTGCAGCCTGGCATTGGGATTGGCGACTCTGACAGCCACCTGGGCCACTCAGTCCACAGTGGCTTTGTGGTTCTCTGCGGAGATGCCATGAGCAGTCTTAGCACAGTGAGATTCCTTGCACATCAGCAGCACTCCAAGCTCCTTGACTTTGTGGACCAGGAGCTTCCAAAAGTCACTGGGCAGCACGTGCTCTGTTTTCTTGTTGCTCCCATGTCCCATGTCCCATGTTAGGCCTCAGGACCTGGCCCCTGACTCTCCCACACACCCTATATATAGTCTATGCCTCTGGGTTTCCCTCGGTTATACTTAATTTTGACATATCAGTCTGACTGGTGCCAGATGAACTTCTTGGTCCTCTTTTTGACAATCTTGGTTTGATGAGGCGTCTAGGGCAGCCATGGTGTTGAGGAGCAGATGGCTGCCACCTGCCAATTTGTAGTTCTTAATCCCGTCACCTTTTCACCTATCCCTCCAGACCCCCTCCCATATGGCCACCATCAGATTTGCTCCTCTGTGTTTCTGAATCTGTTTCTATTTTGTTCATTTTAGATTCCACATTTAAGTGGCATTTGCCTTTGACCTGGTTCACTTAGCACAATACCCTCTAGGTTCATCCATGTTGTCACAGATGGTGAGGTTTCATTGTTTTTTATGGCTGAGTAATAGTCCATTGTATATATGTACCACATCTTCTTCGTGCATTCATCTGCCCATGGACACTTAGGTTTCTCCTGTGTCCTGGCTGTTGTAAATAATGTAGCAATGAACATAGGAGTGCATATATCTTTTTTGCACCTGGGTGATTTGATATTTCACCAAAAAACTCTGCATGAGATGTGATGAATTAGTGTTTTGGACTTATTTGGATATATACTCAGAAGTGGAATTGCTGGGTCTTCAGATCATTCTGTTTTTATTTTTTGAAGAATCTCCATGCAGTTTTCCATAGTGGCTGTACCAATTTGCAGTCAAGATAGGAGCATGTTTAAATGCTGTTGGGTGGACCAAGTAGAAGGTAGAGGTTGAGGTAACCGAGAAAGAAAAAGAGATGTGGGCCAGGCTGGTATGCAGAACACAGGGAAGCAGTTACTCTGAGGAGGGGGGCTCTTGGGTGGGTACTAGAATGAAGTGGTGGTATATTTCCTGGGGAGTCTAGAGGTTTTAGTGACATAAAGTTGGGGGCATTCCTGCCTGGTTGCTTCTTCTTTTTAGTTTTCATACCCTGACAGACCACTCAAGCTCCTTGCTTGTGTTACTGAGTCAGTCCCTCTCTCCAGGGCAGGCTGGTGAAGTGCCAGCTTCCTGATGTCTTGGTAGGAACAGTGCATGTAGTGTTTGGGAAAACTACCGTTTTCGTGGGGTTTGGGAACAATTGGCTAGTCATCTGGAATTAAATAAATTTGGATCCCTATCTCAGTTCTTACATTACATAAAATTTCAGAGAGATCTAGGATTTTTTTCCTTTTTAATTTTTAATTATGAAACAGCTCAAACATAGAGAAAATGTCACAGAGACCATAAACCCACTGCCAAGTTAAACAGATGTTAACATTTCACCACATTTGCTTCAGATCTCTAGTTTTTTTAAATAAAGGAATAAAACACTAATGGTATAGTTAAAGCCCAGCCTCTCGTTTCTTCCCTCTCCCTCCTCTGCACAAACAACCGCAACCATCTCCCTCCTTGCTTTTCACTTGTATTACTGATGCACATATCATGGACGATATATATTGTTTTCTGTTGTAAAACTATACATCAGTGTTAGGAACTTGCTTTTTCACTAACCAGCGTTTTTGCCATTCTGTGCCAGAACGCAGAGATAACTAATTCAGCGACTGTAATGACCGCGTTGTTTCCTCGTCTATTTAACCATTCCTCTATTGAGAAATAGTTGGGTTTCAGTCTAATGCTCTCACACACAGTCTTGCAATGTAGGTCTCATTGTGAATGTGTGACAGCTCCTCCGGGGAAATATTTAGAAATAGAATCACTGGGCTACAGGGAGTGTGTGTTTTATTGGTGAGTTGGGTGCACTGCCCGTTTTTCCAATGTCTGTTTTTTTTCTATATAGGCATTCTTCATTTGTTTTTATTATTATTTTTTTTAAGTTATGGTAAAATATACATAACATAAAAGTTACCATTTTAACAATTCTTATGTGTACAATTCAGTGGTATTAAGTGCATTAACAATGTTGTATAATCATTACCACTATTTTCAGAATTTTCATCATCCCAAATAGACACTCCATCCTTATTAATCAGTAACTTCCCATTTTCCTCTTAGGGCCTGTTTTACTTTCTGTCTCTATGAATTTGCGTGTTCTAGAGGCCTCACATAAGGGGAAATCATACAATGTTAGTCCTTTTGTGTCTGGCTTATTTCACTTAGTATAATGTTTTCAAAGTTTGTCCATGTTGTAGCATATATCAGACTTTTATTCCTTTTTATGGCATATTCCTTTCATGGAATATTTAGTAATATTCCATTGTGCATATACAGGCCCATCCAGAAAGCATCCAGCCATGTGCTGTTAAAAATAGAGACAATTATTGAAGAACATACAAGAAACATTGTACATAGGACAATGACACCTCAGTCCCCTTCAAAGTAGTCACCCTGGGACCTCACACAGTTCTCCTAATTGCCATTAGCTGCCTTGTTATATTTTCTTGAATCTCACTGATGGTCTGAAAGCTCTTCCCTTTCAAAGTTGATTTTAGTTTTGGGAAAAGCCAGAAATCTCAGGGTACCATATTTGGGCTGTAGGGGAGCTGAGTCACCTGGGAGATTTGATGTTTCACCAAAAAAACTCTGGGTGAGATGTGACGAATGAGCTGGTGTGTCGTTGTGATGAAGCTGCCAGGCAGCAATTGCCCATAGCTAAAGTCTTCTGAATCATGTGACTAGTTTATGTGGAGGAATGTTCAAGCTTAATGCAAAATCTGATGCAGATTCATTACTCTACTTGCTAAGTTATTTTGAATGCGATGGCCACACAGTACACATTCTCACTCAATGGTGTCTACCGCCTCCACTGACTAGTACAGTGAAGTCATCATTGTTCACACATGAGTCCACTCTCCTTGGCAGCCAGGTTACATCCATGTCATGCAAACTGTTCTTGTTATATTAACAATAGTTGGACTTTTTCTGGACAGACCTCATATACCAAATTTTATTTACCTTTTAATCTATTGATGAATAAGTAGATACTCTGTTGTTTCCACCTTTTGGCAATTGTGAATAATGCTGCAATGAACAATCGTGTACAAGTATCTGTTTCAGTCCTTGTTTTCTATTCTTTTGGGTATGTTCCTGAGAGTGGAGTATACCTCATGGTAATCCTATGGTTAGCTTTTTGAGGAATTGCCAAACTTTTCCACAGTACCTGCACTATTTTACATTTCCAGTAACAATGCACAAAGATGCCAACTTCTGCACACCCCTTCCAATGCTTGTTATTTTCTTTCATTTTTATGAAAGTGGTATCTTACTGTAGTTTTGGTTTGCATTTCCCTAATGACTAATGATGCTGAGCATCTTTTCATGTGTTCATTGGCCATTTGTATATCTCCTGTGGAGAAATGTCTACTCAAATCCTTTGCTCATTTTTGGATGGGGATATTTGTTTTTCATTGTTATTGAGTTGTAAGAGTTCTTTATACATTCTGGATATTAGTCTGTTATCAGATACAAGATTTGCAAATATTTTCTCCCAATCTGTGGGTTGCTTTTTCATTCTCTTGATTGTGTTCTTTATGCACAAAAGTTTTGAATTATCATGAAGCCTAATTTATCTGTTTTTTTCTTTTATTGTCTTATGTCTTTGGTGTCATGCTTAAAATGACTAAGATTTTTTTAGGTTTACTATATATGAAACATTAATAAATTATAATTTCATAGGCTATCATTTTGTCATCTACATTTTCAAATGTATTAGCCACAAAAATATAGTTTTTCTTACTTTTTCATAATCTGTTTTTGAAGATAGATCCTCTTATTAATTCCTAATATTGACTGCCTTTTCTCTTTGTTTTTGATCTGTCTTGCTAGTGATTTGTCTGTTACTCCAAGAGCCATCTTTTGACTTTGTTCATCCTCTCTATTGTCTGTTTACTATTTCATTAATGTCTTCATTATTTTGTGTTTATTGTTTCCTTCCTCCTCCTTTCTTTCTGTTTATTGTTTTCCTCCCAATTTCTTGAGTTTTTTCACATTTAAAAGTTCTATACTTAGTTTTTTGAATAGTTACTACATTTTCATAGCTTAAATATAGAAATGCTTTAAAAAAGTATGCAGAGAAAAATCTTAACACACCTTTCCCTTCATTAACCTGTTCCCATGCCCTTAAGAAAGGTAATCATTGTTAGCTTCTTTTTATACACTCATATACTTTTAAAGATTTTATTTATTTATTATTAGACAGAGAGGAAAGAAAGGAGAAAGAGAGAGAGAGAGACATCAATGTGTGGTTGCCTCTTGTGTGTACCCCCACTCACTGGGGACCTGGCCTGTAACCCAGGCATGTGCCCTGAATGGGAATCAAACCTGCAACCCCTTGGTTCACAGGCCAGTGCTCAATCCACAGACTGAGAGCCACACCAGCCAGGGCTATGCACTTATATTTTTTAATGCATATATATATATCAAGCATATATCTTTGAGTACTTTCCAAATCAATATATTAAAAGCCTCCTTTTTTCTTTTTGAGAGAGGGAGAGAAAGAAAAACACCATTTTGTTGTCCTTCCTAATTATGCACTCATTGGTTGCTTCTTGTATGTTCTGTGACCAGAGATTGAACCACAACCTTGGCACATGGGGACAATGCTCTAACCAATTGAGTTAGGGCACCTCCTCATTTTTTTTTTAATATTTGCTATTATTCTCTTATAAACCTATTCCATCATTTGTCTAAATAGTTCCCTGTTGATAGACATTTAGGTTGTTTTAATTTTTTTATTAACACAGAAGTGCTGCAGTGCATAGCCATAAACCTATAGAGTATACCTATAGAGATTAAATCCCAGGGAGTAGACTTGTGTCAGTTTTCTATGTACCATTAGTTACACAGCCATGTATGAGAATGCCAGATTCCCTACAGCTATGCCAACCCAGTGTATTTTTACACTTTTGGATTTTGGGCAATCATCAGATAAACATCAGATAGAGAATGATTTCCTAGTATGATTTTAACTGCATTTCTCTTAGGAAGAGATAAGTAATCTTATTTAAGAGCTATTTGTCTTTTTCCTCTTTTCTTTCAACCATCTAAATTCTTTGCTCATATTCCGAATGGATTGTTGATCTTTTTTCTTCTCAGTTTGTAAGAGCTCTTGGTATAATAGCCAGACTATCCCTTTGTCTCCATAGGAGTTACACCTATTCTTCTGACTTCTGGTGTGGGCTGCTGCCACACATTCTCGTCTCCTAGTCATCCACTTCATTCTGAGGACCATGTTGGCCGCATCCCTCAGGTTTTGATATGTGGTGTTTCTGTTTTCACTGTAATTTGTACTTTGCTTCAGAACTTATTTAGAATTATACTTATTATATTTCTAAATAAATGTATTGCATTTCTCTTGTCTTTATATGATTGCTATTGATTTCTAATTTTATGTCAGTGATTCTCTTGGTGAGATTCTCTTGGTGATTATTGAAACATTTTTTAAAGATTTGTAATTTATTTTGGGGGAAAGGGACAGAGAAAGAGGGAGAGAAACATCAGTGTGAGAGAAGCATCCATCCCTTGCCTCTTGCATGCCCCCCAGCAGGGAACCTGGCCTGCAATGCAAGCTTTCGGACCAGGGACCTTTTGGTTTCTTGTGACAGTGCCCAACCCACTGAGCCACACCAGGCAGGGCCTGTTAAAACTTCCATAGTGGCGAACTTTAAAAAAGGGTCTGGGTGTGCTTGAAAACATGTGTTTTCTCTAATTACTTGGTTCAAGTTTGTTTCACACTTTTGACTCATTTTTGTTTAGTTGCCCAATCAATTTTGAAAGGGATGTATTAAAATTTTCGCTATAATGGTTTCACTATAATGGTGGATTTGGCAGTTCTGTTAATTTTTTCTTCATATATTTTGAGATGGTTAGGTGCATGTGAATTCAGAATTGTGATGTCTTCATGGTGAATTGGTCCTCTTATACCTTAATGTTGTGACCATTATTTTTCTGTTCACAGCTACAAAAATTATTGTGAAATATATTATAATACATAAAACTGTATGAATCATAACTGCATGATTTAAGGAATAATAAAGGAAATACCTATCTAATCACTTCAGGTTATGAGAGAACATTGACAGCACCTTCAGAGCAACCCTGCCTAGCTGGTGTGTCTCAGTAGATTGAGCACCGGCTTATGAACCAAAAGGTTGCCAGTTTGATTCCCAGTCAGGGCACATGTGTGAGTTGCAGGCCAGGTCCCCAGTTTCGGGGTGAGGGGCACATGAGGGGCAACTGCACATTGATGTTTCTCTCCTTCTCTTTCTCCCTCCCTCCCCTTGTCTCTAAAAATAAATAAATATATAAATATGATTTAAAAACCAACTGTGTGCCCCTGTATGCCCCATCCCCTCTCACCCTTTCCCACAGAGAGAATTGCTGTCTTGACTTTATGAGGATAATTCCTTTGCTTTTCTTTAGCGTTTCACCATTTGTGTATGCATCCCATTTGATTTAGCTTTTTTCTGAAGTTTATACAAATGGCATCATACTGTATGAAAACACCCAGGGTATATACACAGAAGTCTTCTGGGACTTGTTTCTTTTGCTCAGTACTCTGTTTCATCCATGCTGAGATTCATCCGTGTTGATGGCTATAACTGCAGTGCATTCATGGGGGCTGTGAACAACACTCTTTTAAGTGCCCTCTAATATAATGTACAGGAATTTCATTAGAGAGAATTCCATGTGGGAGCACAATTGTTGGGTAAAGAGGGTATGAAGGTGAGTCCATGTGCCACTTTATTTAGCAATACAGAGTATTTTCCAGTTTTTGTTCTCATTTAATACATTCTTATTGCAGTGTATGAGGTCCCATCACTCAGTATTGGCCATATCATGGTCAGTATTTGAGAGTTTCAGACTTTTAAATGTTTACTAATTTATTGAGTATGTAACAGTATCTCACTGTGATTTGCATTTCACTGATTCCTAATGATCATTTTTTCTAGTATTTATTAATATGAAACTGATTTAAACTAATGTACTTAATTGATATCCTAATATTAAGCCAAACCTTTACTTGAAATTAAGTGATTTATGTTAAGCCAATTTTGCCTTCCTAAGGTGCACCCAGTTTGGTCATAGGTATTATTCTTGACCCTTGCTTTTGAATGTATCTTACTGGATTCAGTTTGCACTTTTTCAAAAGACTCTTGTATACAGGCATAACTCAGAAATAACGCAGGTTCAGTTCCAGAGCACCACAATAAAGTGAATATCACAACAAAATGAGCCACACAAATTTTTGGTTTCCCAGTGCTTATGTTTACACTGCACTATAGTCCAGCAGTTTTCAACCAGTGTGCTGCAAAACGCACACTGGTCTGATGCAAGAACTTCTAAAACTTGCAGTACCTGACTATTGAGTCAGGGACACTGTCCTCTTTTCCCTTAGATTGTCAAGTAAAAAAAATGACAACTGCCGAAACATAACAATAGCTGTTTGTTGTGAATGAATCAAAATTATATCTATTTGTTTTATCAGATTGGCCAAAAATATGTTTTTTGGTGCACCACAGAATTTTAGTAATTAGCTTAAGTGTGCCATGAGCTGAAAAAGGTTGAAAATCACCGTTGTAGTCTAAGTATGCAACACAATTATGTCTAAGAAAACAGTACACATACTGTGTTACTAAAATAACCCACCCATCATCTGAGCCTTCAGCTAGTCATGATGTTTTTGCTGATGGGTCTTACCTTCAATTTGTAAAACACACAGTGTCTGTGACACGCAATGAAGCGATGTGCACTACAATGAGGTATGCCTGCATATCTCCTGAGAGATACTGAGCTGTAGTTTTTCCTACTAGTACTGGTAACAAGGTTTTGCTAGCTTCAAAAAAGAAGCTAAAAAATATTCTCACTTCTTCTGCACTCTGGAAAGTGTGTGAATTGCAATTTTTTATTCCTTGAATATTTGCCAGAATTCATCTTTAACATCATCTTGGTCTAGGTTTTCTTTGCGTTAAGATTTTAAACTACTGATTTATTTCTTTAGTGGTTTTAGGAACCTTCAATTGGGTTAGTTTATTTCTAATTGTTAGCTTAAGTAAGTTACATTGTGTTAGTTTTTTAGGAATTTGTCTAGTTCATCTGAGTTTTCAGATTTACTGTTATGAAGTTGTTCACGATATCCTATTATCTTTTAAATTTCTGTAGCATCTATAATTAGGTCCCTCTTTTCATTCCATATTGGCTGTTTTTGCCTCACTCTTTTGTCACTGGTCAGTCTCACCAGGGGTTAGTTTTCCTTCCTTCCTTCCTTCCTTCTTTCCTTCCTTCCTTCCTTCCTTCTTTTTTAAAGATTTTGTTTATTAATTTTTAGAGAGGGGGGAGGGAGGGAGAAAGAGAGGGAAACATCGATGTATGGTTGCCTCTCATGCACCCCCTACTGGGGACCTGACCTGCAATCCAGGCATGAGCCCTGACTGGGAATCGAACTGACAACTCTGCAGGCTGGCAGTCAGCCAGTGAGCCACATGAGCCAGGGCGTAAGTCAGTTTTATTAGCATTTCAAAGAACCAATTTTTGGCTCTGTCAAGCTTCTCTATCCTATTTGCTTTCTATTTTATTCATTTCCATTCAGTCTTTATTATCCTTCCTTCTACTTTTCAGGGGGTTTACTTTGCTCTTCTTTTTTTAACTTCTGGAAATAAATGCTTAGCTCATTCATTTCCAGCTTTTCCTCTTGTCTTTTGGATTTTTAAAAAATTGTTGTTAATGCCGCAGGTTCGATTCCCAGTCAGGGTACATGCCTGGGTTGCAGGCCATGGCCCCCAGCAACCACACATTGATGTTTCTCTCTCTCTCTCTTTCTCCCTCCCTTCCCTCTCTAAAAATAGATAAATAAATCTTTAAAAAAAAAAGAAATTCAGCTTTAAAAAAAATTGTTCAAGTGCAGTTGTCTTCATTTCCCTGCCACCACTTCCCCCTGCCCCACCCACCACCACCTCCCATCCTCAATCCTACCCTGTTTGGTTTTGTCTGTGGGTCCTTTATACATGTTCCTTGATGACCCTTCACCTTCTTTCCCACATTACCCCCTCTCCCCCCTCTCTGTTTACCGTCAGTTTGTTCTTTATTTCAATGTCTCTGATTATGTTTAATATATCTCTTAATAATATCTTTCCAAGTACTATTTTATATATTTTTCACAATTGTTTATGGTTATTATAAACTTCTTTACCTAATTTGTAAATGTATACTACCTTCCCATGATTCAAAACCTACAGAATATAAAAAGGTGTACAGTGGGATTCCCCGTCCCAAACTTACCTTCTATCTGCTTAGTTCCCATAGAGCCCTGTCCCCAGGGGACCCTGCTCTTAGTTCAGCATGTCATCCCAGCCTTTCTTTGTACGCTTACAGGCAAAGTTTGTGGAACTAGAGATCCTCATTTCCTTTCCCTCTCTTTTACACACAACATGCAGGATATTAGACACACATTCTCCCCTTGTTTTTATATATCTTGAAAAATAATTCTTAGACATCTTTCAATGGCAGTACATCCAGAGCTTTGTTCTTTGTTTTTATATCTGCATAATATTCCATTTTTTGAATTTTTCATCATTTTATCACCATTTCTACACTTATTAAAATTTCCTCCCCAATTTTTTGTTATCACAAAAGATGATTACATTATACATATATACCTGTATATATATATATATACCATATATATAAATACATGTATCTTAAAAGTATAATTTTGTGGTGCAGGTTATTTATATTTAAAGAATATCTTAAAATATTTTTATTATGGAAAATTAAAAATATATAAACTCAGAGATAATTGTACTGTAACCTCCCATGTATCATCCAGCTTCAACAAATGTGGCTAGGCTCGCTTCAGATACACCCTTGCCCACCTCCCCCCACTGCCTCCTTCACTCCCACATTATTTGGAAGCAAAGTACAGATATTATATCATTTCATCCATAAATATTTCTATATTTACCCCTAAAAGATTAGAGTTCTTTTAAAAATGTAACTATACTAAAAAATTAACAGTAATTCCTTATTGTCATCAAATATTCAATACTTTCAAGTTGCCTGATTCTCTAATATAACTTATATAGAATTTTTATGGTTGTATCATTTATTTTGAGTCCTTTTAAATTTGTTGAGATTTGTATGTGTGGAAAAAATGGCAAAAATTCCTGTTCTACCAAGGAAATACAGACAATGAAGAAGTTAAAGAATTATATGCCATTTAAATTATCTTCCTCATAAATTTAACTTTTGCACATTATGAACTGACCTTCTTTATCTTAGTAACTTATTTACTCAAAGACTCCTGTATGATAATAATATAGCTATAACAGCTTTCACTATTTGTTTACTATATTTTTTCATACTTTAACTTTTATCCTTTCTACGTTCCTATGTTTTAAATGTGTTCTCTAAACAGCATATAGTTGTATTTTTTAAAAATTTAACCATTTGTTATATTTGTATTTGGGTTTATGTCTAATTATGATCTCTTTTTTAAAAAAGGTTTTAAGTATTTATGTTTAGAGAGGGGGAGGGAGAAAGAGTGGGAGAGAAACATCAGTGTGTGGTTGCCTCTCGTGCACCCCGTATTGGGGACCCAGCCCACAACCCAGGCATGTGCCCTGACTGGGAATCAAACCGGTGACCCTTTGGTTTGCAGGCCAGCACTCAATGCACTGAGCTGCACCAGCCAGGGCTCTTTTATTTATTTTTTAAATAACAGTTTTATCAAGATATAAGTTAAATACCATACAATTCTGCATACAATTCAGTGACTTTTTAGAATATTTACAGAGTGATACAACCATCATCACAATCAGTGTTAGAACATTGTCATCACCCTAAAAGAAATCCCCTGCCCTGTAGCAGTCACTCTCCACTCCACACCCGCTGGACCCTCACCTTCCACTATGGACGACCTCTCATCTTTCTGTCTCTGTAGATTTGCTTGTTCTAAACATTTCACATAAACGGAATCATTCAGTGTGTGACCTTTTATGTCTGGCTTCTTCCACTTACCATGTTTTCAAAGATCATCCATGTGTAGCATGTGCCAGTACTTCATTACACTTTTTTTTGCCAAATACATAATATTCCATGTTCTATTTACTCATTCCTTAGTTGGTGAACATTTGGGTTGTTTGTACTTTTTGGCTATTATTAACAATACTTCCTTTAACACTTGTGAACAAGTTTTTGTATGGACATATGTTTGCATTTCTCTTGGTATATGCCAGGGAATTGAATTGCTAGATCATATGGTAATTCTATGTTTAACTTTTTGAGGAACTGCCATACTTTTTTCCCATACTGATTTCCCAAAGCAGTAGCACCATCTTACAATCGCACCAGTAGTACATTAGGGTTTTAATTTCCCCATATCTTCATTAACACTTGTTTTTACTTTTTGACTATAGTCTTCCTAGTGAATGTGAAGAGGCATCTCATTGTGGTTTTGATTTGTGTTTCTCTGATGCCTAATGGTGTGGAGCATCTTTTTATGTGCTTATTAGCAATTTATCTTCTTTGGAGAAGTGTCTATTCAGGTCTGTTGCCTGTTTTAAAATTTTATTATTTGTCTTTTTATTATCGAGGTGTAAAATTTCTTTATATTCTGGGTACAAGTCCCTTATCAGATATGTGACTTGCAAATATTTCCTCCCATACTCTGGGTTGTCATTTTACATTCTTGATGATGTTCTTTGCAGCACAAAAGCTTTTAATTTTGATGAATTCCAATTTATCTATTTTTATTTTGTTATTTGTACTTTTGATATCATATCCAATTAAACCATTGCCTCATCTGAGGCCTTGAAAACTTACACCTATGTTTCTGTCTAAGAGTTTTGTAATTTTACATTTAGGTCTTTGATCCATTTGGAGTTAATTTTTGTATACTGTATCAGGTAAGAGTCCAACCTCATTCTTTTGAATGTAGGTATCAAGTTGGTCTAGCATTGTTTGTTGAAAACAGACTATTGTCATTGAGTTATCTTGGTAATGTTGTTGCAAATCAAATGATGATAAAAGTGAAGGTTAATTTCTGGACTTTCAACTCTGATTTATTGGTCTGTATGTCTATATTTACGTCAGTACCATTCTATCCTGATTATTGTAGCTTTGTAGCAAGTTTTGAAATCTGAAAGTGTGAGTTTCCAATTTTGTTCTCCTTTTTCTTTTCTTTTTTTTTCCAATATTTTATTTATTTATTTTTAGAGAAGGGAAGGGAGGGAGAAAGAGAGGGAGAGAAACATCAATGTGTGGTTGCCTCTCGCATGCCCCTAGACTGAGTAGAACCAGCGACCCTTTGGTTCACAGTCTGGCACTCAATCCACTGAGCCACAGAAGCCAGGGCTGTTCTTTTTCAAGATTGTTTTGGCCGTTTGGAGTCTCTTGAATTTTCATATGAATTTTATAATCAGTTTGTTAACTTCTGCAAACAAGGCAACTGGAATTTTGATGGAGAGTGTGTTGAATCTGAAGATCAGTTTGGGGAGTATTGCCATCTTAACAATATTAAGCCTTGTGATTTGTGAACTTGGATGTCTTTCCATTTATTTAAGTCTTTAATTTCTTTCAGGAGTGTTTTATAGTTTTCAGAGCTTAAGTTTTATACCTAATTTTGATACATTTATTCCAAATTATTTTATTCTTTTTGATGCTATTACAAATGGAATTATTTTCTTAATTTTATTTTTGGATTTTTCATTGCAGATATGTAGAAATACAATTGATTCCTGTATCCTGCAACCTTAAGGAACTCATTTATTATTAGTTCTAATAGTTTTTTTTATAGTGGATTCCTTAGGATTTCCTGTATATAAGATCAGGTCATCTGTAAATAAAGATAGTCTTACTTTTCCCAATCTAGTTGCCTTGCATTTCATTTTATTGTCTAGTTGCCCTGGCCATAACCTCCAGTACAGCGCTGAATACAAGCGGCAGGAGCAGACATCCTTGTCTTCGTCCTGATGGGGTGGGGGGGGCTGGTGCTGTGCAGTTGTTCACCGAGAAGTATGATGTTAGCCGTGGATTTTCTGTATATGCCTTTAATCAGGTTAATGAGGTTCCCCTCTATTCCTAGTTTGTTGTTTTGATCATGAAGAGGTGTTGAATTTTGTCAAATGCTTTTTCTGTGTCCAATGAAATAATCATGTGGTTTTTATCCTCTATTCTATAGGATACACTCTATTTGATAGGGTGTTTTAATCACATTAATCAGTATTTTTTAATGTTATCCTAACTCTGTACATCTGGAGCAAATTTGACTTGGTCATGGTATGAACCCTTTTTACGTGTTGCTGAATTCAGTTAACTGGTGTTATTTGAGGATTTGGAGAGTTTATATTTATAAGAGATTTTAGCCCGTGGCTTCCTTTTCTTGTGATATCTTTGTCTGGATTTGGTATCAGCATTACACTAGCCTTATAAAATGAGTTTGGAAGTGTTCCCTGCTCTTTGTTTTGGAAGATTTTGAGAAGCATTGCTATTTATTACTTTTTAAATATTTGGTAGACTTTACCAGTAGACCCATCTGGCCCAGGCTTTTCTATGTAGATGGTTTTTTGATTACTAATTCAATCTCTTTGCTTGTTATAGGTCTATTCACATTGTCTTTTTCTTCTTCTTCTTCTTCTTTTTTGCCAAACCCACCTCCCTCCCTTGCTTCCACCCTCCCCCTTTGTTATTGTCAGATTGTTCTTAATTTCTTTTTTTTTTTTACGATTTTATTTATTTATTTATTTATTTATTTTTAGAGAGGGAAGGGAGGGAGAAAGAGAGAGAGAGAAACATCAATGTGCAGTTGCTGGGGGTCATGGCCTGCACCCAGGCATGTACCCTGGCTGGGAATCGAACCTGGGACACTTTGGTTCCCAGCCCGAGCTCAATCCACTGAGCTACGCCAGCCAGGAGATTGTTCTTAATTTCAATGTCTCTGGTTATATTTTGCTTGCTTCTTCTTGAGTCAGTTTTGATGGTTTGTGTCGTCCTAGAAATTTGTCCATTTTGTGTAAGTTATCTAATTTTTCTTTGTATAGGCATTCATAGTGTTCCTTTACAGTCCTCTTTCTGTAAGATTGGGAGTAATTTTCCCTTTCATTCACAACTGTACTAATTTGAGTCTTCTCTTTTTTTCTTGGTAAGTCTAGCTAAAGTTTTGTCACTTTTATGGATCTTTCAAAATATCAACTTTTAGCCCTGGCTGGTGTGGCTCAGTGGATTGAGTGGTGGTCTGCAAAACAAAGGGTTGCTGGTTTGATTCCCAGTCAGGGCACATGCCTGGGTTGCAGGCCAGGTCCCCAGTGGGGGCGTGTGAGAGGCAACCACATATTGATGTTTCTCTCCCTCTCTCCCTTCCTTCCTCTGTTATAAATTTAAATAAATAAAATCTTTAAATAAAATAAACTATCAACTTTTAGTTTTATTGATTTTTTTCTATTGTTTTTCTATTTTCTATTTCATTTATTTCTGTTCTGATCTCTATTATTTCCTCCCCTCTGCTTGCTTTGGGTTTAGTTTGCTTATTGTTTTTAGTTTCTTTTCTTTTTTTAAAATTAGATACTTTTTTTTAAAGATGATTTATTTTTAGAGAGAGGGGAGGGGCAGGAAAAAGAGAGGGAGAGAAACATCCATTGTTTGCCTCTTGTACGCACCCTGTCAGGAGACTGAACTTGCAACCCAGGCAAGTGCCCTGACCCAAAACCAAACCGATGACCTTTAGCCTTGCAGGACAATGCACAACCTACTGGGCCACACTGATCAGGGATATATCACTGATTCCTAATATTTCACTGTGGTCAGAGAACATTCATTGTATGATTTAAATTCTTAGTTCTCTGAACATTTTCTCCAAGGATTACCTTAAAGTGTTCTTCTGTGAGATCCGACATCTGTGCCCTTGCATGGGCATTTCCTGCTGCCTGCTTGTTTCCCGTGTAAGGGTCCCACTTACCTGTTTCTTTGCACAGCTCATAACTTTTTGTCGAAAACTGGACATTTGAGGTAATATATTGTAGCAACTCTGGGTACTAATCCCTGAGAACTAAATGTAATTATTGGTGGTAACTACTGTTCATTTGCCTTCTCTGCCCGGGCAGTTCCTCTGTGATGAGGGTGCTGGCATTTCTGGGGACTACATTGACCGTGTGGACGAGCCCTTATCCTGCTCCTATGTGCTGACTGTTCGGACTCCTCGGCTCTGCCCCCACCCTCTCCTCCGGCCCCCACCCAGCGCTGCTCCGCAGGCCATTCTCTGTCACCCTGCCCTGCAGCCTGAGGAGTACCTGGCCTACCTTCAGAGGCAAGCTGGTGAGTGATTAAAAGAGCAAGGAGAGGAAGGAGAAACATGGGGAGGGGACAAATAGAAGACAGACAGAGTGTTGAAGAGCCCGGAGGCATGTGTCCCTGTCCTGCTTGCGTGCTGTTTTTCCGTAGACTCAAAGCAGTACGAAGATAAAATGATAGAGGAGCTGCACGACCTGGACCCTCCAGTGTGGAGTGAGACCGCCCCTGGGGTGGCGCCCACAAAGAGAGCAGGTAGGGCCTCACTTCACCTGTTGCATGAAACTTGTCTCCATTTCTTCCTTTCTCCAGTCTATCGTCCTGGGCTGGCTTTCGGGTGTGGGGTAAAAAAGTACTGTGGGCCCACCCTGACAGACATGACTCAGTTGGTTGGCTGTCATCCTGCAAACAAAAGGTCACTGGTTCGGTTCCCAGCCAGGGCACATGCCTGGGTTGCGGGCCAGGTCCCCAGGTGGGGGTACGCACACATTGATGTTTCTCTCCCTCTCTCCCTACCTTCTCCTCTCTCTAGTAATGAGTAAATAAAATCATAAAATAAAACCAAAAAAAGTACTATGGGCCCTTTGCCTTGGTAATAGAGGGGGGGAATGTCCTCATTCTATTGGTTCCCTTCCATTGCTCCCCTCCTTTCTGATTCCTCCCTGTTCTCTGCGTTCCAGCTGCAAGCCCAGCCAAGGATGACAGTAAGGAACCAGATTTCTGGAAGATGATGATTCATGAGCCAGAGGACCAGGTCCAAGGAAGGGAAGAGGCACAGGCTGAGGTGAGAGCAGCCTCCTAGCTACTTCTCTGATGAGGCTGACCTGGACGTTGGGACGGAGGCCACTCAAGCTGAGGTCATTGTGAGATGGCCCGCATCTGTCTCGGGATGCGAGGACGTACCCAGCACCAGTGCCTTAAGAACATGGTCGGCATAACCAAGCTTACATGCTTGACTCTGCCTTCTTCTCATCAGGAGCAGGAACCAAACCTCGAGCCAGCAGATCCAGCTCCAGGCTCTCCCGATGGTGAGTGAACCCTCCATGTCTCCTTTCCTGCTTGAAGGTATTTCTGGACAGGTGGGGCTGGGGGTAGAGACAAACACTAGGAGGGAAGCTGGGTGGCCAGGCCAGCAGGGAATTTGTTTTCATAGGAGTTAGTACTCTTTGTAGACAATTGTCTTCAACAGAGGCAGCAGACACAGTGGTTCCTCTACTTGCTGACTTTGTAGTCTTGGGTGATTTCACTTAACAAACTCAGTGTCCTCACCCATAACATGTGGACTATCACCCTGTGTTAGAGGGTTGCTGTGAGAATAAATGAGGAGAATCTTTAGTTCACAGCGGAATGTCTGTAACTGAGTAGCCAGTAAGTGGAGAACAGGATCCAGGGAGAGGAGCACCTGG
The DNA here is from genome assembly GCF_004126475.2 of Phyllostomus discolor. Lineage (NCBI taxonomy): Eukaryota > Metazoa > Chordata > Mammalia > Chiroptera > Phyllostomidae > Phyllostomus > Phyllostomus discolor. The sequence continues at coordinate 159,917,435 of NC_040904.2, read as the reverse complement.
CCCCAGCATCTCTTCCGGAGCCCTAAAATCTGGGGTGATTGCCCGAAGGGCCTCAGCAGTGCGTCAAAGAGCAGGGGCCTTAGCAGCTTGTAAGCACCCTTCTCTCTCTCACCCGAGTCCAGCTCAGCCCAGTGCTTTCTGGAGGGCTCTGGCGACCCCACCTCTCTAACCAGAAGATAGCTCCTGGGGACAAGGACCGTGTCCTTCCTTGGTCTCCTCAACTCCTCTCCTCAGAGGGTCAAAGTAGAATTTAGGACACAATGGGCTCATTCCTGCTTTTCCATCTCAGATTTTCAGAGTAATGTGCAGGTCAAAGTCATTCGGAGTCCTGCAGACTTGATTCGATTGATAGAGGAGCTGAAAGGTGGAACGAAAAAGGTACGGGCCCTGCTCAGTGGAGGGGTAGAACCCACCTGCCCGCTGCAAGCCTTTGGAGAATCACCCCGACCTGGGCCTGAGCTGGGTCCCATGGGGCTGCCTGCCTGCCTTCACTCTTCTTTGGTGCCCCCCTGCCATACCCCAGCCACTCTGCCTTTGTCCGCCCCCCACCATGTGCCTCTACTGAAACCCCAACCATCTCCCATTTTTCTTTGGATCCCCACCCACCCAGGGGAAGCCAAATGCAGGCCAAGAGCAGCCCACAGATGGTGCTGCAGAAGCCCCTCCAAGTGAACCAGAGGTGAAGGCAAAGGGTGACACAGAACATCAGCAGGAGGTGGAAGAAGAAGAAGATGATGAGGATGAGGATGAAGATGAGGATGAAAGGCAGTTACTAGGAGAATTTGAGAAAGAATTGGAAGGGATACTGCTCCCATCAGACCGGGAACGGCTGCGTTCAGAGGTGAAGGCTGGCATGGAGCGAGAGCTGGAGAACATCATCCAGGAGGTGAGCACAGCTCTGCCCTCTGGTTGCTTCTGCAGGGTCTGCCCCGTGGGCAAGGCAGGCCGAGGGGCTGCATGGGACAGGGCTCTCCAAAATGGTAGTTGTTTATTTAATTAAAAGGGGGGGGGTGGGGAAAGGGGAATCGGAGAAGAATGAGCCTTAGACATGACTCTCATGTAGAGCATGGACCACTGACTTTCATTGCTCCTTGACTTTCCACCCCCGCCTTGGGCATTCCAGACAGAGAAGGAGCTGGACCCAGATGGGCTGAAGAAGGAGTCGGAGCGTGATCGAGCTATGCTGGCCCTGACATCCACTCTCAACAAACTCATCAAAAGGCTGGAGGAAAAGCAGAGTCCAGAGCTGGTGAAGAAGCACAGGAGAAGGAGGGTTGTCCCCAGAAAGCCGCCCCCCTCCCTCAGACCAGCAGGTGAGAGCTGTCACCTGGGAAGCCGGATCCCGTGTCTTTACCACTCAGCTCGTGTGTGCGCAGGAGGGTGACATGTATGTGCGCAGGAGGGCGACATGTTCTTTCCCCTCTGAGGGTGAATGCCCGCTTCCCTCTCTGGAGCACTGCGCTCACTCTTGCCTTCTCACCACCTCCTATTCATCCTTTGGGAAGCGGCTTCTGGAGCACGTCTGCCTTGTTTTCTGACTGGCTCCTGTGTGCCTGTGTGCCTAGTGCTTAGTACTCTGACTGGCACACCGTGGGCGATCAGTGGATCTTAACTGAGTGGCTGGGAGCCTGTGCACTGCAGGCTGCACATCTGTGCGGGACGCCCGGGAGCAGCCCCAGCCGGCAAAGTGTGAACAGGCAGCCAGCATCTCAGAAGTCAATTGCCTGGACAGACTGGAAGTCATACCTTCTTCCGGCTCCCCCGTGTCCCTTCCATGGGGCTCTGTGCGTGTGGAGGTCAGACAATTCCGAGTGGAATGTTCACACGTTGGACCCTCCAACCTACTTTCTGTGTAAACATGGACGAGGCTTTTGAGCACCAACATAGGGAGTGCCAAACCACAGCTTTCCTACCTGCTTCTTCTTTTTTTTTTTTTTCAAATTATAAGAATACGTTTATTTAGAAAGTTACAGAGGCAGTAGAAGAGAGCCAGCTGGGCTGCACAGGCTCAGAAAACAAGTTACAGAAGCAAAAAAGGGCCCTTGGAGCTTAGGAGAGAGAAAGACAAAAGTAACGCTTGCGGGGGGGGGGGGGCTGCCGGCGGAAAGGTTTGGCCGTGCTCCGAGAGTGAGAGCATACCCCTGGCACCCCTGCACCCCTGCTTCTTAATACAAAACTTCTTTGTAGGCCCAGGCGGCCTGATTTTTGTTTCAGGAAACAGTTGTTTTCCTGCAGGTGATAGGCAGAATTATTGGGTCCAGAGGGGAGAAGGGAGGCTGCAGTCGGTGGAGGGAACTTTATAGGCTGGAATGGGGTAGGGGGAACTAACTTATTTGGGGCTCTGACTCGTACGAGTTTGAGGTGGAATAACTCCAAAGCCGATTGATGGCGTAGGGAGAAGTGACCACTGCAGCCCCTAACCCTGGAGTCACTGCTCTGCTTTGTGTCTCCCTGTGTGTCTCCCCCTCTAAGAGGAGGATCCTGAGCACAGAGTCCGGGTCCGGGTCACCAAGCTCCGTCACGGAGGCCCCAATCAGGATCTGACAGTCCTCGAGATGAAACGGGAAAACCCGCAGCTGAAACAAATCGAGGGGCTGGTGAAAGAGCTGCTGGAGAGGGAGGGACTCACAGCCGAAGGTGGGCCCTGGGGGCGGGGCTGGATTCAGAGCTGTTGGAAGGGCTTGCTGCCGGAAGCGGAGGGGCTGGGTCGAGGACTGGAACCTCGGCTGGGGACCTGGGGGGGGCAGAAGACCTGCACTGAAGCTCCCACCCCCCACCCCGCTTCCTCTCACTGCCCATCTCGCATCTGTCCAGGAAAAATCGAGATCAAAATTGTCCGACCAGGGGCTGAAGGGACCGAGGAGGATGCACGGTGGCTGACAGATGAGGACACGAAAAACCTTAAGGAGATTTTCTTCAATATCTTGGTGAGAGGCTCCCACTCCCAAGTCTGGGATCACCAGCCTGTCCCCCTCCAGTGCGCTGTGTTGTTGAGAGCATGGTTAGGTGACGCCGGCACATCCCAGCCTTGCCAGGTTCTGGGCTTCGGTTTCCTCATCTGTAAGAGAGCCTGGTGGTCCTGGCTGCTGAGGTCCTCGGCAAGAGCCCTGAATGAAGTGTGTGTGCCCCCTTCCCTTCCTTTTCCATGCGGCTGGCTCCTGAGTCCTCCAGTGCTCAGGGCTTCCCTGGGCTCACCAGCCAGCACTCCAGCTCACCCCTTGCACCCCTCACCAGGTGCAGGGAGCTGAAGAGGCACAGAAGGAGCGGCAGCGTCAAAAAGAGCTGGAGAGCAATTACCGGCGGGTGTGGGGCTCTGGAGGCGGGGAGGGCACAGGAGACCTGGACGAGTTTGACTTCTGAGCCCGCTACTGCCATCCGTTTGCAAGGAGTCCAGAGTCTTCCTAGACTGGCCTCATTGCTTCCCCATTCGTCTCCCACCCCCTGAAACTCTGAAGGCAAAACTTGGGAGTAGGATGAGCTGTGGACTTTTGGGGCCCCAGCCAGGGGTGTGGAGGGGCTGTGGGGTAGCGCTACTGCTGCGAGCTGCCTGGAAGACCACCCAAGGCCTGTGAGTTTTGTCCTCCCAGGCTTGTCCCCACACCCGCTCCCTGTCATGTCCCCTAACTTGTTCCCTGCTCCCTCCCTCCCTAGAGATCTTCAGAGCGGAGCAGAGCAAGGGAGCCAGAAGGGTGTGCTGTGTAGCAGGCCCTGGGAGACAGGCCCCTGCCCCTGCTGCTGTTGGGAGTCACCTACCCCCTGCTCTTGGATTAGCTCGGGATTTCCTGCTCCCTTCCCTTGCCACACTGTTCCCCACAGTCTGCTTCTGAGTTGAGGCGCCTTCCTCAGTTGCTGAGGACATGGGAGGAAGTTGCCCACCACCTCTGAAACAATCCAGTGAAAAGGGCAGGGTACCGACCCGCCACTCATGTTCTCGAACAATCAGGTTTCTAAATAAAGAACTGGACCATCACTCCATCAATCTTTTTTTTCTTTTGAGGGGGTTTAGGGTGGGGGTAGGTGGGGTGGGGGCTCAAGTAGGGAGGAGGTTTGGTGCTGTCTTTAGGGTGGAGCGCACGGTCTCATCCCGTGCTGCGCTCCACTCCTCCCGGGTGGTGTCAGTGGGAGCCTGGGTTCCAGGATGAGACCAGGGCAGATAAGCAAGCCAGCCCCCCAGCCTGGCAAGGACTGAAACTCCTACAAGTCCTGTCGTCCCTCCTTTTCCTCATCTGTCCATTTCTGTTCCTTCTCTTCTCCCCATTTCTATCCTGAAAGCTAAAATGCACACCACAACGTTAGCTCACCACGGCCACCCCCTTCCACTGAGCTCTCCCCCTGCAGCATGCTGCAGGTCCCATGTGCCGGCCGCACCCCATCCCCATCTGACCACGCCACTCAACATCTCCCAGAAAAGGCTTCTGCCTTTGGCTAGCCCACACACGCTAGCTTCCTGTATGCCAAGGGCAAGTGGGCCTGGGGAGGTGTCTCCATCTCTTCATTGCCAAGTGCAGATGTGGATTCCCCCAGTCCCTCCTTTCTCATCTTTCTCCCTATCTCTGAATGATAGCCTTCCTGCTGAAGACTCTCCATGACTCACAAGGTAAGAAAACAGCTAGAGGGCACGGCACCCCCAGGTCTGCAGTGGTGGACAATGAGATTCATTGTCGTGGAAGCAGGTTGTGTGGAACTGATCCTCTTGCCATCTATGTACTTTTTGTTCATGTGATGCTTAAGTTGCTTTATTTAGAAGTGTAATGGGTAGATGTATAAAACCCTGCTTACCCAGATCCGCTTGTATATTTTGAAGAGAGGGATGCTTCACCTGTGCAAGATCTGAGACATGGCTTCACAGGCAGCTGTAGTCAGAATTCTGGGTTCAAATCCTCACCCCTCTTACAATCAGTGGAGCCTTGAACAAGATATTTAATTTTTCAAGTGCCATTTCCTCCTGAGTAAATTATGGGTAATTATGCTGGCCTCATAGGGTGGTTGGAGAATCGAGTGAGACAGTACATAATGTGCTGTTAGCCCAGGCCCTGGCCCGCAGGAAGTGCAGGGGTGGTCTGAGGAGACTCAAGTGGTATTTGGGAGCAAGAAGCTGAGATGGAACCCCAAAAGTAGATCAGAAGCTACAATCGAATCTTATAGAACGGGAGGGGAGGGAGAAACTGGAAGAGGAGGGTGTCTGTGAGTGGATGGAGTCCTATCAGAAAACGGAGTTTTGGGATCCTCCCCAGATTTAGTCATGTGTGCAGCACTTCTAACAATAAATTCCTTTTTACTTTCCTTTGGTTTTTGGTGAAAATCCCATGGAGGAGGGTGGTCTGCCCCAGATGTGCTAAGGAAACAAAAGGAGGGGAGCAGGGCGTGTGGCAGATGGCAGCCAGGTGGAGTGGGGAGGAGGGTAGATAACAACGGGAATCTAGGTAAGGACACCCAAGGCAAGCTGGGAAGGCAGCGGCTCTCCTTCAGCCCCACAGGGGGTTCCCTTCTAGAGCCCTATTCTGCCACCTCCTGGAGGGCTTGATGTTTTACCTATCCACTACTGTGCTTTACATCTCCAACCAGGCCAAAGATGCAGCCCATGAAAAAGAGAATTCTGTGGATTACTTGTTGTTGGGATTGGCTATGGGGGTTGCCGATACCTGGCCTTTCACTGACCTGTGGACTTTCCCCTGGCCTGTGGTTCCCTGTGCTAATTCCATTCTCTCCAGGATCACTGTCTCCTCCCCATACTGTCTCTCTGTCTTCTCGGGAAGAGAATAAGCTTTGGCTGTCAAGAAGGAAAAGAAGTGAAGTGGGGGAATCCAGGGTCTCTGAGCTGCAAGGGGGAATGGCCAGGTCTTCTAGTTAAGTCTTCTTTGCCACTGCCCCTCTTCTTCTCCCTGCACTTTCCCAGACCACACACCGACATCTGCATCTGTTGCTGCACTGCACCCGTGAGTCCACCTTTCCTTCGGGCAGGCTGCTCTGCTGGTTGGTGCCCCAGCCTGGGATCCTGCAGAACCAGGGCCTCCATGTGAATGAGACCTGGGCCCATTGCTGCAGCCACTCCTAGTTAGTTTGGTGGCTCACCTGCAGCTGAATGTCCATTGGGGGGCTGAGGGCTGGCACCCACTCTACTGAAGACAACGGGCCATTGACTGGCTCCTCAAGGTGGATGACAACACGTGGGTGGCTGTGTGTCCATTGTGCACTGGCCACCACCCAGCACCGCCACACCCAGTCCTCTCCCAGGGCAAACACTTTTAGCTGCACCTGAGGAATGAACAGCAGGACTGGCTATGGCTGAAGCAGGAGGTGCTGCAGCTGTTGGAGGCAGCACTGGCCACAGGATGCTGTTGCCTCAGTGGCCCTGTGGATGACATGGAAGTGGACCAATATCTGCATTGGCTGGGCATGGAGTTCATGGTCATCAAGGACCTCTGAGGCCAGGAGATCTTACACCTCTCCCTCCTTGGCCAAGAAAAGGACCCTTACTATAATAAGCTCTACCACTGGTACCAGATCAGGGGTCCAAGGTGAGCAGGCTAACCTGGGGCAGTCTTCCAGGGGGTGGCCCTGGAACCCTTTTCCAGGCGCCCAACAGATACTACCCAGGTAACCTGCCCAAGGCAACACGGCTATGAAGTGGATGGCCTGCTCAAAATCAGATCTGACTCCAAAGTTCCTGCTCTTAACCCAAACCGTCCCATCTTCTCACTTCTCCAAGCAGCCCCTCTCCCCATCCTCTCCTCTAAACATCACACCCTAACTCCCCCCCAGAACTGGGGTCATGTTGGAAGTCTGGGACTCCTCTGCTCCTTGGAGCCCCACCATTACTCTCTGCCTGTCTCCTCCTACCACATGCACCCAGAGCCGCTGTACACAGTGGAGTATCTGACCTCCACTGTGTGGAGTACCATCTCAGTGCCCTTGGACACCCTGAATACCCTGCCACCAGCCACAGCAGGACACACACTCTGGTGGTGGCCCTTTCCCACTTCCAGTTCCCCACCTTGCCCGAGGCCATTCCCTGACCCACCTCTTCAAAAACAGATCAGCAACTCACCCCCTAGACAAAATCACTTCCTCTTTAATTGCTGTTAAAGAAGATTCACACCACCTGTCTTGGAGGAGATGGGGCCATTCCCCCCTGCCCCCTCCCCTCTCCAATTACCTGGTCCTTTACAAAATATTTTAGCCAGAAAAAAAAAAAAATAAGACCGGAAACCACTGACACAGACGACCCAAAGGCTGGGTTGATTGGGGGAGGCAGGGCTGGACCAGGTGAGCCCACTCCACCACCCCCTTTCTGGGGGTGGGGCAGGGGGCCTGGAAACCCTCCCAGCCGCCTCCCATCCTCTTACCCTGGCTGGGAGGGATCACGGGGTTGAGGGATGGGTCTGGAGCTTCTCCAGTGGGAGGGAGGGGCTGGATAGGAAAACTAGTGGGGGAGGGGTCCCATTGTAGGGGTGCCCCCTACCCCAGATCACCACGGGCGCTGCACAGTCACAGTTACGCAGTCACAGTCACAGACACAACCCAAGAGCACCCCCACCCCACCCCACCCTCTTCCCACCCTTGGCTTCCCCTACCCTGAAACACCCTCCCAAGCCCCTGCCCGCCCCTGCCCCATTGTTGGGGAACAAAGCAATAAATTACAAGGCCCCTCCCCAGTCCCCTTAGTCGGCTCCTACTCCATCCCTTCTCCCTCCTAAGATAGTAGTGAGGAGGGACCCAGGCTCTTGGCTCCCCCAGCCCTTTAGCTTCCATCCATGGGTGGGTTTGGGGGGATGTCTTGATATCCACTCCTCATGGTCCCTTTCACAGAAAGGGTTGGGGACCCCCCTACCCCTCTTGGGCAGCAGGGGTCCTGCCCCTCGCTGCCCTTCCCCCTTCATTGGGCAGTGAGATTAGCATGGAAGGGTCAGGTCCCCTTATTGGCCCCAAGTCCCAGGGCTAGCCCGCCCACGTGTTAAGCCCTCCCTCTGGCTTGGCGTCGCCCCCAGGAGCCAGCCTGGGTAGGTGCTCCTGCCCAGCGATTGTCAAGCATAGGCAGGACTGGATCTCCCCCGCCCAGCACTTAGGGGGCGCTAATGGGCAGAGTTGACCCAGGAGCAGATAAGCGCGGGGTCCCCTTCTTGAAACACCAAGTGGCTAGACCCAGAGCAATCCCAGTGTGAAAACAGTGGCGAGGGGGCGTATTGAGCTGGGGTCTCCATGCCTTGTTGGGGAGAGGGAGGTGAGTTTGTGTCTCCTGGGAGGCGTGGGGGCTGTGCCCTCATGGGGGGAAGAAGTGCTCTCACGGGGTGGGGTGCGGATTGGAGGTGAGTGAGTGCATCTGTCCAGCGGTCCACCTGGTGCGGTCGTGCCCGGCCCGTGGAGTGGGGGCGTCTCTCCCGCTGGGCAACTATACCAGCGCGACTGGGGCGTCGGCGCGACCCATGCTGGCAGCGCTGCTCCGGCGGCGGGGGCTGGGCGTGGCGGTAATGCTGGGAGTGGTGGCCGCGCTGGGGGTGGTGGCTGTGCTGCCGCCCTCTCCCGGGCAGCCGTGCTGCAGCAGGATGTCGGCGCACAGCTGGCTTCCAGCCTGGCGGGCGTAAAACAGCGCGGTGCGGCCCTGCGAGTCCCGCGCGGCCACGTCGGCTCCGTACTGTGGGGTGGAAGCGGCCGCGTTACCGCACAGCCCCCGGGAGGCCACGTGCATGCCACTCCCTAGGATTTCCAGGCTCACTTCCAGGGTGCCTTTGAGAGTACCAGGCTCCCCCTGCCTGGCTGTTCCCGAGACAGAGCCCTCAAAATCCCCTTTACCCACTCCCCTCTCACGTACCCACAGCAGCAGCTGCGTGATGACGACGTGGGCGAGCTCGGCTGCCAGGTGAAGTGGAGAACGAAGCTGCGGGTCCTCTACGCTGGTATCGAGCGGACCGTGTCGCGCATGGGCCAGAAGCAGGAGAACGGCGGCCACGTCCTGGGCCTGCACCGCAGCCCACAGTTGGCGGCCCAGCGGCTCCTCCGGCGTGCCCAGCGGCGCCAGGAACAGCAGCTGCTCGTACTTGGCGCGAATCCACGACTCACGCTCCTCCCTGCAAGACCAGGGATCAATGGGAAGGGTTCTCGGGACCCCCACTGAGGCCCTCAACCCAGGAGACCCTCTCGGGAGCCCTTCCCCCACACCAAACTGTTCCCTCACACATACCGCGAAGAGTCCCGCGTGGGTTTAGCTCGGCCCCGCGTGTCGCTCTCCCACACACGGTTGGCCATATCGTTGCCAATGGCCGTCAGCACCAGGGTCAGCTCCCGCGGCCAGTCATCCAAGTCCAGGGAGCGGACGCGGGACAGGTGCGTTCCCAGGTTCCGGTGAATGCCAGAACACTCGATGCAGATGAGTGCGCCCAAGTTCAAGCTGGCCCACGTGGGGTCTGGGGAAGGAGTGAGAGGTCGGCTCCCCGCAGAGCAAGCAGGGGCACCCCGGAATTCGCCAACTCCAGCGAACCACACTCCCTCCCAGGCCCCTCTACTGCCCCCTAGCGCTCACTGGGGGCCCCGCAGTCCACGCAGATAGAGTTCCCCTTGGCGTTCCGGATCGCCTGGATAGCCACTGCTTCGCTTTGGCTGTCTGTGCGTAGCTGCAGAAAGAGCGGGAGTTATTACTGACTCTCCCTGGGAGCCCTTCTTCCGACCCCTCATTCACACCTCTGCTTCCCAGCACCCCCGAACCCCTGTTGCCCCCATTACCTTGACCTTGCTGCTCTCACAGCATTGCAGACTGGCTAGGATCTGACTTTCGATTGCCTGGACCCAGGCATCCCGCTCCTCAAAACTGGCTGCCTCAAAGTGCCACGTCTGACCAGTGCTGGACACGATCAAGAACTCGAAGTTTTCCTCTGGGTAGGGGGGGGGATGGGATGGGGTCATGAGGGATAGAGTTCAAACAGGAACTGCCTTCCCCAAACCCTCCTCCCTGAAGTCCGTCCCAAGCCCCTGGGAGTGGGGCGGAGGGGCTGGGGAAGCAGAGGGTGGGGGAGAGCAGGAAGCCCGAGCGCATGCAGGGGGAGGCAGGGGCACCCCCATCCCTCTGCACCCCAGCTGAGCGCCCCTCCCAGCTCCCCGCTTGTTACCTGCTTTATAAATATTTCTTAAACTACCAAAGGATTTTAGTTTCCACATTTTGCGCTTGGCTGGTTTCCCGAAGCGAAGGAGACAGAGATAGAAGAGAGCAGAATGGAGAAAGAGACCAAGAAAGAAGGAGAAAAAGAGGCAGATAGAGAGATGGAGAGAGAGTGACAGAGTGCCAGAGACAAAGCAGGACAGACAGATGGGGAGAGAAAGCAGAACTAAAGTCAGTGGCCCCGGAGCAGAGTAGAGCGGAAGCCAAGAGCCATGAGAGCAGGCAGATCTGGAACCTGGGTCCAAGCACCCAGCAGAGAGCAGGGGCAGTGGGGACCAGTTATCATGGCCAGTGAGGAGCTGGGTCTCTGGGGAGGGAAGGGGGGGTCAGGGTCTGAGTAAACATGGGGAAAGGGTCCAGGGGGTGGGTCACAGGCCTGGGATGGGGGGCCTGCAGTTCAGAAGTCTTGAGGGTCTGGGGGCTTCACTGGGTTCAGGAATGGGTATCACTGTGGTCAAGAGCTGCCAGGGGAGCTTGCCAATCATAGGAAGTTACTGGGAACAGGGGCTGGGTGGCCACAGGGTCCAGGAGCTGAGGAGTCAATGGGGGACACTGAGGTCAGGGGCTGAGTCCCTGGGGGGCCACGGGGGCTTCTGGGTGCAGGAGCTGGGGTGGTAGGCAGAGCTGAGGGCAGGAACAGACACTAGACGGTCACTAGGAGAGTGAGCAGGAGCTACAGACTTACGGAGGTCATTGAACACGGGGACAGGGGAATTCTGGGGTGAAAGGCATTGACCAGGCAATGGGAGGAAGGCCAAGGGCTGAGGGTGTCCATCCATTTTTTCACTAAATTATGTGCAAAGTGGTCATGATAGTCAAGCACTCAGCTCAGGCACTTTTCCTTCTCCTGCAGGACCTAGGCCAGGGATCTGGAGTTGGGGGTGCGGGTCCAGAGTGGGGCACAACTGCCCACCAGGGCCTCACCTTCAGCCTGCCCAGCCGAGCCTTCAGTCTTGGATGGTGTTGTCAGCTTTTTCCTCCTCTGCTTCTTCACCATGGGAGAAGGGGGAGGTTCCCGGCTCAGGGGGCTCAGGTCTCCGGATGGGGTACAGTCTTAGGAAGAGGGACACAGCTGCCTCAGCCGCCCCCCACAGATTTCCTGATTTCACATAGCCTTTCTCCTCCCCTGAACTAGCTTTGGCATTTTAGTGCCCCTCTTCTCGGTTGGCCTTCTCCGGGAAGTCCCCCTGGATTACTCCTGAGGAGGTGGGCGGATGAGTGGCTTAGAGGCTGACCTGTATTCAGGTCCTGGCTCTGCCACTTACTGGCCTTGAGACCTAGAGCAAGTCACTTAATCTTCTGAGCCTCAGTTTCTTCATCCCAAAAATGGGAATAATAATCTTGCCCTGACAAGGTTGTTGTGAGGATTATTTGTTACAATGTTACTTGTTATTTTAAATAAAGAAAAAAAATATATATATACACACACACACAAACTCTCCAAACACTGAAGGCTAACTGTGAGTTGGACAATGTTCTCAGTTTGTTTAAGCCTTAAAGCAACCCTCTCAGGTAGAAACTGTTATCTCAGTTTTATAAGTGAGGAAACCGAGGCATGGAGATGTCAAGTAACTTGCCAGAGCGGCAAGCCAGGATTCAAGTTCAAGCAGTTTAGTTCTGGAACTGACTTGCTTTAAACAGTATGGTAAACATGGCAACGCTGGGCTTGGCACCTGGCGCCCAGTAGATGTCGAATGTGCCCACTCACGCACTGGGTCCCAGCCTCCGTGCTTCCACTCCAGTTTCACTCCCACCCGCACCCCACTTGGCTTTGGAAGACAGTGGATGGAGGATGGGTCCTCACTGACCGGTGCTGAGGGCTCGGGCCAAATTCCGGTCTGGCTTCAGCAGGTGCTTGGATGTCTGGTCTGGCGGTGGCTGCAGGGAACCAGGGCTGGGGCTGGGACTTGGGGTGGGAGTAGTGGCTTCTGTCGGAAGCAGTGAAAGGTACACACCTCAGTGAGCCACTCAGTCTCTGGGTCCATGCCTTGGTGGTACTCCTTTATCACCTACTTTCTCACCCAAGTCCCACCCCTGCTTCCCTACTACGCCTCCTCTCCCCCTGGCCCCCGCCCCTCTCCTGCACCTTAGTCATGAGCCCCACTCACCAGGGCCTTCGCCCATCTGGACAGTGCTCATGTCCTTGACCAGCCCGTTGATGCTGGCCGAGGGGCCAAAAGCAGAGATGGCCCGTGGAGGCCGCTTGCCGGGGACTTTGACCGTTGTTCGTAGCAAGTCCATCTCCTTGCCGTGGGTGCTGTGGATGTAGTCCTGGAGGGGCGCAGGGGTTGAGGGTGTAGGGAAGGGTGGGGTCTTCGGTGTTGCCGGGAAGCAACAAGTAGCAGGGAATAGAGAGGGACTGGAGAGGGGGATCTGGGAACTGACTGGGCGGGGCTGAGCTTCTAGGGGACTCCCTGAATGGCAGGCGGGGTGGAGGTCCTTTCCATCCTCTCCCACTAGACTGAAAGTTCCTGGGGAGACATAGGTACCTTTTCATCCCCAGCATGGTCACACCAGAGGTGTGACCTTTACACCAGAGGTGTAACCTTTAACACGCTTACTAAACTTAAGAGAACAGGACGAACATCCCAGAAGTGACATTAGTGTTTGTCAGAGGCACAGACCCGCAGAGCCGGAAGGGCGTCTAAGACGAGCTAGCGAGGCCCAGCCCGACCCCGCCACTCACGTTAATGCTGGGGTGGTAAAGGAGGAAGCCGTTGCTGGACAGGGTCACATATTTCTTCTTCCATTCTTTGTTCAAGGAGTTGCCACTTCGCTTTAGTAGGAAGCTCTGTGGTGTGGAAAAAAGATGTGAATGAAAAGCCACTTAAGACCAGCTACCCCGAGCCCGCCCTCAGCTCCTGGACCCCCGGGCGACCTGTTTAATGGGGATGGCTCGCCCACTCCCTGTCGTCTCTCCCCGGCTGTCCAAGCTCCGCTTCTCAGAGTCACTGCCCCGCCGATTCTGGAATGGTTATTGGCATCAGTTAGAGGATGGATGGAGGGATACACTGATGGAGGTACAGGGAAGACAGATGAAAAAGGCCCCAATAGAGAGGTCTAGGGACCCCAGAAGATGGGCAGGTAATGGGACAGGGGTCAGGGGTCAGTACAGCCAATACCGCAAAAAGGCTGGTCCTGCGCTTGGCTGCCCGGTGCAGGGACCCTGGGGTGCTCAGCCCAGCCACAGCCGCTGCCTCAGCTCGCAGCTCTCGGTGGCCGACGTTGGGTGACGACGGGAGGGAGGAAGAGTAGTCGCTAGTGTGGCCCCCGTTGCTAGCCTGGAGAAATCAAAACAGCTGAGATGCTCCCACCCCACCAAGCTGCAGTTACGCCCATTTATGAGGAATCTGAGAAATATGTTTTATGTCATCACCATTTATTTGTATCAATGTTAATAAGAAAACTCCTCACTAGCATTGTCCCAGTGCTGCAGATTTTACAAAGTTGGCTTCACAAGTTTTTATGCCACATAAGTTTCCTGACCACCTTGGGAGGTTTAGGTGACTTGCTCGAGGACATTGCAAACAATGTTTAAAACTTTTGTCACTTTCCAGTCCGAAGCACTTTCTACACATGGTGTCACTACCATTTCCACCTGCCCCCCCCCCCCCACAACCTCCTTGGGTACTCCGTACTCGTCCTTGGGTGAGCAGTCACTCTCTGACTCTTACCAGTCCCTCTGTGGACCCTGAAACATCAACTCACCTGCCCAGCTACAGGGGTGGAAGCAGCTGAGTGGCTTGGGGAGCTGGGCAGGGACTTGCAGGCAGCCAGTAGCTGTTGCTGTTTGCGCAAGGTCACCACCTTCTGGGCCACTGAAGAGGGGAGGGGAAAGGGGGGTGAGCGGGGTGGACACCCAAGAACACCCTTCAGCACCCAGCTGTGAGAAATCCCCAAGAGATAACACGGGCCCCTACTTTCTTGTCACTGTGGCCTCCATGCTACATGGAACCTTGCCACCTCCTCCAGCCCAGGAAGACCTTGTGGTTACTAAGCAAAACTTCTGTGACGTCCTTGATCCCTCCTCCCTCCCACACAGGCAGATGACCTATCACTCAGAGAGAGGCCTGGATGCACATCTTCTAAAAACATCCCAGGCCGCCAGCTCTCTGTTCCCCACGCGTGCTGGGACCACCACACTCACCCTCCTGGAAGACCCGGTCCACGTTGAGCCCGTAGGTCGCACAAGTCTCGTAGTAGCTGCAGCGTTTCATGTCGGCGCACAGGGCCCTGGCGCGGGCATCGCCCACCACCCGAGGGGAGGAAGCACTGATCCTGTCTGAGGGACAGGAAAGAAGCAGGACTGGCACCTCTTCCCCGTTTTCCCTGCTTCCTTTCCCTTGGGCTCCAGTCCGAGGCTGGGTCCTCTAAGGACAGGATCTGAGGGAATGTCTCTCCTGAGACCAGGTGGAATGGAGTATGTAAGCCTTTTGTGAGTGCTGGGCCCGGCTCACGTGCCCAGCTGCATTACAAGTAGGCTGTGTGTCTTCAGAAAAAATGCTCCAGGGTTGAGTGGGGCTCCCTGACAGGGGAGCCGTTCTAAAATGGCTGAGACTCACAAGTGACAATCTCCCTGTCCTGCAAACCCAGCGAACCCAGAACTGAGTGGCACACGAACGAGGAAAAGGATGACTGTCCGTGGGTAACAGGTGGACTGCTCACTCTGCCAAGGGAAACCTGGAGCCGAGCGACAGGTGGAAGCAGGCACCTGCGGGATAGGCACCCAGACAGAAAGCCCTACCAGCTTGACACGGGTGGGTAGTGAACGAAGCTTTCCCTGGCCCTGGTGGAGAGTCTGGGCACCTCTGAATCACTTCTTTGAGAACTGAAATGTTTTCTGCCTCTGTGTTTTCTCCATCATTTCATTCCTATTTTCTCCTTGTTTTAAATGGTTTGTTTAAAAGGTATCAGCCCAGGCAAGCAAGAGAGCTATGGAAAAGGCTTTCTACAGGCACTAGGGCCTGAGACTGTTTTCCATGGTGGTGGCATCAGGAAATGGCAGCGTAAGCACACAAGGTAGGTGACACCTGAGACACAGCAGACTGCGACTCTAGCTGTCCCCTCCCCGCTGGAGAGCCTCCTTTTCTCTGCTCAGCTCTTGGGAAGTTTGTGTTGGTTTAATGGCTCTCTTATCTGGAGACCAGGCTTCCTCTAGAAGATAACTGGAATCCATGTGACCGTTTGCACACCTTACCAAGTTCTCTTGTATGTTGGGCAGCACCCCAGCAGCTATCAGTAGCACCTTCCCAGCCCCTCCTTACCTTGTGTCCCCACCAGTGCCAACGCCAGGCCTCCTCGTCCCTCCCCCCGAAGGGAGCTCAGCTGCCCGTGGAGACGGCTCACGGCCTGGAAACTGTTCTCATCCTCCAGGCTGAAG
The DNA here is from genome assembly GCF_004126475.2 of Phyllostomus discolor. Taxonomy (NCBI): domain Eukaryota; kingdom Metazoa; phylum Chordata; class Mammalia; order Chiroptera; family Phyllostomidae; genus Phyllostomus; species Phyllostomus discolor. The sequence goes on along the minus strand of NC_040904.2, from coordinate 159,901,905 downwards.
ACCAAGATCACAGCATCTGCCCAGCCTGAGAACTTGCGGGGGGTGAGGGAGCACATAGAGAGTCAAACAAGTGAATGGCATTCCCCGTTAGACCTGGGAAACCGGGGTCCTCTCCCCCAGCCAGTGCTGTCTACCCCACACCTCACCCCTCACCTTGGCATCAGGTGCCCCAGCTTCCTCTCGGATCAACACCAGATGAGTCTGTCCATCTACCAACATCTCCTTCTTGTGCTGCTCACCTGTCCAGAAGGGTTGGAAGTGGGAGGTCGGAGGTCACGCGTCACCAGACCACCCCACGACTCCTCTACTTTTAGCTGTCGTGGCCTCACCCTTCCCTCTGGTCTCCATACCTGCCTGGTCATTGGTCACACTGCCTAGTCACTGATCTGGGTCCCTGAGCCCAATCTTTAGGTTACTATGGCTTCTGAGAACTCACTCTCTGTCTTCTCCAGCACCTGGTATGAACCGGTCAGGAATCGATGGATGAGCGATGACTTCCCGCTCCTGGCGTCACCCAGTACACCCTGAGGACAAGGTTGTAGAGCAGATTGTGGGGATTAAGGGGAGGCAGGATGCTTGAGTCTGGAGAACTTAAAGAGACCCGGCAGTGTGAAACCATCCAAGGATGGCCTATGGGGCCTGGATGACGGTCAGCAGAGAACATTTGGGAGGGGCAGGCCAGGAGTGCAGTGAGAAATACCCCCAAGCTTTCAAAGTGACCCATGAGCTGAAGAACGCTGGCAACTCAGTACAGTGTGTGTGTGTGTGTGTGCTGTGCTGTCTAGAAAGCATACTAGATGTGTGTACGGGGGGTAGGGAGGCATGTCACAGCCCTAGGCACTGGTTGGAAAGTTTAACCCAATTTTAGGCAGAAGAACATGAAAGGCTATAAGGGAGATGTCGGAAATGAGGCGAAGCCTGGAAGACAGCCATGGATAAACAGGGGAAAGGAGACTAGAGAAAAAGTTGTGAGGGTGCACCAAACCTCAGGAAGGTGCTATGAAGGTAGAATCTGAGGGGAACTAAAATGTATCCCCAATTCTCACAGAGAGAGGGAAAGGAGGAGACAGAGTTCAGGGAGTTGAGAATGCAGTGGGCAGGAGGTCAGTCTTTCTTCAGACAAGGGGACTGGGTTACCTACCAGGCGCAGTTCAGGAATGGAGCGACTCAGAGTCCATTCCTGGCTATTGGCCACTGCCTCTGTAAGGGAAAAGGAGCCATAAGAGGGGGTACTCCAGGTCCAGGACTCCAGACCCTCAGTCACCCCTCCCCCTCCTGCAGCTTTCCTTAACCCTCAGGACCCTGCCGAGGCTGGGAAGCTGTGTGGAAAGACTAGGTTTGAGAGTGGTCCCCAGTCCTCCCATCCTAGCCAGCTCTCCCCACAGCTGTTGCTGCCGCTCAGTGGTTGCTTAGCAACAGAGTCAGCAAGACGAAAATACTTCAGTTGGCATCTCCCTTAAAACACATCCCCAAACGTAAATCCCTGCCCCAGACCTGGAGACCAGGGCTCTGACAGCGGTGGGTTCTTCTCTCTGGAAGGAGAACGTAAGAGGGTCTCCTACCCAAAGGCCTGTCTGACCACCAGGAGAGACCCTGGGAGGAGGGGCAGGGACATAGACGGGAGTGAGTCTTCCTCAATGCTTATTTCACAGGAGAGAAACGGAGGTGAGGGATATGCTTTCCCTTTCTCAAGGTCGGTGGCCTGAAGGCCTGACTCCTCTCCACAGCCCAAGGAATGGTGCTTGGCTTTTCTATGCCTCCTTCTCCCATAACCCTCTCCACAAGCATCCCCCAAAAGAACTGCGGGGAAGGGCTTCCATCCCTGGCGAAGAGAAGCCACAGGCCTGGGGGAGTGGGAGGAGGATGGATGCTCCTTCCGCCCGCCGCCACCGGGTCCAGCCCCCGCGCCTGACACCGGCCGGACGTTCCCGGGGTGCCGCAGCTGCGGCGGGAACTCTGGGATCCGGAGCCATCTGCTCCCACCCGCTCCAGAGCCAAACCCGGGGGCCGCCCCCGCCCCTGGACCTGCCTCCCCTCCGGGAGTGTGAGCCGAACCATGAGTCCTTCGCCTCTCTTTCAAAAAAAAAAAAGAAAAAGAAGAAGAAGAAGGAAATAAAGAAATCAAGACACCCCCCTCCGCCTGAAAGAAAAACTGCCTTCTCCGTACCCCCTCCCGAGTCTCCAGGGGGTAAGAATTGCCTTCGCAGCAGCTCCGCCCCCTTGAGTCACTCCGGGTCAGCCCTGGGGGGAGCTCAGTCAGGCTCTGGGGCCTGGGTGGGCAGCGGGAGAAGTGAGGCTTCCTATCCACCCCCTCTCACTTCACAGTCAGGTATTCAGCTCCATCCAGTCCCCACACACTCCCTCGCTGCCCAATCTGCCTTTGCTGCATGGAAAGAAACAGAGACCCGTCTCGCTGCCTACTAGCCGCCTCTCGGCCCAGGGGAAGAAGACCTGTCCCTGGCGGGGAGCTACCTGCAAGGTCGCTGTCATGCCACCTGCCCCAAGTGCTCAGGAGAAACTGAGGCTTCCCAATCCCCCTCCCCTTCAGTGTTCCTCTGGGCAAGGCACAGTCCTGTTCCTGTGCTCCCGGACTCCATCTGAGGTTGGAAGTGGGGTCTGGGGCTTCTGTGGGAGCAATTTCCTACAGTCACTCGGACCAAGGGCTTGATTTTCCCAGAGAGCTCTGAGGCTTTCTGAGTCCCGCTGAAATCAAGTCATTTCTCACGTCGCACAGTGTAGCTACCCACCCTGGACAGGACTTCTTACTCTTTAGCCCAGGCTTTGGCAGAGAAGTCAGTCTGGTTCCTCTGCCCACCCACGAGGGAAGCTTCCCTAGTTCAGTGCTGCATATGGCTCCCCCAGCCCAAGCCAGCATTCCAGGGGCCCTCCCCTCCCGGGTCTCAGACCCCGGGCCTACTCACTAGGGGAGGTGCGGAGCTCTGTGCCCAGCAGCTCCCTGGACCCGCTGCCAGAAGACAGGCCTGGGGGTCCAGCAGGGGGCCCGGAACCAGGAGGCCCCCCTGTGCTCTTGGTGAAGATGCCGCTGATAAACTTGAGCATCTTGCGATCCCGAGTGGATGCTCGGCCCCCCTCCCGGCCCCGTTTCAGCCCCGGAGCTGGGGGCTCCAGAGTGATTGGAGGCACAGGCCCAGTTGGCTGCGCGGAGGCGGCGGTGACAATAGTGGCTGGAGCCAGGGTTGCTGGGATGGTTAGTGGAGGAGGAGAGCCGGCAGGTGGTCCCGGGTGCAAGTCACTGTTGTCCAAGGTCTTACTCTTGCCTTTTCGAGGGGACAGCTTGCCTCGGGCTCCGGGCCCAGCCCCGACCCCAACGGAGGTCGCGGCTGCAGCTCCCCCTGCCCCGACAGCGGCAGCAGCTCCAGTCCCGGCGCTGCTCTTTGACCCCTTGACCTTAGGCTTGCCTTCGCTTTCGGGCCACGACAGGCGGCTACCGACGCCCTTGCCCCCGCCGGCTTTGGCGCCACTCGTGGTCACCGTCTTGCAAGGCTTGGGAGCAGGTGGAGGAGGCGCCACCTTAAGCCTCCGGGTGCCAGTGCCCGGGTGCGGGGAGGACGAGCCGGGGACGCCGCCTCCCGCCCGGCCTTCAGGTTCTGGGCCCCCCCAGCTCGGGCTGCTGAGCAGGGGGCGCCGGGAGGCGGCTCCGGGCTTGGGGTCGGGACTCAGCCCTCCGGAAAGCGGGGGCACTGGAGGGGTGGCCCAGAGGGAAAGGCGGCGGCCGGGAGCCGGGGAGACGGGGCGGGCCGGACTGGCGGGAGCCGGGGACAGGGCGGGGGTCTCCGCGCCCTCCGCGCCCCCGGCACCCGCGCTGCTTGTGCTGATCCACAGCGCATCCTGCCGGTGGAAGAGACGCTCATGCCGCTTCTTGCCCGGCTCCTCCGCGCCTCGGGGGCTGCCAGGATCCCCGGTCTCCGCACCTCTGGTCCCGGGGGCGCCTGCTGCGGCCGCAGACGGGGAAGGCGGCGGCGGAGGCACCGACTCGAGCTTGACCAGGGTCAGCGAGATGAGGTAGGTCGTTGTCCGGCGCTGAAGCGCGCCCGCGCCCCGGCTCATGGGGCCCCGAGACCCCCGAGCTGGGGAGGGGAGAGGAGTCCCCCGGACTGCCTCAGGGGGGCCCGGCCATGGGGCCGCCCTGCTCGCTGCCCCCAGCCCCCGGACCCCGCTGAGCCCCCGGCCAGGCTCCGCTGTCGCCGCCGCCTCCGCCGCCTCCGCTTGCGCCCCCCTCCCATCACACGGGGCGCCCCCTCCCCATGCTCCCCGCCCTGCGCCCCCACCCCGTCGGAGCCCCGGGACCTTGGTGCTGCTCCAGGGAGGCGCGCCGGACCGTGCACCCCGGCCTGGTTGGGGGCGCTGGGATGGGCGGGGGAGGACGGGGAGGACGGCAGTGGGGGCAAATAGGGGACAGGGAGGGAAAGGGGGCAGAACAGGGGGACCTGAGGCCGGGGGAGAAGGGGAGCCGGTGCGGGGGCGGCAGAGGCGGGGAACGGGGACTAAAGGGACGGAGGCCGCGGATGGGGATCGGAGAGGGGGTCTTCAGGAGGGTGGGAAGCCAATGGGGCTGGTCGTGCAGGGGATTCGCAGGGGCAAGGGGAGGATGCTGGGGATGGAGATACAGGCGCCGGCGGGGGAGGAAGGAGGGAAGCCGGAGGGGGTGGGAACCCACGGGTATAGGGTCTGGGAGGGGAGGGGCGTGAGATCCGGACGGAGGGTCGGGGGCGGGGGGGCTCGCCGGGGCTCGGCTGGGTCCGGATGCGCGCTGTGTCCGGGCGCTCCCCTCACATTGGGGAGGAGGCGGCCCCCCCCATCATCCCCCCACCTTCTCTCTACCAGCTCTGCTGTCTGCGAAGGCGGCGCAAAATCCAGGACTGGATTTCCCTCCCAAACCCTGGGCTGGATTTCCTGGAACTTGGACTCACCCACTCAGACAACCTAGCCCCCTCCCCTAGCACAGCAGTTAGGGACCGAGACTGCTGGGTGTGGCGTTTAAGGACCTGGGTAAAACTCAGTCTATGGGTGAACAGTCCGCCGCGCAAACGGAGCAAATTCGGGGTCACTGCTAATTCTGGAGAAGCTGAGGTTGGAAAGTGAAGAACCCCGAAATCCTTTTCCCAGGACCTTACTTGTCTCCCCCACGTACTTGCATGTGTTCCTTTCCCCATAAACCGGCCCCGTCGCCCACGTCCACCTCCTCTCACGCAATACATCGATGGGGACATGCCTTGAACCCAACTGTCCCAAAGTGAACTTGAATAGTGTTCCCTGGAGATGGGGACAAACATGGAACTTCACAGAATAGGAAGGAGGGGGCTGCCTCATGCAGGGACACATCTGGGGACTCGGAGGGGCCCAGGCTGAAAAGTAAATCAAAGGCTCCCGCTCGAGGTGGAAAGAGAAGGAATATATCTACAGACTGGCACCCCCCATACCAAAAAGCATGGTCTCCATAGCAACCGTAGCTCCAAGAGTGCCTCAGAAACAGCGGGGATAAGCAGAGAGGAGGGATCGATGTTTATGGTGGTGTGTGGGGGGGTCTGCCATGGAATTTGGGGGTCATGGAGGCCCCACCTTCACATCTGGTTACCCACATGTGGGTATTTAGCGCCCCCGAATATGAGGAGCCCCTCAGTTGAGACAGCGGGAGCCAGATTCTTTTGGGTTCTTATTCAGTCTCCTGAGGTTTTCGGGGTGGGGCTCGTTTAGAAGGTTAAAGAGGAAAACGTCTGCTCTGTATCTTCCACCCCTCTAGGGACCCTGGAGTTCAAGGCTCACTGTCCTCAAGCCCGGAAAGAAGGATTAAGGGGTTAGGCCACTGGGGAACAGAGACCAAGACCCAGCAGGGGTGCGACTGGAGCCTGGCGAGGTCTCCCCGCACCCCTGGACTTGGGGAGTCTCAGCGTTCCCCTAATTTGGCGTCCCATCCTCCTGACGCAGCCGAGACTATAATAGTGCAGTCGTGGGCGGCTCTTGGAGGCAGGAGCCGGCGGCACACTCGCTCGGGCCTGGTAGGGGTTGAGGGTGGGGGGGCGTACCAAGACGCTGGATGCCCTTTGTTTCTCCCAAGACCTGTACCCAATCCCTCCGCGGGCCTGTCCCAAGGTCAGCAGCCTTTTGCCCGGTGCCCCCACCCCACCTCTGCTCCCGCAGCGCCAGGATGACACCCTCCCCAAGACAGGTCTCTTCAGCAGTCCTTTCTGAAAGAGTGACGGAAATTTTGATCCTGGCTTAATTTCTCTTCCTCCCACTAGTAGCCTCAGTTTTCCTTTATATTCAAAGGAAACAGCACCCTGTCTCTCAGGGAAGAGTGAAACGAATCACTCAGGAAGAGTGGAGTCTTCTCAGAGATTTCTGCATACATCCCTCTTCTCCCCCTGCTTCCCCAGAGCTAAGCAGAGCTCCTCTACAGGCCTAAACATCTGTTCCCCCATCTTTTCTTTTCTGCAGTGGTGGGGCTTGGAGTTCCTCCCTGGAAGTCCCTGTGGGGCCACTCCCCCTGGGTCTGCCTTTCCAACAATTAATATTGTGGGGAAGGTGTCAGCTGCCCTTCTTGTCAAAAGGCGGAGGACAGGCAGCACTAACCTCAGAAGGGCAATGGCAAGGGTATCGTCAGACTGTTCCCTTAGGAACCGGGACCAAACTGTTCCTTCTGCAGTTATGCTCTGGTAGCCTTCACCATCTGAGAGACCTGGCAGAAGGTACCCCTGATGGAAAGAATGGCTTCTTGACTGCCCCCATCTGCCACCCCCAAGTAGGCCTCTAAGAATGGAGAGGCTGAAAGAGACCAGGATATGATGGAGGACATGTTTCTCCCAGACACCTTTCATGAGCGAAGGAGCCCACTTATATTAGTTGTTTGCCACCACGGAGGTGATGAAAGGAGAACCTCCTTTCATCTGGAGAGACCTCCAGTTCCATCAGCTCCTTGGTGCTGGCGCCTAGTGGTTGGATGAGCTGTTCCTTCCAGGGCCCCACCACAGGACTGAAGGCTGGGGTGGGCAGGAGGATGTGGTGGATGGTGTTGCCATGGCAGCACTTCCTTCCTGTATTGTCATCACTTGCTCTAATGGCACTAAGGAGGTAGGGCGGAAGGTGCGCTGGGGGAAGACAGGAACAGGAGCACGGGGAACAGAGGGAACTAACTGATGAGAGTCCTGGGGACCTTCTGCACTTCAGCTGTGCAGAGCATGCTGTGTGAATGTTAGTGTGTTTCTGGAAGCCTGAGATTCCGTGTGGTAATTTTAATGTGTGTATGTATGTGTGTGTGTTTCTCTCTACAGCTGGAGAACAAGAGGTCACTGATCCCTCATGGGTCCTGGGAATGAACACATTATCCAATCCCAGAACCTTCTGCCCTAGACTGTTTCCTGCCCTGGACTCCCCCGGCAGGGTCCAAGTCTACCACGGGTCTATCACAGCCTGTCTTCCCTGTGCTCACCCACTTCTCCATTTCCAAAAAGGTCAGCTCAGCAGTGACCTGTATTTTGATCCCCGGGGAGAAGAATCAGAGTTGGGGGAAGAGAAAGAATGACACCTCCCATATCTTTTCCCATCTTTTCCAAATGTATTCTTTCCCTGAATCCCAGCTCCGTCTTGGAAGCTACTAGGCAGTGGCTGATTGAGAAATGATGTACGACCCAGCAAACCCTTCTATGCCCCTGCTGGTCCCCAATACACCCAAGTTGGGAGCTAACCCTTGTCTTACCTCGTACGCTGTTCAGTGAGGCCTGGATGCTGTCCCGAAGTTCTGAGTCGCCCACCTTTTCTGCCAGTTTCCTGAGGCGGTTTAGAGCCTGCCTGGCTACCTCATGTCGTCTGACTTCTGCTCTCACTGCAGCTACAGCCAACTGCCTTTGGGCGTGCATGTTACCCAGTCCTGTCTTGCCAGGCTAACAGCAACCTCTGGCAATGAAGCCCATGGCCCTGCAGCCCCCAAAACCCAGAAGGCCCCTTCTGCTGTGCCCCAGAACTCCCCGCCCCTGCCCGCCCTTCCGTCTGTCGGCCTCACTTCCTGACTGGTGAGTTTCAAACCCACAGCCTGGGACAGCACTACCTCCTGTACCAGACACCCCCTCTAGCGTTGGCCTATTGGCTCTGCCAGCCAGCCTCTGCTAAGATTCCCCAGCCAGGTGGAGGTAGAGACCTTAACAAGCATCGAGACTCCCAGGGCCTCCTGTGGGAGGTGGCTAATTAAAATGGGTGTTGGTGCTGGGAGAATGTGGCAAGCCAGGTCTCAGTTGCAATCCCAAACTCTTGGTGACCTACAGATTTGTGTGCAGTCTCAAACTCTCACAGGAGTCCATACACATTTGGCCTGTCACTCTCACAGCCCTGCGTTCCAGGTTATAGTTGTAATCACCACCCAGTCTATGCACATCCAAAGAGCTTGCATACTTACATTTTGCAATGTAACCCTTCCTGGGTCAGGTATCCCACTGCAGCCACCTCCTGATTAAAAGGAGCCAAGGGCCCTTGGAGTAAAGGAGCCAAGTATAGGGAGCCAAGGAGTAAAGGGCCAAACAGTTATGGGGAGAACGGGTGATGGAAGAGGACAGTAATCTATAACCAGCCCAAACCACCATGCTCCATGATCAAGTATTTTCATGATAATTAACCTGTCTATAACACAGCAGTTTACAACACAGCTTCATATGTATCATCTTTATGACAGGCCCAAGGGGTAGGATTATTATCCCTAGTCTGCAGCAAAGAAAACTGAAGCTCAGAGAGGCCCATAAAAGGTGCAGCAAAGATATGACTCTAGGTCTCCTGATTATAATTCTGACACCCTTTCACTATGCCACCCACCCAAGATGCTTGCTGGCCAGTCCCCCAATTCTTAATGCTATTGTTCTGCCCTTGATTTAGGACTTGAAAGAGAAGAGGGTGGATGAGGAATTGAAGTATGGAATGAAAATTCAGAAAGGATAGGAGGGTGGAAATGGTAGATATTTTTATCTAGTTTGTTTCAAGACTCAAACCTTTCTGGCCCTTCTAAATGTCTCTGTTCCTGCTTATCTTTTTGATATTGATTTATGAAAGATAGGAAATTATAACTATGTGAATATTTCTGTAGTTGGAGATAAGGGAATTGAGATTGAGATTACCCACTGGAACCTATAAAATAGTCTGAACAATAACTAACACTGTTTACTATGTATCAGGTACCGTCCCAAGCATTCTATGTATATTAACTCATTCAATCCTCACAACAACGTGAGAGGTAAGTGTATTGTTATTTACCCCCATTTTACAGATGAGGAAGCAGGTACAAAAAGCATACTTAACTGGCAAAGATCACACAGTGAGTGATAAAGTTGGAACCCAGGCAGTCTGACTAGCAATAGACTGTATACTGCACTGAGTATGCAGTCATAGAATCCAGGTACACACACACTTAAATTGTTCTGTGGGTGGAAGGGAGAGTTTTCCTTTGTGTTCATATTAAGACTGCTTCTTTCTCTTTTTCCATTCCCATTAAAGGGCAGGGTGTCAGCCCTGGCTGGTGTGGCTCAGTAGACTGAGTGCCTGCCTGCCAACTGAAAGGTTTGCCTGTTGGATTCCCAGTCAGGGCACATGCCTGGGTTGCCGGCCAGGTCTCCAGTTAGGGGCATGCGAGAGGCAACCACACATTGATGTTTCTCTCTCTCTCTCTCTTCCTCCCTTCCCCTCTCTCTAAAAATAAATAAAACCTTTAAACATGGCAGTGTGTCAAAGCACAAATTCAATAATAAATATGTTGATTAACCAACCACTATGCCTGCCCCAGATTGAAAATGTGGAGACTTCTCCTTATTCAGATTGATTCATACTCCAGACCCTTTCGTCATTTTTTTTGGCAAGTCCTGGACCAGGCATGTGCTCTGGAGACACAGCACACCCGTGTCTGTACCTGTGGCTTTCTTATGTTCTGCAGTACCCTGGCCAAGGCTGCTGCTTTTCACATTTAATTTCTAGCACATTCACACCCGTTAGGGAAGGGGGGATGTGGAACAGGACGTGTACTAGTGGCCATACTTGCAACGGTACAAGGGCTGGCTGGCTGTTGTTGTGCCGAACACGGGGCCTCTGTGGCTGGGCTCAATATTTTGCTCCTTTGGGTGTTTCCAAGTGTGAAGAAATAATAACAAACAATTGCGTCATCATGAGGTCACTGCAGGACAAGGGGAAATGACGAAGTCGCACCTCTTTTTTTCACGGTAGTTTCCCCCTAAAGAATCCTCTCTCGGATTAGGGACCACGGAACTGTGACCACGGAAAGCTTCGCTTTCAACCAGAGGCTCGAAGTTCAGGATCTGACCCCTACGAGAATTTTTGCAAGCCCTGCCCAATTTTAAGTTTCATCCTATAAGGAACCTAGAGGAGGAGCTGGAGGCGGGTCAGCAACGCAATGCTGATTTATTGGTATTCAGTCCATCGACGTCCTGGATTACCCCGGAGTTTCGCCAATCCAGAGGCAGGGGTGGGACGGTGCAGGCGCAGAGAATTGGGTTTGGCTGAACTAGATTTAAAGAGACAGAAGCTGTCGCGGTCTAAGAAGACGATCTCTAAAGCCGTCTCCCTAAGTCCTTGGGGCCATTTCGGTCCCCAAAGCTGGGGAGATGGTTTGTGGCGGCTTTGCCTGCTCCAAGAATGCGCTGTGCGCGCTCAACGTGGTCTACATGGTGAGGTTTTGAAGGTGGGGGAAGCTTCAGGGCGGAAAGGCGAGTGGGGAGATTCTCCAGGGGACTTCCGGTGGGGAGAACGGTGTACTGGGTGTTCCGGGAAGATTCCTGGGAACTTCCGGCGAAGAGGGAATTCCTGGGGACTTCCGTGGGAAGAAGGGAGGCTTCCGGCGATCCAAGGTTTTTGGGGGGTGGGGGTGGGGGAGGGGGGGGCGGGTGGAGGGAATGAACTGTGGGCTCTGGGCACAAAGGCCCATCCCTCCTTTGCGTGCAATCCAGTTTCTCCCAAAATAGAAAAGTGATGGATGAAGCTAAAGGTTCGGTTATTGCATTCATAGATTACCATTCCTGCCACGCTCCCCACTCCCATCCCAGCCATTCTGATTTCCGATGGGAGGAGAGCCCAGGGATATTCCAGGTTACTGTAACACCTCCTTTGCTTTTTGTCCCCAGTACCCTGTATGGCCATTGGCTGTGCTACAGGCTAGAATTCTGCGATGTATCCTTCTTTCTGTTTCCTATAGCTGGTAGGCTTGTTGCTCATTGGAGTGGCTGCTTGGGGTAAAGGCCTGGGGCTGGTGTCCAGCATCCGTATCATCGGAGGAGTCATTGCTGTGGGGGTCTTCCTTCTTCTCATCGCAGTGGCTGGACTGGTAGGCGCCATTAACCACCACCAAGTACTGCTATTCTTTGTATCCTGACATGAAGTGATGGGGCACTAGGGCTCTTAGGAGGGCTGAGTAGGCTATGAAGAAATTAGACCTCAGGGAACTTGGGGACATGTTTCTTTGCCCTGCTCTATGAAAACAGAGCTGATTATTTTGTTTTCAACTTACATGTATAAGTTGTATAAACAGGTGAGATCAGATGGCTGTTATAGGTAAAAAATAAGGGAATCTTGGAGTTTTTTTTTTTCCATAACTCCTCTCAGTACATGATCATCCTTGGCTTGGTCTTCATTTTCCAGTTTGTAATCTCTTGTTCATGTCTGGCTATTAACCGAAGCAAACAGGTAAGAGAATGCCCTTTCGAGTATTTGCATTTTCTCTAACATCTAACTTCCAACTTCCTTTCAGTCTGGCCCTCAAAATCATTCTTAGATATACTACTTACTCCTGAGCCATTTGCTTCCTCTAGGATGTCTAGCTCATTTTCCATGAGGATGGTCTAGGAGAACCTAAGGTGGATATTTATCATTGAGTCCATATAATTGTGATACTGGCCCCCCACCCCCAGTGGAATGTTGACTCCCTTTGCTGGAATAGGAAAATTGAGGCACCTGAACTGAGATCATATAGGGAGATTCTTAAGTTTAGCAGCATCAGATAATTTCCCTCTGCCTATATATCCGCCAGACAGATGTCATCAATGCTTCTTGGTGGGTCATGAGCAACAAGACCCGGGATGAACTGGAAAGAAGTTTTGATTGTTGTGGCTTATTCAACCTCACAACCCTGTATCAACAAGATTATGCTTTCTGCACCGCAGTGAGTTGGTGGGGAAGGGGGGTTGGGTAGGAAAACTGGGTAAGGATAGTGTCTGGATTTGAGTTTGAATGCAGTTGCCTCTCTCTAGCAGCTGTCTTGTATTAAGGCTGTATGCTCTTGTGTTGGGAAGGGGCATGGATACAGAGGCTAGAGAATTAGCCAAATGGGATTTCAATCTATAGGATACTGATCAAAACTAGTCATTTCTAGGGCCATTCACCATGGGTGTCAGGATAGGGCAGCTTAACAATTCTGCATCTTCCCCTGCCCCTCCTCCACATATGCGTTTTATCCTAGATCTGCAAGATCCGGAGGCCCACATGCCAGATGTGTGGAGAAAAGTTCCTTAAGCATTCAGATGAAGCCCTGAAAATCCTGGGAGGTGTTGGACTCTTCTTTAGCTTTACAGAGGTAACATCCTCCGGTTTCCTCGTATGTACCCTTTCCCTGTATCTGTTAGCCTCAGAGACTCAGAATTAATGCTTATCCCTTTCCCTTTGTTTCTATAGATTCTTGGTGTCTGGCTTGCAATGAGATTTCGGAATCAAAAGGATCCTCGAGCTAACCCCAGTGCCTTTCTGTAAGACTGTGGATGCTTCTGACTTCATTCCTGCTCTCCCTAAGCTATTTCTTACTCCCTTAGGGAAAACCCAGGGTCAACAGCCTTTTTGTTTGAGAAAAAGGAAAGGCCCTTTGCCATCCCCTAGTGATTCAATAGCCAGGCTCTCCACCTTGATATCTTAGTGGGAGCAAGATTGTAGAGAATGAAGAAACACTTCCTCTCTCCTTGAGTGGACATGGGAAGTTCCTGGGAGTGCTTCAGATGGTATGGGGGTTGGAGTCATTCCTGTCTATCTCCCCTCTTCTCCCTTCCACATGCTGGACGACCACCACGAAACATCCTGGCCTGGCTCCAAGGGAAAATCAGAGCCGGAGCCAGAGAGAAAACTACCAAGAACTCTTTCTTGTAATAGCAGGACCCAGTTTGGGGGAAGTTCAGTGAATATAAAAATAAAAGCCATTTAAACTCTATATTCAAAGAAGCAAATTAGCCTTGGCTGGTGTGGCTCAGTGGATTGAGTGCCAGCCTGAGAGCCAAAGGGCCTCCAGTTCAATTTCAAGTCACAGAATATGCCTGGGTTGCAGGCCAGGTCCCCAGCAGGGGGTATGAGAGAAACCCCTACCCTCTCACAATATGTGAGAAACACGTTGATGTTTTTCCCTCTTTTTCTCCTTCCATTCCCCTCTCTCTAAAAATAAATTAAAAATCTTTAAAAAAGAAAAAAAAGCAAATTAAATGACTTGTCTTCTCTTACCAGTTGAAGGGCTCCACTGACTATGCAGGCCCTGTGACCTAAGGAGAACCTTTAAGATTCTGCAAGGAAGTCCATCTTCTGAATGGATTTTCCAAATCCCCAAATGACAAAATCAATCAAAGGAAGAAACATTAAAAAAAAAAAAAGACCATATTTCTTTGTTTTGTTTTTTCCTGTATAAAAAAAGTATCTCAATATCAAGGTAAGGAAAGGGAGAACAAGGGACATACTCCAATGGGGGAGGGGAGGACGGGAATGTCATGAAACTTGCCAGCCAGGTATTCTCTGTAAAAAGCTGGAGGCGCATTCCACGGCCTCAGAGATAAAAAGGCACAGAGCTCCTTCTCAGTGGCGGGGGGGCTCTCCACTCAAGTGTTCAAAGGTAAATGAGTTTTCTTCGTTGTGCTGCAACCACTCCACTGCTCATTCTGGGCTACCTTCTGCCTTTTGTAGATAAGAGTGCTGCAGGGCTCGGAAGGCAGAGATTCGCTTATGTGGGTTAAAAGCCAGCATCTCCTAAGGGGAGGCAAAGGTCAGAAAACCATGGAAAAATAAAAAAAGGACTTTTGCTCACCCCCAGTACCTAGGATGGCTATTTTCTACATTCCTCTGTACAGATGGCCAATCACCGTAGCAAAACTAGCCCATCCACCAACCAAGTCTCAGGAACCACGATGGTTTGAGTCCCTGTTCTACTCCATTGTCCACCCCAATCTCACCCCATGCCCAAACCCAGTACCAGCAGCAGCTGTGCGCCAGACTCTTCCATCTCAGGTATCACGGACTGCACTGGGCAGGGCCCTCTGGGGGAAAAGGCTCCTCGGGGCAGAGACACGTCTCGGGGCCAGTCATCCTCTGGGGGCAGCCCAATCAGACTATAGGGAACAGGAGAACTCTGGTGGGGGTGGGGTGGGGTGGGGGGGGGCGGTCCTGCCCCAGCCTCCATCTCCTGGGCTTAGTAGTAGCAAGACTCAGAATGAACTGTTTTTTTCCCCTTGCTACTCACTTACTCAAAGATTTTGCCTAACTGGTCAGCTTCAGAGTTTCCGCAGAAGAGAGGCCTAAGGTGAGAAGAGACAGCAGTCATTTTCAAAGATATGCTAGTAGAATGGTTACTGCTTAGTGGCTCAAAACAGAATATGGAAACTAAAGGGACAGTAAGTTCCTAATTCCAGGAAATTTCAGAGCTTCTAGTTATGGACAAGGTGGTCGGTAGTATTCAAGTGAAAGAATGGGCAGGGTTCTGCCCGGGCTGGGCAGCTCAGGTGGTTAGAGCATTATCCCCATATGGCAAGGTTGTGGGATTGACCCCTTGTCAGGGCACAAAAAAGAATCAAGCAATGAATGTGTAAGTAAGTGGAACAACAAACCGATGTTTCTCTCTGCCCCACCCCCCAACCTTCCCCTCTCTAAAATCAATACATTAAAAACTTTTTAAAAACGGGCAGGGTATGGATGTGGTTTTAAGAGCTTTGGGAAATTCAAAATCGTTCAGGATACTCGGGTCCCATACTTTCGGCGAAACATCTCTGCGAAGATACAGCCAACACTCCACAAGTCCACAGGTGTGGCGTACGCAGACTGCAGCAGAACTTCCGGAGCACGGTACCAGAGTGTGACGACCTGACAGGAATAGGAAAAGCGGATGAGGGCCTGATGGGCTACCATAAAGCACAACCGCTCAACTGGTATCATGAAATGCATGACTTCTCAACTGTTGGGCAACTACTCTCCTACCCCCAACCAGAACCCACTTTGGCTACCATCATTCTACTGACCACAGGTGTGAGTGCCATCTGGTAGCTGTAGATTCTGGCCAGGCCAAAGTCGGCCAGCTTGACTGTCCCACTACTTGTCACCAGAATGTTCTCTGGCTTCAGGTCCCGGTGAACAATGCAGTTGGCATGAAGGAAATCCAGGCCTCTTAGAAACTGACGCATCAGATCCTGGTTTGGAAGGGGGAAGTACAGAGGAACTAGAAATTAGGCGCCATACCTGAAATTGCAGCACCCTCCACAGCAGAGGAGCCACATACCTCTTACTGTCTGCTCATCCCACTCACCTTAATGGTCTCCACTGGCAAGCCTGGTGGGGGTACCTTGTTCAGATACGTCCTCAGGTCTTGGTCCACATGCTCAAACACCAGGGTCACTCTGGTCTCCCGGTCAGTGCGGGAGCTGGCACAGACATCCACCAGCCTGGCCAGCACAAATGTTCACTCACTCGCTCATCAATCCCTTCTGGCCCCAACATAGCCCTCCCTATATTTCCTTAGGGTCCTACTTCTCTCCTGACCACTGCTCCCCATCTATAGATGTCTCTTCCCCTTTACTCCCCACTCTCCACCTTCTCACCGGACAACGTTGGGATGCTCAAAAGCTTCCAGCCGCCTCAGTAAGGCCACCTCACGAACTGTGCTGACGGGAAGGCCTCCTCCAGCACCTCCTCCATTGGGGACTCGCACGCTCTTGAGGGCCACAAAGTGGCCACTGTTGGGATCACGGGCCTTGTACACCGTCCCATAGGCACCAACACCAATCTCAGCCACTGGCTCATATCGAAGAGTTTCCATTCTCGGATCACAGGACACCCTACAATCACAGAGACTCCTACCACCGAAACTCCCAGAGTTCGGATGGTATGAGCCTACGGCAACAAAGTAACTCCCCCAAAAGGCATCACAAAGACACCACACCAGCGTCCTTTCCCGACTCTTCCACGAGGCCAGCCCCTTAATACAATGCCTCTAGCCCCAGCCCCTTCAGCCATGTGTGGCCCTAGAATTAAAAAATGCCTTTTCCTTTGGGACCGTCGGCCGGCACAAGACCCCACACGACACACCCCAGCCTCTAGAACTGCACCTCCCTACAACCACAAAGCACCAGATTACACCCTGTCCCACTTCCCGCCCTTGAGCGACCCTCCGGTAACTAGCCCGCGCAGGAAGCCACGGTCTGCGAGAACGGTCTCCATTCCTGGGAAGGGACTGCACTTACTTCACCCCGTACCAGGAGATGAGGGGTCGGCCCGTTACCGGGGCCCGGGAGGCGGTTCCTCAGGACCCATACACTGATCTGCTCGAGGCAGCTGGACGGTACGGGCCCGAACACAGACACAGGCCGCAAGTTAGAGCGGCCCCCTTACCCCCACCCTCACCATGTGACCAGCTGCCAAAGAGGCGCGCGGAAAACCTGGGCGGGAGTTGGGGGTGGGGGGAGGCGAACGCCGGACGTTCGAGGCACGTGACCAGTCACTCATGCGCACAGTGGCCGGGAGCGGCTTTGCCTGGTAAGGGGTTGGTGGGGGGAAAGGGGAGGAGGGGCGATGGCAGACACGTGATCTGTTGCTATCCCACGTGACCGCCTGAACTCGCTCGGTGGAGCAAAGGTGTGGTTACGCGGCGGAGCACGTGATTAGCTGCCACAACCCTTGCTGGGGTGGGGAGGGGGGGCCTAAAAAGAGAGAGGGTGGAGTCCAAGGAGGTGCCATGGCAACCTGGGCCACCCAGATGCTAATTCCTGCTGCAGGCCTTCTCCAGTCTCACTCCTAGTCTCTCACTCTGTGGTGGGGCCTGGGAGGGTGTCTGGGAACAAGAGGTGGTGCTGTCGCCTTTCTGCTCTACCACCATCGGAGAACTTACTTGTGTCTTTGTTTCATTCATTCATTCAACAAATTTGTACTGAGCGCTTGCTTCCCCTGTGCATACAGGGTTGTTTGTGGGACTGTGTTTTTTGCGTCTCAGTCACTAGCCCTTCGAAGTAGTGATAAGACTATCTGTAAAGACGCAGCCAGTAGTGTGGTCGTATGAAATAGGGAGCAGACAATGCCCATCTGAGGGCAAAACTAGGATTAAAGGATTGATGGAAGGCAAATTAACACAGTAATCCAAGAAGAAGAGGAGCAAGGTAATGGCCTCCCCTCTTCCCAATTTCCACCCCTTCCTGGAAATGTTAAAGCAGAGACCACTACTTGCGTTCTGGCAAAGAAGTTTCCAATGATTGGGAGACAGGAATTCTTGACTTTTAAGGTTCTTTTCAGCACTATGTTGTTATGCGTGTACGTGTATGACAGATGAGTCATGTGTAAACAGATGGATGCGCTCGCGCGCGCGCGCACACACACACATACCCCACAACCACTACCCCAGACCAGCACATTACATGAGAATGGCTTGTGCCCTTCTGCAAACCTTGTGACTCATTATTGGAGGTTACTGTGCATCTTTTCCTCCAGTGCAAGTTTTCATAGCCCTTGCCCCTGCTGGGAACACAAACCTTTCCCAAAATGGCCATTGCTCACAGACACCTTATAAAGGTATACAATAGGCAGGTTTCTCGTTGGCTTCCCTTGTCTTAATGCCTCCAACTTCTCCATCTCCTAACCCTTTGGGAGAATGGGACTAAGGGAAGGAAGGGATCAGTGCCTCATTTGTGACAACTTGCCTAAAATCTGAAACCACTTTATTACCCTATTTGTCACTTCTTTCACCCTAACTTATATTTTCTTTAACCATCTGGCTGAGGATATGAGAATTCAGGTTTGAGATGAATATAAAGCATGTTCCAGGGCAAAACAAAAAACATGTCAGTAGAGATCCTCCCTCATTGCATTCTGATAGCTATAATTTTGGGTCCTTGCTGATAAGGGCAGCTGGGACTAGTAAGAAAAACCTCAAGCCCTGGCTGATGTGGCCCTTTTGGGAACCGAGAGGTTGCAGGTTCAGTCTTGGTCAGAGCACACGACTGGGTTGTGGGACAGGTCACTAGTTGGGGGGGTGAGGCAACCCATCGATGTTTCTCTTCCTCTCTTTCTCCCTCCATTCTCCTTTCTCTAAAAAATAAAATCTTTAAAAAAAAAAGAAAAAAGTCCAGGTAGCTCAGTTGGTTAGAGCATCATCCCTATATACCAAGGTTGCGGGTTCCATTCCAGTAAGAGTACATACAAGAATCAATCAATGAATGCATTAATAAGTGGTAAAACAAATCAATGTTTTTTCTCTGTCCCCTTCTCTCTCTCTCTAAAGTCAATAAATAAATTAAAAATAAAATAAAAAGAATAACCTCAAGATCTGAGCCTAAAGGGTGTGTAAAGTGAATGTTTCATTGGCTACTTTGTTAGAACTGGTTGGTGTGTAAATCTTCTGGAAGGCTAAGTGTCTGTGTCAAACTTTCTGCACCAGCAGAGTCCACCTCAGCCTCACCTTCCACATTAGCCCATCATAGGCCATCATTTCAAGTCATCCTTGAAAGAAGGTGAAGGAATTAAGCAAAAACAAAACAAAACATGTATGTGTACACACACACACGCACAGCATAAACACAGTCAGCAGTGTGTGGTGATAGCCCTGGGGATGAGGGGTGGGGGTATGTGGAGGCAGGCAAAGTAGGGATAAATGGGGACAGAAAGACACTTTACTTCGGGTGATGGGTGCATTATGCACTGTGCAGATGATGAGTTGTACATTTGAAACCTGTATGGTTTTGTGAACCAATGGCACTCCAATAAGTTCAATAAAAAAGAAGCCATCCTCTGTGTTGGCTTGGGTTCTAGCCCCCTTTTCTGGCTCATTCATTCATCCATCCAATGTGTTTGAATGCTTCATAAGAGCATTGCTCTCCTTAATCATTTTCGATTGAGGAGCCTTAGTTTGGCAGTCTGTCCCTGGTTCCACCCCCTCTCTTCTGTTAATTACTCTTCTGCTAATTAATTTGTTCCCAGTGTATTTGACCCAATGGGCTCCCTGGAATTCCTTTTCCTTCAGCTTTGGAAAAGGGAGGAGAGGGAGGTTGTGTGTGTAGGTCAGAAACAGTAAGGGGGTACAACTGGTTCTCTGTCAAGGCCCCCATAAAAGCCAAGAGCTGTGTGTGGGAGAGGGGGACAGTCACTTCGTGTAGGGTGGTGAGGGCCAAAGAATGCCAGAAAAGACACTCTCATCCCTTAGCACTCCTGTCTCCCTTGTTCATTCACCTGCCTCACATATTACTGCCAGATACTGTGTTTCTCGTGCAATCCGACTGCATCCCTTACACTCTCATCTCTTCCACCGTCCCGCACCAGGCACACTTTTCAGTCCTTTGTGTAAAAGTGTTTATTGCTTGAGGCCACCTCTTGCTCACTTGCCTCCTTCATACCGGTAGACCCTTACATAGGGTATCTGCACACTCCCATTTTGCACACGCCTGTCCCTCTCTGGTGCACCTGCTTAAGCACTCACTCACCTTCCATCCTCACCCGTTCACACACCTATTCTCCTACCAGTGTGCACACTCCCCTTCTTCGGACACTCCCCTCCCTCCATCCCCCCTGGGGCTCGCACCGTCGCCCCGGCCTCTAGGGACACCTGCTCGTGCGGGGCAGGGCGGGGATGCGCAGCCGCGGCCACTTCTCCTCCGCTCCCCCCTTCTCCGCCCCGCCCCTCCCTTCATCCCTCACCGGCTCCGGGCTCCCGCCCCGCCCGCCCGCCGCTCGGAGGGGGGGGGGGGGTCTCCGCCGCCGCCGCCGCCGGAAGGAGCCGCCATTTGCCACCGCCGAGCGCACGGGCCAAGCGGAGCAGGAGCCCGGAGCCGGGAGCCGGAGCGGGACTGGGGCCAGGAGGACGGCGATGGGGGGCGGCCCCGCCGCAGGAGGACACGGGAGCGTAATCCCGGGAGCCCGGCCCGCTCCGGACCCAGACCCGCGGGGCGCGATACCCTGAGCCCCCTCCCCGCCCACTGCCCTGGCCATGGCTGCCCGCCCCGCCGCCCCCGGGCCGCCAGCCCTCCCGGCCCCGCAAGCGCCGAAGCCCCGGCGGCGGCAGCAGTGAACGGCGCTCGCAGGCCCCGAAGACCCCGGCCGGGCTCGGCTCTCGGGCGCGCGCCCCCTCCCCGGCCTTGTCCTCTCCCCTCCCCCCGCCGCCCGAGAGCCCCCTTGCGCGCCGCCCCCCGCCCCCCGGCTCCCGGACGATGCTCAAGTCTCGGCTCCGCATGTTCCTGAACGAGCTGAAGCTGCTGGTGCTGACGGGCGGGGGGCGGCCCCGGGCCGAGCCGCAGCCCCGGGGGGGCGGGGGGGGCGGCTGCGGCTGGGCGCCCTTCGCCGGCTGCTCGGCCCGGGACGGCGACGGCGACGAGGAGGAGTACTACGGGTCGGAGCCGCGGGCCCGGGGCCTGGCCGGAGACAAGGAGCCGCGGGCCGGACTCCCGCCGCCGCCCGCGCCGCCGCCGCCGCCGCCCCCGGGCGCGCTGGACGCCCTGTCGCTTAGCAGCAGCCTGGACAGCGGGCTCCGGACCCCCCAGTGCCGAATCTGCTTCCAGGGCCCCGAGCAGGTCAGGCCCCGGCACGCGCGGGGCGGGGCGGGGCGGGGCGGGGTGGGGTGGGGGCGCGCACCTGGGGCGCCCGGGGAGGCCTGGAGCGGGGAGGGGGGTGGGACTAAGGGCGGCTGGGCGGGACTCAGGGTCCGAGGGGGACGGAGTGAGGTTGGGGGGCTGGCTGGAGACTCCCCGACCGTTTGTGTGGGGCGGAGGGGCATCGGGGCTCCCCAGGAAGGGGTGGGGCTTTCTGCTAGTAGGGCTCAGGATGACTCTCACCGGCTAACGGGACAGCCTCTTTTCCCACTCCCCTCCCCGCAGGGTCTTTGGAGGCTGAGGAGGTGGGCGGAGGAGGGCGCCTCTGTGCCCACCTCGAAGCGAGGGGCCCAGCCGGCGCCCTTGCCTCGTTCAGAATTTCTCTTCGTGGGGCGCTTTTCTTCACTTCCCATGCTGCAACTTTCCGTCTCATTTCCAAGAGTACTCTTTGTTTAAATGTTACGGACAAAGTTGTCTCGGGATGGTGCTGGGAAGTCTCTGTGTCGTGAGACATTATTCCTGATTAAAAGAAAACACCCTATACTGCAGCCCCCAGGATTTCTCCTCCCTTTTGGAACTTGGAAACTGAGGATGTAACTCATCCCAGTCTGCACCACGTCTGTGAAATACTTCGCAGTGATGGAGCGGGGGAGGAAAGCACGGCTCTGAAGCTCTGACCCTAACACTCCAGCTCCTAAGGGGTAGCCTTCCATTTGGGAAGCCTTCAAGACCACCCTCTCCAAATTCTAGGGAAAGAGAAGACCCAGTTTCCCACCCCCAACCCAATCCCTTTTCATCTCTCATTTGTTTGGTCAGGGAAGTTTACATTGGGCTCTAACTTTTGTCTTTTGTGCTGCAGCCTTAGCCTCTTGCCCTGTTTTGGGTGAAAGGCCTGAGCATTTTTAAGGTGGGAGAATGAATGACCTGGAGAGGAGGTTATCCTCTCCCAGGGCAAAGAGCAGTGGGGTCCGGGTGGTGGTAGCTGACCGGGACTCTCATCACTCTTCCTCCAGGGGGAGCTCCTGAGCCCCTGCCGCTGCGACGGCTCTGTGCGCTGCACGCACCAGCCCTGCCTCATCCGCTGGATCAGCGAGAGGGGCTCCTGGAGCTGTGAGCTCTGCTACTTCAAGTATCAGGTCCTGGCGATCAGCACCAAGAATCCACTGCAGGTAAGGTGCAAGGAGAGGACACTCAGACTGGGGCAAGGGCCTTACAGCAATCAGACTCAGGAGCCCTCCCAGGAGCCTACTTCATCCATTTATTTCCCCTTCCCCACCATGACCACAATTTCCCGTCTGTCTGTAAATTCTCCCTTTCTCCACAAAGACGTTATTGGGTGCCAACTAGAATTCCAGGCACTGTTCTAGGCACTGAGACAACAGCAAAGGAAAGATGACAATGTCAGTGATGATGGTAGCAAACAGTATTTTCTGTCAGGCTTTTGGTGTGTATTAACTTTTAATTTTCATAATAATCCTATTAGTAATAGACCATTATTATTCCTATTTTGAAGACTGATGGAGAAAGAGATTCGAAAACTTGCCCAGGGTTACTCAGGCAGGAAGTGATGGAGTTAGAATTTGGAATTGAAACCTAGGTGGTCTGGCTTCAGAGCACCTGCCCAACCCTGCCTTTCTGAACTACAGCAGGTGAATGGTCTCAAACAATGTGAGCAGTGCCACGCTCTAGGTGTGGTCAGGGCACAGAGGGGACAGGTGTTAATCCTGCAGCGGGGGGGGGGGTTCAGAAAGGCTCCCGGAGCACCCCCTTTCGGGGCCTCCCATCACCTGGCCCTCCATTTCTTTCTGTGACTTTTTGGAGCCCTTTCTCCCACACAGTGGCAGGCCATCTCCCTGACGGTCATTGAGAAGGTGCAGATTGCGGCCATAGTTCTGGGCTCTCTCTTCCTCGTCGCCAGCATCTCCTGGCTCATCTGGTCCTCACTCAGCCCTTCAGCCAAGTGGCAACGTCAGGATCTGCTCTTTCAGATCTGCTACGGCATGTATGGCTTCATGGATGTCGTCTGCATAGGTGAGGGCACCTCTCTCCCCTTTACCTGACGAGCAACTTCCTCCAACTCAAACATTTTACTCTTCCTACCCATTCCCTCAGCTTTCTGGCCACATTTTCCACCACGGAGAGCCTTTAGGGCTATCTCGGTGCCCCTTTCTTCCCAGCTTCTCTAGGCCCTTTGCAACCCTATCTCTTCACTCTAGAACATGCTTGCTTGGCCCTGGACAGGGAACTCAGTTGGTTAGAGTGTAGTCCTGATACACCAAAGTTGTGTATCCACAGTCAGGGCACAGACAAAGATAAATCAATCAATGTATTAATAAGTGGAACAACAAATCGGTCTCTCTTTCTCTCTCTCTCCCCCTCTCCCTCTCCCCCCACCTCACCCCCTCCCTTTCTCTCTCTCTCTAAAAAAAAGAAAAGAAAAGAAAAAAAAACCTTGCTTAAGCACCTCTGGCCTAGGTCTGGGCAGCAGCTGACCCTGGATATCTTATCCCTCTTGCTCAGGCCTCATCGTCCATGAAGGCTCCTCTGTCTACCGCATCTTCAAGCGCTGGCAGGCAGTGAACCAGCAGTGGAAGGTCCTGAATTATGACAAGACCAAGGACATAGGAGGAGATGCAGGGGGAGGGACAGCAGGGAAGCCAGGCCCCAGGACCTCACGGACAGGCCCGCCCTCTGGGGCCACCAGCCGCCCCCCTGCTGCCCAGCGCATGCGGACGCTCTTGCCTCAGCGCTGTGGTTACACAATCCTGCACCTCCTTGGACAGCTGCGGCCACCAGATGCGCGTTCCAGTTCCCATTCTGGCCGAGAGGTTGTCATGAGGGTCACCACAGTCTAAACTGGACTCCAGGAGCGGGGATCTTAAGTCAGTACCTTGGCTACAGATGAGCTATTATGGCTGCTGGAGGTACTACCTGGACCAGATGTTTGGTGCACACTGCCCCCACTACCGAG
Source organism: Phyllostomus discolor (assembly GCF_004126475.2). Lineage (NCBI taxonomy): Eukaryota > Metazoa > Chordata > Mammalia > Chiroptera > Phyllostomidae > Phyllostomus > Phyllostomus discolor. Next base: position 159,878,139 of record NC_040904.2, on the reverse strand, counting down.
GATCTCTGTGGGCAGCCTCAAGCTGGAGACATTGTCTGGCTTCTACTGCCCACTGGGTAGAGACACTTGGATGACATTCCAGCTCCCACTGACAGCTCCTCACATTCATCCTGGGGCAGCCAGAGGGCAAATGGGGAGAGCAGCTTTTCTTCCCTAGAGAACCGTCTTTACCTCAGCTCCTAGGGCCTCCAGCCCCTCAGCTCTACCACAGTGACTTGGTGAGGGGGGAATCAATGCCAGAAGAAAGGGGCTGTAGACCCCTCCCCCATTCCCCACTTCATGGCCACAGGGCAGCTGGCAATAAGACTAGTACACATTAACCTCCCGTTCCCTGCATGAGGGCGGGTGAGACTTCCCTGGCTCTGCCCCCCATTGCATGGGGGGGAGGGCATAAAGAATCATTTATATGCACAAGGAGACTCCTTTCTCATCTGGGGCTTTTTCTGGAGGGTTGGGAGGCGTGGCGAGGTTTCTTTGCAGAGGTTCCAAATCCCAAATGCAGCAGTGGGTTCCGAGTTGGAGGTTTAACTCCCACTTGCTGGTGAGTAATTCATATTGGCTGCTAGATGGTAGTGCTCAGAGGTATGTAAAGGGTGAACCTACCACCTCCAAGTTGTGTGTGATTTAGGAAAAAAATCTCTACTGTGGTTTGCCTGTCTACCTCATAGGGTTGGAATAAGGATAAAGAAGGGACAGGTTGAGTGCCATTGCAAAGAAAATCAGTGATGGCATAAAAAGATTTCTACATGAGATGATGGTTCATTTATTTTAAATAGCTGGTTAACAAATTTCAAAATATGTTTTTCATTTGGAGCTGCACAGAGCCTTGGAAATGTGTGTTGAGTGTCATAATAGATATATAAATATGAGGGGAAATAGACGTTGCAGGTGTAAAGGATGGTGGTTACTTGTAAGAACGAGAGCTCCTCCAACCCTGTAAACATGGGGTAGGGGAAGGCTGCCGCTCTCCTTGCTCTGGGGATCATTTGGATTCTATGAGTCCTCAGGTTATGTGCTCACCTGGAGAAGTAGTTGGAAGTGAATTTGGTCTTATTTGGAGTGAGAGGGTCAGAATCCTTCCGTGAGCCGAGTTTCCAGCTCCAGTGTAATCTCCTGTGGCAGTTTAGGGTCATAGGTCTGATCCTGGCATATCGCAGCTAGTGGTATTCACTGGAAGGTGTGCTTGGAGGCAGCAGTGTCGAGGGCAGGTGTCTATAGAGGAGGAGCTGGGGAAGGACTAGTTAAAGCCTCACCCCTTTCTCCTGAGGCCTTGGAGCTGTGTATTATATGAATGATGGTGAAAGGCTCATCAGCAATTAAATTAATTCACACTTGGCTCAAGTTGGATCCAGAGGCCTTTCCTATTATTAGTCCTTCTTCCAGGGAAGGTTTTCTGCTTTTCCTCTTCCCTGGGGATGTTTTGGAGGAGATGCTTATCTACCAACGGTCACATAGCTTTGCCTGGGTAATGGTCATGGCCCACCCCTCTCCAAAAGGGTCTTGGTTGCTGTCCATGGTGCTAGCAACCAGACTTTCCTGGGAGTGTAGAAACCAAAGTTGGACTTGGATTTGAGTCACCTGGAGGTGTGAAAGTGTATCACTTCCAGGGATCAAAGTGGAGAGGCAACTGAGGCTGAGCAGCCCCCACTGCCATTTTTCCAGTGGAAAATTGTTTCCCCAGAGAGATAAGCCACATTCCCTACTTGGGCGGACGGAAGAGCCAGACTTTACTGATTTGCTATTCACAGAATAGTTGGTGGGGATTGAAAGGGGGATAGCAAATCAGAGTGCCTGCTAGTGCCTGTCCTGGTAGATAGGGTTCAGGTCGGAGTTACACAATTGGGGTTTCCTGTGTCAAGCCTGGGCTGCCCCCTTGATGGTCCCACATGGAAGTTTAAACAATCCCAAGAACATAGGCTCACAGACCCACTGTCTCCATCTCCACTCTGGGTCCTAACACCAGGCCAAGTGAGACAGTATATTCCTCTTCCTTTCATCACCATTGACTGTCTTGGTGTTGGGGTTGGGACCAGCAATAAGCACAGTCCCCCATCCTTCCCTTTCTAACTTAAAGAGATTCATGTCCAGGAAAGGGGTCATAGAAACTGTTGCTCTCCTCAGTGAGCAGCCCAGCTTGCCCAATGAGGACTGTGGGTGTACAGAGTCCTCATCAATGAGTTCATGGGAAAGGGTCTGAGAGGGAGCGGGGGTTTTATTCTCTCAAAGCTCAAATCTGCTAAAACTCAAGTCACTTAGGTTCAAGCTGAGGTTGGTGAGAGGAGCATTGGGGTGGAGACTGAGTGTGGTAAAGAAGGACTTGAGAGAAGGGGAAAGGCAAAAACCTTGGTCTCTGCACAGGGCCTTGGGTACAACCCGCCCTCTATTGATCTTACATAAATGGATACTCCCCAGGTGTGGGGACCAGTGGAGTTTCTGTGGTCAGGGATCCATGTCTAGGGCAGGAGGCTGAGTTGCGGGGGGGAGTATAAAGTGAAATCTCCATCTCTATCTAGCTAATTGGAAGGGGGTGTGAGTGGAGCAGGAGCAAGGGGACAAGTCCTGACATGGGGAGGATAATCCGGGCTATACAGGGAGCTGCGGGGAGTGTGCTGAGAGATTTATGTGTGTGGAAGATGAGTTAATCTGTATATATCACAAGGGGAGGACTGCACCCAACTTCTGGGGGGCCAGAGACTGCTGACTCAGGGAAACAGGCTCCCTCTACCTGCCCCCTTCTGCCTTGGTGCCCCAGGGCTTCTGGCCGCCCCCACAGAGTTTTCATTCTGTCTGACTTCACTTCTCTGCCTGTATCCTTGCCTTTCTCCAAAGAAAATGACTTTGGAGCAACTTTTCTAGAGAGGGCAGAGTAGCCATTCTAGGATGCCCTTCAGTCTAGGCTCCAAAAACACTTCTACCAAAGAGTCAGCTGCCTCTGGCCATCTCTGCAAATCCCTAGCTCCCAACTCACTTTTACAGCCCTTATGGTTACTTTTCACTACCACCCCCTTAATCTCTCCCAGGGAGCCAGACTTGGCTGTTCTCACTCCACACAGAAACATGTCTGGGTCTGCAATGCAAACCCATTTTCCAAGTGTCTAGACCTCCCATGTTATGGGGTCGCTCCAGGGTCTGAGATACCAAGGTTGGGGATTTGGGTGAGGATATTGCCTCCAGGTCTTGTAGGAAGTGGGAGTGAGAGAGAAATAAGTCAAAAATCAAGGAGAGAACCTTCAGGATTTTTTTTTTTTATTTCAAAACTATGAATAGTTCAAATTTTCAAAATATAAAAAGAAGGCATACACAGGGGCAAGACCTGAAATGTCTCTGCCTAGGAACTAAGTGGTGGGGCAAGCCAATTTAATAGTGACCAGAGGAGCAAAGATTGTTGTTGTTTTGTTTTTTTCAAGGATAGTTTTTTTAAAAGATTTTATTTATTTATTTTTAGAGAGGGAAGAGAGGGAGAAAGAGAGAGAGAGAGAAACATCAATGTGCAGTTGCTGGGGGCCGTAGCCTGCAACCCAGGCACGTGCCCTGACTGGGAATCGAATCTGCGATGCTTTGGTTCGCAGCCTGCACTCAGTCCACTGAGCCACGCCAGCCAGGGCTCAAGGATAGTTCTTTTTTTTTTTTTTAATTATAAACCAGGCAAGGGCAGACTCACCCTCCTAGGGGCAAGGTGAGGAAGGAATGGGGTAGACAGATCTTGGTAAGCTGCTTGGAGCTTTGGTAACCTTCTGCTACATGGTCCAGATTCAGTCTGAGAATTTTTGTGGTATCACTTAGGGATAGGCCCTGGTAGGGGATATAAAGACTGAATAAGGCCTCATTTTTCCTCTCAAAGAGCTCACATAACAAGGAGAGAGGACCAACCAGGTGCAGACCAGATGCACAAGTACTTAGCTTGTGTCATGCCAAGAGCTTAGCCAGCAGCATCAATGAACACTGTGGAAACCCCAAAAGGGCAGCAGTGGAATTCTCCCTCAGATCGCCCAGCATTATTCATAGTCTGAGCTAGCCCTGGAAGGATACATATGACACGACCAGGAGAAGGGCTGAACAGGCAGAGGGACTACGGTTTTCTCTGGGCCTGCTGGGTCAGGCCAAATGCACACTTCACACCTTGGTCAGGGCTGCCTCAAACCATTTGCTATGGTCATTCTGACCAGTCTGATCAGATAGACAGTCCTCAGGGGAAACACACATCTCTTGCTCTTATGCCTAGTAAACCTCCATGAAAAGAGAAAGGGTAATGATAACAGCATCCTTCCACAGGACTATCTGTCCACAAACTGTAGGTTAATGCTCCTCTCGGGTACCAGCACAGTCCGGGTCATGGGTCTGATCGGAGCAGCGCCTGGCTCAGGCTGTACCTCAAAGTGGGTCAAGATCTGAAAAGGGAGGAAGAAGGCTGTCACTATGAGGGGTGTCTACAGTGTTGGGCCCTTTTGGTCATAGGCATTATGAGTGTTAGGGTGGTCAAGGTTGGAATGGCACCTGTGGCTGGTAATGGACTTCTTGGTTAATCAGGACAACGAATTATGGTAGGGAAAAAGATAGTCCAAATGCCCTCACTTGGTTTCTAGGCCTATAATGGGATTTACATATTTCAGAGAATTAGGTCTACCAAATCTTAACTGTTTTCCTATGTTTGTCAGAAGAGGAGCTCACAGCTTTAGAGTGTTAGGTCCCTCTCAGTCTAGATCACTCACCTGGGCCAAAGCCATTTGCAGCTCAAGCTCTGCCAGGCGTCTCCCCATGCAGCTGCGCTTGCCGAAGCCAAAGGGAAGAGATGCAAATGGGTGGGGAGCTGGACCTTCCCCCAGCCAGCGAGCTGGACGAAAAGTATTTGGCTCCGGGAACTGAGAAGGGTCCCTTGAAGTAGCATAGTGACACAGAGTGACCAGCGTCTGGTGAGGGAGAAACACAAACTTGCCAATTTTGGCCCAGAAATGCAGGGAGGGACATGGAAAAGAGGCTACATGGACTGGAATGAAGGCAGGTTCTGGTGGGTGATGGGGAAATTTCCTGGGGCTGCTTTTGGAAGGATTTCTCCACTGCATTCAGGCGAGCGGAGGGTTTGAAGGGCTTATGGAGAGCTGTTACAGGACAGGGGCCATGACAGTGAGAGATGGCTTAGCAAAATGGACCCATAGGCTCTACTCACGTTTTTGGGGATAGTATAATCGCCTACACGAATGTCCCTGTCTGGAACACGGGAATTTCCAGGCACTACGGGGTACAGTCTGGGTTGCAGAGCACAAGGAGAGACAGAAGGGTGAGGTTGGGGGCCATTAGCCTCCCTCACCTGCTGGCAAGTTCCAAACCCATTCTTGGCCAGGAGTACCACTTAATTCTGTTTTCTGCCTGCTTGCTTGTACTGTCTGCCTCTTCAGCCCTTCCCCAGCATTTTCTCTAGCCCCTCCTCTACTGTCCCCTCACCTTAGCACCTCCTTGAGAACTGCCTTCAGCAGGGGCAGCTGGGACAGAGCAGTGGCTGAGGAGTGGGCATTGGACCCCTGGCCCAAGGCAGCTGTGATCTCAGAATGGAGTGCCGTTTGGACTTCTGGGTGTCGGGAGAGCTCATATAAAGCCCAGGCGAGGGTGTTGGATACCTGAGAGGACAGGTGAGAGCATCGTAAGTATTAAGAGAGGGGAACCTGTATAGGGAGCAGAATATGAAGCTGTCTGGAGCTCAGGAGGTGATAACCCAAGCTGCTCTGGAGGGCCGTAGTGAATCCTCTGCAGGACTGAGCTGCTTGGGGAGGCCAAGCTCTGAAAGGAGGACCCACATCATGGAGGGAGAACTTTACCGTGTCCACTCCAGCTAGCAGCAGCTCTGTCACATTCCCCAGGATGGAAGGGGCAGGCAACTGTTCCTGGAACAGGAAGTAGGTCAGGTGCACCCCAGATCCCTTTTCCTCCTCAGGCCTTCTCTGGCTCCTCATGGCTGTCTCAGCCTCTCGCCGTTCCATGTGCTTCTGGGCTGCGAGGAGAGAAGATGCCCGAATGCCTCACTATCCCTGAACAGCAATTACGATCCCCTGTCCACACTTCATTTCTGTGCCTTACCAAATGCAAACATCTGGTCCCAATCTTGGCAAAGGCGCCCCCAGGGTCCCGGCACAAGGCGGTTCAGCCATTCGGGCATCGCCATGGTCAACAGTGTGGACACAAACACAGATCCCACGGCGTGAATGAACGTCTCTGTATCTGGAGGCACTTTGGCTTCCAGGCAGCCCAGGCGCGAACCCAGCAACACGGCAGCTATGCCTGACCGAGAGGGGGCGCTCTCAGGACACGGGCAGGGCTGGGGGGACAACCCGTCATCCCCTTGCGGGTGCTTTCTAAGCTCGCCCCGAACTGTCTAGAGACTCACCTTCCAGTCCAAACTTGTAAAACTCTCCGGCTACATCACGAACCAGGGCGGGGGGCCCAGCACCGCGTCCCCGTTGGCATCGCAGCCGTTGCACAAGGTCAAGAACCACGTTGTCTAGGGTCCTGGCATAGCGGGCAGCCGCTTGAGGCCGGAGGAGGAGCGGGGCAAGGAGGCTGCGGAGCCTTTGCCATTCTTCGCCTTCCCTGCGAGGGTACGGAGAGAGGGCGCATAAGGGCAGACAGGGGTGTGTGGAGACCGCTGGACGCAGTTGGCTGCGGTTGAGCAGCGCGTTCGGCTCTGGTGGCTAGATGAAGGGTTGCGTCTACTTTCTCGGGGTACAGGAACCTGCCTTGTCTGCGCCCGCCTTTCGTCCCCCTCCTTTCGTCCCTCTTCCTCGTTACTCATTTCCTGCCCCAGAGGGGCCTGGGTTCCTGGGTAGCCTGACTCACAGAATCTTGCATTCTATCTGGTACCCTAGCCCCTTTTGCCAATATCCAGGATTCTGTTCTTAAAAGAAGGACGGGGGAAGGGGGTGGGGCGACGACTGGGTTCTACCTGACTTTGGGCGAAACCGACTGAGGTGGAAACCCCTATTTGCCAGCGTCTGGGTGAAACGGCAGCCCATACACCCGACTGTCTCCAGACTGTCTCCAGACCCGCCACAGGAGAAGGGCGCAGCAGACGTTCTGGGCTTTGGGGCCAGAGAGGACTCACGCGGTGAGCAGTCCGCAAGCCCGCTGGCGCCGGCGACGGTGCTCAACCCAGGGCGAGAAGCTGCAGCGCTCCGGCCGGGGCCCCTCCTGTCGCAGCAGTTGCTCAATGAGTGTAGGGGCCGCCACGTACACCGTGCGCACCTTCCCGAAGCTGGCCAACCACACAGGACCGAAGCGTGCGGTGCCCCTAACCTGGGAGAATGGGCGCGGTGAATCCTGGAGACACAGGCAGGGGACTCCCAGCTTGGCCCGTGCCAAGGCCAAGGGCATTGCTGGACTTTGGAAAGGGAGCTTCTGCTCCTTTGCGAACTCCCAGCTAGTGTATGGTTCTAGTGTTGCAAATCCCTCCTACTCTTCACTCCACTTCCCATCTCTAGAATGTTTGAGTGTGATGGGCAAAACGGAAAAACTTTGCTTAGACATTCAGTACCTCTCTTTGGTTACCTGGGCCGAACCGCAGCAGGAAAATCCCTAAAGGTTCCTCATGCAGACTGTCCATTTCAGGATGAGCCCCCACTGACTGTATTGGTGTGCAGGTAGTTTTAAGCCCAACGCGCCAAATGCACGGGGAAGGTAATGTGCGTTTCTGCCTCCCGTACATTTGTCCTGGACCTACCTACCTTACCTGGCTTCCAGACTTCTTCCCCGCTAGAAGGCACTTTTTGAGTGAATGCCTCTGCTGGTGTGGGGGGGTGGACTCTGCGCAGCTCGACCTAAAGCCCCAAATACCCACTTGTCTTTTCTGTAATTCACGGGCATCCGTTCTCACTGGCCTTCCCTCCTACTTCTTACACTTGTCTGTTTCCCCAGCTTTCAGTCCCAGAACAGGGTCCCCCTCTACCTGCAGCTCGTGTAGCCGCGACAGTCCCCCCTTGCAGAAAAGTTCGGCAAGGAAACCCGGCGTGGAGGGGCCTGGGATGTCCGCCAAGCTCCAGGGCGCTGAGCCAGAGCTTCTGGAGCCCAGTGAGGCGCCCGGCTCGGAAGCACAGCGGGCGCGATGCAACACTCTGGAGGCGAGCTTGAGGGGCTGGGTCATGATCTGGTTCAGGAATATAGTACTTCTGAGCATCTTGCCTGTACCCCTATTTAACCCTTGGGCGAGGTAGTGGTGACGCCCCTTCTCCAAGTTACTCAGCCAATCCTCTTTCCTGAGTGGTCTGTGCTGGGATTAGCACCTAGAACAGTAGGAGGGGCTGAGGCTGTCTCCACAGCTTCCTGGGATCTTGAGTTGCAATGACCCTCTTGGGAGGGGAGGCCTGCCTCAATTTCCCCTTCTGGGCTGGCACCCTAGTCTAGCAGCCTGAAGACCTCTTCCTGGGAAAGGCTATTTAGTAAGGTTTAGGTGACCAAGATAGAGTCAGTCCAATATACCCAACACTTCTCTGGGGAGCCAGACCCTTAGCCCATTCTCAGGAATTCCCCATCCTCCAGCTCCTCCGGGAAGGGAAGCAAGCTGGGAAGAGGAACAGCTGTAGCTGTCCCCATATTCTTGGCTCATCAGGCTGCACCTATGTGAGCAGAATTTTCTTGCATTACCACATCTCACTCACCTCCCAGACCTGACACTGGGCAGAAAGCAAGTGAGTTCATGGGCTAAAATGGGTCCTGAAGCCTTCATCTTTGTTCCTTGTGGAGGTCTGTGGGTGGTGCTGTTAGGTAAACAAGCCCTGTCCTAGCCATGGGAATTTGGGGCTTGAGGAGCAGAAATGAACTTGTGCAAATTAGAGAAGTTCAGAGATTTCTGTGGACTGCTGGGCACAGCAAGGGATAAATGAGTGCTCTGAATCTCCAGCTGACTGTCTTTCCCGGGGAGCTTTGTAGTCTGCAGCCCCTTTCCACTTTTAGCCTCAGAAGCCTCCAGTTTAGTTTTCTGCTCCTTATTCTCCCACCCCTCCCCCATCAGTATCTGTGCCAGCCAGTCAGCTCCAAAGTTCTGGAATAGAAGGTCAGCATGAAAAAGGAGGGTCTCCAACCCACACCCTCCCTGGGGCTCTTCAGAGACAGCCATAATAAAAGGAGCACAGATTCCCCAGGTCAAGTCTTAGGCAGGGAGAGGATGGGAGGCACCTGATACACATTCTAGCCTTCCCTGAGAAATAGCAGCAGGGCATGCGCCCATGCAAACGTTATTCCCAGGACTGCAAAGGGCACACAAGTGGACAAGTGATTTGAGCCTAGCAGGCAGTTTAGATGGACAGTGGAGAACTGTATTCCTCGCTTGAGACAGAGATCCCAGAGGGAGAAGGAAGTGCTAATGGAGGGCAAGACCCCACACCCTCCCAAGCATCCCTTCTGGTCCTCGGTCTTCTGACCTTCCTGGTCAGCTTCCTCTGCTTTCTGAAAGCCATAGAGGGTCAGGAAGGTGAGAGGAAGCAAGGATATTTGTGAAAACCAGGGTTTGGCCTTGGGCAGTTCCCCAACTTCTTTGAGAGACTGTTGCCTCTGAGCCCCAACAGTCTCAGCTGGGAAGGTCCAGGGGGGCTGATCTTCTTTCTAGTTCCTGGAATATGGAGTCCAGATAAAGCAAGGTAAGCAGTCAGTGACCAGGAGGAGTAGGATTGAGGGTCACCGCCTGGAGGGTGGGATCCTGTATTCTTCGAAAGATGGCTGGGAAATTCTTTCCTCCATTGCGTAGAACTTTCTTTCCCTCCTCGGTTGAGGTGCCCAAATGTCCAACAATGGGGTCTTCACTCTGAGAGAAGGGTCCAATAAGTTCTTGCCCACCTCTGGCCCCAAGACTCCCATCCCATCCTCTTGTCACTGAGCTGGGTTCAAAGAATATTGAACCACTCTCTGGAATGGGCCTGTGTCTTCACAATTTCCTGTAGGCCCCCAACTTACCAGCTCCTCCACAGGTACACGCTCAAACAAGGGGTGCCCTTCAAAATGCGTACACATCCATTCATGTAGTTCCAGCACATCAGTTATAGTATACACCAGCCCCTGAATAGGCAAAATCGGGGGTAGGGGGAGGAGAGGGCTACATGCAATTGAGCAGTGAGATAATGGAATGTATTCCCATTGAATTCTTAGTGTAAGGTCCCTGAAGAGGTCACTCACCCCACCCTCCTTCCCACTCTCAACTCACCCCAACTCTCAGCACGTAGGCATATTCTGCCAGCAATGTGGGACTGATGATTCGCCACTTGTGCTTCGTCCGCTTGAAATGTGGGTCAGGGAAGAGGAAGAACATCTTTGTCAGCTGTGAGACAGACATGCATTGCCTGGGTGGTGAGAGCCTGGCCTCCATGTCTCACCTTCCTGCCAGCCTAATCCCCCAGGGCCCCTCCCCACCTGGCCCTTGTAGAAGAAGTTGGGAAGGTGTTTCATGGCGTTGCTACGGAGACAGGCGATGTTCTGGAAGCCACCTCCAGGAGCTGCTCGTAGGGCTCGAATCCGGTCCTGTACATAGTCTGAGACCTTTACCCGGATCTCCAGACCCAGAATCAGCGTGTTTGGGAACAGCGGTGACAGTTCCACTAGGCACAGAAATAGGAATGGAATCATTGACCTCATACTGCAGGAACTTCAAAGGAGTCAATAAAGGAAAGGAAACTTCAGTTTGCAACCACCAAAACAGGAATGGCAAGTGTGGGCAGAGAAATGTCTATATGGATGCTTCTACGTTGGAGAAGGTTGGGGAGATTCAAAAATTGTCGCCAGAACTGGAAGTGGGAGGGCCTGGGAGTACATGTATATCTGCAAGTGCTTTAATATTCTTACACATTCTCTCATTTAATACTCTTGGTGATCTGTGGTAAGTTGTGAATATGAGGAAACTGAGGGTCAGAAATGCTTAAGGTCACAAAGCTAAGGAGAGAACTGGAACTTGAACCAAAGTTTCTGCCACCAAGTATCACACTCTTCATCTCCGTCATGCCCTCATCTCTTGGAGGAGAATTAAAAATAGAGAAGTGGCTCAGCAAGCACACCTGGGGCAATATAGACAATACAAGAGGAACTCAACAACAGGAGAGTGGAGCAGCAGGAATGAGCTCTGGTGAGGAAGGGGGGAGTGGTGGAATCCCTGAGAAAGTCAGTTCAGGATCACTGGCCACACTGGCTAATCTCTGATGCTTGTGCTTAACAGCTCACTGACCCGACACTTGGCAGGTGAAATGGCTCACGCAGTGACTGGAGCCAGGGGCAAGGCCAGACTGGACAACCTAAGTTCTAAGAGGCATTTGAGGCAGCCCCCTCCCTTCTCCAGGGCAAAGGCCACAGACCCAGAGTAGAGGGAAGGTGAAGACACTCCACACTGACGTCATAGCACCAGTGTTGGGTCCGAAGGGGAAAGGCCAACTATGGCCCCCACCAAACTGCTGAGGTGGCAGAACCTAGGCACTGCTTCGCCCTGTCCAGAGAAAGGGCCAGACAGAATGTTACCTAACAGGCCACCATAGCCACAGCCTATGTCTGCAAACTCCACTTGGGCCTGAGCTCTCTTTTCTTTCTTATCCTTTGGATCATCGTGGCTCAGATTTTGAGTCAGTGGAGCGAAGAATTCTGGGTATAACTCAGACCAATCCATCTCCTCTGGCTTCACAGGGCTGTTGGGGAGAAGACGTGAGAAATATGAAAAAGCTGGCCATACCAAAGCAGAAGTAGTACTTCATGTGCGTGGGTGGATGGTAAGAGTGTGAAGTAGTTGCGAGGGTTTCTCAAAAATTCTGCAACAGCGGGCCCACTGCCCTCTGGGAGGCAGGCAAAGTGGAAACCACCTTGTGAATCACAGGCCCATCATGAGGCCCATGATTGCAGACCCGCCCATCTCCGTAATTAGGGGTTGATGTGACTCTGGTTGGGCACAAGTTCCCCTTCTCCCACAGAGTGGCTGTCTAAGGCACTGGGATCTTACTTTGTTCACGTGCTGTGCGCGAAGAGGATGGTGTAAGGTGAGGGCGGCATTGGGTGTTTGTCTTTTTATTAAATCCGACAAAGGAAACCTTAAGTTGTAAAGGGCATTCTGCCACCATTACTTCAGTCTCAGCAACAATTTTTCTCCAGCTAGACTTGCACCGCCTCGCAGACCTGGCCAGGACGCCACGCCCCCGCCAACCCCGCCCACTGCCAAATGCACCGGACCCTGCCCACCCTCCCGGGGCTATCCTGTGCTTTCCCAACCGTCCCAGTAAGATCGCTCTCCGGGTGGCTTTGGGCCATTCTGAGTATTCCGCCCTCCTTCCTGCCCTGCTCACTCACTAGCGCAGCGTATGGTCCGCCATGGGGTTGGAGTGAGCACGTTGTCGATAGTAGCGCTTCTGCGGCTGCAGGGCCTGGGCCCCCGCCATGATCCTCCGCGGGAGCGTCTCCACCGAACCCACGTGGAGACCGCCGTCTGCGGCGCACAACGATGACGCATCAAACAGACCCCACCCCTTAAAGACCCAGGAGAGAATTCCGCGGGGCCGGGCCGGGTGGACCCGAGGGGGCCGGTGCGGCGAGGCGCCTCGGCCCCGTAAGTGTGTAACCCGGGTGGCCACACCGGAACCGGCACCCAACCTCCTTCCACAGCCTGCGTCGGCCAGCCTGGGTCACCATTCTGGGTGCAGGAAGCCGTGCATCGCGCAGGTAAAAGAGGTCTGGAGACCCCACTTCCTACGGTAGAATTAAACCTCGCGCCGCTCCCCTCTTTCCCGATCTCGGACAGGACTGCCGGGTCTGATCTGCCTGGTCTGGGGTGAGCCCTGTCGTGTGTGGGCTGGGGACCGGAGCGGGAGGTTGGCTCCTCATTCCACCTCCAGGAAGTCAAACTGGAGGAAGGAGAGCGAACTCAGGGAGGCGGGGCTCGGTGCCACGGGGCAGCCGAGACGGCCCGAGGTCCCTCAACCCCCGTCCAGCTCCAGATCCGGGATCCCAGGGCCCGCTACCGCCCCCCGAACTCTCTGGGCCAGATGGGGGATCTTCGCCCAGATCCAGCCTCCGAGCCCGAATCGGTGTTCCCGCGGGAGGTCGGGCTCTTCGCTGACTCTTACTCGGAGAAGAGCCGGTTCCGTTTCTGTGGGCACGTACTGAGCATCACGCAGAACTTCGGGTCCCGCCTTGGGGTGGCAGCGCGCGTGTGGGATGCGGTGAGGAGTGGGTGGCCCTGGGCGAGGATCCGCGGGAGATCCAGACCCCAGACTCTCCCTTTGCCATATGGAGCTCCCCCGCGACTGTCTCCCACACCCCCCCCCGCCCCTCTTTTTTTCTCCTATAGGCTCTGACCCTGTGCAACTATTTCGAAAATCAAAATGTGGATTTCCGAGACAAGAAGGTGATCGAACTAGGCGCGGGGACCGGCATCGTGGGGATCTTGGCGGCGCTGCAGGGTGCGTGAGCTTTGTGGCGGGAGAGGGTTGGGGGAACGGGGGTGTGGAGAAATCGTCACTTTTTGGATTCTTGAGAGTGGGGAATGGTTTGGGACCTGAACAACACCTTTTTTTCTTTTAACAAACTTTTTTTCCTGCCTGCTTTGTGTGGCAGGCAGGGCTCATTGGCTGTCAGAGCCCGCAAGGTCGTTTATTTGGGAGCAGAATATAAAAACCTGGTAGGCCTTAACAAAAGAAATTTTTTGTGTGTGTGAAAGTAACTTGTGGGTATTAAACCCTAATGAAGGTTTTATAACTTTATTATGAGTATTTTTTTTTTTTAGATTTTTAAGGTTTTGATCGCTTGGGAGAAAGCTTAAGAGTTTCTGAGGGATAGGATGTGTTTTGTGGGAAGTAGGGTAGGAATTAGGTACCACACACTTGGGAAAGGAAAAAGTAAAAACTTTGCTTCACTTTTTGTCAAGAACCGAAAACTACAAAGGAAACAGTTCCTTAATTTATAATCCGATAGGGCAAAACCTTACACAGGAAACACTCATTTAAAAACACTTATGATGTCATCTCCCTGGAAATGCAAATGAACATGTCCTGGTTTGGAGAGACACGACTAGGTTAATATTCAGGGATATCTTCCCAAAGGCAGGATTTTCTCGTTCTTCTATTCATTTGGCCAACATGTATTTGGAATTTTCTGTGTGCCAGGAGTCATGCTAGGTCATTAAAATACAAGTAAGACAGATTTCCTCTCCTCAAGGAGCTCATGGTCTAGTGGGGAAGACAGGGAGGGTGTTACAGTACAAGAACCCTGGTGAGGTGTGCACAGCGCCTGCAGACATACTTTGGCCATGTCTCCCTTGACTCCTTGGAATCCAAGGAGAAGATCTGTCAGGAGGGAAAGAGGTGAACAGTGTGAACTTAGCAGGCTCAAAAGGGACTGAAGGAGTGTCAGCAGTAGTTTTCCATGAAGGATGGGTGAATAAGAATTGGGTAGTTATGCTAAAGTGGGAGGAGGACAAGTAATATGGTTGGGAACACCTACTTTCACTTGCTCCTAGGCTGGTTTCTCCTCCTTTGAACCCTGTTCAGCTGCCAAGCCAGAAGTGTGACTGTCATCTTGTTCCTTACCCTCTCCCCTCCCATCCTAGCAATCAGCCAATCCTATGGGTCATGTGTCCTTAATGCTCCCCAGTTGAGAACTCTTCCCACCATCTCTAGCTCAGGCTGCTGCCATCTCTTCCCTGGATTTTCATGAGAGCTTTCAGATGGGGAAGTTTGGTGTCCCCAGACTTGACCTTCCCCAAACCTCAGACTTCCCCATCGCAGTGAATCAAACCACTGCCTAGTGGAAAACCTAGAAATCACCTTGGACGCATTTCATTTTCTCAACCCCATACCCATTATTCAGGTCCCATTGATTTTATCTCCTATCAATCTCTTAAACCTCATGTTTTTCTGTGGACACTGACAGCTCCCCAGCCCATGGCACCACCATTATTGGCAGAAACTGCCACAGTTGGTCAAACTGGTCTTCCTGCTTTGACTCCTTTTCGCCACCGAGACCTCTGTCTGTTCCACCTAGCAGTCAGAGTGATCTTTTTAAAAATGTGACTGGAATCACCTGCCATTCCATCTTTCAGTAGCTTCTTGTTGCTTTCAGGATAGAGCTAACACGTTCAGTGTAGCCTCTAATGCCCTGCCTCCCTCTCTAGCCTCTTTCTGTGCCTCTCCCTCCCCTTCCTGTATGCCTTGTGCTACCTATTACCCTTCTTTCAGTTCCTCAAGTCTGTCCTTTTTTTTTTCCAATTTATTGATTTTGGAGGGAGAGAGAGGAATAGAAAGAGAAAGAGAAAGATCGATTTGTTGTTCCATCCATTTATGCATTCACTGGCTGATTCTTGTATGTGCTCTGACTGGGGATTGAACTCACAACCTTGGTATATCGGGATGACGCTCTAACCAACTGAACTACCCAGCCAGGGCCTCAAGTCTATCTTGGTGTTCCCTTCCTTGGAGACTTCACACAGGCCACACTCTGTGTCTGAAATCCTTGTACAGCTGGTTAATACATATGCATTCTTTACTGTTTAGCTCCATATCACTTCCAAGGGAAGGCCTCCTTGACGCAGCCATTCCCAGGATAGCTTGGGCCCTCCTAGTGTATACACAACTGTGCTGACTGGTTTCATTTTAAATGTGTTGTTACTAACCACAGGTGCATCCTTAAATGCTACCCAGCTAGCCTATTACACCTCCCTCAATCACTTATTTTTTTCTCCTAAACTTCTGATTTGTACCTTCTTACCCTTCAAACCTCCAAATGCTTCCTCTCTGGTCTTTAATCTCAGCTGGTGACTTTGTTTTCGATCTCTTCTGATTGCTTCTATTTTCTCATAGAAAAAGTCCACATATTCCTATCAGAACCTCTGCTCACCTAACCTCTGCATCCGGGCCTGTGTGCTGCCTTCTCTCCTGTTGTGTGTGTGCCATGACTGAATGCTATGCTCCTGGCTAAGGTCAAGCCCTCCACTTGTCAAGAGAAATCAAGCCTTCTCATCTACTCCAAGACATTGTTCCAGCAAACACCTCTCCTCCCACGTCTCTCATGCATTATCAGATTTTCCTTCTCTCTGATCATTCTCTGTGTGTGTATAATGCACATAAATACACTGCAATTTCTCCTACTTCAGAAGAACTTTACATCCTACTTATCCCTCCTGGTACCATGCCATTTCTCTTCTACAACAAAATTCCTCAAGGGTTCCTCTCTTCCTGTTCTTTCCTCAATCCATGTCAAGTAGACAGCTCTGCCCCCACCCCATGCCCCATCCACTCGAGCTGTTCTAGTCAAAGCTGTGAGCTTCACATCCAACTCCATGCGATTAAACACAGGAGTCAGTTATGAGCCCACTTTTCTTAACTTTGTAGGATTTGGCATTCCTTCCTCCTTGAAGCATTTCCTTTGGTTTCCAGGGTGCCACACTTCTAGTTTCTGCCCACCTTGCTTTTCCATTCTCCTTTGTTGGTTTCTTTTCATCCTCACAACTGGAGATTTGAGTGCCCCAGGGCTCAGAAGATGTGCTGTGAGCTCTTCCCTTTGCTGTCTGCAGTCACTCCCAAGCAGTCCCATCATGTCATGGATTTAAATACCCTTTCTATGAGGATTTGTCCTTCTTCACCTCCAGACTTGTTTGTGTGACCTCCTGCTACTCGGATAGTATGTGCTTGTCTGATGGACATCTCACACTTAATGTGTCCAGAGACAAACTCATGATCTTCCTGTCCAGTCCTGCTCCTCCTAAGGTCTTCCTCATCTAGATGAATGGCAATTCAGTCTTCCAGTTGTCAGGCCAAATTGGTACCAGGCTCGATTTCTCTAATATTTTGTATCTAATCTGTCAGCAAATTCTGTTGGCTCTACCTTCAACATATATTCAGGATCCAACCATTTCTTAGACAGACATTGCTACTGCCCTGGTTCAAACCACCATCACCTCACTGGGGTCAGTGCAGCTACCTCCTAACTGGTTTCCTTGCTTCTGACCCCGCCCCTCTGCTGCCTGTTCTCATCCCAGCAGCCAGAGTGATCCTTTAAAAGTGTAACTGAGTGTATGCCATTCTTCCATTTAAAATTATCCAGTAGCTCGTTATCTCACCCAGATAAAAAGTCAGATTTCTTATAGTCTCCTGAAAAGGCCCTGGTTAGGATCTGGTGCTCGCTTTCATCTCCTTCACTTACTCTGCTCCAGCTGGAGGCCTTCCTGCTGCTCCTTAGGCCTGCCGGGTTCACTCCTGCCTCAAGGTTTTTGCACGCACTGGTCCCTCATTTGGTCATTTTAGCCTGAAACGTCCAAGTGGTTTGTTCCATCACTTCCATTAGGTCTTTGCCCAAACTATCTCCTCAGTAAGGGTTTCCCTAACCATCCCACTGAAAATTATATCCTCTGCCTGTCCCTCAAGCCGTTCTTCCTCTCCTTCCCTGCCTGATGCTTCATTCAAAAGAGCACTTATTACCATCTGATGTACAATGTATTTTATGTGTTGTGTTTGTTGTCTGTTTCTTGTCACCAGACTGTAAGTTCCATGAGCAGAGGGATTCTCATCTAGATTGGTTTACTGTGGTATTCTCAGCACCTGGCATATAGGCACATAATAAATAGAAATGAATGAATTCTTTTTTTAAAGATTTTATTTACTTATTTTTAGAGAGAGGGGAAGGGAAGGAGAAAGAGAGGGAGAGAAACATCAATGTGTGGTTACCTCTCGTCTACCCCCTGCTGGGGGCCTGGCCTGCAACCCACACATGTACCTTGACTGGGAATCGAACCAGTGCCCTTTGGTTCTCAGGCCAGCATTTTGTCCACTGAGCCACACCAGCCAGGACTGAATGAATGAATTCTTAATGGTCATCATGGTTATGATTAAAGAGTTTTGCAATACTTAGTGTGTCTCTGCCTGTAGGATAACTCTAGGAAGGCTGAGGTTTTTTCTTGCTCACCACTGTATTCCCAGAACTTAGATGCTCAATACATGTATTTACTATGTAAACGAAGCTTTCTGAGATGCTAATATGGTTATCTTCACCCCCTACTTCTACATTTAAAACCAATTGCCCTCAGTTCAGGATCAAGCCCAGCTCTCTTTAGCATGTCATAATCATTTTTTCTCTTTACTCTCATGTCTTGACACTTTTCTCCTCCCTTTCACATATCTAAGGTCCAGCCTTCCTTGAATA
This sequence comes from Phyllostomus discolor, assembly GCF_004126475.2. NCBI lineage: Eukaryota > Metazoa > Chordata > Mammalia > Chiroptera > Phyllostomidae > Phyllostomus > Phyllostomus discolor. Next base: position 159,860,007 of record NC_040904.2, on the reverse strand, counting down.
CTCCATGCTGTCTCACCACCAGGCCTTTGCACTCCCTGTTCTCTGCTTGGAAAGCACCACCTGACTAACTCTGACTTGTCCTTTAAGGCTCACTGAGGTCACATCTTCTGGGAAGCATTCCAGACTCCTGAAAGCTGGTCTGTCAGGAAGGGGTGGGTGCATAGCCCTTCTCCAGCTTAGTGCCTCCTAGGCTTCTGCTGACATGTGACTGTTGTGTTTTGAGCAGAGGGGTTGAAGATTAGCTCAGAGAGAATGTTGATGTTGTAGAATGTAGAGTAATGAGAATGGCAGTGGGTAAGATGGAGGTTAGGGCAACTAAAAGCCAAAGGGTGGACTTTGGTCTGTCAAGACATTGTCCTCAAGGCCTTGAGGTCTCTGGACCTTCTGGGCAAGAGCTGAGACCCCTTTGTTGGTCCCACTGACTTGCATTTCTTCTCCTTCCTCTTTCTCAGGGGGGGATGTTACCATCACTGACCTGCCCCTGGCCCTAGAACAGATCCAGGGCAACGTCCAGGCCAATGTGCCAGCTGGAGGCCGGGCCCGGGTCTGTGCCTTGTCCTGGGGGATCGATCAACATGTCTTCCCTGGCGACTATGACTTGGTGCTGGGGGCTGATATCGTGTATCTGCAGCCCACCTTTCCACTGCTGCTGGGGACCCTCCAACACCTGTGTGGGCCCCAAGGTACCATCTATCTGGCCTCCAAGATGAGAGAGGAGCATGGGACAGAGAGCTTCTTTCAGCACCTCCTGCCCCAGCATTTCCAGCTGGAGCTGGCCCAGCGGGATGAGGATGAAAATGTCAACATCTATAGGGCCAAGCACAGGGAACCAAGACCTGCTTGATGTCACCCTTCTTCTCCAAACTCCTTGTCTAAATGAAGAAATGGCCGTATCTTCAAAGCCAGGAACATGAGGACCAAAAAGGATGGATTTCCCTTACTTTTCTCTTTTCTCCTTCCCTCTTAGTTCTCCCAGATACTTTTGGGTTGATGCAGGGAGGTGCCTGCTTGCTAGGAATCCTTGAGCCCCAGCAGCACTGGGTTAGAGCAGAAAGGAAGTTCCCGGCTCTTGTTCTCAGCAAAGGATGATGGGAGGATAGCCAGGGTTTTCAGTAGGGAAAGGGAAGGTAAGTGGGATGCAAGAGCAGTGACCGCAGAGAGACTGTCGTTGATCACTTCCAGTCCTGTTGTCTTTTTATACAGAATAGATTTTTTTTTTGCCAGATTCTACTGGAATATTTTTTATCTTCACCCAAGGGCATTTTGTTGTTGTTGTTGTTGTTGATTTTAGAGAGAGGGGAAGGGAGAGAGAGAAATATAGGTGTGAGAGAAACATTGATTCGCCGCCTCCTGCACACTCCTGGACCAGGTATCATATGTCCCTGGACTGGGGATGGAACCCACAACCTATGTATGTGCCCTGACCGAGAATTGAAGGAAGACGCTCCAGCCAACTGGGCCACACCAGCCAGGGCTCTACTGGAATATTTTTTAAAGGGAAAGAAACATGAGCATTAAAGATCTCTTCTGCATCCAAAGAACGCAGGCTTTTGTTCGGGTGTTGAGAAGTAAGAAGTCCCAGACCACTCACTTCTTGCTTCTAGAGACACTCTGGTGGGATTGTGGCTCTGACTGGGTCAAGTCCTCCCAGGCCTGGAGCTGGGGATAGGCAGCAGAGCTATCCTTTGGCCTATAGTTTCTTCATCCTTTTTGGAGTTGGGGCCTTGATCACTAAGTACTAGGTTGTTCGTCTGATTTTTATCTAGGTTTCCAAGTCTTGTCAGCCCTTCCTTCCCAATGTGTTTTGCCTTCACCTCTTTTCTCTTCCCACTGTAGTAACTCTGGTTGGGGCTATCCTTACTCCTTGGGCCACATATCACTTCCTCTGGCCTCCAGGCCTCTAACTCTTGTGATTTTCTAAAATCAGCCCTGATTACCTTCTGCTATTGCCTACAGAAGCAAGAATAAGCTCCTCTGCTTGGTACTCAGTCTATCCTGTGTAATCCCAAATTACCCTTGATTTCATTTCCTGCTGATTTTTAAAATGTATTGCAACCTTGGGCCAAATTATAAAAGGTCTATTCTTTGTTCCCTAAATGTACACCAAGATTCCCTGACTTCTTTCTTCATTCTATTTGATGATTCCCTTTCTGAAAGGTCTATTTGTGTTTGTCAGAATCTTCATTACTCTTAGTCTTTATTCTGAAAAAAAGCTTTTTCTGACCCTTATGTTTGGATGTGATTTCTTTCTCCTTTAACACCCTTTAAATGTTCATCTTATGAGACTTACCTTATCTTGTGTAGTCAGATGTCTGCTCCCTATTTTCTCACCATTAGATTACTTTGGAGCGTAGGGCTGTGGTTTACTTATTTCTAATTCCCTGAAGCTTTGGCACAGTTTCTGGCACACCGTAGTGTTCAACAAATAGTTTGCTCATTTAAACAAATATTTATTGGGTTTGTTGACGGGACCGAGCCCCCACCTCCCTAGGCAACCCTTGGCAAATTTCTGGATCCATCCACCTACCTCACAATTTTGTCTTGAGTCAAAAATGGTTAATGAATATGAAAGAACATTGGAAATAAAGAAACGAAGTGTTACCGCAGGTCTCGTATTGTTATTTTGTGACGACTTTGCCTCCTGGTTTCCTATTTCACCCGGGAACAATTCTGCCTCCCAGCTCAATAAAGCCAAGCGAGGGAGGAGAGTGTGCTCCCTCCGGCCGGCAGGTGGCGATATCCCGGTTGGCACATTCCGGTGGAGAAGTTTGGCCCCGCCGCCCTGCCGTAGGCCGGGCCTCAGTAGCCTGCCGGCCCCGCGGCAGTTTACGGCGGCTGGGGAGATGTTGCTGTTACGGTCAATGCGCTTCCACCTCTTCGCGCGGACGGGGAGCTCCCCGGTGAAGGGTCTCGGTCCCTGCACCGACGTGCTTTCCTTGCAGGTCTCCCGTGCGCCCCTACCTCCGACCCCCTTTCGGACTCCGTCCCCCCCCCCCCCCATTGCCTCTTCGCGGTCCAGCTCCCGTGCGCTGCCTTTCCCCCTTGCCCGGGCCCCCAGTCCCTCCTGAGGTCGCCTCCACGCGCACGTGCTTTCTGCCCCGGAGCGCCTCGCTGCGTTCTGCTTCTCATCCCTTTCTTCTCACCCGATCCAGGCAGGGCCCCTTCCGCTGCAGTCGCCCCAGCTATGGCACACATTTCACGCAGGGCCCTGGCTGTCTTCCTCGGCCTCCAGCAAGGAGCTCCTCATGAAGCTGCGGCGAAAAACGGGCTATTCCTTTGTAAACTGCAAGAAGGCTCTGGACACTTGTGGCGGGGATCTCAAACAGGTGTGTGGGAGGCTGGGAATGGAGCTGGGCGGGTACTAGGGCCGAGTCTGTCTCAGGGAGATTGCTGTCTAGTATTCCCTAAGGGCTGACCTCTACGTAGGATTCTGACTTAAATGACCACCTCAGCCTTTGACTCCGTGTAAGGAGGAAGCAGTTGACTCAGGATCCCAGGGTTAACAAACCTTATTCCATTTTGCAAACTGTAATGCTGTTTCCTGCGGCTTGGAGCTGAAAGGGCTGTGTGAGCTTTGGAGTCAGACCGACCAGGACTAAAATCATGGTGCCCTCCCACTAACCCTGTGACCTTGGACACCTTACTTAATCTTTCAGAGGTGCATTGTTCTTGTAAATGAAAATATTACTGTCTGCTCCATAAGGTTGTTGTGAAGATTAAGCTTATCCAAAACACCAGGTAGAATTTGACATTTAGTGGTAGGCTGCCAGTATAGGGGCATCAAACTCATTTTCACCGGGGGCCACATCAGCCTCTCCTTGCCCTCAAAGGGCCGAATGTAATTTTAGGACTGTATAAATGTAACTACTCCATAACAGTTAAGGGAGGGCTCGGAGGTGCTCTGGGTAGAAACAAGGTGCTGGCCTGGGTAAAACAAGGTGGAGGGCTGGATTTGTCCTGTGGGCCTTGTGTTTGCCACCTGTGTAGTAAACGATAGATTACTTCAGTTTCTATTATGGGATTGAAGAGAAGCAGAAGGAGTCAGGGGACCTGAACATATTTTAGAGTCCCATTCAACTTTAAATTCTATTAACTTTGTCATCTGCCCTGTTTCTTCTCAATTTATAGGCAGAGAGCTGGCTCCATGAACAGGCCCAGAAGGAGGGCTGGAGCAAAGCTGCCAAGCTTCATGGCAGGAAGACTAAAGAAGGCCTGATTGGGCTGCTGCAGGAAGAAAACACAACTGTGTTAGTAGAGGTGAGTTGTCAGAATTCCAGATACCATGAATGGCCATTCCTGTGGCAAAAGGGCCGTCCCTTCAGTATAAGGCTTTGTGGTAGATTCTTTGCTTTTTTTCTTTCTTTAAAGATTTTATTTTTATTTTTAAAGGGAGGGGAAGGGAGAACGAAGGAGAGGGAGAGAAACATCAATCAGTTGCCTCTCTTATACGCCTCAACTGGGGACCTAACCTGCAACTCAGGCATGTGCCCTGACCAGGAATCAAACATGTGACCTTTCACTTTTGTGGGAGGGCGCCCAACCAACTGAGCCACACTGGTGAGGGCTCTTTGTGTTCTTAAAGAAGAGGTGTTTGAGCCCTAGCTGGTGTGACTCGGTGGATTGAGTGCTAGCCTGTGAACTGAAGTGTTGCTGGTTCAATTCCTAGTCAGGGCACATGCCTGGGCTGCAGTCCAGGTCCCCAATAGGGGACGTGCAAGGGGCGACCACACATTGATGTTTCTTTCCCTCTCTTTCTCCTTCCCTTGCCCTCTCTCTAAAAATAAATAAAATCTTAAAAAGAGAAAAGGTGTTTGAGAACCATAAAGGGTAGTTGAGTTTAAACCCATGAGACCACAATTATTAGCTATGGATTCATTTAAGTTTAGAAATGCACATATGTGTTGATGAGAAAAGGCCTAGCAGTCTGGAATAGTACTCCTAATTGTGAGTTTCATGTAGCCTTACACCTTGGAACTGATTGCTTCCTGGACTAGTTTGATTCTAAAGCTAGGAATTATATTAATTAGTTGATGGATAGAGAGTAGCTGTTATAGGGGTTTCAGGGCCACAACTGATGAAGAATCAGAAAGGTGGATTAGAGTTTAGAGTGAGAGAAGGAGATAAAATAAGCTGATAACAAAACTGGTTTGTACTTGGTGGAGGCTGGAGAATGAGTTGATTATGGCATGTAGCCATAGGCAAAGCGGCAAACTTGTAGTGGGTCCTTGGGGGACATTATGGAACCATCCTCTGACTGTACAGGCCGTTGCTAACTAAGGGACACAGCAGAAATAACTTCATTCAGTTTTTGGTCTCAAGCTTGGAAGGAAGCTACAGGCTTAGAATTTTGGGGCTCTTTCTTTCTTAAAATTTTCTTTTAGATATTTATTTATTTTTAAAGAGAGGGAAGAGAGGGAGAAAGAATGGAAGAAAAACATCAATGTGGGAAAGAAACATTGATTGCTTGCCTCGCACCTGCCCCAACCAGGGACCTGGCGTGCAACCCAGGCATGTGCCACCTGACCGGGAATCAAACTGGAGACTTTTTACTTTGCAGGATGACATCCAACCAACTGAGCCATGCTGGCCAGGGCTAGAGTCATTTATTTCTGCTTTGTTGAGTCTACTGCTTGTCTGTCATTACCTTGGTTTACTCTCCAACCTTAAGGCACTTTTGGAAACTATCAGTAAATAGCTTATACAACAATATCAACTTATTCCTACAGGTAAATTGTGAGACAGATTTTGTTTCAAGAAACCTCAAATTTCAACAGTTGGTCCAGCAAGTAGCCCTGGGAACCATGTTGCATTGTCAGAGCCTGAAGGATCAGCTGTCCACATACAGTAAGGTGAGTTTTTGGGCCTCCAACATGCTGGGTTTGTTCCACCCTTACCACCCTGCCCCTCTTCCCCCTTAGGGTTTTTATTGTTCCCTTTTTTCAGACATTCTCAGGTCTCCCTTACTTCATGTCTCTGCTTAAATGTTACCTTTTTGTAGAGGTGTACCCTTCCTTCTGTGGCTCTATTAACTCAGTAAGTAAATTAAAAATCTGTGGTTTTTCACTTAACAATTTTTGTTACAGTGTTTATTGTATATTACATTTTATTTATTTGTATGTTGTCGGTCTTTACCAATAGAACACAAGCTTCATGAGGCAGGGAATTTGGCTTTTCACTACTGTATCTCTGGTGAAAGAGAAGTGGGCCTAGCACTTGGTTGAGGCTCAGTAAATCTGTGTTAAGTGAATGAGTGAATGCCAGTGGGGTGGAGTCAGTCAAATCAGTGCAGATTTGTATGCAGGAATCTAGAATGACCTAAGGAAAGGATTCTCAAATAAAGATATTGGAGAAGGCCCAATTTAGGAGAATAAGGATATTCTTGTCTATCGAAGGATCAGGGAAGAAATGAGACGTTAGCCTTTGATTCCTCCTTATTGTCAAGGCAAAAATGAACCAATTACTTACACAGTTTTTTTTTTTTTGTCCAGTACCACCTTTTTTCTCCTTTTTTTGAGATTTCATGGTATATGTTAATTGTTACTGGCATTAAATGGTGACATTATATGGAAAATCGTGTTGAGATTATTTTTTATAATTATATTGAGTAGATGAGTCACTTGAACTATAAATTCAAGTTCTTTTTATTTTATTTATTTGTTTGTTTTTTTAGAGAGAGGGGAAGGGAGGGAGGGAGAGAGGGAGAGAAACATCAGTGTATGGTTGCCTCTTGAATGCCCCTTACTGGGGACCTGGTCTACAACCCAGACATGTGCCCTGACTGGGAATTGAACCAGAGACCCTTTGGTTCCCAGGCCTGTGCTCATTCCACTGAGCTACACCAGCCAGGGCTAAATTAGAATCTTGACTTTGCCAGTAACTCTATTTGTAACCCTGAACCATTCAGTTATTTTTATTGTGTTTCTGGTTCATTATCTGTAACAGGAGACTTTGGTCCCTTTAGCTTTATTTATTTTTTTCCTTTTTTGATCTTTAGTTTAATTTTTTAAACTTTCATTTTGGGAAAAAAAAACAGAGAAGTTGTCAGTATTCTACAGTAAACTATGGTGGGCTTTTATCTGGAGTCACCATTTGTTAACATTTTGCCTTATTTGCTTTATCAGTTTTATTTTTTTAAATCCTCACGCAAGGATATGTTTATTGATCCTAGAGAAAGAGGAAGGGGGAGAAAGAGGGGGAGTGGGAAGAGAAACAATGATCAGTTGCCTCCCATATGAGCCTCATCAGGGGAGCAAACCACAACTTAGGTATGTGCCCTGACCAGGAGTCGAACCTGCAACCCTTTGGTGTATGGGATGATGCTCCAACCAACTCAGCCACCCAGCCTGGGTGCTTTATCAGTTTTTACATACATATTATTATCATGATTTCTAGTTGTCACATCTTTTTAGTTTCCTTTCTTTGTCTTTTATTACATTGACATTTTTGTAGAATGTCCTTCGGTTTGGGTTTGTCTGATGTTTCTTCATAGTCAGACTCAGCATATGGATTTTTGTAGGAATAGTAAATCAACTATCCTATACTCCTGTCAGAACATCATATCAGGAGGTACATCATAACTGTTGGTTCCATTGTGGATGCTGTTTCTGATCTCTTGGTTAAGGTAGTTTCTGCCACAGTCCTCCACTGGAAAGCTACCATGCTCATCTTTGAAATTAACAACTTATCTGTATGGGAGATTCTTTGAGATATATAAACATCCAGTTTCCAAAAATCTTTACCAAATAATTTTAGCATCCATCAATGATTCCTAGCAGATCAGTTACTACTATGATAGTTGCATAATGGTTATTTCTCTAACTCTTGTCATTTCTTTTACATAAATTTTGTTAGTGGGCATTCTGTGGTGAGAAAAAAAGACTTCTCCATTTATTTAGTACCAACATTGACTCATGGATTCTTTATAAATAGGTTACAGTTTATTGTATAATCCATTATTTATCTTGATGCTCAAATTATCCCTGGATTCTTTTATATTTGTTTACTTTTTGGTATATGAGATATTCTGGGCTTATGTCATACTTTTCTTGCCCCAAACAATGTAATTGTTCACTTCTCTAAGGAGTCCTGATCCCTTTTAGTGGGGGAATGGTTTTTAGAAACCAAGGTCTGGTCATTAGGTATTCTTATTCTACCGAGATGTCATTGCTGCTCTGTTCTTTTAGCAGACAGCTAGGGGTGTGTGTGTGTGTGTGTGTGTGTGTGTGTGTGTCAGTGCTGGTCCTGCACCACAGGGTTCTTCCTTTCCTTCCCCCATTCTGTCTTATCTTCCCTCATGGTGAGTACATTGTGAGTACTCACAATGGTGAGTACATTGCCTCCTAGCAACATACTTACTTATTCGATGTTATCTTACATACCAAATTGTTCCAGGGTTACTGTACCTGACCACTGCACATAACAAACTTGCTTGGGAGTTGAAGGTTTCTTTAATGTTCTTTTTCTTTTAAATGTTTTACTTATTTATTTTTAAAAAGAGGGGAAGGCAAGGAGAAAGGGAGAGAAACATTGATGTGAGAGAGAAACATCAATTAGTTGCCTCTTGTAAGTGCCCCAACTGGGGACTGGACCCACAACCCAGGCATGCGCCCTGACCAGAAATCGAACTTCAACCTTCTGCTCCGTGGAGTGATGCCCAGCCAACTGAGCCACACCAGTCAGGGCTCTTTGACATTCTTTTTGTCTTTACATTGAAGATACATGGTCGAAGGACTGTATTGAAAGTTACTTGGATTAGTTTTCTTTCCTCCCTCTGTTCATTTAATTTGTGTTAATTTAATTTTTGAATGTTGAGCACATTAACAAGGTTCTGAAAGTTAAAACTATAATAATATACACACACAGATGTCTTTACTCCCTCTTCTTTCCCTTCTACCCCCGTTTCTTATCCACTCCTATAGATAACCAACTTTATTGGTTTTTTGTTTTCCTTTGTCTTTTTTTCTTTTAAAATATTTATTTATTTTTAGAGAGGGGAAAGGAGGGAGAAAGAGAGGGAGAGAAACATCAGTGTGTGTTTGCCTCTCGAGCACCTCCTACTGGGGTCCTGACCCGCAACCCAGGCCTGTGCCCTGACTGGGAATCGAACCAGGGACCCTTTGGTTTGCAGTCTGGCATTCAGTCCACTGAGCCACACCATCCAGGGCTATCCTTTGTCTTTTCACAAAAAAATAAGCACATTTGTACAAAGACCTCTTCCAGAATGGTGGTATAATTTTTTATACTCTTTTAATTTGCTTTTTTCACTTAATATAGCCTGGAAATACTCCATAGCAGCTCATGGAACTCTCCTTTTTTTCGTTTTTCCCAGCAGCATAGCAAATCATTGTATGGCTGTGCTATGGTTTATTCAACCAGTCTTCTTTCACGTTTAGGCATTTAGGCTGTTTCCAGTATTTTACGATTAGAAGTAATTGTTCATTGAACAATTGTGCATATGTATGCCCGTATTGTTAGAAGTGTCTTGTCAGGGTAAATCCCTAGAAACAGTATCGCAGGGTCAAAGGATGAAAGTGTGTGCACTTTTGTGAGCTGTTGTCCAAGTCCCTCCTTTGGGTTGTGCCATTATGCAGTCCAACAAAATTTTGTGATTGATAATACAAATATTATTCCTGATTTCTAGGAAACTATATTTTAAGAAGTTAGGCCAGATGATAGGAGTGGGATGGAATTGGAGGTGGTGTAGTGATAAAGTCTTTATAAAAATGGAACTGTTATCAATTTTTTAAAAATCTTATATCTCCTCGAGAAAACATAGCACTGCTAAGTGTCTATTTTATCCGATGGAGAACTTCACCTTTAAGTCTCACAGCATTAGGAACTCCGGGTTTTGGTCCCATAAGCTCTCTTTGAAATGACCTGTTGTCAATTTTTAACCTCCTTTGCTTAATGAAAATGTCATCTATGCTTAGTTGTCTCAAATCATTTTCTGAGCAATAGGCTATATTTGCCTAGTTTTTTAAAAAGTTGAGTAGCACAAAACTGATCATGTTCAATTTTTGTGTGTGTGCACGTAGGGCTTCTTGAACTCCTCTGAGCTCTCCGAACTCCCCGCGGGGCCCGAGAGAGAAGGCTCTCTCAAGGATCAGCTGGCCTTAGCAATTGGTGAGTGTTAGTGAGGATTCTGGAAGCTGGAAACTAAGCACTGGATCTCTTTGTATCTTTGTATTCCTCCAAACCTAGGTCAAGAATTGCAAGCTCATGTGCCTGAAAAGGTCATAATGTGAGTGCGCTCCGTGGGTTGTGTGTGAGATGTCGAGGAGCCATGGGGCCCTGACAGGCCCTGGCTCTGCTGAAGGGAGCCATCACCAAGCTCTCGCCAGTTGTTACCCTGTGGGGAATGGGGTTCCCATGTTGCCAGAACTTTAATGTGTCTTTAAAAAAATTTAGATTCGTGGACAAAAATCTCAGTTTTTAGCTGTTTGCAACTAATTGAAATTATTTCCACGCTTGGCATGCATCACTATGCTGACCAGACAAAGCATGTCTAGGCAGCGATGCCTTGTGACTTCTAGTTGACTACTTCTCTCTACGCTATAGGGAAACATTTCACCTTCTTCATCATTTTTGGGAACTTGGTCTTTTTTAAAAAAACATCTGATCCTGAACTTGTGAAGGCACAGTCTTTCAGAGCCCGCTGGCTGTGGGAGCCATGCCAGGGTCCCTGTGGTGGGATTCATGGGGGTTGTGCCTTCTTCCCAGGTGCACTCGATGGAGTGGGGGAGGGGAGGCTGGGGTTTGAGATTGCTGGGAATGTGTTGCTCATCTGATATTTCCAGTCAAGGCATACGTTTTTATCAAGTCGTCCTGAAGTATGTATAATGTCTCAGTGAGTCATAGATAGGAAACCAGGCAGACAGCCGGGTATGGGGCTTATGAAGAAATTTTGGAAGAACTGGGTATTTCAGCCTTGTCAATTTCTGGGAATTAACTGTTGGGTAGATGCTTTGAGCTGTTGTAAGATTCTTTCTGGTTTCTGGATTCTCCCCTTTTGTGACTTTTAGATGTAAATTATGGCCAATTCAGGGACATTTATCCAGACCCCTTTGTTTATTCTCCTACCCCTTCCAACTTTTTGGCTTATTTCTACTTCTTTTAGTGGGTAGAGCATTCTGAGAGAAAGGGGAAACTGTAATCTATTTTTGGTTCTCATAAGCACCTCTGAAAATGCCTTTTTTTTCTTTCTTTCTTTCTATTTCTTTTTTTTTTTTTTTTTTGAGAGGAAGTTAAAACTGTCAGATGACACAGGGTTTCGGATTTTCTGGGGCTTTTAGTTGTGGACTTTTCCCTGATACAGTGGGTGGTCAGGAGATGTCTGTGTCAGTTATGGCAACATTTGGGAGGAATGGTAATTCGGTGGGGGAAAAATACGTAATTGCTTTGGAGAGCCGAATTTTAATTCCCGCTGTGCCAGGTATTAGCAATGTAACCTGTACTGGTAGGTTATTAAGCTGTCTAAGCCTAAGTTTAATGACAGTAGCCAGCATTTGAGTGCTCACTGTGAGCCAAATACTGTAATATGCTTTTATATATATTGTTTATTTCTCCTAGTAATCCTGCTTTCAGGTTATTTGAAGTGGCATCATTTCCTTTTTACCGATGAAGACTCTAAGACTTGATAAATTAGTAAATGAGGTTATGTCATTAAGTCACTTGCCTAAGGCCACACCGCTGGTAAGAGGCAGAAGGGAGACCCGAGCCCAGGGTCTGGGTGGCATTATAGCCCATGTGGTTAAATGGAGCGTGCCTGGCACCGAGTTGGCGCTCCACAGAGGCACTCTCCGTTGCCCCACCCACTCCCCACACATGCGTTTTCCTCTTTAAACTGAAGATGTGTCTCCCTCTTATAGCACATCACAGTGGAAATGCAGAGGCCTGTCTCCCAAACTTGGCCAGCTCTGTGTGTGTTTTGGTACCACCACAGGCATCATATCCTGGAAGTGTGGTTTTTGTTTGTGTTTTCTTATAGGGAAACTGGGAGAAAACATGATTCTTAAGCGCGCTGCATGGGTGAAGGTGCCCACTGGCTTCTATGTTGGCTCTTACGTCCATGGAGCAACGCACAGTCCCTCACTCCACAACCTTGTGCTGGGGAAGTACGGGGCCCTGGTCGTCTGCGAGACGTCTGAGTGCAAGGTGAACCTGGAAGACCTGGGCCGCCGCCTCGGCCAGCACGTGGTAGGCATGGCCCCTCTGTCTGTCGGCTCCCTGGACGACGAGCCTGGGGGAGAGGCAGAAACCAAGATGCTGTCCCAGCCGTACTTGCTGGATCCCTCTATCACGCTGGGACAGTATGTGCAGCCCCAGGGGGTGTCTGTGGTAGACTTCGTGCGGTTCGAATGTGGAGAAGGGGAAGAAGCAGCAGAGGCTGAATAGGTTCCAGAGACTTGAGGTCCAGGAAGAAATGTTTCTTCTTAGTTCTGAACATTATTACAAAAAGAAGTTATTTCCTAAGCTTCTTAAAACTTAGGATTTGTTTTTCATTTGAGTTTATAATGAAATTATACTTCATGGGTAAAATTATGAAATAAAATTGTTATATAATAAAGAGTAGAATCTTTTCCTTGTTTGCATAATGCTGGGCTTAGCTTTCTGTGTCTTGCTCATGACGAGTTTTAGGAAACAGCAGGTGGGCCTCACCGCCGTGACCGACAGTGTCTGGGCAGACGGGCAGCAACATGCGCCCATCAGCAGAGATTTATCATGGCGTCTCTACAAATTCTGACTCATCCTGTCTTTCTTCTGTGCATGGACTCTCTTGTGATGCTTTGGACTGTGCTTCTCTCCTGGAACATCCCAGTTACATTACTCCTGCCACATGGAATCTTTGGGAATTGTTGACTCAAACTCAGAGTTGTTTGGAAAATGTGGTTCACTTGCTGATGTCTGTGGTGTGCTTTGAAGGCTCTCTGCAGTGGCATACACACTGGTTGTGGCCTCGTTACTGAAATTAATAACACATGACCCTGTTTCTCTTTTGGATAATGGGGCGTGGGCGGGTGGGGACTGAGGTTTCCTGGACAGCTGTAAAGCAGATTTTGGCATTCTTGTGCCAGAAACAGAAATTACAATGGTCCGGTTTTCCAGAGAGCTCACTCAGTAGTGCCTGTTTACTCCCCTAGTACTGAGACATTTCTTCCCACAGTACATCAAAAAATTACTGCAATAGGCACACCTCTAATGCTGGAAAATACTCCCTTTTGCTCATACAGGTATCTTTATTTGAAGAGTTAAAAAGCTCTGACACATACAGATCTGGGCATTTGGATTTTGGCTTTGGAATATACATGTGATTCACTTCAGTGATTTGTAGGTTAAATAGGTTTTGGAAATACCATTCTTTCAAATTGAAAACTTAGGTTTTTGCCTTAATAAACACTTTAAACTTAGTGTGTTTTTGTTGTTATTGTTGCTGTTTTTATGGGTTGTTTTTTTTTAAATCCTCACTCAAGGATATGTAAACTTTTATTTTTTGTCCTCTTACTTTTGACTTCGCTAGATTCATGTAGTTTTCATGAGCTTTCTGCTAAGGCTTTAGCCAGAAAGCCACAAAAATCAAAATGGATAATTAGTGTTTTAGGTGTATAAAATATAAGGAATACAGGGCTGAGAAAAATGGAGAACATGCTGTGATTTTAGACCCTACTTATCTAAATTAAGCAGCTGAATGTTAGGCAACAATTGGCAGATAAACTCTTTCCCGATATTGGCAACTGTCGGCTCTGTCCTGTGGTCTTGCAGTAGGTCCAGGTGCATGCTATCTCGCCTTAGAAAAGCCCCTTCTCTTTCTTCATTTGGAGCTGTTTCCAGCCAGGCAGAGCAGCAAACTGCTTTCGTGTGATTCCAAACACAGAAACAAAGTCCTGTTCAGAGAGGTAGTCCTAAGAGAAAACAGAGTGTCTGGTTAGAAGAAAGACACGGCCCCTAGCACTGCCAACAGAACTGGGGAGAGCGGGGCTCAGAGGAGTCGGTCCTTAAAGGGGGTGTGGAACAAATGTTCAGAAGAGTCTGTGACAGACCTCAGTTACTCGTTAGGGAGTCCCTCGGGTTGTAGGGTCCTGTCTTGGCCTGTGGAAGAACTGACTGGATTCACTGCTCTCACAGCCTCACCTAGCACCAGTTTCTTGTCAGAAGGACAAGAAACGGGATATATGTTATATGTGAATTCTAGACATTAGGTTTTGGCTAAATGGAGAACTAAATTGAGTGACTGTTTTCCTTGCTTTATGCCCTTATCTGCCATTTTTATGCAGATATTTTCAAATACAAGATCTCAAGAGCATAAAATGCTACCATTTATTTATTGATGTTTAATGAATATTTTCTGTCCAAGTAAAATTAAGATATAACTTCTGTTTTCAAGAAAGTTGTAGTCCAGTACTCAAGGGTCGGTTAGATAAGACGTAGAAAATCTAGAGACCTTTCCCAAATCAAATCCTCTAAAGGGAGAATACCATTCATTCAACGTGAATATGTTAATTCATTCTACCAAAATTTAAGAAGTGTCTGTGATCTGCCAGGCACTGTGTTAGGAGGTGAAAAGCTGAGAATATGGTAGTGAACAAGACAGATCAAGTCCTTGCTCTTAAGGACATTACTAGAGGGAAAGGGAACGACAGACGACAAACACGGATAAGGGGGCGGGTGGATGGGGAGCGGTGCGGGAAGCAGCGTTAGGTAGGGTGGTCAGGGAAGTCTTTCCTGGGAAGGAGACCTTGGAGCTGAGACCTGAATCACGAGGAGGTGTTGGCTCTGTTGGGGTTTTCCAGCTGGAGCAGTAGGAAGTGTGAAGGCTCAAAGGCCCGCACGAGCCAGCACGTTGGAGGAAAGGCAGCCACTGGCTGAGGGGGGCTGGCGAAGAGGGCAGTGGTGTGTGAGATGGAAACGGAGGGGCCGGTGTCAGACTGGGGAGGGCCTTGGAGGCCATGGAGAGGACTTTGGATTCTTCTCTAAGTGCAGTAGGAAGCCATTCAAGGTGTTTCAAATACAAGTGTCATCTGTTTTAAAACCCCATTGGTGGTTATGTGGGGAATAGACTACAGGGGTGGTGTGGAGACCAGGTGGAGGACTGTTGCAGTAGCCCGTGATGGCCTGACCAGACTGACAGTAGAGGGACGGAGAGGAGTGGATGGAGAGGAGTGGACGGAGGCCAGCTGATGGATCCATGTAGGGGGTGAGGAGAAAGTATCAGGGGGGAGCCCTGGGTGTTTGGCTTGAGCTACTGGGCAGCTCGGGTGTCTGCTGAGTGCTTATGGTGCTCCAGAACTGCCCTGGGCCACACACTGAGACAGGTGATTTACTCACAGAGAGCTCCACTTATATCCGACATAGTTCCTTCAGCTACTCACTTCCTTTTTGGCAGGGTCCACATCCTCGGGCAACTCTTGATTCTGACTTTTCAATAGAACTTCTACAGGGTAACAGTTTTTCTCAGAATTCAGGGAGAGAGCTGTATTCCTCATGTCCTAGGTAAGATAAGATAAAAACTGTTCAGGTCTCTGCATTTGAAGTTCTGTGTATATAATATTAAAATTTTGGTTTATACCACTTTACCTTTTGTAATTATCTTTTAGAACAGTTGTTCCCAAACCTGGCTGCATGTCAGAGTCATCTGGGAATCTAAAGTACTCAGATTTTGCAGCCCTTGGGAAAGCCGACCGTGTGCGTCTAAGGCAGATCCCGCAGAGCCAGTTTGGCATAAATGCTGTGCTTAAATCGTATTCAAATACTGTGATCACATCCCTTCTCCTGGCACTTCCCTTAGGCTTTACATTTCCAGCCTTTACGTGACTTTAAATTGACATCATACTTTTTCTCAATACATTTTAAAGATGCTACATCACCATTAACTTTGGAATCTTGAGTTTGTAGAGCACAAAGGACAAAACTGCCACTTGGTTTGGACAGCTGGTACCATGCACTCATCTCGAGGTTCAATTGCTGTCGAATTCCTGGCCAGCAGCTCTACTTGTGGCCACTGAAACAGGGGTAATGACCTGAATTTCTGTGGACTCCACTGTCAGAAACTAATGCACGTTATCATTTGGGTTAGAAACTTATTACTTCCGAAAAAGGCTGCCAGTAAATTGAATCTGTCCTGAATGACAGAGTTGAATAATAAAATTAGTTTTTGGGGTGTGTGTGTGTGTGTGTGTGTTTAAACAGCTAGTCTGTTCTGAATTCTGGAGGGCAGTAAAGTGGGCTCTGAGACCTGCTTTTCTTCTGGTTGAAACAACCTTCATATCAGAATGGACCACTAGAGTGACACTAAGAAGGACATGAAGGGGTTTCACCCATGCAGCATCGACTTCATCCGCTCTTTCTCTCGGGCTCTAGTTGCCTGTGTGACTTGCTCCTCTAAGAAACTCACAGCAGTGATTCTTGTGATAGCAGCAGCGTCTCCCAGCTCTTCTTTTAACTGTTCATATGATTTCCCTGCCTGAAAAGAAGAGACAGGAAACATAAGGTGAGGTGCTGCCCATGCACCTGAGGTCTAGTGGTATTCCTCATGTCCTAGTGTGCCGTCTCAGGTCGTCTGTACCCTTGAGAAAAGCCAAAACACTAGGAATCACGGGACATTTCAGGGATAAGCACAGAGGAAAATCTCCCTTCCAGGCCCATGCAGGACTGGGCACGTAAACAATATGCTGCTTTGCTCGTGGCCCCTCAGTTCTCCCTACAAGACTTAAGACAGAGCAGTTGAGTAGGAGTCAGAAAATTGGCTTAATTGTGACTTGAGACAGATAACTTCCATAAGCTCCTTCATCCGTCACATGGGAAGCAGTGTTCATCCTAGCTGTGAGGACGGTGGTAACGCTAGAAAGGTGTGTGTGGGTGTACTTTCCAAACATCATCACCCGTGCAGGCTGCTGATTCCTGAAACAAGCTGTGACTTCTGTGACGACTTAGTGCTCTGGAGCGTGGGGAGGGGGAGAAAAGTAGAAAGCAGGCAGGGGACAGGGAGTAAGGGGAATGTGGACTTGGATTTACTGAGCCCTTCAGTGCCCCGCCTTCCCGCTGAGCTCCCTGATGCTTAGAACAGCTTCCCCACTAGCTGTGTTCTTACGCTCCAAAGATGAGAGTCCCAGGCCAAGAACCAGCCTGTGAAGATGGGAGGCTCGAACCCCTGTTTAATGATCAGGATTGGTGTATCAGGGTCTCGGCCACCGGGGTGCGTGTGCAGGTACTCCTGGGCTGTAGCAAGGGCCCTCTCCTTCTCTGTGGCATTGGCCTCAGCCCCAATCCACAAGAACACCTGTCGTGGGCGAGAGTGAATATTCATTAATGTGCTCTTAACAGGCACTATGTACCAGACAATAAACACTGCCCTCTCACCCCTCAGCAATTCACAGACTCAGCAGAGGAAGCTGTGCTCAGAATCATCTTGAGGTTTTAATTGCCACGTGTATCTCCCATGCCTGCATCTCTAGTCCTGAGCTCTTTCTCTGAACCTCAACTTCCTAAATCCACCTTCTTCCAAAAACACCTCCTCTTGGCTGTCTTCAAGCAACTCAAATATTAACACCCCAAAATGGAGCTCTTTTCTAAATGGTGTCTGTCTTCATTTTTAGTGAATGGCGCCCACCCAGTCATTCCTGAGGCGGTAACCAGGGAGTCGCCGTAGGAGCCGCCCATATCCAGTGAGTTACCAAGGCCGGCCAGTCTGCCTCCTGTGCCTTCACCAGACCTGTCACTGCCCCTCCATCCCTACTCCATCGCCCTAGGCAGGCCCGCCCGGCTCCTCTTGTTCCCACCCCACCACCCCTCTCCTACTCTTGCTGGAAGGCTCAACCTAAAGCGCAGTCTGACCTCGTCACTTACCTGCCTAAACTCAGTAGCTTCTCAGGATAAATCTCAAACTTCTTCACAGGGTAGGTAAGGTCCATGCTTCCTTCTTCAGCGCATCTCTAGGGTTTTAACTCTACCTTATGTTCTGATAATGTTATTTGTAGTTCCTTGTATACTAGACTGTTTTGTAACTTGCTTTTCCTTGTGCTATTTCCTTTGCACGGAACGCTCTCTTTACCTGATGAGTGTCTAGTGATTACCCTTTGAGAGTCAGCCCCGGAGCCGTCTTCTTCAGGAAGTCACCCTGAGCCGCTCAGCTGTGCTCCCTTGGCACCTTGGTGTGTACCTCCGTCATAAAGTGATGCGTCTGTGTTCCCCCTCCCTCCGTCAACCTGTGACGTCTGGGAGCGGGGTGGCACTCTTCACCTTGGTGGCCGCATGCCTAGCGCAGCGACCACAACAGGAGGTGCTGAATGTGTTTGCTGAGCTGAGTGGAAGACGGATGTCGGATGTCGGGAGGGGTTGCCTTGAAGGTGTCCCCTTTTCACCCCTTTGGACCTAAAAGGCCCATATCTCTGGGTGTGGCCCCGACTGCTGTTGATCCTGAGACAAAGAAGTGCCTGGTGATAGGGTGACCTGATTTTCCCAGAGCGAGGTGGGAAAACTCCAGGGTGGTGTGTTTTAAACAGCATTCTGTTCTCCAGCCCTGACAAAAAGCAGGCTTTTTCGCTGATCGCCACCGACCATTGTTTGATTGACTTGGGTTTCCTTGGGTTTATCTTGGCAGGAGAGTTACATAAAAATAATCAAAACTCTGAGGAGCTTAGATCATTTGTTCTAAGCACTCTGGCTGTGTCTTACCTGGTCCCAGGTATCCAGGAGCATCACATCGTCTGGGTTCAGGTCATCCTGGGTAAAGTCTGTGATCTCAGTGACAGTGAACCGGCCGGTCTTATTGGAACATTCAAAGAGACGGGACTGGACATCTAGGATTTCCTGCTGTAGTCTGCAATACAGTCCGTTTGGAGGAACTGAGCTGCTTAGAAATCGTGTGCAGTTCACAAGTGTGGAAGGCAGGGGGAGCCAGGAGGAGGGGATGCTGTGGTCCCATACCTTTTGTTACTGGCATAGGGAGTTTTCCCTCCTAGCAGGTCCCAGAACTCTGGGGGCTCCTGGCCCTCAGCCACAGTGTCCTCGGTGCCATTACAGAGAAGCCTGGCCAGTTCCTTAGCCATGGCCCGCTCATCCCCGCTAGAGCCCTGAGAGTAGGGTGAGGAGAACACAGGTGTTAGCCGCACGTGACCGCGTTGATGTGGGGAAAAAGCTGCTGAGGCTAATCGCTTCATGTAGCCAGGGTCAGCTACCAAGCCATAGTACCTTCTGCTGGGGAACAGGCTTGTTCTAGTGCTGGGAAGGTTGGGGTAAGGGGGGGCGGTGTGGTGGCAAAGAACAGCACTGGACTCCAACTCACGATGCGTGTTGACAAGGGGCGCCTTTGTTTTGGTTGCAGTTGAAATTTTAGCACCTACTTTTAATTTTTTTAAGAGAAAAGTGTAAACTTATTTTTTAAATTACAAGAAAATTCACTCTTTTTGGCATACAGTTCTATGAGTCTTGACATAGAATCAGGTTACCACCACCACAAAGAATCAGAACAGTCACCTCACCCCTGCAAAAAATTCGCCCAGGCTACGCACTTCCAAATCCTTAACCTCTGGCACCCACTGCTCTGTCTCCGTCACAACAGTTTTGCCTTTTGCAGGAAGTCATAATGGAATCGTATACTACGTGGCCTGGGGATCTGGCTTCTTCCACCTAGTGCCCACCATGTAGCTGCGGGTATGACCGACTGTTCTTTGTGTTGCCGAGTCGTGTTCCACTGTGTGGCTGTCACACTGTATTTGTCCACTCTTCAGCTGAGCTGCTTCCAGTGTTTGTGCTATGTGCTATAAGCATGTGTGTCCAGGTTTTTGTGTGAAGAGTTTTTTATTTCACTCGGGAAAATGCCCAGGCGTGGGACTGTTGGATCATGTGGTAAGTGCACGTTTTATAAGAAGCATGGTTTTTCCAAGGCCATATTCGCATTCCCACCAGCAGCATGAGAGCGCCTGTTGCTCCGCATCCTCATGTGCACTTGATACAGTCAGTTTTCTCAGCCGTTCTAGTGAGTGTGCATCTCACTGGGTTCACTTACATTTCCCTAATGACTAATGATGTGGAGCATCTTTCCCTGTTTAATTCTCTTTTGTAAAACAATTAAGTGCTTTTTAATGCAGATGCAGTCCAAATTGACAAAATTGTATTTTTAGTGTTTTTGTTCAGTGGTAATGCTTGTCCTGTTATAATCCACCAAATTGGTGTGGGAAGATTGCCTTACTCAGCCCCTGTCCATGTAGAAGAAGTTCAGGATGTATCTCTGGGGTATGAGTGAGCAGTGCTGTCATTGACTTTAATTGGAGGCCTAGTTGTAGGGAAGTCACAGCCCTTTTGAAGATCCAGCCCACTCTAGGCTGACTGGAGGGTGATGCAGGGCCACCATGAGCACAGGGCCCTGCCGTCCTACCTTGCCATACCACAGGTAGTGCTCTGCCTGGGTCCGCAGCAGAAAGACGTCATTGGAGTTCAGGGAGGAGGCTAAGGCTGAAACCTCCACTGCCTTGGTGTTAGATTTCTCATTTCCTTGAATCTGGAAGAGCCTTACTGGAGGTTCGGGCTCGGCATTTCCCTTCCGGGAAGTCCCACCCTGGAGAGAACAAGAGAAGCATAGACTGGATTTAAGGTGCACCACGTGAGCAGGGCGCTGGGCTGGCTGTTGTGGAGACCATCTCAAATGCATCCCTTTAAGAGCTTGTAGGCCAGGGGTGTCCAACTTATTTTTACTGGGGGCCATGTCAGCCTCGAAGCTGCCTTCAAAGGGCCGAGTATAATTTTAGGACTGTGTAAATGTAGCTACCCTTAACTAGGTACAAGGAGCTTGGCGCTGCCACCAGGTAGAAGCAAGGTGCCGTGCCAGATAAAACAAGGTGGAGGGCCGGGTTCTGCCTGTGGGCCTTGTGTTTGCCACCCGTGTTGTAGGCTGACTGGCAGTGGTCAGGTGAGCTAGAGTTATGGTGTCGGTGATGTTAGCTTTCATTCTGAGATGTCTGCTCTGTGCCAGACTTTGTGGCTGGTGCCTGTGTACATCATTTCATTGGTCCTCCAAATAACTGTGACGGTATTATCCCATAGTGCAGGTGGGGAAACTGAGGCTTAGAAACCTGGCTAATAAATGGCAAGAGTAGGACTTGACCGCAGACTTGTGTGTATCAAGCACATCGTGCATTTTTTGCAGCGCTTCCGCTAGGGCTTCCGGGGAGAAGTGGGACTTGAATCTGAAGGGACACATGTGCTGAGGGAGGCGGGCAGGCCATGACGTAGCGCGTGTGAGGGCTAGTGAGGAGACCCACCTGACGAGTGGGGTGTGTAGCCTGGGGAGCTGAGGGTGGTGCACCTGCACAGGTAATATGGCTCAGATTGTGAAAGGCTTTGAACATTAATTAGGCAGTGGTTTGGACTTGAAGTCCTGGGCAGTTGGGATTCACTTTAGTGTCTTAGATTAACCCCTTGTCCATGTCAGCCTCAAGGCCTGCTCCCCCTCCCCCTCCACCGTAGCCCCTGCTGGCGGGCTTAGTTCTGAGCATTCTAGCTCACGGTGTAACTTTATCTGAGGGTTCTCACCTCAAAAATAACCAGCTTTCCTTTGAAGATGGCCATGAAGTGGCGTGGTTCCTTCCCCATGGTAACCCGAACCTGCACAGGGGCCCCCTCCAACTTCTGATCCACCTCCACCGCCTGGTATGCCGAGGCTGCCAGCTCGTCCTGTGAGGCGTGGCGGCCCTGCGGTGGTGACAGGAAGAATGGGCCCTGCTGCCCCTGTCCCAGCTCTGTGGCCAGAGGAAGCCCCCTCTCTGAAAGCTGAGGGCCTGCCCCGGGCCTACCTGCCAGATGTACAGGATGTAACGCAGCTTCCCGTAAACCTCATATGTGTAGAGAGCCAGGTAGCAATCTCCCCCATAAAAGAATCCATACCACTCCTGCTCCACGGGGACCAGCTCCAGGTTTTCAATTCTCCAGACCTGGGCATAGAAGGAGACACAGTTCCCCAGTGCTGGGGGTCCTATTTGAAGAGACAGCTGCCTGTGGGAACGGGGTCTGGTGGAGTCATGCTTAGCAGAGAATCCTCAAGTGAGGCACTAAAGTCAATCCTCTCAAAGTCCTCTGCCCACTCTGGTGCCGCTTTCCCAGTGGTAAGGGCTTATCACATCACATTTGCATAATTTGAATCTGTAGGAGAACTGGATTGTCCCTGGTGGGGTGCCTCCCCATCACAGCTTGGAGGTGATTTGAATAGACCTGCCAGGTGAGGTATTGACAGCTCACTGGGGTTTCTGCCTTTCACTTCCCTGAAGAATCATGGGAAAACTGCAGACCAGGACACCTCCTGGTGAATACTCCTAGGCACTGGAGATGAAGGTGAAAGCAAAGCGGACCCAGGGTCCCCGGCCCCCTCCTCTACCGCAGGACAGCCAGGAGGGCCAGTGCTGCTTGTCGGCCCTGAGATGGGGGTCATGAGGCTCACCTCAACTTTTCCATCGCCATCGTCCACCATTCTTTCCTGGGCAGCTACCTCTGGTTTGGTGTGCAGCAGAGTCACATCAAATTTATCTTGGAAAACTTTAGCTGCTCGAGAAGCGGTTGGGAGAAGCCAAGTGAGTGGCAAGCATCCATGCCTGCCTTTCCAGAGCCCCAGCAGCGAGAAGACACTTCGGGGCAATCTTACCGATTTTACCAATGCTGAATGTTTTCCCCAGGCCTGTGGTCTGCTCCTTCACCGTCCACTTCTGAAACAGCTGCTTGAACATGGCCGACTCAGCGCCATCGTTGACCGTCTCCACGTTGGTGCTGCTGGGGTAGCCCTTCAACTTGATGAAGTTCTGTGGACAACACCCCAGCCCCGAAAGGCAGGTCAGTCAGGGAATGCTCTGAGTTCTTTGCTTGGCTGGTGAGTCAGCCCTTTGAAGCCAGTTGGTAGGATTGCTCCCTTGCTCCCTTTTGGGACTGAGTCAAATTCTGACTCACTTCTGTCTAGGGACAAACTTACCTGACTCAAGGAAAGGACTGAGCTGAACATTTTCTCATCTCTCTATTGGCCTGTCATGGTTATTACTAAGTTTTTTTTCCACGACCCTCTTTACTCTGTTCTTTCAACACTCATGTATTCTGCTGACTTTGTATCACATGCGTTTGTCCATTTACTGCTCTGTCGAGTGCGTCCTGCTGGGCTCACCTGCGTGGGTCTGCACCATATCACAAACCCTTTGAGGACAGGCCATTAACCTTGATAAGTAGTGTCTGTCCCTTTCACTAATAACATCCACTGCCCTGACTGGTGTGGCTCAGTGGGTTGGGCATAGTCCTGCAATCGGAAAGGTCACCAGTTTGATTCCCGGTCAGGGCACATGTCTGGGTTGCGGACCCGGTCCCCAGTTGGGGGGCGTGCAACTGATCAATGTTTCTCTCATACATTGATGTTTCCCTCTCTTTCTGCTTTCCCCTCTCTCTAAAAGTAAATAAAGTCTTTAAAACATAATAATAGAAACATCTACCAGGAACTTTCTGAATGCTTTACAAATGTTATTTAATCCTGGCAACAACCCCAGGAGATGGTATTAAACCTGGATTTGAATCCCAGTTTGTCTGACACCAAAGTCCATGTATATAGCTGCAATGTTACATGCTCAAATGCCTAGTATAGCTCTCTGAGCACATCTGAAGTATCTGTGACATGATTTTTGGACAGTATGGCACATCTGTAGCTCCTACCAGGGCTGTAGACATGGCCATATGTTTCTCAGCTTTTGTGGCTCCTCTTCCTTTCCACACGTAGATCTTGGACCCACTCTGGTCCAGGATGTAGCAGTCCTGAAGCAGGCAGGGATGAGATGCTTACACTTTGCTCAGGGCCTGCCTCTGAAGCCAGGTCTGATCAGCCCACGCCAAGTGCACCCAAGCTCTACTCACATCGTGGTTCAGTAAATCCTGGACCAGAGGCCTCTTTGCTACCTCGCTGACCGCCAGCTGCCCATCTGAGTCCGAGACACTGGAAAAGGGAGAGGTTAGCCTGTGCCTTCTCTTCTGCAAAGCATTTCATAGTCATTTGGTATTTTCCTGGCTTCATTTTAGTATGGAGTTTCTGTGTGGAGCTTGGCTTCCTGTGATAGGCGTGGCTTGAATGCAGACAGGAATGTGAGGGACTCTGTTCTCTAGAGGAGACTTCTGTGTCTCTCTCCACACATTGCCCCACCCACATCCTTGGGCATGGACAGATCCAAGTAAAGGAACAGTTTCCCCAAGAGACCAGGAAGAGTTGCTGATGAGAACAGATGGCAGCTTCCTCCTCGAATCAGAACACCAAGCTCTCTCTAGAAACTGCATTTGAAAATGACTAAAAGAAAGCCAGACTCCACCCAAAATGAGGAGCGAAGCAGAAGTGCCTAGTGTTCTAGGGGACACCTTCCCCCTGCCCCGGCTTCCAACCAGCAGCCAGGTTTACTCACTGATATAACACGATGTTTGATTTCTGCTGCTGATCTATGATCTCATCCGGGACCGCAGGCTGGATAATAGAACGTCGGCCGAGGGTGTCCTGAAGGACCTTCATCAGCTCTGGGCTCGCTGCCTCCTTGTCTCCCTCGATCACGCCGATTTCAGCACGGCCCCCTCGCTCCCTGTCCCGAATATCCTTTGCCAGAAGCATAGCCTGTCGGAGAAAGCCATGCAAACACTCAGCTCCTCTGCCCCTGCCCCTTTCTGCCTGCAGCCTTTGGGAGGAGCAGCCTCCTTCCCAGACCGGAGTTATTCTGATGCTAAGGATCCCGGCAGGGGGGGGGGGTGGCGGGGGGGGACCACAGACTCACACCCTTAGCCTCTTTCTCAGACAGATTCTACTCCAAGGCAGGGGTCCGCCTTGAATATCAGGGAACGGCCAGTGAGGAAGGAGGAAGGGAAAGTACCGGAGACAGCCAAGCCCTGCGGCCAGGCCTGGGGGACAGGAGAGAGCGGGCAGACTGGAGAGAGCTGTACCTTTAGGCGCTCCCCGCTGTTGCTCTCTGGGCCATTCCACTGGATGATTACCTTCCCAAGGTCCAGCAAGAAGACATCACCTCGGTTAAAACTGTCCCAGCTCATTTCCACCTGGAGGCAGATATTATTCAGGAGGAATTCTTAGGTGCCAGGTGGAGGCCCTGGGCCCAGAACAGAGGGTGGGCAGGACTTACCTCAGTGGCCCTTATGTTTCTCTTCCCCTTCACGTGTAACAGCCGCTTCACATCGTAGCTGTTGGTCTCCACGTGCTTCATCCCAGAGGCCACACCCCCCTTCTTGTAGCTAAGGGAACATCCGTTTGGTTATTTACTGAGCCCCTGCCTGTGCTAGGTATGGGGAGGCAGGGGTGCATGACACAGACGCAGTCTCTGCCCGTGTGGGTGGCGACAGGAAATAAGCAAGGTCAATCTAGATGGTAGTAATTGCTGCCACAGAAGCAGACACAGTGATGGACTTTTTGACAGGGTGGTCAGGGCAGTCTTCTCAGAAGGGGTAGCATTCCAGCAGAGGTAGGAAGAGGGATAGGAACCAAGAACAAGGAACTGTGCTCAACACAGAGGAAACACCGGTGGTGAAGACTGACCCATCGCTCGAAAGAGCTTGTTCTGGGAACTGGGGGGGACCGTGTGCAACTGGGAGAGAGGCACACGCCCAGTGGCCGCAGCAGACGCGTTAGCGATGCCCTGGCCTTCACACGATGTTCACTAAACACCGTGAATTTAAGCTCTGTCTACATGTTAGGTGTGTATCTAATCTGTTGCTTCCAGCTCCTGCGTGGTCCTCCTTGGTGTCATGGAGTGTCTCCCAACCAGTCTCCCTGCGACAGGCTTCTACACTGCCTGCAGCTTCCACTGCCCCTAGTGATACTGCTGGGAACACTCTGGTTCCTGTGCCCTTATGGAGCTGGGCCTGTGATGGGCCTGTGAAAATTCCTTCGAGTTATACGGCTCCCCCCTCCCCAGAAGTGGGATCTGCCTCAGGGGCAGATTACTCTTTGGAATGCTGTGCCAGCCCTCCCCGCCCCCAGCAAGGCACAAGGGCTCCTATTCCCCACAACCCTGCCAACTCTTGGCACCACCCAGCTCTCAAATTTGTGCTGCTCTAGTAGGTGGAAATGATAGCTTTGTTTTGATTTGCATTTCTTTGATTACGTTCGTCTTATACTTATTGGCCCTTTGGGTTTCCTTTTGGTAAACTGCCGTTTTTGTCCTTGCTCTGTATGTAACCACTCACATGATACCCTGCTTGAAGTAGCCGCGGAAGGTGTCGGACTCGTGGTACTGGACCTCTCGGTGCTGCACGGGGCTGCCCCCCAGGTAGTCGTCCAGCTGTGTGGTGTAGATGGCCGCGCAGCTCTGCTCATCCAGAGAGGAGTCCTTCCCGATCCAGAAGTGGATGTCCTGGGAGAGGAGACCACCCACTCTCCGGGTCTGGGATGCGACCAGAGAGATCAGTCAGGTCGGGGACCAGCTTCCCTTGTGATGCTGGCCCCTCTGGCATGGGGAGAATGCCTCACAGTGTCCTGTGTCCTGTGCTTAGGGGGCTTCCGGCCCTTCTCCCTCCCTGTAGTGGCCCCTGTGCAGACCTGCCCTGTGGCTCTGGCAGCCCCAATACCTCCCCATGTTTGGGAAAAGTTGACAGCCTATTGTCCTCAAAATAAATGGAGAGCAGTGGGGACCTTTTCCAATGTGGGCTGCAGACTTGCCTTGCTGCCCCACTGCCCCACACTCCCCCAGCCGGCACAGCGCTGACCTACCCACCTGCGCGTCTCCGTCGGCGCTGCTTATGTGGGGTGTTCTTTCCTCAACTAGAACGAGCACTGTGAGGCCAGAAGTGGCTTGTGTGTGTCTGGCCTTCCTCTGCCCCACTTTAAACTGGGGTCTGCCCCTTACCCAGGGAAATGTGCTGCTTATGAGCTACTTATCCAGTTTCAGACAGAGGGCCTCACCCCTACTCTCTGATGCAAAATTTAAACAGCACCCCACCTAAGAATGGCTTTAAAAAATGTTCAAACTGGCCCTGACCAGTGTGGCTTACTTGGTTGAGTATGGTCCCTCAAAACAAAAGGTCGAAGGTTCGATTCCCGGTCAGGGCACATGCCTAGGTTGCAGGCCAGGTCCCCAGTTGGGGCATGTGATAGCATGTGATAGGCAACTGATTGATGTTTCTCTTGCATATCAATGTTTCTCTCCCTCTCTTTTTCTCTCCCTTCCCCTCTCTCTAAAACTAAATTAAAAAAATTTTTTTAAATGATCAAACTGGAGGCCTGTCTTGTACATACTGAAGAGTCGAGATGGATACCAGGGGCCTGGTTAGCATCAGTGGCAGATCTCTCAGTGGAACGTGGCTCAGGGGAGAAGCTTGTGGGGATGAGGGTGGGGGTGGGGGGCAGAGCTCACCGAGAGGATGACGTAGCAGTCCCCCTCGTAGAAGTTGCCATGGGCACTCAGGGGCACCAGTGCCAGCTCCATTTTCTGGAAGGAAAGGAATGTGCACAGGCTCCATTCCCTACCCCCACCCAAGCCTTCTTTCCTTCTCCATCGTTTGGCAGAGGCAGCAGGGGGAAGGTAGGGGAGATGTCCCCGCTGATCTTACAGGGTGTGGCAGCGAGCTACAGGGCTCTCGTGGCCATCTTCTGGCTTCTGAGCTCAGCTTGACAGCCCGGTCTGCATCCCAGCACCTGTCCTCACCCTGTCCTCCTCCCTGCGGCCTGGCGTGTCCTGTCCTGCTGCACTGTGAGGAGCCCTGAGAGCCGCCCCAGCCGACTGCAGGGAGAAGAGTTGACTACGAGCTATCACGAACAACTCCTCCTCCAAGCGGCTGCACCATTGCCTCAGTCACTGTTCGGCTCTGACCACCAGTGCTGGCCCAGGTCTGTGGGAATGGACCGCCAAGATTCTGCGGGGCTTCAGGCGTGAGTGCCAGCAGTGCGAGGGGCTCCACGCCCAGTGTCCCATATTTGGAGTCTGGGTTGGGGTGCTGATTTGTCACCTTCACGTCTGTCTGGGTATCAGGAGGACTATTCCCATAGCTTCTGATGCAGATTTTCATCACTACCTCCAAGTGAGGTAAACCCACAGTCATACTTATATGATTTCTATGTAGAATGTGTGTGAATGTAAAAATGTTGCCCTGAGTGCCAGCCTGCAGAACCAAAAGGTCACCAGTTCGATTCCCGGTCAGGGCACATGCCTGGGTTGCAGCCAGGTCCCCAGTTGGGGCTTGTGCGAGAGGCAACCACACACAGATGTTTCTCTCCCTTTCTTTCTCCTCCCCTCTTCCTCTCTCTGAAAATAAACTTTAAAAAATATTAAATACCCCATAACTGTTATACATTTTTTTAGTATCTCTTGATTTTTAATAAAATGGAGTGTCCTAGGCCTCTCACAAGCTCTGAGCCACTTGCTAGAGGCAGTGACTCCCCCTTCCGAGTGGAGGGCAGTGGAGTGAGGCATCACCTCTGGGTTTTATGCAGCAGCCACTCAGCTCAGAGCAGGGGGTGGGGGTGGGGGTGGGGTGGGGGTCCTCACATCTGGCAGGTGGGGCTGCCCAGGGCAGGGTGGTTCTCAGTCATAGATTGCTGGAGCTCAAGGTAAGCTGCGGGGGCTCAGGTCCCGGTGGGAGAAGTGATGAGCTGTGCCCCTGTCTGTGCCGTGCCCCCAAACCTAGTCTAATTTGCAGGAGCCAGAACCCTCTGAGGAAGACAGGTCCTATTTTTCTGTCAGAAGCAGCCAGGAGTATCAGTCTCCTGGGTGGGCCCTGGCCACACCCATCTTTCCAGGGCATTTACTGGAAGTGCAGACTCACTGAGCAGATGGCTGAATAAAGGGCAAGCTTATTTTTCTCGGAGCCCTGCTCTCCAAGGCTAAGAACATTTCCTCCACCTGCCACCCACCTGCTCTGAGCACCCAGCAAAACTCACCGGTAGGGAAATGTTCACTTTGCTACCTCTCACTGCCCCTGAACCACAGGCCAGAGACTAATGAGGGTCAGGGGGCTGTCCTGGAGCAGATCTGGGTGACAGGAGTCCGCCCCCAGATTCAGGATGAGGAGGAGGGTGTGCGTCCAGTACAGCTCACCTCGATTCTCCAGGTGATGATCCCAGGGTCGTTGCCCACAGCCCTGAAGGCACTGCTCAGAGGCATGGCTCTCGTCGTCCCCGGGCTGAAACACCATAGAGCAGGCAGGGGCTGGGGCCTCGCCCGGCAGCAGACATTCACCCAGTGTTCCTCCTGAATCACTTAGGAACCTCTCGCCAGCCATCCTGCCTTGTGCTGTGGTGCATCCTATGCTATTTTACAGCAGTGACGGGGGGAAATGACTTGTCTGAGGTCACATCGTTGGCCTGGCTGGCTCAGGGGTCCCCACCCGGAAGTTCTGCTTCCCACTTGCCACTTCCCATGTTAAGAGCTCTGGTAACAGCCATGGTTAGTCACCGAAGGGGTGGCAAAAATGTTAAGCCCTGGGTCGATTTGCTATATTGCTATATGTTATCTCAATTCTCATAAGCTGAGTATATTTTCATTCTTACATTGTAGGGACACAGGTTCTGAGAGGTTAAATAATTTTCCCAGGATCACACACTAGAATGAAATCCATGTCTGATCCTAAAACCTGTGCCTTCAGTCATTTTGATGTCCCGCAGTCCTTTGTAAACTTATCTAAATTCAGTGGTACAGGGGAGAAAAGCTGATGTCAGAAAAAAATTCTAAGTTGGGTTGCCTTCTCTCATTCTCATCCCCTCTAACTCTTCCCAGCTCCTCTCCACAGTCAGCTATTTGATCTTTCTTTGGGCTTTTACTTTCCAGACTTTTAAACTACCCTAAAACTCAAACAATCCATCCTGCTTTTGTCTTATGATTAATGTATTTCCTGTGTCTCACAGAAGAAAAGGGAAAGTAAAAAGGGCAGGGCTGGGCCTGGAACAAAGAGCGCAGGGGCCCACCGGGGAGGTGGGCGTGGCCTGCCCGGAGCCGACGCACTCTTGTCCGCTGGCGCTCAGGCCCCCGGGAGGGGCCTGGCCTTGGGTTGCTGGAGGAAGTGGTAAAGAGAAGTCTATGTGGATCCTGCGCCATGTCCATTGAAGGAGTATCCAGGTTCACATAGGGGCTTCGTATAATTAAAATGCATACCTGGTTCTTGCTCTCAAGGAGCTTACCGTCTGATAACGACACACACGACCCGTGAATGCTCTGAAGAGGCAAGGATAAAGGACAGGCTCCATGGCTCTCACAGGATGAAAACCCATCCAGAAAGGACTGTGTGCTTAAGGGGTGCATGTCTGCCCATTCTTTTCTTGAGCCGTGGTGGATGAGGCCAGGTTTGGAGATTATGTGCTGTTTAGTATGGACTCCGGCAAAAACAGAAGCTAACTCCTTTTGTCTGCTGTTATGAAAGGACAGCAGAACAGTGAGGCGGAACAGCCACTGTTTGAGGATTTAATTTGATAACTCGCCCCACCCTGTGCTCAGAACTGCCAGGAAATATTTGTTCAGGTTTTCTTTAGACCCTAGATTTCAGTCACTAAAGGCAAATGCTAAAACTACGAGAAGGGGACAAGGGCCAGTGAATCCATTCCTTGATGATAGAGAAGTGACAACCTGGTAAAAGCTAAACAAACCCTCATTAATTAGGGCTGAGTCTTAGAGGCCAAAAGTAGTTCCACTTGCGAATAGGGACTGAGCCATCAAGAAGATCTGGGTACCCCAAATGCAGGAGAGGGCATACTCAAAGGGACTTCCTGTCACACTGGAACACCTAGAAAACGTGACCCCACCTGTGACAGCAAATTTCCCTAAAACTAGTCATCCCCTCCCCAAGTTCTTATTAATTCGGCACCCTTTAAGATCACTGTAGAAACCCGTGTGGGGTGGGGTGCAGTTTTGCAATCCCGGGTTGAAAGCCAATGGCCGGTAACTAAGTCTTAGAGAGACAGCAGTACGAATGGATCCCAACAGAAAGCCGGTTTTAACCTCTGTCTTGCCCCATACCATCTTTCTGAGGGGTCTTCTTCATCCCCAGCTTTTAAAAATGTGCCCCAGCTGTTCAGTGGTCTCTAAAAAGGGCCGTAGCTTCTCAACAGAAAATCTGCAAAACTGGCCACAAACTCCTGGCTCAACTCCTTAAAAGCCTCATCCAAGAAGACAAAGCCAGGGAAATCTCCATCTCCTCTTCCTTTCGTTTCCTCCTTGTTCAGCAGGAGAGCTCCACTGACATGCACCCATAAACCAGGCAGACCTTACCTTGCCTTCTCTCCCACCGCTTCCCAGTTTGCTGGCAAGCAAGCAGCAGCGGTATCGAAGAACCACTCCGAAGCAGGAGGCTCCGGATCTGCTGCCAGAGCTTAGCAATGGCTGCACAGACACTGGATTATATTTGCTTGGGTTTGCATCTTAACCACATTTTCCTAGTCCTGGCCAATCATGGCCAACCTAGCCCTGGGCTTGACTTAGGGAAACCAGAGGGAAAGCTTTATCTGTTCCTATTCAAAACAGCAAAACAGAACAGACTTTCAAAGGCTTTTTTACAAAAAAAAAAAAAAAAAAAAAACCACACCACCAACCAACCTCCAGCTCCACGCCCTGATCGAATTGATTTTTAAAAAGTGCATAGCCCATCAATAATGCAGGAAAGAGGGTGGGAGGGTATGAAATTTGCCATATTGTAAATATGGATGCATTATGCTGACAGGAGGCAGAGGCTAGAGCTGCCTGCCCAGTGCCTGGGAGGTCCAGGTTGGCAAGCACCTCCAGAAGCTTCTGGGCACGTCTCAGAAGAAGGGGATGTCTAGGAGAGGGGCCAGGAGTATGTTATTAACCTCATCGTGTTTTGCTCTTCAGGTCAGACATTAATCCAATCAATATCTGAGTGCCCACTATGTGCCAAGAACCATCCTGGGTTCCATGTTTTGGGGAGCCTGGTTTGGGAACATCAGTGAGGGGCACAGAAGAATGAAGACTCCAAGTCCTTTGGGGCCGCTGGGTCATCCTCAGACGTCAATAGGACACAAAGCATATGCTTATTAAGCACTGGATGGCAATGGAGGTGGTTCCACTGGGGGCCAGGGAAGAGCTAATGCAGCCCGACTTCTTTTAACCTTGAGCAGAAGCCCAGTGCTGAGTCCGCAGCTGCTCTCCCAGCCGTGGCTCCCCAGCTCCACCGTGAAAGAAGGGGTTGTGAGGGGTGAAGGGTGTGCCCAGTAAGTGCCCGAACGAACAGCAGGGTCAGGAGGCAGCACCCATTCCTGGATGGGTTTTTTAAACCCACTTTTATTAATTGTAAGTAATACAAATGCTCCAAAAATATAAACAGACACTTAATGGCGTCCCACATTTCAAGTTTATGAATATAACAAATTTATCAAACCATGAATCTGTAAGCAAGGTAGTCAGAATCCCATAGCCCAGTCACAGTGGGAAGCAGACCCCACCCTCCAAACAGCTTCTTGAAAGGGCCAGAGACACCGACACGGAGGGCGTCGCACCGGGGTAACTGCAGGCGAAGAAGCTCACGGGGTCAGGAGAGGGTCTGCTGTGGGGGCAGGCCCTACAGGAAAGGGATGGGGTAGCAGGCCAGACCTCTGCCTTCCCTTCCCTGCTTGAATAAAAATATTTGTTAAAAAGAGGGGGAACCAAAATGAAACCCCATTTTACAAAGTGACTGACGTACGACAGTGGTGAAGTAACCAACTGAAGACGTAAAGGGGAGAAGAGGCTCACCTTCCTCAACACTCGCCTGGCTGGGACACGGGACAGGGGACAGCCTCAGGGGGCTGCCCTACTGCACGAAGCCTCAGGCACAGCGCAGGGGCAGTGGAACAGAATGGCACCCATGTCCCGGGGACTAGATGTTATTAGATTTCCCATGCAAAGGAGCTTTTGGGCCACTGTTAACAGAGGTCAGTTTGTACACTTACAAAATGGTCAAAATCTTTGGGAGGCAGAAGGGAACTAAAGAGAAGGTCCCAGGTTAACTGAAGGCAAATTAATTCAACCTTTATACGGTTAGGGACCCATGGGCCTACAGAGCGTTCCCTCTACAATGTGCAGAGTGAAAACTCTTATCTGACCCTTTCCAAACTGGTCCTGTGTCCAAAGCTCCCCCTATGAGAGGGACACGAACATCAGGCTTTTGATTTAGAAGCCCAATCAGAGAGACACACCGTGTCCCTGAAGAGGCACATTAAGGAACTGAACCTGGCGGGTGGGCAGGTTCCTGGCATGGCTTGAATTGGTGCTGACCAGGCATGATGGCCAATTGCCCCCCAAAGACCAGCCTCAAACAAGAAGGGCTGGTAAGAAACCCTAGAACTAATCCTGAGGCGACCGGCTCCCTCCCCACCTTTCCTTCCTCCGCAAGTCTCGCCTGACCCCTCCCAGGAGCATCCACACTTGCCCCTGATGTGCAGTGAGACTGGAATCAGACAGCAATCGAGGCCAGCTCTGGGCCGTGTGGAGCATTTGGCTTCATTGCTTCTCTGGGGAAGTGGAAAGGGCATATCTGCTGGGGAACTGTAGGGGGGCAGGCAGAGTTCTGAGGGGAGGGAGGCCTGTAGAGCGGGGGCTTCATGCAGAAGATGCAGGGACACTCCCCCCAGGGTACCCTGGGCTCTGGTCACGAGCCACACTCGGACAAGCATGACAGGAAAAGGGCTGGCACAGGTTCTCCCTTCACTGGGAGGTACACAGAGACCCAAAGGAGGGCAGAAAGGGTCCTTGGAACTGGACCAGCTTACAGCCTCTTATTGCTTAGTCAGAAAAGCCTGGCTGGGTCCAGATGGCAGATTTGACCCAAGGGCTAAACGAACCTTAAGGGTGGGTCCTGAGGGAGAAGCCCCTCCCGCAGTATTAGGATGGAGGCCCAGACCTGGGTCGTAGAATGAAAAGCCTCCATTTCCTGCAGGAGCTGTGGTTCCGAGCTAGCACCAGAGCCCTCTCCCCCGCTGCAGGACCACCCTGTGGGAACCAGGGAATGATGCAGGGGGAAATGACCACA
The DNA here is from genome assembly GCF_004126475.2 of Phyllostomus discolor. Lineage (NCBI taxonomy): Eukaryota > Metazoa > Chordata > Mammalia > Chiroptera > Phyllostomidae > Phyllostomus > Phyllostomus discolor. The sequence continues at coordinate 159,826,065 of NC_040904.2, read as the reverse complement.
TGGGCTTTGGGACTCTGTTCCATTGCTGTGACACCAAAGGGAAACAGAAAGCCTTACAACCTTGGACAAAGCAGAGAGATGGCACCACAATGTTAGAGAAAAACTCGAGTCATCCAGCTACCAAATCAGAACACCAAGCTGCTGCCCCCCCGACTGGCTTTCTCCAAACAGGTCAGTTCCTCAGGCTGGACCTAGTACGTGCAAACTAAAAAGAACAAGGGATATAAGGGCCGAGAGGAAAGTGTCCTCACACCTGAAACAATGCACAAATGCTTTGTAACACCCGCCTCCAGGAAAACAGAGATGGGGACTGGAGGGAGGGAGAGGAGAGAACCCCACCGAGCCCTGGGAGGGGCCACAATTAAGGCAGTGATGCTGAAGTAGGGCCACCTTTTGGGTGCCCCTTGTGCTCCCAATCACAGTAGCACTTCCCCTTTTGTTTTTTATCCTGGGGAAACTTCCATTCTGTGACTCCTTTTTAAAGCATTCACTATTAAGAAACTTTGAAAGCAGGAAACACACAAAGAGCAGGTATGTGAAGGGCTCATCACACGTTGCCAGAGGCAGGAGGCCTGTGCGCAGGCTGGCCAAGTAATGCTAAGGACACCTACCCCCCTCAGCCCAGGAAAAGCAGGCGTGCCTCTGAGGTCCTGGAGAGAAAGAGCAACAGCCAGAAAGGATGAAGATGGAGCAGAGAGCTGTGCACAGGCCAGGCCCCAGGGGAAGACACGATAGGAAAGAGCTCTGCCCAAGAAATAGGAAGGGCAGAGAGGGAGTGCCCTTCCCGGACTTTGGAACAAAGTCCTTGCACCAGCACCAGCAGAGAATCCCTGAAGGGTGGACTCAAAGATAGTCCCAAGCTCAGCTGATTCACATACAAGCTAAGGGGACACACACATTCACGGCTTCGGGGGGGTTTCCCTCTTCCCTACACCCCCAGCGCCACACACATTCACCTCAAGCCCAGGACTGCAGCTTCATCAGAAACAAAACAGGCCCAACACTCCATGTTTAGGAAGGGAATTTTAAAACAGAGTCAAAAGAACGGAAATCAGTTATCTGCCCTCTTCCACGGCAGGCAGACCTCCTCTCCCATGGGTTCGAGAATTATGGCTAGGTAGTGAAGAAGGCAGGCCCAGCACCCAAGCCTTGGGGAGACGAAGGAAGGCCCAGGCCAGGCACTCGGCTGGGGGCAAGTGCAGCCTTTGGGCTGCAGGACTTGATGGCCACTGGGGCTACTGCTCCTGGAAACAAGCTTTCATCTTCCAAAATTGCCGTCTGTCTGCAGCAGGTGGCTGGAGAAAGATTTCAAAAGGGAGTGTGCCTGGGGCACCCAAAAGCAGCCTCTGACCCTCCCTTTCTCCTTGGCACAAGCCTTACAACACTGAGGGAAGGCCATGAGTTTGGCGATGGAGCCTGGAAGAGTCTTCGTCCCTACAGAGCGCAGTGGCTCTCAGGTGACTGGAGAGGAGATGGACTAACTTGGAGAGAGCCTTGACCTTCCAGCTTCCCCCACCTGAAACACTTATATCCTTGAATGCAGTTCAAGGCAATACTCTCTCGCAGACCTGGGAAACCCAATTCAGGGAGTGGGCAGCTTGGGGTATCACTGGTCTGACACTGGCCCACTCGGCATCTAACCTGTCCTAAAGTTCTTTCCCATCACTTCCATTTCCAGGCCCCCTTTGGTGAGATGCTCCAGCTTCCGCTCCGTCTGTCAGGCTGATCATAAAGGCACAGTGTAGGCAAGTCCCCTACTGGGATGACCGTTGCTTGGAAGCTGGGGACGCTAAGGGGCCCGCAGCTGTCCAAGGCTGGTGTAGACATCCTCTGCCCCGCTCAGCTCCTCAAAGATTGGGATCAGGTTCAGCAACTCAGTGTCTGCCATGTCATCAAACCAAGACTGCACAGGCACCTGGGGCAGGAAAAAGAAGGCATCAATCTCCCAAATGCCACTCTTTCTTCCCTTGTCCCAGAGCCCCCAGAGGCTGGCAGGGTCCACCTGGAGTGGTGTGCTTTTCTGGTAAAGTCAAAGGCCCCCTGCCCATGGCCTCTCCCACAGAGGACAGGGCCTCTCCCAGTCCCTTGAAGAGTAGGCATGTCTGGGCCACTCACTGCATTCTCCGGGTGGAAGATGTAAGAAGCAGGCGAGTTGTCCAGGATGAGGGTTTTTCTCAGGTCCCTCCCCAGGCGGCTGAGGTCCTTGACATAGCAGCCCTGGTGGAACACGCAGGACTCACGGAACAGGCGGGCCCGGAATACCCCACACCTATCCAGCAGATCCGTCACAGGGTCGGCATACTGAGAAGAGAAGACACTTTTGTTTGGATGTGGTCCTGGTTCCCCAGTGGCAATCTGGGGACCAGCAAGGGGCTTCTGGACCACACCTTAGCTGCCCCACCTGCTCCCAGTTCTTCTCTCCCCTCCTGTCCCAGGTACCTTGGCCAGGCTGGCAGTGAAGAGAACACATTCAAAGAGTTCCCCCATCCGTCTCAGGAACTCATCCACATAAGGCCTCTTGAGCACATACACCTGAGGAAAGACAGAGAGGCTTGTTGGAGGCAACCCGGTGAGAGTGAAGCCTCACAGCATCGGTCACTGTCATCACTTACACAGAAGGCATCAAGTAGTTTCAGACCTTGCTCTGCTCGGATGCCCACACTGCAGCCTCCGGGGCTGCCTGGCCGGAAGCCTTCTGCCCCACAGACCAGCGCACTAGCATCACCCCCTCACTGCGCTCCTTCTGGTTCGGTGGTCCCAGCCTCGACTCAGCTTGGGAAGAAGTGCATGCACCTATGTCCCAGAGCCAACGCTGTTTCCGACGGCGAACTATCAGCTGCCTCCGGAAACAAGTAATCAAGAATAGGCCTCACAGATGGAAACAGCCTATCCTGGATTACTTGAATCCAGCCACAGCCTCTGCGGGAGTTTCCTGTTCTTGGCTCTGGCAGGAAAGTCTGTCCAGGTCACCACTGGGCGAGGTCACAGATATTTCCTGAAACCTCATGCCCTCACACAGCTTCTCTTTCTGAAAGGCCCCAGGGAGAAGTGACTTTCCCCTCAATGACTGTAGACCAGACACTCTGCAGTGTCCTGCTCTAACGCCCCCACCTATTCTGTGCTTGCTCCTGACAGACAACCCTAACACTCTCGTCCACCTTTCACAATCTTGCATTTTGGCCTGCAAGATCCAGCGGCTACACGTCCCTCAACACTCTGCACGCTGCTGCTTCCCTGCCTCCAGGCTGTTTCCCTCTCACCCAGCCTGCACAGGGCGGGAGCACCATTCCTTCAAAGGCCCTTTCATCTGCGTCGCTCCCTGCTCAAAGCGTGTCCCTGCCACGGCTCCCTCTCAGCTCTGCAGCAGGAACGCCCTGCTCCAGGGAGCCACAACTTGGCTCCCTATCGCCTGCCATTTCTTCAACTTTCAACAAGTTCTTCCCTCTTCATGGTTCTTCATTAAGCTCCGAGTGCCCTTACCACTCTGCTGAAAACCTGCCTTCTGCAGGCAGCCATCTTCATTTGTCTTCTTCACTAGCGGTTCAGTATATAGTTGCCCGTTTGAAATCATGCCTTCATCTTTTCCCTGTGGGTTTTGCACATCTCTACACCCTCAACTAGATTTTACAGGGTTGCTGGGCAGAGGCTGGAAGTCCAAGGGCTAAGCCTGGCTCTGAGCAGGCTACCGCTGTGGGGAGGGGGTGGTGCTGGTGAAGATGGCCTCTGATGGACGCAGGACAGTGACGAGAACCCACAGAAGCCTCAAACCCCATTCCTCTACAAGTAACTGGTATGTGACCAGGCCATGCGAGCAAGTATCAGGGCTACCTGAGCACTGTTCCCGACGGTCCTGGCCTCTCAGGCCAGCTGTCAGGCCTTGTGGGCAAGTGTTCTCAGCAAGTGGTTGTCTACTATCGACACCACCTGACCCCTGGACTGAGCAGGTTACGCAGGGCCAGAGCCTGATCTTACTTAGATTCGAGTGTTCTTTGACAGATGCATACTGAGCACTTAATGTGAAAAGAATACAGAGTAGGGACCTGGGGTGTTGGGGGGTGGGGGGAGTGGAGCTGGAGAAAGCTCCACAGAGGAGATGCCTGGCTGGGAAGGACTGAAGTCCCTTGCTGGATGGAGAGGCTGGGCACAGGGAGTAAACAGCTAGCACTGCCTTCCTTGCCCAGAACAGGCTGAGAACCAACTATTCGGGATTAGAGAAAATGTAATCAATCACAAAACAGTGCTGGTCGCACTGGGAGAAGGGGTGGGGATCAATAAATGATAGCTATCAACGCTGACCAAATAACATTTCATTTTAAACAGCTTGGCTGCCAAGAGAAAAAAAGGTGACAGCTAGTGGGGGATGAGGGGGCTCGTTTTTTTAAAGATGAGAAAGGGTGGTAAAAGCACCAATAAAAAGGTAGAGGCTGAAGCCACAGAAGGGGATCAAGTGAGGGAACACAAGCCCTGAGAAGAACGGAGGCCCCTGCGCCCCCTGGGCTGGGTGTGGCCTGGCCAGCAGCTCACCTGGTGAGTGGTCCCCTCGATCTCCACAGGCACTATGAAGTCAGCATTGTTGATTGGCTGGAAAGAGAAAAGTGAATGAGGTCAGTGGGGTGAGGAGGGGACAACAGTCACTGCACTGTCACCCAGGAGGGGCGGGGAAAACAGATCTTAGAGACTCCAGGAAGCTCCGCCTGCCATCCCACTAAGCAGCTCTCACTGCAGCACAGGATGCAATACCTCCTCTGGTCTTTCCTACTCCCAACCTCCCCTGAAATTCTACTGGAGCAGAGAGAGTTTCAGGGCCTTCTTGAGTTAACAAAGTTTTTGGTACAACAGAGAGGGGCAAAGTCCATGGCTGATTCCACCCCTTTTGGGCCGCCCTGTACACAACCCTGGTGGTACCCTGTGCTATGTGGCTGACGGGGCAGTGGCAGCAGTGACTGGGGGGAGCAGGGGGGCCCTAGCCAACATTCGTTGGTGTAGTCTCCATATTTGTGATGCCAGTGTGGTCAAAATGCTAGAGGCCCGCGCTACCCAGACCACCCTTCTATCACCAATTTTAGGCCACCTCGGCCAGGTTCACAAGACAGCCTGAGATGGGCGAGGAAGGGCTCCAGATGTCAGGTTACCTTAAAAGAGCTATGCACAAGGGTTTCATCCAGGTCAATGACCACGCAGATCCTTCCTTGATCTTCCTCTGTCACCTCTGGGAGCAGGCAGGTCCCCGGGATCTAAAACCAGAGCCAGGATGCTGAGATCTGCCACCAAGAAAGCCCAGTTGTGCCTTTCAGCAGAACTTGGGGGAGAGGTGAGCTCATGGAGGAGAAAAAAGACCAACTTCAACCCAGGAGAGATGCCTGTTGAAGGCCAGGAAGGAGACAAAGAAGAGGCACAGCTGTCTCCTTGGCTTCAGCCCCCCACTGGACTATGAAGTGACCTGGATGTTGGAGATGGAGGCCAGGGCTGGTGCGGGGTGGACACCAGCGGCCCCCCACCCCAATCTACTGTCCTGTACATAATGGGCCCTCAGCAAATCTCTGGAACAAATGGTTCCCAGGACGTGGAGTTGGCCAGCCAGACACAGAGGAATGGGGGCACCGCCCCATGGGGTTGGCAGGGATCACAGGGTCTTGGGCTTCTGAGTGTGTCCCGGGTCAGACTCACATACCTGATAAAACTGGTACTGGAGACACTGGAGCAGATCAGACTGCGGGAGAAAAGGGGGTGGTCAGTGCGGACCTACCAATGCCTTCCCCAACCGGTCTAAAGCCCCCTGCTTCTGCCTCAGGCCTGGGGGTAATTTTCTCCCCAAGATCCCAGCCCCCTGGAATGTACTGACATAACCAAATTGACTTAAGAGCCGGGCAGAAAAAGCCGAACTTCCTTTCCGCATTAGCCCTGACGAAGGGTGGAGGGCAGTGTCCCTGCTCTTAGCTGCCACTGCCTCCCAAGCTGCACAAAGTGAGGAACAAACAGGGAACTCGAGAGAGCAATGCAGCGACACAGAGTCAGAGGCAGAACCAAAGTCAGAATTCCTCACTGTGGTGGGTTAGCCTGTTGCTTAGTCCTGGAACCCGGGCTTCTCCTTCACAACGTGTATTTTCTACACCCTCCTTGGGGGAGGCTTGTGGGGAGAGGGTGACTGAGCCTCTACAAAAAAGCAGCAGGCCAACACGGACCCCCACTGCGGGTCCCAAAATGGCTGGGGAAGTGGGAGTGTGAGAGGTCAGAATGCTTTCCCCACCTTTTGCTGGTAATAAAAGTGTTATGGTTGTAAAAAATAGCGTGTGGAAACCTTAAAGAAAAATTAAAATCCTAGCACTTTGAAAAACTTAAATTGGCATTTTAGTGTATTTCCTTCAAGTTTGTTTTAGCATCTCCCCACCCATAATATAATTTAGTGTTCTGCTTTTACAACTCAATACTTTTCCATGTTATTATGAACTCTTTGTAAAAATCAATGGCTTAATGACACTGTCATGTCACACTGCTGGATAACAGAGTGACTGTCACTGATGCACACATCGTCAGCCTGGTTCTGAGAGAGCAAAGACAGCCAGACCTTGGTATTTCAGAAAGAAGTACCAATGGCACTGGGGGCACAACGATTTCTGGTCAGGGCTGTCCCTACCCTTGAAACTCTAGACATATTTACTGGCCACGGGAGGACCAAAGACACCCACATGTTCCCAAATGTCTCTCACAGGTACAGGAGAGAGTGCTGGAAGGAGTTACCAAGAATGTGGAAGAACTTCATTTCTTTGGGTCCCTGAAAGTGAAGTAACTGGGAAGGCAGCTTTGCATAGTAAACAAGAGACACAGGATTTACAGCCAGAGTGATCTGAGCCGGAACTCTGACACTACCACTCTTTAGGGACTCGGTCTCCACTCCTCTGCGAGTGGGGAACTCTGAGTCTCCTTGCAGGGCTGCTACATGGATCGTATGCAAAGCATCTCGCACAGTTTCTGGAACCTAGAAGGATCTGGACTGCAGGAGTCCTCAGAAATGACAGGGACATCTGGGTGGCCCATTCTACAAATGGGAAGTAAGAGAAAGAAGGTGAACTAACTACAGGTCCCATCAGAGGAAGGGCCTCTTCTGAGCTGAAGACCTCGACCTCAGGCAGGCTGCTCACCCACTTGCTGTGGGTGCATGGGCTCCACCAGCAGCCCGCATGGAGTAATGCCACCCCGATCCAGCTACCTTAGCAATGGTGTTGGCTTCCTCCTTGTACGCGGAGAGCTCAGTGGAGGGGCTAGACTGGCCAACATGCTGGGTGCGAAAACAGCAGAAAAGGGCCTTGAAGATGTTACGTCCACGAGGCTTTTTAAGAGAGGTCTTGGAGACCAGGCCTAGAGCAGAAAGAATAACAAAACATTAATTACAGAGCATCTCTGTCCAGATGTACTTCCCTACAACACTGGACCTGTATGCCCTCTAATCTCTAAGATCCACCAGGGCATAGTATGCACTTGGCCAACCACCAAATACCATCAACAGGGAACTATTCATGTTTATTCTGACATCTTTTCTTCACAGCAAAAACAGCAGGAAACCCCACTTCCTGGTTTGAGAAATGAGCTGCATAAAATTTGCTCCTCATTATGGAGCAAATTTTTTTTTTACTCCATAAAAAATTTTTTGCTCCATTTTACGGGGGTTTGGGGGTGGGCAGTCAAAGATGGCACTAAGTACAGAAACCAGGCATCCCCCTATTCTGGCAGCAGCGCAAGGTGGATACCTTCAAAGTTAATTCACAAAGACACAAATCCTCCTTAATACCCGTTCCCACAGGCTGCCTGTTCTAAACCACAGAGCAACGTAGAGCCCGTCCCTTCAAGTCAGTGGAGCTGTAGTTCTGCCCAAGGTTGGCGTCCCTAGATGCTGGGTCAGTGGAGGCAGAACTGAGCCCAGACTAGACTCAGCAGACTACAGGACAGAAGAGCCGCAGTCCCAAGAGAAGCTAATACTTTGTTCATACCCTCATTTCCTCCCACACTCCAGGCACTTCCCTTCACACTCCTCCCCCCTAATTTTAAACCAGAGGCAGGTTAACCTGTGGGGACACCCGCATCCAATGCCGGGTTCTAGCCTGATGTCTCCCACTCCAGACTGCAGCTGCTTAGTCCTGCCTTGATAAATTCAGGCCTTGGAAATATAGAGCTATTTTAAAAAAAGGTTTGGCAAGGCAGCACTAGAAAGGCCAAGGTGATACAAAAAGCTATGGGCATAAAAGGGTGAACCAGAAATGACTTTAGACTATAGCATCTTTTTCAAGTTCCTTTTGGTTTTTACACAAACTGTTCAGGCAACTGTTGAGAGCAAAAGCTGGAAGACACCAGTGGTCCTCTGGCCAGGAGGTGGCGCCACACAACCACTGCCAGAATGGTCCTGAGCCACAGGTCTCCCTCCCCAAACCTGTGTGCGAGTTGGGCCTGAGGATTAAACCTAGCCCACTCCACTTTAAAGCACACTGTGCAGGAAAATAAATGTTGGAAATGCCAGTATCTGTGCAGAGGAAACAAGGCAAACAGAATGGCACTGAAGACAACTTGCCCTGCGTTGCTCCCTGTAAGATGGGAAGGGGAAGGCGATGTGGTGGGGGCCACCCAGGAGCTGCGCCTGCCAAGTCCTCGCAAAATGTACCACACCACCAAGGTGGCCCTTGCAGACACGGTGCTGGAGAAACTATTTAACACCAGTTATTGGGCTGCCTGTGGCCCTGGAGAGGAGGGGAGAAAACCATACTCTATTCCCCAGGACCAAGAGGAGGAAAATGGCTGCTTAAGAGTCAGCCAGTCGGGTGGCAATCAGCATGACCCCAGAGCCACCGGCTTAGCTCCGACTCAACAGAAAGGCAGAGGGATTCCTGCAGGTGCAGGGAGGGTATTCCTGGTCAGTCAGTGAGTCCACTAAAGCTCTAGCTCTCTCCCCTCCCTGGGTTAGGCCAGATCCCTTGAAACTTGTATGAAACCTTTTAGAAAATGATCAGGTCTCCTCCCCAGCAATTACCTGAAAAGTCTGGATATCACTGTTGAGTTCTTGGCCCTAGAAGAACCAACATTTCTAGGGACTGGGGATTTCTGTCAGGAAGAAAGAAAATACACTGGGGACCTCATTGCAAGGCCCCTGTATCAAGGAGACAAACTTTAGTGCAGAGCCCAGCACTCAAAGGATGAGAGGTTCCTCTGATTTTTCCTATTCATAACAATCTATGCAGTAACCAAGGGGGTAAAGACCTGCTTATATGACCCACATTCAATTCCAATCCAGGGATTCAAGCAGACTCTGACACAAAGCTCCAGGACCAAAGCTGAACCATCGCTCTTTCTTTGGTTTATGGTTTCTTCATGCAGAACCACAATCAGAGGCTTACCCGGGCAAATGGGCCTTTCTTAAAAGGCCACACAAACCCGAGCCTTTCCTGAAGAGAGGCCATCAAGAACGCACTCAGCGTCTTAGTGACAGATGCTATGAAGGCTGAGTAATCCTGGGACGCGAGGAGGTGAAAGGGGCAGCTGGCTGGGGCCACAGAGAGGCCTCGCTGCTGCCCGCTGCAGGAGGGCCAACAGCAGAAGGGCTTCAGTCTCAGACAGGGAGCTCGGTGGGGTAAGGCTGGGGGCCACTCAGCTTGGTTTGGGCTCTGCAGGGGATGAGGGTCTTCTCAAAAACACAATGTGAGGACGCAGACACTGGGCCTCAGAGACCACAAATGCCTTAACCTTGGGGTCAGGTGCTCAGAGCAAAGCAAGAGCTGAGGCGCCTGGGAAGGGTACCCTGACCGGTTACTGCAAGGTCATTATCCTTTCCCTCATCGGGGCCCCACTTCCTTCAATCCTTCTCCAGGCTGTCTCTACTCCTTACCTGTACAAACACTGCTACTGAGAATCCACCAGGGTCTCTTTAGCTTCCCCCCAAACACAGCTGTCTCCTGGCGGGGCCTGCAATGGCCTCGGCCTGGCACACTCATCAGCCTCCAGCTCTCTGTGTAGCAGGTGCTCAGTAACTTTGGCTGAGTGAATGCCCCCAGGGGCCTCAGGGCCTGTCACTTCTAGAGAGCCAGAACTTGTAGAAGTCTTCACTGGTTTTCAACAGCCCAGAAGAGTTCAATGCAGAAAAGGTGCCAGTGTGAGGGAAGAGGAAGGTGGGCTCTGAAGGAGCACCTGAGGCCAGCCACTGAGCCCTTCTGGGCCTTGTTCATGTTTACTAAGCACCTACGATTGCCTGGCCTGCCTTAAGATACTTGACATCATTACCTCATATTCTCCTCACTAAAATTCCATCCATAGGCACTAATCGTCCATTTCTAGAAAGAAAACTGAGGCAGAGACAGGTTAAGTAACCTGCTCAAGGTTACACAGGTAGGATAGCAGAGACAGAATTTGAACCCAGGTCTCCTTGAACCTAGGGCCCCCAACAGCTCAGGGGCACCCTGCATGTTTACTCCTGCAACAACTGGGAGGTGGTGGGGCACTCTCAAGGTCTCTTAGAATGTTTGCTCTGTTCCTCTCTAGGCTGGGCCGGTAAGGGACCAGTCTAGCTCCTCTTCTTTGCTGTCCTCGCGGGCAGGCCATGAAAGGTGCAAGGGGGAAAACAGCGCAAGGCTCTGGGATCCCATTCCAGGGCTCACCTCACCCACGTCCCAGCCTTGCACCTGCTCTCCCTGGCAGTTAGTTACCTCTGGGAGATCTGGAGGACAATGGGGGACTGGGAGGGAGAGGAGCTGGAGCCAGGAACCTGGGTCCAAGACCTGCTTTGTTCAGCGTTACTTAAGAGTAAGGGGAACACACACCAGAGTGGGATCAGACACTTGTGTCCAAGAGCCTCTCAAAGGGCTCTCTTCAGCCAGCATTCAGCACTGTGTCCCTGACAGCCAGGTGCAGACCACCCCACCCCTCTGTGTATGACAGGGAAGGGTACAAGATTTACAGGCCCATGAGGATTTCGATGCACACGATTTCCCTGAGGGAGAACAGAATTCCAGTGGGTGCCATGTAGCCCCATAACGAATTGCTCTCCCTCCTTCATCCTCCTGCTACCTGCTTTGAGGACACCCAACCCTCCTCTTCTGCCTAGCTTCTGACATGCATCTGCTCTCTCGGCTCCAAACACCTGGCTTAGGGCTGGATGTTGCATTGGACCAGCACAGAACTAACAGAGGAGCTCTGACTTTAAGAAAATGTGCAGGTGGCTGAGAACAGAGACCCAGTCTACCCTTCCAGCTCACTATTGCAAGGCTTCCTACTGAAGCAGGGTATGAACAAAAGGGGGGGACCTGAGAGGTATCCCCCACTGAGGATTCCCTGGGATGGGGTCCATGCTCTGCCAGTAACTGACTCAGCCACAGAGCATCTTTGAGTTTCCTCATCCATTAACTGGGACAAAAGCAAGACCTCATTCCTGACTGAAATGATAAAAAACCAATACTCACTGTCTGCACAGTTATGTGCTATACAAACTAAAGCTAAATGTTGTGCTCATTTTAATTCCCAAAGGGAGATGACCACTACCTGGCAACACTGTGGGCCTCATTCCAAGGAGGTCAGCTACAGAAGAACAGGCCTTCCTCCCCTGGCATGTGGTTGAAGCTCAAGATAATGAAAGGTGACAGAGGAACTCTGATCATAGTTCAGGACTGAAAAGTCAAAACAACCCCTACACCTTTTCCCAAACCCACTACAAAAGTTGTTTTCCAGCTTGTAACTCCTGAGCTGGTATTCTGCAAAAAAACAGGAAAGCAGGTGAGAAGGCTGTTTCACTTGAGATAAACAAAGCCCTCTCCCCTTGGTCTACCACCACTGCCTCCAAGAAACACCAGATGGGACCATTATTTGCCCCTGCTTCTTAAGAAGCTTGCTCATGTGTGTACACACACACACACACACACACACATACTGGCTTTGCCAGGACAACACTATTTTTAACTTCTTCTGAAGGTCAGGTTCAGATATCACTGTTGCCAACAACACAGCTTCGTGTCCCAGCAAAGGAACTCCTTACACATCTGCCTGGGATTCAGGACAAGGCAAGCAAGCTCTCAGGCTACGAGATCTTAACAAGCCCATTCATGCAGAAGGATGCTTTCTCGGTTCGTTCCTCAGTACTTTCTTCTCCACCATCTCCCATACCCCCGCAGCAAAGGATTTAGTCTGGCTATCACTATAAAATGGCCTCTCTGAGGGGCCCCTCCCTCCCCTTAGCTATTGGAAGAGGGAGAGTATTTGGAGCATTTCCGGCCCTTCTTGGCCAGCTGCCTGGACCCTGCAGCCAAGACACATCTGATTGGGGCTCCCCATGGAGAGGATTCCTCCCAGGTCCTCAGCAAGGGGCATCTGTGCCTTGGCTAAGGACAGGCCCGAAAGTGCCAGGTGGACGGAAGGGCTCTTGGACCAGCAGGTGAGTCGGCAGGGAACAGGAGGGTGAGAGATGCCTAGACATCCCACACACAGAAAAGCCTGGAAATGATGGGGAGGGTGTATCAGTTTCTACAATGCCCAAATGCTGACACTGTTTTGTTTTGTTTTAAATTAACAAGGCAGGCAGGGCCTCACCCAGCTCAGCAACAGTTCCCAAAGTTCCAAAGAGCAGCTGTGTATCTATCTGATGGCATGAACTTTCTTCCCTCTCCAAAAAATACTCACTTGGGAAAAAGAACTGCATATGAGTACACGCAGCCATGGTAAGCCATGTGCACAAAGACAGCAAGAGAGCAAGAATGGCATGGCCTTTATGTCTCCATTAGTTCTCCTTCCCTAGGCAGGAGGGTTCCCTGCATCTCTCTCTAAAGGAGAACTTTCAGTCCTGGGTCCTTAATGCCACCTCTGGGGTAAGGGTGGGGACCACAGGTCACTGGCTACCTTGCGTCCTGCCTTTTCCCCTGCCCACATTAGTAATCTAGTCACTGATCTCAACATAGGGCCTCAACTTTAAGGACCTTTCCTCAAGAAGGGTTCAGTTTTGGGAGCAGGGATTCCTGACAACTTTTAAAACATGATCAAGATAATCAATTTCAGAATCAGCCTTTAAAAGTAATTGCCAAAACACCCTCCTGGGCGGCTCTCACATACTTTAAAAACACACCAGAAGCAGCAACAGGTCCTGGATCAGAGATGGAGAAGCCATTTCCTTACAGCTATGTCAGCAGCAACCTCAGCACCCCATCCCACGCCAGAGGGCTCTTGGGTTTCAGGTAGTCATCTGATGGCCACTGCAGCAGCAGGACTGATTTGAGACACCACCCAGGAAAATCCAAAGCACTGGATCCTGCCTCTGCCCTAACAGGGGGTTCTGCCCCACGGAGAGCTAGTAGGGCAGAGATGTCCTTGTGGAGGACTAGAAGCCACACTTGGAGTCTCTCTCTGCCTGCCCCACTTAAGGAGGTGCTGAGCAGGCCCTTGTGGGAGGCTGGGAGCCTAAGAGAAACGTGCCAAGCAGGACACAAACACCCTCTGGGCAGCTGTTTCACCCCCTGCCTTGGCTCTCTGCTCAGTTCCTGGAATGCTTGGATTTGGTGAAAGACGGAAGAATCCAGTGCCTCTTTCCTGACCAGCTATAGAAGCCTGATTTAGGTGACACATGCATGAGAGATGGAGAAAGAAGAGGGAAGGCACAGGACAAAGCAAGGGACTCTCAACCATCTCTCCTCTGACCAGTGAGCAAGAGATTACACAAGTTACCATGGACTTGGTTTTAAATCCTGGCTCTGTCTCATATAAGGTATGTGGCCTTGGGCCTCAGTTTCTTTATCTATAAAATAGGAAGACTAACATTATCTGTTTCACAGAGCTGTGAAGATGACAAGGAGCTCAGGATGCATCCTGCCTTAGTAAACTCTAAGTGTCAGCTACTAGTCATTAAGTACAAAGAACTTTCATATCCTTATCTCAGTCTCAATCTCAAAATGTACATATGGAAAGAGACCATAGAGATTTCTTCTCATTCCAGAGGTCACACAGAGGTAACGGCAAGGCCAACCCTGGGAAACAGCCTTTCTGGGACTCCACTACACCAATCAGTCAGTCTGTCTGTCTGTCTGTCTCTCTCTCACTCTCTCTCACTCACACACACACACACACACACACACACACGAGCAAACTCACTGGAGTTGGTCAACCAATTCCTTCCTTCCTTCCTCCTGTGGCTGGCCCCTGTAGGACGACTGGAAGAAGTCAGCCAGGAAATGCTGCCAGTCTGTTCTACCTCTAGGAACACTGACCTGCTTCTCCCATAGCCCTCAGCATCACCTGGGACCAACTAGCACAGGTGTGCCCACCTGGAGAGTGCTGTGTTAGAAGCTGGGACACTCGGCTTCTGCCCCACTTCAGCCTCTCCAATAGCTCTTTGGTCTTGCCTAAAGCATAACCTTTCTTCAGTGCGGTTCCCCCACAGGTCAATCGGAAAAGGTCCACACCTCAAGATGCCTTTCCAAGTGGCTTCAGCTTACCTGAAGCTTGAACTCAAAGGCACTAAATGCTAGGAACAGTGCCTGGCCCATGGGAAGTGCTTCATAAATATTGTCTGTGGTCATCACTAGGTAAGCAAGGGTCATTGCTCTGTTCATTCATACTGAGATTTTAGAAATTACTTTCAGAAGCCACAGGATCTTTAACAAATACCAAAACTGGGTTCCTCCAGGGGACTCTTCCTGCTCAGGGCTAAATAGGCAGTTGGGGCCACTGCTGTGCTTAGCTGGCTCTTCTCCAGGGACACCTGTCAGAATCACGGGGAGCATTTGGAACATGCGCAAGCCTGGCCCACCTGCTCGTGCTGATTCACTAGGACCCAGGTGGGGTCTATATTTTTAGTAAGTGTCACAGGAGAATCTGATGTGTGTCCCTGGCCCAGACCTGATGTCTAAAGGTTGCCAGCGGTCCCTGACTAACCCTTCCAGAACCAGAAGGTGACAGAGCCAGTCTCCTTGGCCCCTTCTCCCACCATATCTCACTGGCTCAGTGTCTCTGCTGGGTTTCAGAAGACTTGTGCCCCAAGGGCGTGGTTTTCCTTTCTAGGGGCACTTGCTCTATTCTACCATTGAAGCAAAAGACCCAAGCCTGCTGTCTCTTCCTATAGGTCACTGTTCCTGTGGAGGAGAGGCCCTAGCCCCACTTTGCTGTGGAAACAAGAGCTGGGATCCACCGTTTCGGGCAGGCGTTTCTGCAGGCTTATGTTACGCAGTTTGAGATTTTCCATGAATCTGCTTGACTCTCACTGGGGCTGGAGCCACATTTGCTTCCTGAGAACAGTGCAGGAGATAAAAGAAGGTATAGAATAAAAAAAGTGTAGGAGCAAAGTCTGATGTGGGGACAGGGAGGGCTAGGAGTACCTGGGAAGGGAAAGGAAACGTCTGGAGGGTCCACCCAGAGATCAGGTCCACAGGCCATCTGCAACTTCCCACCAGAGAAGGCTTGCATACTTGCTAGAGTTCCCATTCTGTAGCACAGACCACTCAGACCCCAGGGGCCAGGCACTCTACTGGACAAAGAAACTGCTGGTTGGCCTCTGGTCCGGAGAGGTTTCCAGTTAGTTCCTAGTCAACTTCTCCACTTTGATTTCTAGTAGTCCTTCATAAGAATCTGCCTGTTAATGAGATCATCTGCATCCAGTTGGGAAACTATTCCTCCATTTCCAAGGAGGGAGAGAATCCTGTCAGGGCCACACCCAATCCCATGACCCCAAGACTAGTGAGTTAATGCTGTGCTGCTCCAGCTGGCTGGCCTGAGACAAGGATGAAAACAGCTTTCTCTGTTGCTTTTCGTGCTTTCTCAATGTTGTACCCCAAAACCACAAGCAACAAAACATAGCTTAAAATGCCTATTTTTTCTTCAAACCCCATTTATTTTTTTCTCGTTATTAGAATTCCCTAGAAGAAATCTGAGTCTCACTGGGCTCATTAATTCTCAAAGCAAGCACAGAAGGTAAGAGAACGCAGCACACAGTCATCTCAGATCTTCACTGTGGTCATTTCTGAGAGACCGAGCAACTGTTCAGAGGATTTAGACTTCAGGCACTCTTCACAGTAGGTACATGGCTTCCTGGCCTCTCCCATCCCCAGATGCCCAGGCGCCAGGCAGAACTGCAAAAGCCCCAAGGCACATGCTACTTGCATTTACAGATAAAATCCCACCCCAAGTCACACTGGCACAAAGAAAGGGTCTGTGTAGCAAGGTCATGAGGTTGATCCTCCCAGAAGGCCCAAGCCTTCACATCAGTGTCCCCTCTGACCCCTGGCCACCTGTCTTTAACAATAAAACCCACATGACTGTGTGCTACTTGCATTGTGTCCTGGGAATGGGGAGGGCCTGAGTAGCAGTGGTCTGGCTGTGTAAAAAAAGACTTTATTATCAATCACCCACTAAGTACCAGGCATTATAGACACGTCGATATCAATATTCCTACTGCACAGATAAGTCACTCAGAACACTAAAGTGATGTGTCAAGTCTCATTGTGACAGGGACAGAAAGGATTTGCACCCAGGCCTGAAGCAACCAATTTTGCTTGTGAATGAATTCTTTGAAGTAACAATGAACACTTTGCTGCCCTTGCAACCACCCCCATCCCAAAATGGGAGTAACAGACAAGACCCCCAATTACCCCAAACTAGCAAGACGACACTTGAAGAGAAAGAAAAGGATGTGTTTTGTATATAAATATGTACATAATTACATATTATCTTTCTTCCCAAAACTTTGTTCCAAACACTTCTATTAATGAATTTTCCACAGAATGGCCAGGAGTTATCAATTCCCCTTGCTTAGAAATGTAACTAATACAGTATTTACTGTTTTTTTTAAACATTCTTTCAAATTTTACTCATCCTGACTGGGGGCTAGAACAGCAACAGTGTTTGTAAGTCAAACTCAGCGGCAGTTCAGAACTGCGGAACTCCCCGCCCCAGGATGTCAGGCATTTCAAACTTCACTGCTGAGTTAGCAGTACTCCCATGAGCAAACACAAGCTCAAGTCACCCCACAGGCCACTACCCACTCCAAGGTAGGGGGAGGGAGAACTCCAAAGGAGACACAGAAGTGAGCCTCAGCTGCCATAAAGAGGCCAAGACTGAAGAAGGGGGAAGGAGGGAAAGGAGCCAGTGGGGCGGAGGAGCCAGCCACAAACAGGTAGCCTTGATCCTTGAGAGCAAGTTAAGGAAGAATGCCCCAATAAGACAACCTAAGCCCTGGCTGGTGTGGCTCAGTGGATGTGAGTGCCTACTCGATTCCCAGTTCGGGCACGTGCCTGGGTTTTGTGCCAGGTCCCCAGTTGGGGGCACATGAGAGGCAACCAATGGATGTATCTCTCACACAGATGTTCTCCCTCCCTTCCCCTCTCTCCCTAAAAGTAAATAAAATCTTAAAGAAAAAAAAATCGGTCTGAGCTTTTCAAGTTATAGGCCTAGTTACAACTACAGTGAAAGGTGCTTGGACTTTTCCAAGACAAAATAAGGCAGAATTTCTCCCTCATAGGGAGAAGGTAGAAGCCAGAAAAAGCTGCCACTATCCTAAAATTCAGGGATGGTCAGCTGCAGGAATATGTTCAGTTGCACAGCTGAGAAGACAGACCCAGGTGTACTCATCCTCTCCCTGAAAGGAAGGGACATCAGGTCTCATGGAAAAGAGAAAAGGTCCACAAGGCCCTGACTCCCCAGAAGGGCCTATGGGTCACTCTGAGCCTTGGAAGAGGCTGCCTCTACCTCTCATTTCACACTGGGAGGTTCTAGGGGGTGCCTGTTCCCTTGACTTCCCCACCTAACCACAAAACCCACAGCACAACCTCCCAGCAATGGGGCGACACCCTCATATGGGGCTGCAATAAATGGCCATTCGCTGGTCAAACTGGTACTAACTTCTTTTTTACTTTGAATATTACACACAACCCTGACCTGGCTGTACCAGGAAGCCATTTCACCCATCTCTCTGGGAAGAGGATCCAACTTTGGCCCAGTTATCATCTCTGCTTGGGGCAGCTTTCCTCTACTCCCCCTGCAGTAACTCCTTTTGAATCATCAACACACCCAGCCAACCTTAAAGCTTTGAGAGTGCTACAATGAACAAACATACAAATAAATAAAAAACACAACCCTGAAAGGACAACAATTTCACTAAAAAACCACTCAAACTAGAAGCAACTTGTGTTTTTTTTCCCTAGAACTTTATTTATTAATAAATTGCCTTACAATTCTTCACCTTTTTCCAAAGGAAGGCAGGCCTAGAGATGAGGTGCTATAGAGGAGGGAGGGCAAGAAGTTCGTAAAGTAGCTGATTAAAACATTGCTCCCTATCTCCACTTTCTAAAAAAAATATATGCAGGATTTGTTTGTAAATGATGAGGGACTTAGAAGGCTGGCTTGCTGGTTGCCCAAGCAGCCCAGGAAAAAAGTATGTCTTCTCTGGAATGCAATCAAATCACGTGGGGGAGAGAAAGAGAGACCCATGGCTGCTGGCTTAAGAATTCAGATTCCTCCAAGGATAAGTCGGAAGGGCAAGTACACAAAAAAAGGAAATGAAAAACGTAACTCCAAGAAAATCCAACCAGCATCAACAACTAACCACTGTCAGGAAGCCAGCTGCTTTGCTTGCTGCTGCCATCTATTCTCTCCCTGCCATTCGCCCTGATGAACCCTCAAGTTCTGATTTGTGAGAAGTCCCTCCAGCAGCCCAGCTTTCCCTCACTCCTGGTGTTGTGTCCTCACCGGGAAGGCACCCTCCCGAGCCCCTACGGAGGAGAGGACATGAGTGAGGAAGCACAGGGTTGGTCTTCCCCTTCTCATCAACATTTCCAGTCTCTGGAATCCTTCCGCACCCAACTTTCTTTAGCTTTGGCTAGCTCCTGAGTCCTTTCCTGGGGTGAGGATGGAAAAGAGAGTGAAGTTATCAACACAGAAAGCCTCGCCTCCCTTCTTCTGCCCTCAGCACAGCTGAGAAGCCAGTAGAGGGGTGAAGTTGCAGCCTGGGTCATACAGACTGGTTACTGATGCAGCCAGAAGAGCAGGGAGTCAGGGACTTTGGAGGGGCTGAGATCCGAGTAGGCCAAGTTGTCCCCTTTCTCAGGAGAGACTCGTTGAAAGAACAACTAGTGACAGAGGAAGCTCCCACGAGGAGAATTTGGGAAAGGCTGACACCACCAGCCCAGCTTCTTTGCCCCTAGGCAAGTTGGCGGAGCTCCTTAGGGCCCTGAACCCCACGAATAAGTGATCTGCTATTAATGGTACCAAATGAGGGGATTGGGGGACAACACGGAGACCTCGCAGGTGTCCCCCCCCCCCCCCCGACCAAACTCTAGGCCTCCATGTGTTACACTGCAGCACTAGCCCTTCACTCCCCGTTCTGAGGCGGGGGTGAGGTCCAGGGAAGGGTAGTAGCTCTGAATTCGGTCCCAAGAGTGTGCTCTCCCCAGGATAGGGCCAGGTGGCCTCAGTCCGGGAAGTTCTCCAGAAAAAAATGACGCTAGTCCTCCTTACACCCCGCGGAAATTCTGTTCGCTCTTTTAGACACATTCCTCAAGGCCCGAAGAAGAACGTGGGGGGGGGGGAGTTTCGGGGCCTCCACCATAACCCAACTCAAGAGAGATCCCACCCTCGGGTCCTAACCTTTCTCCCACCCCGGGAGAGGCCTCGGCTTCATCTCCCTCCGGTCCCCAAGCCCACCCCAGCGAAGGGCCCCCTGCAAGCCCCCTGGCATCTCCACCTGACCCTCTGGAAGGCGGGGGCCGCGAGCCGAAGCCTACAAGACAACTCGCTCTTTTTCGCTGCGCGATTCAGAAACACGCTGGGTCTGATGCCATCGGCGAATTATGTAACCAGGGACACCGCTCCCGGGCTAAACAAACGCGGCTCTGTGTGCAGAGACGGCCCCGGGGAAGTGCATCGGGGCGGGGAGGGGCTCAGGCCGGGCCTCGGGGTCGGGCTGGTTTGCTCAGCGAAAGTGGCGGGAGGCGGCCGTACGAGAGCCCCGCGCCGCCAAGGTCCCGGGCCCAGCGCAGGGCCGCGGGCAGCCAGATCTGGTCCACCAGGGCTCGGCCCCTCCCCCATCGCGGCCGCCCCCGCCCCCGCCTCCGAGCTGTGAACTTGGTCCCAAGTCTTGGTGGACGCCGACACCGCCCGCAGCCTGGGCGACCAGGGACTAGGGGGGTGCCCGAGGAAGTGCTGGACTCCAGTTCCGGCTCCATTCCAGCTCGGGACCCCTCCGTTCCCTTCACCACTCCTCTCTCCTCAGTCTTAGGGCAGCGTGCGTTGTAGCGCGGAAAAGTGACGACCCACCCCCCAACTCAGGAGGGAAGGGACGCGGGTGGACTCCTGCTTCCAGCGGTACCCCTTAGTCTCTTCCTGGGGGGAGGGGGTGCAAAACGGAGTGACAGCTGCGCAGATGACGCCCCTCCCCCTCGGGCGCCCGGAGTCCGGGGCCCGCGCAACCCCTACGGGGGTCTGAGTATGCACCCGGATGCGGGGGAGGATGGACTCGGGGGTCAGGTCGGAATCGCCCGCTCTGAGCCTAGTGGGTGGGGGGCCAGGACTCGGCTTCCGGGCTGCGTTAGCCCCCTTCCCGATCGGGGGCGACGCAAAGTTTTGGGAAGTTGCTTGCCCCTACCTTGCTTGGTAAGCACCAGGGCGTCTTCCCTCCGCGCCTGGGTGATGATGGAGCCGTGTTCCATCTAACAATCCCGCGGGCCCGGGCTGGCTGGGCGGGAGGACGGGCGAGCGCGCAGGCTGGGCTGGGCTGGGGGGCCTGGGCGGGGGCCCGCTCCGGCTCCTGCTCGCGAGACTCGGACTCCCACAGCTGTTCACATCCCTGCTCTTGTTCCCTCCCTGGCCCACGAAGGGAGGCGGCCTGTATGGAGAGCGGGCGGCCCGGGCAGCAGCTTCCCCGGGTGCCCCTGGCCCCGATCCCCCGGCGGCAGCTCCGGGCTCCTCAGTTTGGGTCCAACATGGAGAATCCGGAGCGAAAACAAGAGGAGGAAATGGGACACGGGGCGGTTTCCAGGCTCCCCCCTCCCCTCCGTACTCCAGATAAACAACCCGCGGCTGCAGCGCCCACCCCCGCGCGCCTCCCGGTTCCGGACTCGGCCTCTCCACGGCCCACCAGCGCCTCGCGTTGCGGAGCACCGTCCTAGGCCTCAGGACCCTCTGTCAATGAGCAGCCGGGGCTGCGGAACATCCGGAGCTTTGCTATTTCGTTACAGAAAAAGCGACTCCCCGAGGGGGGTGGGGTGGCAGGCGGGCAGGCTGGCAGGGGAGACTTGAAACCGCTCGAGCGCTCCAATTGGCCCTCTCGGAGAAAAGGGGAGTGGCCCCTCCTTACTATGCGGTGCGAGGACCCAACAACATTCCAGTCGCCACGGCCACGCCTCCGGGCCACTCCCCTTTCGTCCCGCTGCTGCCTCCTAGTCTGCTCGGCCACACCCCCTTCCCAACAACTTAAAAGGACACTCCAAAGCTCATGTTTCCCTACTCTGTGGTGGGGAGTTCTGGTTCGTGTGTCTGTTCTCGGGTAACCAGGGTAAGCTGCGAAGCCTAACTCAGGTCTGCCCGTGATGGGAGGGTTCAGAGCAGCTTTCTTACTTCCTGCTTGGCCCTCGAATCGTGGACCCAGTATTTCACATAAAAGAGAACCACCATCGAATCCGGAAAGACAAATGCGGGACTGCAGAGTATCAGCGCTGGAACTGACTTCGTAATATCTGACCCTTACTTCATATGAGACGTGAGGTGCAGGGATGTGCTCAAAGCCACTATTTGCATTCAGGATTTCACCTTTCTCCCCTTCCTCCAAACCCAGTCCTGCCTCCTTCAATATCCCTTGTGCCCTTAGTACCAGCCTCAATTTAGATGGATGGAGGTCTCTAAGGAAGAGCTTCAGGCCCATGGACTTTTGCTGGCCCCCCTTCCTTGCTCTTAGGCCCCAGGCACCCTTCGCTAGCTATGGGTCCTGGATTCCTGTAGCTCAAGATGAGGGATATACATTTGTCCCCAAGAATTAGGAGCTTCAGCAAGGCAAGTTTCAGCTCTGTATCAGGTCTTTTCCCATGAGCTACGTCTGCCCAAAGGTGACATACACTGCCTTGGGAGGAAGGAAACTGTTAAAAGTCAAGTCTGGCAAGAAGAGTGATGTAGAGTAAGATTGCACTGGGTGACTTCTGAGCTGCCCAACCCTAAGTCTATGATTCAGTGGAACTCACCCTGCCAAGGAAGAGGTTTTCCAGAAAGGTCAGGACTTTTCTGGTCCCTGAGGAGTGAAGGTAGCTAATGGCCTTCATGCTGCAGTCCCCATTGCCTACCATGCACCAGTCTCACTGGGGGTTGGGGGACAAGCAAGTTCTCTCTCAAATACCTGCTCCCCACGAGTGTATGTGTGTGCGCCTCACCAGTTCTGATGTGTGCCTGTTCCTTCTGTTCCTACACACACACACACACACACACACACACACACAAAACCTTTTTACATAACATTTTAATGGGAATGCTGTTTTTCCAAGATGAGAGTTGTTACAGAAGATCTGAATGATGCTTATGTAACTTGAAACACTGAGTTTGGGTGGATCCCAATTCATTAACAGAAGGAAAAAGGGAGAAATTCTCACATATTTATTTACCTCCCACCATTAACAAAATATCATTAAAACAATATAATTCTTAAGGTAAATCTTCAATAGTCAGGCTTCTAGGGGGTCTTTTTGGGTCCTGCCCCCACCCTCTTGCAAGGCAGCTGAGTTGCAGTGGGAGGGGGATCATAGACAGGAGCAGGGGGTTGAGGACTGAGGGGTACCGGCTACCCCAGCTCTGCAGTGTTGGAAGGACACTCTACATCTCTACCCTTCCCATTTCCTTATCCATAGAGGCAATCTCTCCCTAGTTTATAGTTTACAAAGTACTTTCACTTATATTATCTGTCTCTTCTTTGGGTCTGACGGGAAATGCCCATTTTCTAGATGAGGACACAGGGTATGGAAAAGTTAATGGACTCATGTAAGGTTTCAGCTTATTAAGAAGAATAGGCAGGACTAGAAGTTGTCTTTAGGCTTTAAGACTAGAACTCTTGACATTTGACCACAGCTCCTTTCCTATGTATAGGATGGAGGAGGTACTAAGAACTCTGGCTGCATCATGTCTTCTGGGAAGCCCTTCCAGATACCCACTCTCACGTCAGGACTTTATAGCCCCCTACATACTCTCTCAGAGCACTAAGCATCATGTCTAACAACTGTTAGTTTGCTTATTGGCTTCCCAACCAGAAGATGATGGATTGAGACTAGAGACTGTATTATTCACTTAACAGTCTCTTGTGCCTAGTGTAGTGCCTGACGCAGAGCAGGCAGCCTTTATGTGTTTGCCGCATGAGTCTTGATTCTGTGCCTTACTCAGTGTGCTGTCACCCAGGAGTTCAGTGACCCATTGCAAGAAACACATTTTATATTGTGAAAAAGCTGAAATAAGTTTCACGGGGACAGTACTTATACTTGCTCTATGCATGCACCCTGACATTTTCTATTGTATTTATTGCATTCTACTTTATTTTTAAAAGGATTGTATTTATTTTTAGAGAGGGGAAGGAGAGAAAGAGAAGGAGAGAAACAGTGTGTGGTTGCCTCTCGCATGCCCCCCACTGAGGTTGCACAGCCTGCAACTCAGGCATGTGCCCTGAGTGGGAATCGAACTGGGGACCCTTTGGTTCACAGGCCAGCACTAATTTACTGAGCCACATTAGCCAGGGCTCTCTTTCATTTTTTTTAAGATTTTATTTATTTATTTTTAGAGAGGGGAGGGGAAGGAGGAAGAGAGAGATAGAAACATTAATGTGTGGTTGCCTCTCGGCGTGGCCCCCACTGTGGACCTGGCCTGCAATCCAGGCATGTGCCCTGACTGGGAATCGAACCTGCAGCCCTTTGGTTTGCAGCCTGCACTCAATCCACCGAGCTATGCCAGCCAGGGCTTCTTTCATTTTTTAAAAGGTGCTGGCCACAACCCTCTTCAGTTGATTTCATGATCCACCTCCATGTTGTGATCTACAGTTGGAACACTACTTTTGTCACCGGTTTGCTGTGGATACCTTCTGTATGTGGGGCTCTACCTGTTCCTGAAAGGTGTAGAGGAGATGGCCCTCAAGCACCTCTTGCTCAGAGGTCAAAAAAAGGTTTATGTGTAAGAAAGCAGACAGAAACCCTTCCAAGACCATAGACACAAACAAGGCTGTGAACAGAACTCAGGGTGGGGGTTGGGATGAGGCTGGGGGGTGGTATTAGATGAGGGAAGGTCTCAGAGGCCTGGTGAGGACCTTTGTGTCCAGCAACTATAAAGGCAGCGATGGCCCGGAACCCCAAAACACAGGTAGGCAGTGACTCTTGATGCCATGTCCTTCTCACTGCCCTGTCCCCAGATTATGGGTCTTCAAGACAGAAAGTTTTCTGGGTGTCATGATAGGCCTCTTTTATACAGTTAGGAGGATGGGGGACATGGGAGGCAAGTGAACATTCTAATTTCTGCCTGAAACAGTGTTGTAAATAAACTCCTGCCTCCAGGTCCTGGGACAGTTGCTGACTGTGTGACTTTGGGTGGGCTGGTTAATTAGGTTAGAGCAAGGGTGTCAAACTCATTTTCACTGGGGGCCACATCAGCCTCATCAGCCTCTCGGCTGCCTTCAAAGGGCCAAATATAATTTTAGGACTGTATAAATGTAACTACCCCTTAACAGTTAAGTGAGAGCTTGGTGCTGCCTGTGGGTAGAAACAAGGTGCCAGCCTGGATAAAACAAGGTAGAGGGCTGGATTTGGCCCTTGGGCCTTGTGTTTGCCACCTGTGGGTTGGAGGGTTAAAGCCTAAGCCAGGGCTCTCTAGGCAACAACTCTCCCAAGAGAAAGCTATGGACTGTCTCTCTGGTCACCTCTCCACTACATTCCTTTACCTCAGCTGGTGGGACGCAGTTTGGAAACAGCATTCCCCACACCCCAGTGCAAGAAGTGAGGTGGCGAGGGTACAGCTCAAAGGAGGGCCAGTCCACCTGTGTCCCATGGCTACTCAAGTTGGACTGGGTGTTCCTGAGCCATGGTCTGGGAAGGGGAAACAGCACTGGAATCTTCTGTGGGAGTTGCATGTTTGCTTCAGGACTCTACCCCTTTCCCCACAGAAAATGAACATAGGGTTCGACTGATAGACACCTTTCATGACCTTCTGATGTCATTGAAATGTTCCATTAAAGTTAAAACTTTTTTATTACAAACAGGACACATGTTTTCTTGGTTTCTCTGACTGTTCCTGAGAGTCTCACTTCCGCTTTATATTGTAATTGGGAAGGTGGGGTCTCAGCCCCAGGGTTCTGGAGCCCTGTGCCCTCCTGTCACATGGTTTGTGACCATTCTGACTGCTCAGGGCAAGGCCCTGGTATTGAGGTGGGGTGGGCTGAGGAAGGAGACCCAGTGACAGTGACCAAATAGCTGTGGGACTGCCAGATACTGGTGCTGGGGAAGAAGGCAGAAGCCTGTGGAAGTAGGTATAAGCTTCTCTGTAGGGCAGCCTGGGAAACCTCACTGGGGCTTCAGATTTGGGATAATGCATTCTGCAAGGTGCAGGCATGCTCATCATCCTATCCCTACCACTTAGTTACTTAACCTCTTGATTAAGTTTCCTCATATTGAAATGGAGATAAGAGGAGTCTACTTCATAGGTTATTGTGAACATTGAAGATTCAATGAGATAATATATTTCATCTAATGAGATAGCACCTGAAACACTGGAAGTGCTCAATAAATACCACTCTCACCATTAATCATTCCTCCAAACCTGTCCCTTCTGCATCCATCATATGCCAAGTTCCCCAAACCAAAGCCTGAAGTCACCAAAGACTCTTCCTCCCCACTCGTAACTACTCCAAATCTGTCCTGAAGGTCAATGGCTCTTTCCCTCATGACTATTCGTGTGGCAGTTTTGTTCTTTCCGTTTCTACTGCTGCTATCTCAGGGGAGTCTGGCCATAGGCTCCTAATCAACTTCTTTTCTTCTCTAGGTCCCAAATCCAAATCCATCCCCAGCTCTCCTAGGAGAGGCAAATCTGATCCTGCCTGTATGTAATGATTCAGCAATTCCCCCAAGACTTTCAGGACCAAGCTCTGATACTAGATCTGGCTCCTGTTGGCTTACCTGCTCCATGTCCTACCCCTTCCCCACGTCCTACCCCTTCCCCACAATTCACACCTTCTGTCTAGAGGAACTGAGCAGCCGGGAATCTTTGATGCCCTGTGCCTGCACATTTTTACACAGGCAGTTCTCTGCTTGGATACACTTCCCTCTCCTGTGTGATGACTCCTCACCCTTGAAAATACAATTCAGCCCTGGCTGATGTGGCTCAGTGGATTGAGCACAGGCCTTGGAAACACAAAGGACTGCTGGTTTGATTCCCACTCAGGGTGCATGTCTGGGTTGTGGGCCTGGTCCCCAGAAGGGGGTGGGCATGAGAGGCAACCACATATTGATGTTTCCCTCCCTCTCCTTCTCCTTCCCCTCTCTCTAAAAATAAATAAAATCTTTAAAAGCCCTTAAAAGCCCTGGCTGGTGTACAGCGGTCACTGATTCAATTCCCTGTTCTGTTCCCTGTCCCAGCACATGCCTGGGTTGTAAGCCAGGTCCCCAGTTGGGGAAGTGCAAAAGGCAACCTGGTATCGATGTTTCTCTCACACATCTATGTTTCTCTTCCTCTCTTTCTCTCTCCCTTCCCCTCTCTCTGAAAAATAAATAAAACCTTAAAAAAATACAATTCAGGTGCTACCTCTTCCTCACTCCCTCCCGGGTTCCAGCCTGACTTCGATGCTCCTCTGTGCTCCTGTATTTACGTTCTGGTTTACTTGACTGTTCCCCCACCCCAGTGTGTCAGCTCCTTGAGGGCAGGGACTGTCCTTTTTTAAAATCCACACCTCTCATGCCTCTCTGTTGGAGCCTGGCACACAGCAGGCTCCGTTGAAAAGCAGTCCCAGCAAACACCTTCCTCTCTGGGCATGGGCCACTGAGGCAGGGAGGCTGGGAGGCAGAACGCCGGCCTCCTAGGCACTTTCTCCACCAACCAGCACCGGAGAGTCCCAGACGCGGAGCTGAGGCGCGAAGCCTCACCACCACCACCACAGGTACAGGAGTCACGTCCTACCTCATTAGGGCTTTGTGAAACTGAAAGACTTCACCTAGGAGTTTAGAAAGGGAGCATGGGGTGCATGCACTCGCAGCAGGGCACATTCTCGACCTCCCATCCCGCGGACACTGTTCCAGAATGGAAGATAGGGACAAATGGAACTATTTGGAGCGGGAGCCGGCGGGCCTGCCTAGGATTCCCGTCTCCCTGGATCCTGGCTCCTCGGCAGCACAGCCTCCCCCTCCCCCCACCTAGTCCTGGGCGGACACGTGACCTGCGCCCCTAGCAGCCACTAATCGCCTGGCTCCAGCTCTTCGCCTAAATAGGGAAGCTACTGGAGCAGATCGAGTTTCTCGGCCGGTATTTACAGGTTCCCTGGACCAAGCCAAACCTCCTCCTTCCCTTGCTACCCCGGGCTAGAGCGCTGGGGAAAGGAGAGACGGGCCCCTCCTACACCCCACCCCCACACCTCCAGCCCTCCCGGCCCCAGCGCGGCCGCTCCCTCCCTCCCCGAGGTTCAGCTGGCCCCTCTAGGGGCTCAGCTTAGGTCTCTGCATTCCTAACCGCGGGCGGCCCTTTGAGGTCTGGTGGTGCTGTGGGGGTGGGGCGACAGGAAGTCCCTGACCCAGGCTGGCGACTTGGAGGTTTGCAGTGAGGTGGATTCTGGTCCCTTCTCCCCAGGCCTCGCTGGGGCCAGATTCGTTTTGGCTCCTAGAGCTTTGGTAGTGATGCATGGTGGGTTTTTACCCTCTAGTGCTTACTCTGTGTCTGGCTCTTGCCTAACACTCAGGCTTCTTACCTCCGGTCCTCCCTGTGCCCCAGGCAAGGGCCACATGCCTTTCCAGTGGAAGAATTGGCCAGGAGTCACCAAGGCTTGCCAGTTTGAAGGGCTAGAATCTCAGCTCTTGGCCTGCAAAATGGACACGGAGGTGATAAAACTGGGTAGAACCAGTCGCTCAGTTTAGGCCAAGATCTAACCTTGTCAGGCCAAAGCAAGAGCTAACCGTGTCCCCTCCATTTAACCTGGGTCCCAGGCCTCCAAGAGCTGTACTTTGGCCCCCGACAAGGAAACTGAGAGGAGACTGATTTCCTTTCTGCCTGGGCAGACAGATAGTCACTAACCTGCTCACTTTAGACACAGACGGGCGCTCTATGCTGGAGCTGCCCCTGGTCACACGAAGGGGCCCTGGCTTCTTTATGGGATCGAGGCAGGAGTGCGTAGACTGTAGTTGAGGCACTGGCCATTGCCATTGCCCAATTTCCTGAAAAGTATGACCTTGTCGGACAGAGAATAGGCAGAATGGAGATGGCAGAAGGGAGGCATATTTTGGATGAAGGCAGAGGTATGAATTTTTTGCGAGTCATTAATTCCCTCATTCTAATATTTATTGAGACCTTACTAAGTGTGAGTCCTTATATTTAGCCATTTGCATAATCATTGACTATTTTACTACACCAGGCCTCATCCTGAGGATAGATCCAATAAGACAGGGTTGCTGCCCTCATAGAGCTTACAGTTTAGTGGGCATGCCAAACATACGAGGGGCACTTACAGTACAGTGTGCTCAGAGCGACGATGGGAAGCACAGTTGCGTGAAAGCGCAGGGAAAGTGCACTTTTGTCCTGATCAGGTTGGAGAGGAGAATGGGTGTGGAGGAAGTGTTATTTAAGGTAAGGTCTAACTACAAACCATAATCAGTCTGTTGTGGTGAAAATGAAGGAGGAAAGAGTTACCTTCTAGGTACAGGGCACAGTGTGTGCAAAGTCCCAGAAGACGATCTGGAAACTGACAGTTCAGTGGGGCTGGGGTACAGCCACCTTGTCATGGCCAATGGAGCAGGAGGAGATGGAGAGACTATGTCTGGGAGAGGAAGCTGGCTTCGCTGACGAGGGGTGCCCAACTGGGGGACGGCAAGAGTGGAGAAACCCCTGCTCCTTTGGGTTCAGCATGCTGTAGTGGAGGATGTGACACCTCCTTTGATAGATGCTTTATACAATTAATATTTATTTTTATAAAGATAATGCATACACATAGAAATCAAGTAGTTCTAAAGTACAGGGCTTGTAACAAACATAGAAGTCCCCCTGGCCTTTCTCCCAATCTTTTATCTTGCTCCCCAGGGGTGACCACTTCTGCTGCTTCTGCTTGTATTTCATTCTGTATTTCTAAATAATATATGTAGTGCCGTTTTGGATTCATCTGTCTAATTTCTTGGCTTCTCATTTTGGTAGATGACAATTTTGATTCTCTTACGAGCTTCTCCCTCATCCCCATTTTGTTTATATAATTTATAGTTAACTGTATGTTCAGTGACTCCATTATTGACTTTGAAAATATTGTTTACTTTTGAGGCAAGTGTTCTGATTACATTTCCTTTGCTAACATAACTTTCTGTTGTATGCTCTGTTTACATTTCCTTCCTTGTACAACTTTTTTGTTTTTCCTGGAGTAAATGGCCTCAGTTTTGTTTATCCTCACCCAAGGATATATTTTTTATAATTAATTTGAGAGAGAATGAGAGAGAGTGAGAGAGAGAGAGGGATGGAGAGAGACATTGCTTGGTTGTCCCCCATGCATGCCCCGACCAGGAATTGAACCTGCAGCCTAGGCATATGCCCTGACCGGGAATTGAACCCACATCTTTTTAGGGGTATGGGACAACACTGCAACCAACTGAGCCACCTGGCCAGTGCTAATTGCCTCATTTTTTTATTTGTTTTTTTTTAAAGATTTTATTTATTTATTTATTTTTAGAGAGGGAAGGGAGGGAGAAAGAGAGAGAGAGAGAGAAACATCAATGTGCGGTTGCTGGGGGCCGTGGCCTGCAACCCAGGTATGTGGCCTGACTGGGAATCGAACCTGTGACACTTTGGTTCGCAGCCCGAGCTCAATCCACTGAGCTACGCCAGCCAGGATTTGCTTGTTGGTTTTTTTTTTTTTTTTAATCTCTGTCTCCACCTTCCCACACCTTTCAACAGTTCTGTAAAATGCCTTCTTAGTATAATTATGCATATGGCCAAACCTGTCATGTAATCTTACCGGTTCTGTTTTGGTTTTCCATGGAGACATTTGTCCTGGTACGCTTTTCTCTGGAGGTGCTGCTCTCCAGACCAGCACACTTGCTACCTTCAGACTTACCATTGCCAGTAGTTTAGAATTCCCTTTGCCTTTTCCTCTTTCAGGGACCCAGTGTCTTCCTTTTTCTCAGTTTATTCTCTTGTTTGGATGAAGCACATTCTCCAGTAGCTTCCTGAGAAAGTGTGCCTGGGAGATAACATTTCATAGAGTTCTGTATATCTCAGAGGTCTTCATCCCACCCTCACCAAGGAGGAATACTTTTGGCTGGGTATAGAATTTTAGGTTGAAAATTCTTTTTCTTCAGAATTTTGAAGACATTGCTCCTTTGCTTTTCAGCTTCTAATTTTGCAGCTGGGGAGTCTCATGCTATTTTGATTCCTGAGACTTTGAATTCATCTCCCCCAATCTCACCACCCCACTTTTAGGATTTTCTCTTTTCTCCCTGATACATTGAAATGTCACAGTATATTGGCATGGGTCGTTATTCGTTCATTTTTCTAGGCACTTGAGAGTTCTTTTTAATCTGTGTTTTTCCGAGTGTGGTCCCTGGACCAGCACGGTCAACATCACCTGTGGGGAAATGTGAGAAATGCAACTGTGGAGCCCTGCCCACATCTACCGAATCAGAACCGGAACCGGGGACAGGGCCCAGCAATGCATACTGAACAAGCTCTCCGTGTTCTGATTCATGCTAAATTTTAAAAACCTCTGTTCTAACAGTTTAGGCCCTTTTGTTCTCCGAGGGTTGTTTTTTTCTTTTTTAATTTCTTTGAAATTTCTGCAACTCCTATTATTTGGAATACTGGACCTCTTGGATTGATCTTCCAAGTCTTTTATTATTTTTCTATTGACCATTTTTTCTGTTTTCTTAATCTTAATTAAGATTTCCTTAAAGTTATACCCTAATCCATTTACTATGTCGTTATGAACTTTTATTTTAAAATTTTTTTTCAAGAGTGTTTTCATGTTCCCTGTTTTTTCTTTTCTTCTAAAAATGGCTTTCCCTGACTGGTGTGGCTCAGTCGGTTGTGCATCCTCTCACAAAGTGCAAGGTCGCTGGTTTGATTTCCAGTCAGGACACATGCCTGGGCTGAGGGTTGGCCCTGACTGGGTGTGTGTGAGAGGCGACCCATCAGTGTTTCTCTCATGTCCACGTTTCTCTCCCTCTCTTTCTCCCTCCCTTCCCCTCTCTAAAAAATACATAAATAAAATCTTTTAAAAAATAATAAAATAAAAATGGTTTCATGTTTTTGTTTTTTTGGATTCTTGCAGTATCTTATCTCTTGGAGGATATTAATTTGAAATGTTCTCCTTGTATTGTCCCTGTTTCCTCTGACTTAATGTTTTCTGGGTTTTTTTTTATTGGTATCATGTTGGAGACTTTCCTCAGACGTCTGGTCTTCCTGGCCGTCCATTCACACTGGAGAAGGAGGCGCCAGTGGAAGCTCTCAGTGTGGGCTCCTGGTAGGGATTAGATGGCTGGCTGGACTCTTCACTGGATAACAGCCCCAGTTGTCTGTTTCAAATGGCACGTTTCTTTTTTTTCCAAAGACGTATTCTCTAGTCTTGACCCTCTCGCTTGAACGTTATAAGACCAGTCACTCAGAGTCCCAGAGCTGGGCGTGTGTAGGAGTAGCAAGAGGTGTGTGGCAAGCAGGCTGAGTAACAAGGTTCAGAGTAACTAACGGAGAGACTCCGTTTTTTATTCCAGTCCTCCTTCTCCACCTCCACCCTCTCTGCAAAGTCCAGAATCTCTCTGTTTCAGTGTCTCCAGACTTGGTCTTTCTGTCTCTTACATGAGTGGGGAGGGGACAGAATAAGTCAGTGATTGTACTGAGAACAGCTGGGTTTCCTGACTGTCTAATTACCCTTTAAATAGATCTTTGAACAGTTCTTGTTTTTAGACCCCTGCCTTTTCTACTTCTAATTCCTGGGCTGCTCTGGGCTTCTGAGGGAGGTGTCAGCTTGCTTCTTGGGGGTGTATGCCTCTGGAGGTTTGGGGCCTGCTTCTCCTCGCCTTCGGCCATGTTTCCATCCACTTTCTGTTTTTATATGATGTGGTTCAGGATTCTAAATGTCTCCTAGTTTAGTTGAAGCTGGAGTTTGGGTTTCTGTTTCTTTTCTTGTCATTCAGGGGTGACTTTTTGAGAGACAGGGATAGAAAGGGCTTTACTCCAGTATCCCGGGACCAAAGACTGAGATGTCTTCCTGAGGCGGACAGCACTGAGGTCCTTGCCCCACAGTCCTGCTGACGGAGGGCTAGGGAGTGGGTTATCTGTAGGAGGAAGGAGAGCAGGGGGAGGAGAGAAGCTTCAGGAGCTTAGAAGAGCTGCTGAGAGGACTCGATTAGGAGGAACCCCCCAGAGGTGGCAAGAGTTAGTACTAAGTCCCAGTACAGCCTAGTTGAGGTGAGACAATGAGAACAGCTGGGAACAGGGATGGAGGAAGTAAGCAGTGGTTGGGGGGAAGGTAACCCTCAGTTCAGAGGGAGTGAGTGAGAGGGGCGGGGGCATTCCAAAACCAGAGGGACAGGCAGTAAAGTGGCTGGCCTTGGGGCAGGCCATTAGCCATCAGACAGAAGAGGATAAAACAATATTAACCACTAACTGGATGTTGATATGGCCAAGAACTGGACCAAGTTCTTCAAAGCAGGCTCAGCGGAAGTGGGGAGCCAAGAAGAGGAAGGACAAGAGTTTGAGGTCGGGGAAGGAAGGTCTGAGTCTCAGATTTGAGTCTTGGGTCCAGGGTTGGGAGAGCTGCTCCTGACGTGGGTGGGAGATGATTTGGGAGGAAAATGGCCACATGACTGTCCGAGTCTTCTGAAGGAAAGGCAGTGGGTGGGAGAGGCCAGTCATCTAGATGGATGGCCTCTTGGACACCAAGGAAGGAGAGAATGTTTAAATGGGAGGATGGTCACTTCTTCCACTTCAATATGAATATCTGGTGACCCACCTTCCTCAGGTTACATAGGCTGGCTGTGTAGTCACAGTAAAGTCACCTGAAATGTTGTTGCGCATGGGTCACCGGCCAGCAGTGACCACGGAACGCTGCGGATGGCTCGCCGAAAAACACGCGAGAACACACATGCACAGAGACAAGACTAGTTTCTGTGGGGAAGCAGGGACAGAATGGCCACCCCCCCTAGTGGGGAGGGCCCTGATTTACCGTCCACACTTGCTTTTATTAGGCTCATTTTGCATAATAATTCAGGTAAAGTACAGTACTTATTAGGGGGAAGTAAGGAACTATAGAAAACAAGGAATTCTGCCGGTCTATTGAGTTGGGGTCAAAGAGCTGTAAGACTTTGAGGAACAAACTTCCTCCTTGGACCCCTCTCATTCAACTGAGAGCATTCTAAACAAAGAAGGTTTCACAGTAATTTACGTGTTCTTTCTTAGGCCTGATCACCCAGGGAATCCGCCCTTTCAGCACAGAGCTGCACCACTCTGTCATTATTTCAGGCTTAGGTTTCGGGCTTCAATATGGAAAGGTGGGAACTAAGGCAATAAGGAGATTTTCTCCCAGATGAGAACTCAGGCTATGTCAAAGCCGAGGAGTGAGGGTCCATCACCCTCTTACGCTGCAGCCCCCAAAGTCCTTCTTTTGGGGGGCCTCCCAAAGTGATCGTGCCTGGCTTAGGTCATTCCCCCCGTGGGGAATCTTACCCTTCTTTGGCTAACCGACCAAGCTTTTTGGGGTTCAGCAGCAGAAGCAGCATTCCTGCCAGGGAGACAAGCCCTTGTCTCCTTGCTGGCTTACGGTTCCAAGGGCGTTCCCTTAGCCTTAGCCTAGGCGGGGGTTTCAGCTTCTGATACCAGTCAGGGCGGTTCCCAACAAAACGTACAACCTCCAGTTGGGCTCTCAAACCCAATAGACTTTTTCCTGGGTCTAGGGCTATTTCGCGCCTGTGTCTGTATGGCCGTTCTATTCTGTTTCATGGGTGTGTGCTGACATCACTCTTCTGGCCATGAATGCTGCTCCTGTCACTCCTCACTGAGGAGGCCCAGAGCTCCCTCAGCCAGAATTAGGTGGTTACAGGCCACAGAAACCAACTCTGGCTAACTTAAGCAGAAAAACAATTTGTTGGAAGGTTATTGGGCAGCTCAAAGATTCAGCAGCCACTCCCTACCTTTTTTTTTTTTTTCTGTGCTGGTAAGCCTGAATTTTGTTCCTGGATTTACCTGCCCTGCACCCAGGGAAAGAGACCCTTCTCGGCCACAGGTGATAAATATTGATAAGTCTAAGCAGCCAGTCAGGTGGTTCTGCCTCCTTGCCAGTGAGTGATTGGTTAGACCTAGGTATGTGCTGAAACCCTGGCAAATGAGACATAAGAGGAAGCCCGCTAGGCTCGGGATCTGGACAGGATCACAGAGAAACTGACTGGAGCCTTGACTTTACTGAAAGTGGAATTAACCTTCTCTGCCTCTGAAAAATGATATACTTGCTCATTGTTTAAGCCACTTTTAGTTGGTCTCCTATTCCTTTTAAGCAAAAGATCCTGATTGACACTTAATGCTAGGCAGCTTTCCTGGGGACTTGGTGGGGTACAGGAGGGGAAAATAAGCTGATGGTCAAAGGACAGGATTGATAATTTTTTGATATAAAGGAGGGTGACACATCTTTTGGAGACACAAGGATTATCTAATAGGTAAGAATGGACTGAAAATGCTCGAAAGGAGGGGAATACCTGAGGGCGGAGGCCACCGCTCATTAAGCAGACACTGTACGTCAAGAGACACGAGAGGGTCTAGGATAGAGCGATGAGCAGCAGACAAGACCCCTGCTCTATGGGGCCTTCAGTCTGGGTGGGGAGAGAGACAATGAGCATGTAAATAACAAAATTAACAGGATAAGATAAGGGAAGGGAAAGTAATTTTAGGTGGGGGGGAGTCGTTAATTTTGATAGAGGGTAGTCAAGAAAGTTCCCTCTCAAGAGGAGACCCAAAGGGTGAGAATAAGCCAGGCTAAACGGAGATTCCAGAAAATGTCTGAGGGTAGCAGTTGGCTCTCTCCTGGCTGGGAGTCCAGTGCCATCCCTGAAGGGGAGAGAGATGGCAGTAGAGCGGGCCTGGGAGGCTCAGGCAGGGCAGGAGCCGGAGAGAAGCTGGAGATGCACATTTGCCCAGGCCTGGTGTGGACACCACCTCCCTTGGGGGAGACAGGCTGGGAACCTCAGTGTCATTTGAATGGAGTGTTTGGACAGAGAGCCTGTGGGTAGAAGGAAGGACACCTGAGGCCAGCAGATGATCATCTGGTCCCTGAGTGTCAGCTGCCTCTTGTCTCTCCTTTCCCATCCAGTCTGGAGTTCCAGCATGTCCCCCTGTTTTTAACATGTCTCGGTTCAGGCTCCTATAGCAGAAGACCGTAGACTAAGCAGCTTATAAATAACAGAAATTCATTGCTCACAATTCTGGAGGCTGGGAAGTCCAAGATCAAGGTGCCGGCAGATTCAGTGTCTGTGAGGATCTGGCTGTCTTCTAGCTGTGCGCTCCCGTGGCACAGGGGAAAGAGAGCTCTACGGGGTCTCTTTAATAAGGGCACTAATCCCATTTCATGTAGGACTCATGAACCACTGACCTCCCAAAGGCATCATCTCCAAATACCATCACATTGGGTATTAGAATCTCCACATGGGAATTTGGGGAAAACACAAATATTCAGCCCATAACAAACAGGTCAACCAAATCAATAAGCACTTACAGAGTGTTTACGTTTTATGTGGCTTCTCCTGGGAGTTTGTGTGGGGTGGGTACCACAACAGAAAGACAAGACCTGGTCTCAAGGAACTTGCTGATCAAGGATTCAAGAACACTGCACCTAAAATAATTAGAAAACAATTTATCAGCAGAAAGTCAAGGACACCCAATAGAGTTATACACCATAGGCAGCTCTCGCAAGTCCTCACTCTCCGCTGCATCCGTCACGACCTCCCACCCAGCCTGGCACCAAAGGTCCTCCTTTCCTTGTCCACTACTCCCTTCTTCCTTCAGGGTCAGGGCAGACTATTTCTTACTAGCCCCCCAGATCCCTTTGGGGGTGATTCATCATGCTGGAGCTTGACACATGATGTCTGCTCATCCTGTGCCACCTTCCCCCGGCTCCTGGGGATGTGGAAGGAGGAGGAGGAGAGAGAACCAGTCAACTGGACTGAGGTACCTTTGCCCAGAGGGGACAGTGCCACAGTGGGGCTTGTCAAGGTCCTACCCAGCAAAACATCCTTGTTTGGGGGATCTTGTAACAAATATTGAATGATTACTTTGTTGGTCTGTTGAAAAGGCAGACCCCTACCATTTTTCTTGTATTATCTTACTAAATCCATATAACAGTCCTATGAGATAGGGACTTTATTCCATTTTACAACTGGGGAAACTAAGGCACAGAGAGGCAGAGTCACTTACCCTTCTCAAAGAGTCAGTGGTGCAGCCAATATTTGAACCCAACCAGCCTGAGTGCAGCATCCCTGGTTCACACCGCTGTACGCGCTGCCAAACTGGCTCGTTCTAGGAATTTCCCTTTTTCTTGCCACAACATTAGGAACTGAGTTACAGGCCATTCTGAGCAAGGACCGTTTCTCTCTCCTCTCTGGAGGAGGAGAGGGAGCTGGGATCCAAGAGAAGAGGAATTCCAGAAGAGACTGCCATTTTGGCTATTTTTCCTCAACGCTCCTCAGGCAGGGAGCTCTCGCTTTTGATTTGCCAGAGTCAGCCTCTAGCCAGGGCCTTTCCTATAGCTGGGACCTGTCACCCTGTGGCTCAGGGGCCTCACCCTGTGGCTCAGGGGCCGTTCCTCTGTGAGAGCCAGAGAGGACAAAGCAAGCACCGGCTGGGGGTAGAGTTTCCTGTGATGATGTTCCCTTTGCCTTGTCTATAAAAAGCACCAGTATGATCTACCCCATTTATGGTGGAGGCTAGGGTGGCAGAGTGTGCAGGAGGAGGAAGAATCAGTATGAAACAGCTTCTCTTTGCCTTCCTAGATTTTCTTCCAAAATGCTGTCAGCACTGCCAGTTGGAAAATATTTTTCTCCCTCCTTTTGTCTTCTTTTTTATAAAAAAAAAAAAAAAAGCCATCTGGTGTCAAATTTACTCCTGGCACATCATAAAGGGTAGCACTAAAAATGTCCCTGAAAAACTAAAAGCAAACCACAGCAGTGCACATGGGGTTTAATCTCAACACCCTAGAATTTCAGAGTTGCCAGGGGCCTCAGAGATCAACATAGGGGCCTCCTCTGTTCCTTGTACATAGGAGGAAACTGAGGCTGGGAAAGATTAGACTTTGCTTTCAAAAATGTTTATTGAGCGCCTATTATGTTCAAGGCACTCTTCAGGCGTGGGAGATTAAGCATGAACATAAAAACAACAAAATCCCTGCCTTCTTGGAGTATTCGGTGGGAGGTTCTTGCCTCGGCCCTTGGGCATGCCCCTGTCTCCAGTTCCAAAACAGCCGGGGGGCGGGGGACTTGGCTTGGCCATCCTAGCCCCAAGAGCTGCATGGTTGTCACCTCCTAACTGGGCCTGCCTGGGGCCTTGGGCGGCGCCGCTTCCCGCTCAGGACGCGCTGTTTACATTAGGGCGCAGTGTGCGGCGCGGTCGGGCCGGCCCGCCGCTGTAATCTCCCACCGCTTCCTCCAGCGCCGCTGTGGCTCCGCATTCCTCAGGCTTGAGCAACAACTTTCCCTCCGAAGGCGGCTGGGCCAGGGCCAGGCGGGGCCGCTTGTGCTGGGCCTCTCGCGGGGTGCGGCCCGGGTCTCCAGCACGGGCCTCCTTAAGGGGGTGCGGTCTGGGTCTCCGGTTCCTCCACCGTCTCTGCTTTGGAGCCCGGTTCAGAGCGCCGCTCAGCCATTAGTCCCTCCCTCCTGCTGTGCCAGGATTGCCTAAGGACGAGGGGGATGCGTGGGGCTGACCCTGCCCTTGACCATCGACTGTCAGCCTGCTCCAGGCTGACTGCCCAGCCTGGCGCCCTGCACTGGGGGAGCATGTCATTTGCTTCGATTTTTTTCATTCCAGGTTGAGGATTTTGTGTGTGTTTGTGTGTGTGATATCGGAAAGAAGAGGGTGCAGAGTAACTACAGAAGAGAGGTCCTAACCTATTTCTTGGTCTGAATCTAAATATTTATAACAATCATATCAGTACAAGCACTTTTATCCTTTAAGTACACTCTCATGCCTGCTGAACTTAAACATATCTCTGGGACAAAGTTGGTTTCTTACTTCTTTGCCCATTTTACAAATGAGCAGCCCCAGAGACATAGTTCCATGGCTGGTCAGAAGCCAAGAAGGAGTTGGTCCCACTCAGAGCAGCCCCTGGAGCTGCCTCAGGTCTCCTAACTCCTTCAGGTCAAGCAGAGAACACCCTTTCTGTACTCTGCAGTGATGGTAAGAGAAACTGGCCCCATTTTTCAGTCCTGGAAGCTGAGTGTGGGAGCCTGTGGGGTAGAGTGGGGTTAGATAAGCAGAGTAAACTCTAGACCCACTAAAATATCAGCTCCAGGAGGCAGGGATTGTTCACTACTGTACTCCCAGCTCTGAAAACAATGCTTGGTACATAGTAGATGCTTAATAAACATTTATTCAGTGGATGAATAAGTGATGCATGAATGTAGCAAAGGTCTTCAGATTCCCATCTAAGAATTAAACAGCACCCTGTCTTCGTGCTCCTTCACTGTCTGTGTAAACTTATGTTCTCTCTCTTCCTGACTCTTAAACCATGACTTATGTTTTAAAGTCTGTTTTGGTTTTGTTTCATTTCAACATACTATTTGGAATAGTTTTAGACTTACAGAAAAGTTGCAAAGATAGTATAGGGAGTTCCCATATACCCTTTACCCAGCTTCCCCCAAAGTTAGCATTTTACCTGACTATGGTACATTTGTCAAAATAAAGAAATTAACATTAGTGCAATATTATTAACCAAACTGCACACTTCATTTGGATTTCATGTTTTTCCATGCATGTCCTTTTTCAGTTCCATGGACCAATCATTGCACTAAGGGCTGGAAGCCTATTAATATGTAATCTAGATCTCATTGTGTAGGGTCTCTCCTCTGCAAGGAGACAGGAAGCCGAGTGCCTGGCAATGGACTGAGTTCCCTGTCCTGGGGTCTAGGAAACACTTTGACCCCTGGATTTCCTAAGAGTGCTATTAAGGGATCCCTTCTGGGTGTCTCTGCTGGCTCCAGTAGCACCTGATAAAAATCCAGACCCCACAGCCTGTAATGGGCTTTCCCTCTGCCTCTTTCCCTCACCACACACATCCTGCTTCCTTAGGGACCCGACTTCTCTGTGCCCCTCATTACTTGGCTCCTTTTCCCTGGTCTTCATGAGGGGCAAACCCCAACTCACTCATATTCAGCCTCACTGCTCCTTTTTCTCCATTCTGGAATCATCTTCCAGCCGGTACCCCGAGAGGAGCAACTTCTGTTTGGGGCTGTGTTACTTGGTCACAGCTCACTACTGAGCTGGCCTTGCAAGTGGGGATGAGTGAAGTGAGGGACACTCCATCTATTCAGGTAGCCAGGATTACCTGAGCACGGCCGGGTCCAAAGACCAACAGTTCTGATCCCTGCTCTCCAGGATCTTACTATCTGGAGGACAAATAATTCAGTACGTTGTGGGATGGGCCCTAATGGCAACGCGTGTACAGAGTTGTGTGGCAGCACTGAGGGGCAGAGCCCAGCCGCTGGGATTTCAGAGGAGTGTAGGGGCAGCTTCCCTGATGAGGTCGTGCCTGAGTTGGGTCTTGAGAGATGGATAGGAAGTGGTAAGTGCGTACCTTACCACTTCCCCCAAGGAAGGGGGCCGGGAGAGGAGAGAAG
This sequence comes from Phyllostomus discolor, assembly GCF_004126475.2. Classification (NCBI taxonomy): domain Eukaryota; kingdom Metazoa; phylum Chordata; class Mammalia; order Chiroptera; family Phyllostomidae; genus Phyllostomus; species Phyllostomus discolor. The sequence continues at coordinate 159,786,073 of NC_040904.2, read as the reverse complement.
GGCATTCCCAGAAGAACTGATGGCAGGTGCAAAAGCGCAGGGGCATCAAGAACAGGCCATTCTCAGTGAGCTGCAGAGGAGCTCAGTGTGGCTGGAGCACGAGGGTGTTTTGAAGAAGGGGAGAGAGACAAGCTCTTCAGAGAACAGCCAGGCCTTAGGTGCTGCAGGGAGGGGTCTGCCCTTTGTTCCGCTGGTGGTAAGGGCCATGAGCCAGTTTACTTCTTAGAATGGTTGCTTGGGCAGCTCTTTGGAGGTTGGATTGAAGTTTGGGGGCACCTGGTGGGCAGTTACTGTGAGACCCTTGGGAAGCAATAGGTCTGTACAAGGCAGTGGGGCTGGGGCAGAGGGGCAGGGCTGAGTGATGGCATGGTGGAGGCGGGTCAGAGGTGAGAGAGCTTAAGGTGACTTTGGGGTTTTGGCTTGCAGGATGGAGAGAAGAGAGACTGAGGGGGAGGTGAAATGAGCTGCCGTTGTTCCCCTTGACACATGTGTGAGCATCTTGAGTAGGGTCAGTGATGGGGCTGGCGGACGCCCCCCACGCCCCCCACTGCACTGCCAGGGGAGGACTGCTGTGGGGCAGGGACATAGTTAGGAACAGGCTGTCTGAGGCTGTAGCTCCAGGGGAGTCTGACCTGGGAGATACTGGGGAGGAGTGGGGGGAGTGAGGAGGAGTGGCAGTGGAGGAGATGGCGTGGGGGATGGGGAGGAAGGTGCAGTTGGGTTCAGGAAACAGGAGAAGGTCACCAAGTCATTCCAGATGCAGAAGCCAGAGCAGGACTCAGCACCTTCTTCTAATCTGGGACCCAACAAGACGGGGACCAGGAGGTCCAGGGGGCCCGAAGACAACACTCAGAGCTGAGGATGCAGGTGGCTGTGTTAGCTTTCCTGTCTTTGGCCGTTTTGGAACCTGCTGGGATTCTGGAAGTGGCTGGAGCGCCAGGCGAAGGCCGGCTGTGGGAGGGAAAGAGGCAGCTGAAAGCGCCCATGAGGACAGCACCAGTAGCTAGGAAGGGACATGTAGCTGATTTCTAGTGGCTAGCCCTGCAGAAACCCTGATTTTTTTTTAGCTGAACACTCAAAAACTTTGAGGATCTGAGATTTTATCCTATTTACAAGCTAACAAATTAGCTTGTGTCATAGCTGCTAGCAGGAGCTAAGATTCCTGAGTCAGAGATAAAGGATAGTTCATTACTCACAGCAACAGCAGTAGAAGAGTACTGGCCTCAGTTCCCACGGGGCTTCACCAAGAGGGCCAGGTAATGCCTGGTCCACAGTGGGTTGCACTTCAGAAGAGCAGCTTGAACTTCGGGAACCTGAGTCTTTTAAAATGGGCAGCACACTTGCCCTTTGCTCTGGAGGAAGGCACAATCTCCTTCCCACAGATGCTCACTATATCCGGCAATGAGAGTCTGGAGCCTCGGACAGTCGGCGCTTCGCTTGCCAGATGTGCAGAGATGGGATAGAACCCTGAAGAAGGGTCGCCGATGGACACATGGTCCATATGAAACAAGCAGCACATTTCCCAGCCTCTCTCACAGGTAAGCGTCACCATTTAAGTAAGTTGTAGGCTATTACATGTAACCTTTTTTTGTGACAGGTTCTGGGAAATTGCAAAAAATGCTAACATGTGCCCTGGGCCCCTTCTTCCCATTTTCTTTTCTCCTGGTGGCTGCTAGAACACGGGCACAATGTCGGACGTGAGCAGCCACGTTAGGCCAGGAGTGGCATTTAAGGAGTAAGCATGGCAGAGCCGCAGGAGGCGAGGGGCCTTGCTCTGACGGTGGTGCAGCTGACAAGCTGGGTATATGCCGATTATCTTTGGACTTCTTTACATGACAGAAAGAAATACATTTCCACTTTTTTTTTGGTATATACAGCTGAACTTGATTCTGATACGGGGTTAGCTAGCACAGAGGAAGACCGATGGAAGGTAAACCTGTCAGCAGGGAGAAGGGTTTGGGGTCTTCTCCCCCTTCCCTCACTCCCAGCCTCAGCAGTGACAGGGGGAGGGGACAGGGAGTCACCTCTGGCTTGTTCACCACCCACTGGTGATGCCTCATTCACAAGGGGCCCGGCTGGCCACGCGACCCAGCAGCATCCATTCGAAGGCAGCAAGCAACAAGCTGGCTCCATTCACAAACCCTGTCCTTCTTTGAAAACCAATCAGCGTGTGAAGCGTGACTGGGTGGTGGCCAGAGCTGGCCCATCTGTCACGCCCTTTCAGAGAGCCAGGGGATGGCAGCCGGCCTGGGCCCAGTCAGCCCCTCTCCCTTTGTACCCCAGGGACGCAGACTCTAAGGAGATCACAGTGCCTACTGAATTATTCAGAGCTGCCCTGAGTGTCAGTTTTATTATAAACAGGCAGATTGCTCTGAGCTCAAACTTCCAAACGTCCAGCAGCCCTCTGTCTCCAGGCGTGTTCATTGGCTGCTTTGCGCCTGAGATCTCAGACTCCCCAGGTCTTGATGGCCTAATTCGCTTTCGACTGGTTCCTACCTGACTGCAGGCAGGAAGGTTTTTGTCCGTTTCCCCAGCGCTTCTTCAGGCCCCATTCTTGACTCAGCTACTGTCCTCATTGCCACCCCAGCAGCCCTGCCCCTTCCCTGTCTCCTCCTGGCTTCCCCACCCAAGTTGGTGACATCAGACTCTTCCCAGTGACTGCCTGCTAATAACAGGATCCTCCACTTCTGTGGGCCTCTGTCTAATCTGTGTCCTCGAGAGGCTTTAAGCCACTAGGTCTCCCCTCCTACCACCCCCTGCCCCCTGCCGCGTTCTAGCCCCTAACTCACCCTCTCCCCTTCTCCACAAGTCCCACATTCCCAGTTCTCTTGGGAGTTGGTCTGGAGAATACCACCCCCCCCCCCCCCCCCCAAGCTGGTAACGAGGCAGAGATGGTAATGCACATTTAAGAGTAATGAAATGCAGTGATATTTCAGGCCTGACAGACCTATTTCTGGCAGCCTTACAATTAAAGTGTGAGGCTTTGTACTGCAGCTGCTACTAGGAGCCTTCAGAGTTTTTCTAAAGATGTGAATAAAGCTTCCAGGGTTTCAGCTCAGATCACTGTGGCTATTTATCCTGCTGCTGCTTTCATTGTACCTTTTTATTTGAAATTTTAGAGCTTTTAGATGAAGGAAACGCAGCAGCAAGTGCAAAGCATACAAAATATCCTGGTGGGGGAGAATGTCCTGGTTTTTCTCTTCCATTGTTCCTGGCAGCTCTGGGGAGGGGAAACTGCTCACGGGGCCGCCTGGCCTGGAGCATTGCCTCCGTGTGTCCTTTGAGTGGGCTCCTCCTGGAGTCCAGCGCCATGCAGCAGGGCGTGGGACCTCCTGAGAAAGCTCTGGGAGGAAGTCCATGCCACAAAGATTGATGGGGCCAGGCATGGGTTGGCCCTCCCTGGCTGCCTCGCTGCCGTGAGCCGAGTATATGCCGTCCTTGGTTGGGGAATGGGCCAGAATGGGCCAACTCTGGGCCAGCTCTGGGCCAAGTCTACAGACTCTATCCAGGAAATCTGGCCTGCTGATTCCTATCCCTGCATCCAATTTCATCCCACTGTGGCCACCAGGAACTGGGGGAGGCCATATAGGGCAGTGGGGCAGAGCATAGTCTCTGCCATCAGAAACACGGGGGTAAATCTTAGCTCTGCTGACCAACTACAGTGCTCTGGGCAAGGCTTGGTTTCCCTGCCTGTGAAATGGGGCTAATTGACGAAGCATCTGTTGTTTAGGTTTGTGATGTATGTGAGTCTCAACATCTAGTATTAATACTGAAGTTGTCTTAGGAGTCAGGATGGCTAGGCTTTCTTCCTAGCACTGCCACTCATGGGCCAAATCCTTGCTCCACCCTGGGGCATTGAAAAGAGCTGGGCTTTGGAGTCAGACAGAGATGGGTTCCAACCCCAAGTCCTACAGTTTCTGGCTTTGTGAGCTTGGGCAGGTTACTTAACCTCCCCGAGTGAGTCCCAGTTACTTTACCTGTCAAACCAGTGACAAGGAGTACTTGCCACAAAGGGTTGTGCTATGGATGGAATGAGATCATCTTTAAGAACCCACACAGTGCCTGGCACATAGGAGGTGCTCTGTAAACAGTGGACCCCTCCCCCTTTCCCTTGTTTTCCCTCTGTTTCTGTTGAAAGGAAGGAACCAGGCCACCATTAAATCCAGCCACCAGGTCACAGGAAATACAAGAGGAATACAAGCATGTCAACTGTCAGCAGGGGTATTCTGTCAGCAAAATTTAGAATTTGGGAAATTCTATAGGACAAATGACCCAGAATCCTCAACTAGTAAATGACAAGTGAGAGGAAAAGGGAGAACAAAATGGAATGTGTGGGCCGAGTTTGGATCCTGATTCAAACCAACCAACTGGGAAAAAATAAGAGACCATGAGGGAAATTTTGCTAGTGACTGGATATTTGATAACCTTAAGTAATTATTGTTAATTTGGGGGCTATGATAATGGTATTGTCATTATGGTTAAAAGAGTATCACATGCTAAAGAAATTACAGAGCAAATGTTATGGTAACTGGAATTTGCTTTCAAGGAATGTACTGGGCTGAACGGGGGCTGGGGGGTCGCTGAAGCAAAACTGACCACGTGTGGGTAACAATTAGAGCTGGGTGATGCTCTGTGGGGGGTTGTTAAACTACTTTCTTGACCCTAGTATATATTTGAATATTTCCATTCAAAAAATTAGCAGTGATCTTTTCTAGATGGGAAGCATCTCCCCCATCTGTCTCTTCCTCAGCATCCTCCCAGCCCCTCCCCCCCTTGGTTCCTCTTCATGGCTTGCCTGGACTATTGCAACAGCCTCGTATAGGTCTCCTAGACCTTTGGTCTCCCTCCCTTCCAATCTCCTTTCCATTCTGCTGCCAAAGTTATCTTCCTAAAAAAATAAACCAGATCATGTTACTTACCTGCTTAAAACCTTTAGGTAGATTTCTAGTGCCAATAATCTATTAGAGTATGAAATCCTTATAATATTCAAAGCCCTTCACAGTCGAAACTCAGCTTTCTTTTTCAGCGCCAACCCCAGCTACCCCCCTCCCGCCCCATACCTCACGAAACCTGGCCTGGTCACACTAGCCAGGCCTCGGTGGCTTCCTTTATATAGCTCTCTATTTGGCAGGTCCTCCTTCCTTGCCCCTAACTTCATCCATTGAAGACTAAAATTTTTTTCAAAGCTCAGTGCAAATGTTATTCTTCCTTCACGATTTCTGAAATTCTTTGCACTGTTCACCAAATATCTCTGCCTCTCTGCCTTCTGGCATATGGTAGAATCTCACTTCCTGGCTCTCTCAGGTTGATTTGAGCCATGTGACCAGTTTTAGCCAATGGGTTATAAGTGGAAGTCATACATTCCGCTTCTGAGCCAAGAATTCATTTGCTAATTCAAAACCCTCCTGAGCTCTCTCTTTCCCTCTGGCTCAGCAACATCCAGATCCTGCCTGCTCCACCAGACTGGGTTCTGGTGTGATCTTGATGCTATGCGGTAGAACCTTCTGTCCACTGTGAGGGCTGCGTGGTGTGGGATAAATAAATCTGAGGGGTTGTTTATTTTTCAGTATAACCTAGTCTATCCTGACTGATAATTCTTCCCTCCCTGATTTGGAATCAACTGTGCTATTCCTTGTACTTTTGCGTTACAGTCCTGTTTATGTAATGCGTCTAGATGATGCAGCCCTTCAGGTCGGAAATTCTGTCTTAGTCTTTGTATTTTGGCCCCCTGAACTTTGCACCGTGCCCTGCAGAACAGAGGTATGATCTGAGCACTCCACAGTCCGTAGCTGTGACTGGTACAGGTGGAGTGCGTGCAGGGGTTAAGATGTGCCATCCTTGTGAGGAGCCCCCACACTCATTAGTCCTGGGAATTGTGATGATTTGGAGGTGGAGCCAGAAGCTGGCTTTGTATTCTCAGTGGGTGGCATGCCCAGCCCCAGGGAATGGATCATAAGTGGTCTAAGGAAGTCATAATAATCCCCTTTCTTTGTGGTAATGGGCACACAAACAATTTCCAGGCAATGAGATATGTGGGAAAGTCTCATTCCCTCCCTGAAAACCAGATAGAAAGATGAGAAATGCAACGTGTTTGGATTTCCCTGAAAGCAGAACCTGAGAATTTGAATGCTAATAGTCATGTGGAAGGGGATTGCAAGAAGCAGGGGAGAAGGGCTAGAGAGAGGGAGTAGGGAGCATGAAGCAGGACAGGAAGGCAAGCCAATGAAGGGTGTACTTCCGAGCTTGTTCCACTGAGGCTCGATGCTGTTGGGAACCTTTTGAAGGACACTGGACTTGTCTCTCCAAATGTCAGGAGGCCGGGGCATGTATCCAGTGACTTTCATTGGTTTCCGGTTGCCTCTCATTTTACTGGAACTAGATGGTCACCAGTGACTTCCTGATGACCAGAATCCAGTGGGCCTGGTTCTGTCCAATCCTTCTTTGTGTTGTCTGTCCCCCACTTCCCTTTCCAGAACTTTCTCTTGTCCTGGTTTCTAGGATAGGCCTCCCCCTCCAGTGCTTCTCTGCAGCCTCTCCAACCACATCTTCTTGGTTTCCTTGCCAGGATCCTTTTCCTTTCCCACTCTGCAGATGATCTCCCAGATTCTATTCTGGTCTTCCTCACTTCTACCCACTCTCACTGGGCAAACCAATTCATGAAATGGTTTCAACTGTTACTGGTGTGGTGCCAGCTCCCAAATCTACACCCCCAGCTCTCTCTCCTGACTTCTGCAGGCGTATATCTATTCATGCATCCAACAATATTTATTGAACAATTTGAATATGTCAGGAGTTGGGGGAGAGCAGTAAACAGGAGCGCACCTTCTAGGAGTGCTAGGTCATATGCAGTTAGTGGACAAAATCCAAGTAAACCAGGTAATTTTGGATAGTGGTAAGTGTTAAGCAGACAATAAGACAGGTCAGTGTGATAGAACTTGTATGTGTGTGTTGTGCTTGCACTATTTTAAATAAAATTTTAATTTATTTTTTTAGAGAGAGAGAGAGAAAAATATTGATTTGTTGTTCCACCTATTTATGCATTCATTGGTTGATTCTTCTGTGTGCCCTGGTGGAGAATGAACTGACAACCTTGGTGTATCAGGCTGATGCTCTAACCATCTGAGCTACCCAGCCAGGGCTGCTTGAACTCTTTTAGAGTGATGCTCTGAGGGATGTTGCTAGAGTGTGTTGGAGGATGAGAAGGAAGGCCAGTGTGGCCAGAGCAGTGTGAACACAAGGTAAGGTGTTGTGTGGTAAGTTCAGAAAAATAGCAGGGACCGGGTCAAGTAGCTCAAGATGAGCCAACTTTCAATGGACCCCCAGGTGGTACCTGTGCACGCTTTGCACACATTTGAGAACAACTGGGGTAGATAGAGAAGAGAAAAGAGATGCCATTTAAAATTTATTCTTAAAAAGTATTTGGAAAGTGTAGAACACACAACAATATACAATACAACCACAACTGCCTATGTACCCATCACCCAGCTTCAACGTCATCAACTTAACAAAAGAAATTGGAAGTAGTAGCCAGGAACATAGGCTGAAAACCAGAGCAGTACTGTATCCATAAAGCATGTACCTGGCTGGTGTAGCTCAGTGGACTGAGCGCCGGCTGCAAACCAAAGTGTCGCAGGTTTGATTCCCAGCCAGGGTACATGCCTGGGTTGCAGGCCATAACCCCCAGCAGCCGCACATTGATATTTCTCTCTCTCTCTCTCTCTCTCTCTCTTTCTCCCTCCCTTCCCTCTCTAAAAATAAATAAATAAAATCTTTTTAAAATATATTTTATTGATTATGCTATTACAGTTGTCCCATTTCCCTGCTTTACTCCCCTCCACCCTGTACACCCTCTCCCACCCACATTCCCCCCTTTAGTTCATGTCCATGTGTCATACTTATAAGTTCTTTAGCTTCTACATTTCTCATACTATTCTTACCCTCCCCCTGTCTATTTTCTACCTACAATCTATGCTACTTATTATCTGTACCTTTTCCCCCTCTCTCCTCCTCCCATTCCCTTGTTGCTAACCCTCCATGTGATCTCCATTTCTGTGGCTCTGTTCCTATTCTAGTTGTTTGCTTAGTTTCTTTTGGTTTTGTTTTAGGTGTGGTTGTTAATAATTATGAGTTTGCTGTCATTTTACTATACATTTTTTAATCTTCTTTTCTTAGGTAAGTCCCCTTAACATTTCGTAAAATAAAGGCTTGGTGATGATGAATTCCTTTAACTTGACCTTATCTGAGAAGCACTTTATCTGCCCTTCCATTCTAAATTAAACCTTTGTTGTATAGAGCAATCTGGGATGTAGGTCTTTGCCTTTCATGACTTGGAATACTTTCCAGCCCCTTCTTTCCTGTAAGGTCTCTTTTGAGAAATCAGCTGACAGTCTGATGGGAACTCCTTTGTAGGTTACTGTCCCCTTATCTCTTGCTGCTTCTAGGATTCTCTCCTTAATTTTTACCTTGGCTAATGTAATTATGATGTGCCTTGGTGTGTTCCTTCTTGGGTCCAACTTCTTTGGGACTCTCTGAGCTTCCTGGACTTCCTGGAAGTCTATTTCCTTTGCCAGAATGGGGAAGTTCTCCTTTATTATTTGTTCAAATAAGTTTTCAATCTGTTGCTCTTCCTCTTCTCCTTCTGGTACCCCTATAATTCGGATGTTGGAATGTTTAAAAATGTCCTGGAGGTTCCTAAGCTTCTCCTCGTTTTTTTGAATTCTTATTTCTCCATTCTTTCCTGTTTGGTTGTTTCTTTCTTCCTTTTGGTCCACTCCATTATTTTGAGTCCCAGTTTCCTTCCCATCACTATTGGTTCCCTGTGCATTTTCCTTCATTTCTCTTATCGTAGCCTGCATTTGTTCATCTAATTTGTGACTAAAATCAACCAATTCTGTGAGCTTCCTGATCACCAGTGTTTTGAGCTGTGTATCTGATAGGTTGGCTATCTCTTGGTGGCTTAAAAGGATGGGTTCCGGGGCTTTGATTTGTTCTTCTGTTTGAGCCATCTCTCTCTCTCTCTCTCTCTCTCTTTTTTTTTTTTTGGTCTGGTCATGCCTGTTATGGTGAGGGGTGGAGCCTTAGGTGTTCACCAGGGCTGGGCACCCCAGTCACTGGATTGTGACGTTGTATGTGGGGGCGGGGTCGAGAGGGAACAATGGTGGTTGCTCCATTCTCTATGGGACCCCATTCCCTTCTGCTGCTTCCCCCAAGCAAACTGGGCCCCTCTGGTGCCAATTTCCATGTAGATGGGCTTGTGCACACTGTGGGACCGTCCAACGACCTCTCCTGTGAGGTTGGGTGTCTCTTCGTGCACCTCAACTCCCACAGGTGTCCTCAATCAGTGTCCTGAGGCTCTATTTCCCAGTGCGGGGGTCCTGGGTTTTGCGCACTGCCTTGCTTTACAATCGCCCCCTCACTGTGTCTGCTGGTTGCCACCCCTTAGCCGGGGTCTGCCAGCTGCCGCTTGCACACTCAGGGTTCACCCGCTGTAGTCTTGCGCTCCATGGATGCCTTACATGCCCCCAGATGCCTTACACGCCCAAATCTCTCTGCTCTCCACACTGCAACCCGCCTGGCTGCTTGTCTCCGCCCCTCCTACCAGTCTGGATGAACAGGTCTATTTCAACTTCTTGGTTGTCCAACTTCCATTCAGATCAATTTTCTGTCAGTTCTGGATGTTATTCTGTTTCTAAATTGTTGTTGTTCCAATCTTGGTTGTGCATGGAGGTATGGTGCATCCACCTATGCCTCCATCTTGGCCGGAACTCCAATAAATAAAATCTTAAAAAAAAAAAAAGCATGCCAAAGGGAGAGGTCAACAGCGATGCATAAAGGCAAAAAGCCATGGCAGATTTAGCAGAGTCATGTCCCTGTGGTCCCATGAGCACCTCACAGTGAACATGGAGGTTAAGGTTTCACTTCACCCTGCTTCTTCTCTTGTTTCCTGGTTGTCTCTGTCAGAATGTCCTCAGTGACTCCTGTATGGGATGGAAGAATGGCTGAGGCATGGATGTGGTTTCAGGGAGTTCATCTGGAAGGTGACCCTGGGTGGCAGGAGTGGGGAGGCAAGGAGAGGAAAGCAAGGAAGGAGGAAAAGCCACAAACAGTATGTTTGCCACTGTGGGCAACTGGGGCTCAGTCTGTCCAGGGCCCTTGAGGAACTGGGTAGAACGTATCTCAAATTGTCCCTCAGAAGAATGGGAGGCTGGGGCATCTATTCAAAGGTCTCTTGTCCCCATTTTTGGAAGGCTGTGCTGGGAACATGAACTTGCCTGTGTTTCTGGACTGTCTACATGATGGCTGAGGGAGCGCCCCTGGCTTCATCAGAAAGTCAGAGATGTGCCGGCTACTGAGGAGGGGCACTATTAGTGTGTGGGGGACAGTCTGCTGCAGCCCCTATCACCTGCATTATTGAGTCTAAACTCCTCGTGTGACACTGGTATCCCTCTATTACCCAAGCCGGAAACAAGGAAGTCATTCTACATGCTTTCCTCCTCAGTCTCGTCCTTGCTTGTCTCTGCAGTCACCCCCTTAGTTCCGGTAGTCATTTCTTGAGGACCATGATGATGACCTTTCTATCTTTTATTAAGTACCAGTGACACCAAACAAATGATATAAACATGAGAAGGTCTAGGTGCTGTAAACACAAGGGACTACCTAGAGGGGATACTCCCCCTAGGGAGTAATCCAGCATTGGGGGCTCAAGGAAAGCTTTCAGGGAGAAGTGACATCTCAGATAACATCTGAGGATTGAGTAGCAGTTAGCCAGGCAAAGAGGTGAGATTAAAGAGTTTCAGATAGAGAGGAAAATGTATGTGAAAGCTGAGGAAGAGCGTGGCAAATTGAAGACACCGAAGAAAGGTCAGTTCACTTGAAGTGTGAGGAAGAGGAGAGAGAGAGAGAGAGAGAGAGAGAGAGAGGGAGGGAGAGAAAGAGTGAGAGAAATTGTAGATAAACAATGACCAGATCATACAGGATCCTGCAAGTTTTATTTACAAGCGTTTATTTCATTCTAAAGGAAATGGGATGCCTGAAGAGTTTAAAACAAAAGTGATGAGATTGAATCTTTGTTTTAATAAAATCACTTTGGCTTAAGTATGGAAAAAACTAGTGGATCACATGAGATTACAAAAAGAGACAGCAGTTGGGAGAAGGTCACTATTGGCCAGACCAGAGAGGATTATGTGGTGGAGTAGGCCAGTGGCAGCTGAGATGGAGAAAAATGGATTATTTGAAGAGAGATTTAAAGCTAGACTCAGAATGACATGGAGATGGGGAGTGAGAGCAAGGGAGAAGTCTGTGATGATGTCCCAGTTTCTGGCTTGGCAGATGGGAGTGCATTAGTTAGGATGGGTTATGTAATGCTGCAGCAACAAACAAACTCCAAATCTCAGTGGTTTAATTCAACAAAGATTTACTTCTCATTCTCACTCTCTATATATTACATATTGTTAGAAGAGCTCCCTTTAATAATCTTTCATGAAGAACCAGTGTGACAGAGGCTGTATCTCAGTACATGCTTTTGTAATCACTTGAGGCAGAGAAAGGGAATATGGCACATTGCTTAGCATTATCACTTGGTGTTCTTTAGCCAAAGCAAGCCTCATGACCTTCCCTCATTTCAAAGGGGCAGGAAAGGGCAGTCCTACCATGTGGTGGGTGAGGGGACTGGATGTGTTTGGTGAGCAGCACTGATGATTACCACAGATAGGGAATGATAATGCCATTCATGGAGATGGGAAAATGGGCGGACAAGTCTGGGATCATGAGCTTCCAACAACATACCCCCTACTCTGTGGTCAGAATCCTTGTTCTGATACAAAGTCTCACATCATTCCTCTGTTCAAATTCTCTTTAGGAGCTCCCTGTCATCTACCTGATAACTTCACAAATCCATAGTGTGGCTCTGGGGCCTTCTGTGGTTTTCACTTGCCTACCTGTCCATCTCCACCTGCTGGCATTTCCCTCCATCCCAGCTATTCCCTCCTGCTTTATTCTCCAGCAGGACTTGAGTGCCCTGGGTATGCCACACGTTCTTAGTGCCATGCCCTCATACATGCTTTTATCGCTGCCTGAAACATCCTCCTTCATCCTTTGCCTCCTTATCTACCTGAAAAGTGTCTGCTCCTCCTTCCAGAACCCTTCCTAAATTTCTCCAGGTGGAGTAAGGTGCACTTTCTTGTACTCCCTTGGTTAATGTTATCCCCATTTCTGCTACAGTGTTAACCTCCTTTTGGTAACATCCTGAAGATACCTGTTTTCCTTTCCATTTGGCTATAAACTCCCTGTTGGTTGTGTACCTGGTAGCCATTCCCTACCTTCTTCCGCAGTACATGGTTTCCCTCTTGGAGAACTTCACCCATTCCCAGTCACAGGATTTGGGTGGAATGGACTCTCATCCCCAACTGTCCTTAAGCTAACCAGGTAGGTCACTGGTCACAGTGGTTGGTTCAGGGTAGAGTAATTGACTCATTTCAAATGAATGAGAGAGTGTGAGTCCCTGGGCTTGTAGAGCAGTTACTAGTGTGAGGATATGAGCCTAGAATTGCTGTGTCCACTTTATGACTGTAATGGGAGAACCTGGAGGTGCTGCAAGGCCACTGTATGAAACATGGTGATGAAGCCCCCATGGAGGACTGAGAGGGGGGAGCTCTGAGTCCTTGGTGATGCTGTAAGAATGCTTGGATCAAGCCTGGCTCAAAGCCAGTTCTTCCTCTGGACTTCGGAGTACTGTGAGCCCATAAATTCTCTTCACTATTTAGTCCAGTGGGTTGGATTTTTGTTTATTCTGACCTAAAGAGTCTTAACTAGTGCAGAAATTAATGCCATGGGAAGCAGACACTAAAAATGGAACTGATTCAACCAAGGAGGTAAGAGGAAGGGCAGTGAGAACCCCTATATCTTGGGTTGAAACCTGGCAGTTTACTACAGCTAATTACACAGTTTCCTACTGAATCTTGAGGTGCAGATCATGAGCCTATGTTGCTGTAGCAGTACATTACGTGGTAGAGACATTTAGAGTGTTAGATTGGGTTGGCTCCTTCTTGTTGCTACTGGTAAGGTACTATAAAGGGGTAAACTTATGCTCAAACTAGCCTACCCAAAACAGAAAAGGAAGAAAGCACAGCTTAGCTAAGAGAAGTCCTTTCTGCCTATGATTAAAAAATGGCTGCTATAGCCCTGGCTGGTATAGTTCAGTGGATTGAGCATGGGCTTGTGAATTGAAGGGTCACTGGTTCGATTCCCAGTCAGGGCACGTGCCTGGGTTGTGGGCCAGGTGCCCAGTTAGGGGAACGTGGGGGGGCAGGAACACACTGATGTTTCTCTCCCTCTCTTTCCCCTTTCCTTCCCCTTCTTGAAAAAATAAATAAATAAAATCTTTTAAAAATGGCTGATATTCTCAAAACTGACAGGATTGAAAATCCTGGAGACTTTGCCCCAAGATGCATTAGCATGAGCAGAAACAGGGGTAGGGGAATATATTGCATGACATAAGACAGCTTGCTCCATGGTCCTTTCCTGGTTTTATATGCTGGACTAGCTCGTAGACTCCACCAGAAGCAAGTGGACTGGACGCCCACCGGGGAGTTATAGTGCCGAAGAAACTCTAGGCCAGTGACTTTTTAACTCCTAACACAGGTCCCTAAACATAGTGAATCAATCCTCATGGGGATATATTAAAGCAGTAATTCTTACACTTGTATGTACATAAGAAGTTTCTTAAAAGTATCAGTTCTTGGGCCTCACCTCTAAGGAATATGACTCTTTCTTCCTAGGACTGGGCTCAGGAATCTGCATTATTCATGTCCCTAAAGATTCACATGTAGGTGATAGGGAACCCCCACCTTGGGAGACATTGCATGTGGGGAAATTATTAAATTCCTTAAGGACGGGCAGCAGGACTCCTTTGGTCCTCAGAGTCTCCAGTACTGTGTAGGGCACAGAATGGAAGCTTGGCAGACCCTTGTCTACTAAACCTGAAAAACATGGGTTTCCAGAGCCAAAAAGGGTTTGGGAAAAATGCAGACCATGACTCCAGAGACTGATCTGCTCCGAGTACCCGCTTCCCTGCTACTTAGTTCTGCTTGATCCTGCTTTGCACCCATTGAGGCTGCCTGACCCAGACACTGCACGGGCAATGGAATATGCTCAGATCCTCTGCCAGAGCCTCTTGTGTAGCCAGAGCGTGCTGGACACAACTGTGGACTGAGGAATGTGCCAAATGATGGAGAGAGTGTTTACTAGGCTTCTCCATGTTTATTTTCCTCCCTCTACCACGCCTCAGGACAAGGAGTGTCCTGGGAGCCTGAGTGAAGCAGTTACACCATGCTCCGGCCCTTGGTGTGACTCATGTGTCTCAGCGCTACACACCTTGCATTGAAGGCCTTGGAATTGTCAAGGTCAGGATATTTAAAACCACATTCTTGAGAGTGCTCTGGATACTGCCGGCTCAGCTCAGGAAGAGGGGAATGCATGGGGGACAGCTGTCAGTGTTAGTGCCCACCGTTTATGACAAGTCTAACAGCACTCACCAACTATGGGTGTGGCTGTATCATTGTTTAGTTCCAGCTGATGATGGCCAAGCAACTGTAGATTCTCTTAATTCATTATCCTAAACATTTAATTCAGCACCTACTGAATGCCAGACACCAGGGAGGATATAAAGATGTATAGATATAACTTTACCCCAAATGAGCTCCCAGACCAGCAAGCAGCTTAGAGGCCTTGCAGAGAGACTCATGAACAGTAACCGAACTGACCGCTAGAGTATTATAAGCTTACTGTGGAAGGGTATCCAACTTGCAGTGGTAGAGATGATGGTAACATATAGGGAAATTTTCTGGGAGCCCAGGGTCCTGGGCTGAATATATAAATTTAAGCAGAAGTTACCCAGGCCAAATTCAGTTTCTGGCAAAGACAGATGAACAGGGATGGAATTTACCCTCCCACCTGAAGCAATGAAAAGTTGTGTATGAATCAATGGTTCTGGACATCAGACAGCATAGGACAGTGATGCTCAAGAGAGGGAAAACCAGCCGGGTGAGCCCTGTGGTTGCTCTGGTGTAGTTACTGCCTTGGGGGTTTCTAGGCTGCTGCATGGAGAGGAGGAACCCGGGTGGAGTCCAGTAGTCCCTCCGAGTGGAGGAGCTGGACCAAGTAGTTCAGCGTGGTCAAGGCAGCTAGAGTCTTCAGGGCACAGTACCAGAGAGGAGTGCGATGTGGAGAGAGGAAGGAGCGAGCGGCGAAGAGAGGGAGTGGGGGAGGCAGGGGAGAGAGAGAGCGGGTGACTCAGAAATCTGCAGAGGGTTCCGTTGAGTCTCTAGCTGAGTGCTGGTCAGAACATTTTGTGAGGAAACTCCCTGGGTCTAGGGAAGCAACCACACAAAAAAGCAGAGGAAACGATTCCTGGAGCTCACATAAGGCAAAGAATAGTTTGTGTCCCCACAGCCAGAGCGGCAAGCCTCCTGTACCACACGGCATCAGACGGGGTCCTCAGGAGGGGATTACCTCAGGGGCGGGTTAGTTCAACCAAGTCCATATTCTGGTCCCAACTAACAAAGGTCGAAAGCAAACCTTAAAAGGATCAAACAATTTCCAAGTGAGTCAACTGTGTCCCAGAACAAAGCTCAAAAGTGTTTAAAGGAATCCAGCACCTAACAAGGTAAAATTCCAATGTCTGCCATTCAGTCCAGATCACCAGACAAGCAAATCATGAGGAAAATGTGACTCATAACAAGGAAAAGAGATCAATCAATGGAAGCAGACCCAGAAATGGCACAAATATTAGAACAAAAACATTAGTAGACAAAGACATTAAAACCATTACATGTTCAAGAAAGTGAAAGAAAGAAGCATATTAAGTACAGGCAAGGAAGATATAAAGAAGATCGAAATCAAACTTCTAGAGATGAAAAATATGTGAAGTATTTTTAAAAAACACTGAATGGGAACAGCATCAGATTAGATGCTGAAGAAGAAAGCACTCGCGAACTTGGTGGTATAGTCACAGAGACTCTCGGGAATGGGACACGGAGAAAAAAGATGGAGGAAAGAAAAAATAACAGGACACCAGTGATCTGTGAGAAAACTTCTGAGAGCCCTAACGTATGTGTGATTCAAGTCCCAGAAAAAAGAGAAAGGGCAGAAAATATGTTTGAAGAAAAAATGGCCAAATACAGTCTAAGTTTGATGAAAACTATAAACCCACAGATCCAAGAAGCTCAACGAATCCTTAACATAAAAAACTGAACTATGTCGAGGCATATTATAATCAAAATTTTAAAATCCAGTGCTAGGTAAAATATCTTAAAGACGGCCAGTGGGGTGGGTGCGGGAGACAGTTTATGTACAAAGGAACAGAGATGAAAACAACAATAATTTTTTTGGCCACAATGAAATCCAGTTTCTGTACTGTAGTGGTAATCACATTTGCCTAATGCAGTGAAATCCAGAAGTCGGAGGAACAACATCTTTAAAGAACCGAAAGAAAAACTGTCACCCTGGAATTTTACACCCAACATAAACATCTTTCAAAAACTAAGGTAAGCCCTGGCTGGTATGGCTCAGTGGACTGAGTGCCGGCCTATGAACCAAAGGGTCACCAGTTTGATCCCCAGTCAGGGCACATGCCAGAGTTGCAGGCCAGGTCCCCGGTGGGGGGGTGCACGAGAGGCACCACACATAGATGTCTCCCTCTCTTTCTCCCTCCCTTCCCCTCTCTCTAAAAATAAGTAAATAAAATCTTTAAAAATAATTTTAAAAACCTTAAAAAAAACTAAGGTGAATTGAAAACGTGTTGTGGAATGAAAACATAATGTGATAGAATTAATTACCAGCAGACCTGCACTTTAAGAAATGCTGGCAGCAACTCTCCTAGCAGGAGCAGCATCGTACTAGAGAGAAGCTGAGGTCTACACCCGGCAGCTGGGAGCACTGGGGATGAGGCAGCCTATGAGATATAATGATACGATTAGAAGAGCACATTTTTGAAACCCCTACTGAGCTAATGAATATAGGCAATGCTAGACAATGGCTGACAATATGACAAAAGAGAGACCATCAGGTATTACATACATTGATAGAGGCACACTTTGCCACCTGTGTGAAGTGATCTCGCCAAAACACAGAAACAAAGAGATAATAATAATCAGTCCTTAATCTGGCCTCTAGATCTAAAATATCAACTTACCAGATATATAGAGGACAAAGAAGCATGTTAAATAAAACCACTGTGTTTTACTTTAAAAAAATCCTGATAGGAAAGTTTGTAAAAAAAAACCCAACAGATTTTTTTTCTAAAAAAAAAAAATTGCAAGGAAACAGAGAGAGAGAGAGAGGGAGGGAGAATGAAAGAGAGAATGACATTTACATGGAGGGGGAATTACAAACTACAAGAGACTTGAGACTTATCAATCAATCGTAATGTATGGATCTTGTTTAGATTCCTTATTCAAACACACTAAAAGGGGGGAAAACTATAAGCTGTTCAGTAAAATGCGAACACTGACAGGTATATTAAAGAATTATTGGAATCCTGGCCAGGTGGCTCAGTTGCTCAGAATGCTGTCCCGTACACCAAAAGGCTGCGGGTCAGATTCCAGGTCAGGGCGAATACCTAGATTCACCCTGGGTTTGATCCCTGCTTGGGGCACGTACCGGACTCAGCTGATCAATATTTCTCTCTCATGTTGATATTTCTCTCCCCCCACCCCCTCTTTCCCCCTCTCTCTCTCTCCCCCTTCTTCTCTCTCTAAAAATCAATAAACATATCCTCAGATGAGGGGAAGAAAAAACAATTACTAGAGAAAAAATTACCCAGGTAGGTGATGGGAGAGCTTGGAAAAGGTGCGCCTGCTTAGGGAGAGGGTGGCATTGTGACAGTCACAGGGGAAAGGTCTCCACTTGCGTCCTCTCGGCTGGGGCTGGCTGTGGTGCTCCGGTTTCTGAGAAAGGGAAATGCGGGCAGTTGGCTCAGAGATCGTTTTTGCTTACTCGTTCTGTGCCTCCTGGGTGTGGGGGCCCCTTTGGGGGGAGGAAGTCTTGTTGAGGGCTTTCGAGGCCACTCTCAGCACTGGGGGACGTGGACCTGGCGGTTTGGGACACAGAGGCCTTGAGCACTAGAACCGCATCCCACCCTCTCAGCTCCACCAGGGGGTGAAAGGCCAAGAGTTCGCAGGGAGCAGAGGGAGGAAGAGAGGGGAGAACAGAAGAGGAGAAGGGGGAAGAGAGCAGGAAAGGGTGGAGCTAGAGATCAGGATGTACTCCTACTGAAGCACCAATTGGATTTTGGCCTCCAAACATTAGGTCGGGAGCTCCCCTCCTGCCCGCCTGCTGCCGGAGCTTCAGTTCAGAGACAAAGCTGCCTGTCAGGAGGGGCACAGGGGATGCTTCAGCCACAAGGATTAAAGGGCTTGCTCAGGTTAACGGGCAAGTTGAGATGATGAAGTGGCTGAAGGACAAGCTGGGGGCGGGGGATCTGGTCATTTGTCCTTGGTCACTCAGGGCCACTCATGTATGCTGTGGTGCCTTTGTGCTGTGGTTCCTTGCTGCGTCAAGTGCCCAGTGAGAAATAACAAGAATCATATTCAGCTAATATTGTTGAGCTCCCACTACGCCAGGCCCTATTCTAGGTGCTTTACATGTTAGTTTGTTCCATCTTCTCAACAGCCCTTTGAGGAAGGTGCTGTTGTAACTGATGTAACCAGCCCGGAGAGGTTAAGTAACTTACTTAATGTCTTACCAATAGTAAGGGGTCCAGCTGTAACTGAACCTAGAAAAAGTCTAGTTTCAGAGCCTAAGCTCTTCACAACTACCCTGAACAGCAGCCAGGTGACCTGGGTCCAACCGAGTGACTTCAAGTGAGTTCGGCTCACTCCCCAGGACAGAGCTTTGTGCAGGCTTCTCCTCCCGCTGCTGCCCGCGGGGCTACCCCCCACCCCCGCAGCTGGGGCCCAGGGCTGGAACTGAGGCGAGAAGAGTCCTCTCAGCCGCCATGGAAAAGCCACCCTGCACATGAAAGTCTGTTAGGGCCCCAAGGCTGGGGAGAGCTTGCCAAAAACAACAGCGGGCCTGCCCTAAACTGTTCTCAGCTGCACAGCCTGGACGCAAGGCTGCCTGTCCGTGATTCTTATCAGCTCTCCGAGAGAGAACTCTGAATTGCGAGCATTCCAATCCCAGGGTGTTCTGAGGGGCCTGGGGAAGGGGGTGTCGGAGGCAGCGCTCTGCCGGGAGGAGGGCTCGGGAAGCCTGGATGTGCAGCCCAGCCTCACTCTTGGAGGGCAGCTGGGTCCTCTCCCCAGGTTCTGGCAGAACACCCTTGAACAATTTAGCCTGAAATAGCATAAGAACTTCTTTCCCATTTTTCCAGGCTTTTGGATGAAATTATATTTTACAAATGACTCATTATTATATTTATAGCTTCTCTTCAAATGATTCAAATTGTGGTTTGTCGCCTCCCTGTCTCTCAACTCCCCCCAGCTCGACAGGAAGAAACGCTGTTTACTGTACGGCCAGGTGTGGCTGCGAGAGGGGCTGTGCCTGCCCTGTAATTACGTTTGCCTCAGCCCTGACAGGCGCCCCGGCTCGTTCAGTCATGTGCAGCCTTTGTTCCAGCATGTTGTTGGGGGACAGCACCCGACAGCACCTCGGCTTGGAATCCGCTCCTGTAGGAAGTGCGTGCTGCACGGGTGGGTGGGGGGAGCGTGGTGGCAGGAGGGGGAGGTCTGTTGTGGGGAGGCTGTGACAGAGGGTGCCTTTGTGAGGGCACAGGCTGGAGAAACAGGAGCTGCAGCTCCTCAAAGCCCCCTGTGAGGACGCTGGGGGCAGACCAGGGCCAGTGAGGGGTGGGGGGCAGTACTCCTCCCTACCCCCACCCCCACCCCCAGCCGACAGGAGCAGTTGAGAGGAAGAGGCTGTGGCTCAGACATTCCAGGCTCTGCTGGTGCCCGGCTGTTGAAGCTTCATGGCTTCTTGTGAGGGGCCACTCTGGTTCCTTCAGGAGGGGTGAGGGGAGGAGGACTTGAGTGCTTTCCCCCTCCCAGCCAGAGTGACTGCTCGGCTTCCAGACCCCTGCCCTCCCACCCGCTCCTCTCTCCGCTCTGCTCCCAGGAAGGTGTGGTCAGGTTAGCCTGAGCTGGCTTGCTCTTAAACAGGGCCTCCTTTGAGAGGGAGGGTGGGGAGGAGGCCAGGATGAGGCCCCAGTCGCAGTAACAGTTTACTCCACCAGGTGCCGGTGGGATCAAAGTCCCCTTGCTCTGCCCTGCCCGGGTACTCAGAAAAAAATAAAAGCCTACAAAATGGAAAAGAAGGACATTTTGGAACTCACAGTGACATTCTCAAAGCCTTGCAGCAACAGCAACGCTGTCCCACTCGGTCTTTGGACCTTGGGCGTGGTGACTCACAGGCCTCCCCGGCTGGCCTTGGAGTGAGGGCTCACGCAGCAGCAAGGACAGACCCCCCACCACCCCCACCCCCGCAGCGCCGCAGGCCCAGCGGAGGGGATAGAAACAGGCCGCTCAGAGGCTATACAGGGAGACAGGGAGACGGATCTTGGGAAGTCTCTGACACCCCTCCCTGTGCTTTGAGGGAAGGTTCGACCCCCTTGATGTCGCAGACTCTGCAGCCGAGGTGCAGAGGCTGTGTGGGAGGTGGGGCTCGATGGGGTCAGGGGCCTGAGTGGTCCGCGCACCCAGCTTTGGGCTCTAGTTGTGTCCCCAAGTCGCCCGCCCGGGTTCCTTCAGGTCTGCTTCCATTTTCACTTCTTGGCACTGCCTGAGTGAGTGGGAAGGGGACGCGGGAGGAGGTGATGTGGGAATGGGTGTGGATGAACATAACGTAATTATTGCTGAAGTCAGTATGAAGCCTTCAGCAGATGATTTCCATCTGGGCCGAGCTGGGTCCCTGTGAGGTGCAGGAGGCAGTCTGGACTTGTGGCTGAGACCAGAGACTTGGACTCCTGCGACCTCTCTCTCCCTTTGGGGTGTTCATGGAGGTGGGGAGAGGCCACTGACAAATCTCTTCTCCCAAGGAAGGGAGGGCTGAAAGAAGAACCAGATGGGGTTTGGGTGAGGGAGGGGCGACAAGAGGGAGGAAGAGGAAGGGCCAGATTGGATTTACCTGGGCCATGGCTGACCTGAACTTCCTTCTTAGGCCCGAGGGAAAGAGGGGCACTTATTGGAGAGAAAGGCGGTCACCTACAGCCTGTGGAAGCAAACCCAGGGCTGACGGGCTCTAACAGGGATGAAGCCAGCTGGCGGTCAGACTGAGGGGTGGCCAACTCAGCCAGCTGAAGCCACCTTTGGACTACCTTTTTTATGGGGTTTGTGGTTTCGTAGCCATCTTTTTAAAAAATCCTCACCTAAGGACATGCTTATTGATTTTAGAGAAAGGGGATGGGAGGTGAGAGAGAGAGAGAAACACCAGCTGGTTGTGTCTCATACCCAGACTGGGGACGGAACCTGAAACCCAGGTATGTGCCCTGACTGTGAATCAAACCCACGACCTTTCGGTTTATGGGACAATATTCCCACCAATTGAGCCACACCAGCCAGGGGGAAGCCCCCTATCTTGTGCTGGAAACTTTTCACCAGTGTTTTGACAGTCATACCGACATATTGGAGTGCTTTGCACATTGTTAGAAGGAGCCGTTTTTGAACGTGCTCATGGGGCAGAACTTGCAGCCATGCTCCTGTGTGGACCCCACACCCACCTCCCCCAGGCAACTCGGTGAGCATCCTCTGGGTAAAGCTGGGTCCTGGCTTTGAATAAAAGCTAATTGTGGAGAAAATCAGTGTCTCAACAAAACGGGGTCTTTGTGGTGGAGACAAGACTGGAAGGACTGCTTCGCTCCGCCCTGGATGAGGGGGATGATGGCTGAAGGTCAAAGTATTATTTTCCCGGTTGTATTGACTGAAGTGTTTGCCGTCTGCCTCCTTGTTTTCAGGTAGCAACTTCCTTCTTACAGTCCAGATGTTTTTAGTTTGACCAGTGGAGTAAGAGACGACAAAATCAGTGGGCCCACGTTTCTTAGTTACGTCACACCCATCAGCTCCCTTGGGGCTGGCCATTGTCTCCTCCGTTTTCTTTGTGATTGCGCTGAGATAGATTAAATAACTTCCCTGACAGTGCGCAGCTAGTTAATGACTGAACTGGGCTTAGTCCGAAGGCTCCTGTTCTAGTTGCAACTCCTCTGTTGTGTTGGTGGTTTGAAAGGGAGCACCTGGCTCCGTGTCCTGGGTGAGGTCAGCAGAGACGCGCCTGCACACCGGGTCGGGTGCCCTCCTTAGCCTGGGGACTCGGGGACAGGGGCTCACCAAGCTGCTGCGATGAAAGGCGGCGGGGTGGGGGGGGACCACCATTTGCTGAGTTAACTGCAGATGTCTCTTGGGGTCAGAGTAAATGTTGTTGACATTGCTTTTTTTATTGTGGTAAATTATACATAACATAAAGTTGACAATTTTAATCATGTTTAAGTGCATGGTTCAGTGGCATTAAGTACATTCACACTGTTGTGCAACCATCACCACCATCCGTCTTCAGAAACTTTGCATCTCCCCAAAGTGAAACTCCGTGCCCACTAAACACTAACTCCCCATTCTCTCCTCTCCCCAGCCACCACCACATCTCTAGGAATTTGGCTGCTCTCGGCACCTCAAAGTGCATTCACGTGTGAGTAGACTCATACAGCATTTGTCCCTGGTGTTGGTCTGAGGCTGGCTTATTTTTAATGGGTCATTTTCAGCGGCAGCAGGGATATGGGTTAGCAGTGCTCCATGACC
The DNA here is from genome assembly GCF_004126475.2 of Phyllostomus discolor. Taxonomy (NCBI): domain Eukaryota; kingdom Metazoa; phylum Chordata; class Mammalia; order Chiroptera; family Phyllostomidae; genus Phyllostomus; species Phyllostomus discolor. The sequence goes on along the minus strand of NC_040904.2, from coordinate 159,763,298 downwards.
ACAGAGGAGTAGAAAAACAAAATGTGCGAACAGGATGATTTGGGGTAGATTTCTTGGCTGTCAGGGGCAGTGGTTGGGGTGGATAGGGGGAAAATGTTACCTAGAAAAGAAAACACTGTGCTGTATCATTCCAGGGGCCAGGGACGTCCCCCTGGACACACCCAGGTTGGAGGATGATGCTGTTGGGGGCCGGGTTGAGCAGAGGACCAATTGTCCTGCAGGACCGTGGAGTCTGAGCCGAGGGGTCCGGAGAAGAGGGAGGCTGGAGGAGAAAGCACACGTTGTGACTTAGGGAATGAAGAGCGAGGGATTTTCTGAGGGGGAATGGTTGATGGGTTTTTAGGAGAGGTACGTCTATGAGTAGGTTCTAGTGCAGTGACTGTGATTCCCCTCCATTACCCCAAACTCTGAGTGAAATCTGCGGTGGTGCCTGTCCACCTTGCGTGAGTTGGAGGGGGACTCGGGGACAGAGGGGGCCGCAGCTAAGGTGGGTAAGGTGCAGAGGAGAGGTGGGAAACAGGAAGTCAGAGCCAGCGGTCACAGGGGCAGCAGAAACCCTCTGAGAATCCTGGGCATAGCTGGCTGTAGGAATGGGAGGTGAGAGGGACTGTGAGGTTGGGGGGGTACAATGATGGGGTGCCCACAACTGGCTGGGTGCGGCTCATGTCCTTGTCTGGAATATTGGGTGGCAGGCATGCCAGTTAGACAGTGTGAAGGAAGGATCTCCTCTTCTTGGAGACCTGCCAGCAAAATCAAGACAGGACCGAGCCCCGTCTTGGAAGCAGAGGCTCTCCAAGGCGCCTTCAGCTCAGCTCACTGCCTCCAGGATTTCTGTGGTCACGGGAAGAGCAATGGTTTTTGAGAGATGGAGATGGAGCTAGAATCAAAGGCTAGTCCAGAACATGTCTTCAGTTTTCGAAACACCATTCTCTTTAACATTGTCTCAAAGCAGAGACCTGGTGTTGAGAACATCTCCAATGGAGAGAGATGCTTTTCGGACCTCCCAGACAGAGCGGGAGCCCACTGAGAAGGTATGGCTGCTGCCACCCAGAGACCCCAGAGGGGCCTGGCATGACGAGCGTGCTTCATGTTTCTGGGAACACTTGGAGCGTCCTGACCAGGTCCCCGGCCGAGTGTGGGCTGGGGATGGAGCCCTGCCTGGAATCACTGATGCATCCTGAGATCTCAGGACCAGCCTGCCTCGTGGTGGTGAGACCGACCAAGGACATTTCCGTCTGGACCTCTCCAGACCTGGCCCAGAGAACCAAGGCTTGGGGCTTGTCTGGCTGGACCCCATTTTTGTCCTAACCTAGTATCCCTTTGACAGTTGTGTCCTGGGGAAAAGGGCCTGGCTTGGCTCGCACTCCAGGAAGTTTGCCAAATGTGTTAGTTGCCACTAAAAGCTTGTAAACTGGGGCACAGGATGTCGTGGGGCCTGGGCTGGCCTGAGGATGTGCTGTTTAGAAGTTCCAGAAGTTCCGTGCCTGTTGGGAGGGAGGACCGTCCCGGCAGAAAGGGAGGCAAGCCTGTGCTGGGGCCGGGCCAGCTTTCCCTCCAGCGGCCCCTCTGCTCTGGGGGAGTTGTGTGCTCCCTTCAACTCAGCAGCTTGGGAAAGACCAGAGGCCCTTTCAGGGAGAGGAGAAAGAGGGAACTAGGCCTCACTGCACAGCGGTGAAAACCAAATTCTGAGCTCCAGCTCCAGACCCAGGTCCAGAGCAAAAATGCACTTTCCACTCAGTTATAAGAATGTGGACCGTTCTAAAAGGTTGTTTAGGGGAACCGTAGCACTCAGAGCTTCGGTGCTAGGAGGGTCTTCAAGACTAGCTAGCCCCCTCATTTTGCTGGAAGGCTAATTTGAAACAATGGAATTTGGCTGGGGATGGGATGCCTTTTTTCTTGAGGCCCCAATTCCTGAGAGAGTACTTAAGATCAACTGATTTCACTCATTCACTCATTGCACTCCTTGGTGCACGTAAAAAAACAAAACAAACAAACAAACAAACACCCTCAGAAGTCCAGCTCTGGCATCTTTGAAAGTGACAGAATTTGTGGCTTTCAGGGTGTTTTTAGTTTGGAGCCATACTTTGTTCCTTTAAAAATGTTCATTCAGCACAGGCTTATTGCCAGGTCTCTCTCTGCACGTTATCAGGCTGTGCTTGTGAATGGCCAAGGGAAGCCAGCAGCAGAACTCAGGAAAAGACAAATCAGGCAGGGAGGGGCTGCTGCGGTCAGGGAGGGAGGGACAGTGGAAGTTGACAGGCATGGGGTTCAGGGGGGACATCGGAGTGCCCTCAAGGCGGAGCCTTTCAGCAACAGAAGAGACCCTGCAGAGGGGTCTGCGCAGGGCTGAGGGGCTCAGGCCCCCTGAGGAAGTGGGTGAACTGCCTTAGGAGGATGGCACCTGGGCTCATCGGGGTGGGCTCAGGGATGGGCAGGTCCCTGGCACAGGCAGCTTCAGAAAGAGGAGACCTGAATGGCGGCAGCCAGGCAAATTAGAAAAAGAGCAAAGAAAGAGAGGAAGCAAGTGGCACTGACTGAAGTGTTGTTTAAACTAATTATCAATCTGGGGAGGGGCCCAGGAGGCTGCCAGCTTTGATCTCATTTTCTGAACAGGCCTTTAGGTTACTTCTTATACCCAGCACCCGATCACCAGAGAGTTACTGCCTTCAGATAGAAGAAGCTCTTGGCAGACTTTCGAGCCATATGCAGCTGGAATTGGGGACAGCACATGCTGGGTGTGGGCTGGGGAGGGGATATGCATGTGCCGGTGGAGCAGAGGCGAGTCTTCCACAGGCTTCTGTCCCGGGAGGCAGAGGAGGGGAGCAGAGAGTCAGGACTCAGGGCGAGGGCAGTGTCTGTCTTGTCCCCACTGTATCCCCAGTGTCCAGCTCAGGGCCAGGCTCACAGAAGGCACCTACTCGGTAACTGAGTGAACAGAGTTGGTATTTGAACACACAGAGTGCTTTCCCTTTGAATCCCCATGTTAACTTATACTTTTCTGCATCAAGATTGAGAGAACAGCCCTAACCAGTGTGGCTCAGTTGGCTGGGCGTCTTCCCGTAAAACGAAAGGTCGCTGGTGCGATTGCCAGTCAGGGAGCATGCCCAACATCCCAGTCTGGTTGGTCAAGTTGTGTGTGAGAGGCAACCCATTGATGTTTCTCCCATCAGTGTTTCTCTCCATTTCGTTCTCCCTCCCTCCACCTCTCTCTAAAAATAAATAAATAACGTGTAAAAAAGGATTTAGAGAATAATTGAGAGTGTTTGTCTAGTTTTCCTGCAGGAAGGACCTTCTTACTGGTGGTGTGGCAGAGGACACGGAGGCACCGTTCCTTGAGCTGTCTCAGCATCAAGACCCTCTGTCTGGGGGTGGGGGTGGGGTGAGGGGCTGAAGGAGGGTCCCAGTGACCTCTCCAGGCCCAGCTGGCTCTGAAGGTGGACTGAAATTTACCAGGCTTTGCTGACCATGGCTGAGGCCACAGCAAGATGATGCATTGGCCACTCCCTTAATCATGCCGTGTGTCCCTCCGTGGGACAGCGCTGGGCTTACGCCTCATCCCCAGCAGATGACCAACGGAAGAACTTTACTGGGAATTTAAACCTTATCCCTGACGAGGTTTAACCCCTGAAATTGGTTACTCTGAGAAGCCCAGGGTTTCTTTTCTTGGACAATTTCTGAATCCATAATTGTTGTTTCCACGAAGGACGTGGCAGGGAGAGATCTTGCCTCTGCTCCCAGCTCTTCTCAGAGAAAGCCCCCATGTGCTCCTGGGCATGGATCTGGATGTGCTGGTTAGTCCTCCCCTAGTGCAAGCGCTTCCTGGAAGGGCCTGGGATGTACATTCCTGCAGAGACCGGGCGGCTGACATGACCCCTAGGCCTTGTTCTCTTTACAGTTGCTGCTTCTCAGGAGGGTCCGGTTTCCTTTCCTTCGGCAGCTGCCGGACTCCGAGCTGCTGGGGGCTCCTTGTAGCTACACCACCCTCCCTCTAATGTCGAAGAGGCCTGGGCTGGTCCTTAGGGCCTCTGAATCATGTACTTTCCTTGCCTCTGTCTGAAAGGCCACATCGTTTGTTTCTCCCTGAAAGCTAGGTCCTCTGGGCTAAACACAACCACCTCTCTGCTCTAGCAATGGCTGATTTTCATTATGTCTTCCCCTACCAAATTATTTCTTAAATTGCCCTGCCACCCGCTGGGTGTTCCAGGACACAGAGGCTGGTCTCTGGGGGCCCTTGGCTTTTCTTTCTCTCTGAGAAGTTGGGGCAAAGCTTCAGTTTCTCCATCCAATGGTTTCTCCGGGAAGGGTCAGGCAGACCCCGGCAGGGAGGGGATGCTCGAACAGCGCCCGCGGGAGCAGCGGCTACCCTGGGCTTTGTGCGACCCCCGGGGCAGCAGCGGCTGGGCCGGGCGCCTCAGGCCTCCTAAACATACCCCGCTGGGGAACAAACTTGCTGGGGCCACCGGGAAGCGCCACAGGAACCTAGCACCGGAGGGAGGCGCCCGTCGGTCCCGCCGCGCCAGGCTCGCGGGGCTCCCGTGCTCGGTGAAGGGGGCGTCCCCGGCGCCCCTACCCTAGCCCGCCCAGCTCCGGACCCCTCCCCTCCGCCGAGCCGCCAGCCGGGCTAGAGGCGACGCGGGGAGGGGGTCGGGGGAGGAGGCAGCGTTCCTGCAAATCACATGATTTTCCCGCTTATATAAATCACAGCTTGTTTTTCTCAACCGGCTGCAGACTTAAAGGTGCAGTGTCTGCTTTCTCTCCCAAGGGTAGGGCCCCCCCTGGGTGCTTCTGACGACCCTGAAACTGGGCTGCGGGGGCTTCACCGATGAGAGATTCAGGGTTCAGGGTTTAGGGAGACCCCTGTCCGCCATACTCCGGGATGTTTGCTTTTAACTGGAGACCAGAAATGGACGGGGAATATACGATCGCCAGCAAGCAGGCACAGCCGAGTTGGCGATGTCGGTCAGAGACCTCTCTGGAGACGGCTGCCTCTGGTGCCCTGGAGGCTGCTGATTAGTGCAATTGAGACCAGGCTTCCAAGGCTGATGCTTATTATTCTAACCAGCCCTGGCTATTTGTTTGAGGCCAATATATGTGGGAAGAAAAAGGAAGTCAACGTATGTATTAAGCACCGACTATCTACGTATTTGGCCCTGGGGGAAGACACCAAGACCAGTTAGACAGTCTTTACCTTTAAGTGGTTTATACTGTTTGGGTGATGAGATTAAATAGCACTAGTCCATTTCAATGCCTGTTTCAGGCTAAATAGAAGAGTTGCAAGGCAGTGTATAATCACTGCCCCGTGAGCAGTGCAGATAGCAAGTGTGCAGGCGTTGCCAGGAGGGCTCTGGAGGCCTTGACAGGGAGGTGGCAGGAGGGAGGAGCAGGGCCAGCCTGCCAGAAGGTCTGGGGGCCGCATGTGGAGAGGACGAAAGAGCATGGCACTGGGGAGGAGTGCTGTACAGTGGGCAATCCTGCTGCCAAACTGAGGAACCCAGGAGTGGAGGTGTGGGGCAGAGGCTGGAGGGCCAGGGGGCCAGATGCAGGCAGCCTAGCGTGCAGGGCTGGGTGTGGGCTTGGTTTGGTGGAGGCTTGTGTGTCCTGAGGAGGTGCGGGGCAGGTGGGTGGGGTGATGAATCTGGCAGCAGCGCACAGCACTGGCGGGAATCACCGAGGGAACCAGCTGCAGGCTTCTGCAGCAACCAGGCAGACATAAGGTTGTAGATGTTGAGAGAAAAAGTAGAAACAAAAAGTGACAGAGGTAAGAGATATTTTGAAGAACAAATAGCAATGATGGCGTGATTGTATACGTGGGAAGGGGAGATATGACCATAAGTGCTGTTGATTTGGAGCTTGGGAGGCAGGGCAGAAGAGAGCTACCCCCAGGTGAGGGTGGAGTGTGCGTGGCTAGGTGATGAGCTACTTTTAGAGACATCGTGTTTATAAGGACAGTGGGATCTTAACTGGGAATGGTCCAGGGGGCTGGAAATAAGGACAGAGGAGCTGCCCAGAGGAGTAGCAGGAGGGATGAAAGAGATACCAGCGGTTTTAAAGGCAGGGAACCGAAAGGGAGAGAGAGAAGTAGGGCCAGGGAACACCCACGTTGAGGAGGAGGAGCCAGCGGTGAGGCTGTGGAGGGACTATACACCCTGCACGTAGGCCAGCTGGGGTGAGTAGCATCTGTGCCTGAACACGACTATGTTGTTTATTCTCCTGAACCTTAGTTTTCTGATCTGTGAAATGGGAATAATAATACCTGCATCCTATTCTGTACAGATTAAAGGCAACACTGAAGCTTCTCACACACTGGACAGTGCTTTCTGGCCAAGAGCAAGTGTTGAATACAAGCCTCCTCCCTCTCCAGGCGTCCCTTCCCACCTCCCCCTCTTTCCCATTTCCTGTACGTGGCAGGCACACACTTGAAGGCAATTTTTCCCCTTTGAAATTGTAACTGAGCTGTTGTTGCTGTTATTGTTTTTCTTCCTCTTATCCTTGCTCTCTCGTCATCACCTTCCTCTTCCCCTTCTACAAGAAACACACAGTCTTGTTTACATGACTAATATTTGAACTGGATCTACCCTCCATTATAAAGGAAGGAAATAATAAATTTATTTCCTAAGGGCCTCTTAGCTGAAGATGGTTGTTACCTCATTTGATCCTTCAGCGGCTCTGTGGGTTCCTCAAGGGCCGGTATTATCAGCCCCCTCCTTCCTTTTCTACCTACAGCCGCATGGAAATGGGAGAATGGTTGTAAAAACTTCTATTACTGTGTTCAGGAACCTCCTGTCTAGCAATATCCTCTAGTTCAAAGACTTGCAAACTTTAATTTTTAGCCCTTTATTTTTGGAAATACATTTTACCTGGTAAAAAAATGATCTAGGTAACAAGAGTTTTGGTTTCAGCAGAGTAGGCAGGTTCTGGGTCTCAGTTGTTCAGTTCTGCAGGAGAATGGGGCTCTGCTCCTGGGGTAACACAGTCCCCAGAGCATCTGTCTCTGTACTCAGCTTCTTTCTTTTCCTTTGCAGCGGTAAACTTCCTGACTTCGAAGGCCAGGCTGTAGCCCAAGAAGGCCTTGCAGAGCCCTAGCGGCGCCCGGAGTGTGAGCCAGGTGCTGTCTCGGGATGAGGCCTGCAGCTTGGCTCCGCCCACGTGTAGCCGCCTGGAGGGGGAGCCAGTTGAGCAGGACAGCGCCACTCCAGGGCAGAAGGCCAGGTGCGAGCCTCTGGTCCGGCGCTAGGAACAGCCACGCCTGAGGCCCCCAGGGCCCAGGAACCACCCTGCTGGGTTGTGTACGCTGGCCCGAGTGGCTGATGTACTTTGGGCCTTATTTCCATTTCCTCGTTGAATGTGTTCCTTGAAAAGCATATTCTTTCAGGTGAAAAAACAGTTTGTGGTTTTTAGTATGATTTGAAATAAAGCAAATATTGGTAGCATGCTCTGCAGATAGTTATGCAGAGCTGTAAAAGAGTCACAGGTAATTTCCTCTAATTGCAGGTCTGTTTACCCTTCTGTACAAAGCAGCCACCTTTGGGATTCATTTCTTGGAGTGGCATCAATTCCCCAAAGAGATCAGCATAAAATGATTAAAAGAATTTTGTGTGATTTTTGCTTTTAAAATAAAATAAGCAAAATAAAATTTTTGCTTTCAAAGTAAGCCAGCATCCTAGTCTTATGCTGTTATTTATTTTTTCCTCTGATTTATCTGTATATTTATTTGGATTGTAAAGGTAATAGGCTCTAATGGTAAAACCAGAAATGCAAATCATCCTGAAGGGTGTCAAGTGAAAAGTAGAAGTCCCCTCTCCTTACCCATTCTCAGTCCCTTGAGATGATCAAAGTGAATGGTTTTGTGTCGCCCAGAAATTTTTTGCTGTGTATATATGTGTGTGCACATCTAATCTAGTATTTTTCCACAAATAGTCTAGTCCTGTGATCCCCTGCCCCACTTAAATATATATCTTGACATGCAGGTCTATCTCATTTTTTAAATAAAGATTTTATTTACTTATTTTTAGAGAAAGGGGGAGGGAGAGAGAAAGAGGGAGAGAGAAAGAGGGAGAGAAACGTCCATCCATTGCTTGTCATGCGCATCCTGACCACCGAGTGAACCCACAATCCAGGCGTGTGCCCCGACTGGGATCAAACCAGTGGCCCTTCACCTTGTGAGCCGACGCCCAACCGACTGAGCCCCAGTGGTCAGGGCCGTCTCATCCTTATTAATGATTGCCTAACTCTGGTGTCGTGCCGAGTGTTCTGTGTAGTATTCCTGTGTGCGGGTCGCTCCCAGTTTTCCCCTTGTGCACCGCTACGATAAGTGCCTTTGCATACATCGCTGCATACTCGTGTGTATGCTGATACACATGTAAGATACGTTCCTAGCAGTGAAATTAGCTGAAAGTATATGTATGTTAAATTAAAAAAAAACTTTATTCTGCCCTGACAAGTCTGGCTCAGTAGGCTGGGCATTGCCCGGCAAACCACAAGGTCGCCGGTTAGATTCCTGGTCAGGGCACGTGCCTGGGTTGAGGTTCCATCCCAGGTTGAGGGTCCATCCCACCTTGAGGCACGTGCAGTGGGAGAGGCAACCGATTCGTGTTTCTCTCTCACATCAATGTTTCTCTCCTTCTCTTTCTCCCTACTTCCCCCCTCTCTAGAAATACATAAATAAAATCTTAATTAAAAAAACTTTATTCTGGATTACTTATGAGATAGGAAAAGACATAAAGAATAAAGACAGCTTAAAAAAACAAACTGAACACCCGTCAATGCCCCTCTGTGCAGCCCTGGTTGCGGTCCTCCTGTGCCATGCAGACGGGGCTGCTGGTAGTTCTCTCTTTCCCACGCGATGTTTGAATAGTTTTACATTTTACAAATATAGTGCTTTGCCGTGTATATTTTTCTGAGACTTGCTTTTGTCCCAGAAATACAATGTTTCTGAGAGTCCTGCATGTTGATACCATTTTCAAGCTAATTTCTTTTCAGTACTGAATAACTTCACATTATATGAATATACCATAATGCATGTATCCATTTTGTGGTTAATGGATATTGAAGCTGTACTACTTTTTTCTGTTATAAACAGTGCTGCTGTGAAAATTCTCGTGTATGTTTCTTGGTTGTACGTGGGTGGGGACTTCTTGAGGGTATTTGTCCAGAAGGGAGTGGCCAGTTCATAGAGCTCGAGAACCTTCAGTGATACTAGAGATGTTCTCCAAAGTGGTTTTACAGTCTTACCTGTAGTCTGCAATACCAACTTGGTATTGCACAACCTTTTAGTTTTTGTGAATTTGCTTGATGTGAAATGTTTGTTGTGGCTTTTACTTACGTTCTCCGATTTCTAGTGAGGTTGGGCATCTCCATGTATATTGTGGCTGTGCCTGTTTTCTCTTACGTGAATGGCCTTTGCCCATTTTTCTCTGTCAGAGTGTTTGTCCTTTCTTTACTGATTTATAGTACTTCATTATATACTGTGCTTACTGGTCTTTATGGGCTAAATAGTATCTTCTCCCAATCTGTGGACTGTCTTTTCACTTTTTAAATGGGTGACTTTTTTGTTGTTATTTATTTATTTATTTATTTATATAAATGGGTGACTTCTAATGAACAGAAGTTATTTTAATATAGCTGAGCTTTGTATTTAAATTTTTAATATTGTTAATTGTTCAGCTTATACTTCTGTAAGTGTAAGTAAGAGTACCTGGTTTCTCCACACTCCTGCCAACACTGGGCATTATTGGTTTTAATTTTTGTTAATCCGAGAGGTGGAAAATGGTTTCTCATTGTCTTACTTATGAGTAAGCCTGGACACATTTTCACAGGGTTACCGGCCTTTTGCACTTTTTTCCTGTTTTTTATTCTTCATTTTTCTATTGGGCAGTTTGCTCTTTCTTAATAGATTTTCCTGATTGGTTTGTACCATTTCTGAATGTTAAGGAAATTTGCCTCTGTTTGGCCATGGAGTGTGGCACATGCCGTGTGCACACCCCGCAACTCCTCAACTGCACCTGTGATGATGGGGCTCGGGAAACTCTAGCCCCTGGCACACATTTGCCCTCTGTGGCCCTTGAACACTTGGCCATATTGAGCAACCACGTAAAAAGCTGACACTGGAGACTGTGGGGGCTGTACGGAACCAGTGCGGTTCTGTGGGAGCAGGGCTGGCCCAGGTGAGGAGCCCACTGTGGCTGTGTGTGCACCGTGGGTGTGCCTCTGTGGGTGAAAAGTGTGTGTGGACATGGAGCCGGAGAGAGGGTTTGAGTCGAGGCCATGCGGATGTGGCCCGCATCCTCATTTCTGAAGTGGGATGTTACTAATGCTTGGATGAGTAGGTCTGAGGTGGCTGGGGTGGCTAGTCTACTCTTGGCTGGTGGTGAGAAAAGGGGAACTGAATAGTTCCGAGGGTCCAGTGTCTGCTCCAGGAGCCCTGAGGAGACGCATTATTAGGTGGGGAAAGGGAAGCTCACGAAAGCTGACTGGCTCTGGGTCACACACAGCTGTAAGTGGCCAAGCTGGGACTCGGCTCACTCCCCAGCCCAGCTCTCTGCGGTGTCTGGTGTACTAATCATTTTGCTGTGATTAAGCTCAATTCAGGGGCCGGGTGGTGGTGGGAACTTGGCTTTTATAAAGAGATTTATCCGGAGAACCATCTAACAAGAGAGTAAAATTAGGACACATTTTAAGTAGATTGCCATCTCAACAGTGGAATTTCTCATCTCTGTGTTTCAGTGTTAGTAACTGGCTTAATAGTCCTTCCAAGAGAACACAGGTGAATGAACAGTAGTTGCCATGGGGTGCTGTTGAAAAAGAGCAAGAAGAGTCTTAATAGTCCTGTTCGCTCCTGACAAAGAACATTTGACATAGAAACCAGCCAGGATTCCACTTCTCCCTGTTACATTTGGTAGAATTTGGATGACACACCAAACTTTCTCCTCACTCGTTTTTCCAATCCAACAACTGTGTACTAAATCCACACCTGGCGACATTTGCTCAGGGCTGAGGGTGGTGAGCAGAGCAGACCAGGTCCCGTGCTCCTGCAGCCTACAGCCTCATGGGGAGGATAATCAAGAAGCAAGTAAACAAACAAATAAAACACTTAACGACTGCCATAAGGGCTGTGAGGGACATACGTAGGTGCCGTGGCAGGATGATATGGGGACTGACTTTTGATGGGGGAGTCAGGGAATGTCACATACATTTCGCAGATGATGGAGACATTCATGTTTTTGGTTAAAAATGCCTCCTCTAATCAGCCTCCCTATAAACAAGTTTTTTTAAACACAGAAGAAAGAGCAGCAATCTATGAAGAAAAGTAGGCATAAAGGTATTTCTTCTGGGGGCTACAAACTAAAATAATGACGTGTGGCTCCCTGGTCAGCCTGTCCCGCTCAGCCCTGAGTGAGAACACCACACAGCCTTTCCATGCTATCTGGGTGTGACTCTGATTTTTAATGGAGATTTCTTATTTCAGGTAATTAACTCCCACCCATCTTTAATGGGAGGATCTGAATGCATTCAAGGAGAATGTAACTCCAGAGGTCTATCCAGAACCAAGGAGAACAATCTTCTCCTGAGTTTGCTGCCTTTTGAGGTAAAGCAAGCCTGCAGGATTTGCTTTCTGCCTCCCACCCTCACTCTCCTGCCCTCACGACAGTCCATGGAGCAGGACACGGCTTAAATGTTTACAGGCCCAGCAACGTTCTCTCGGAAGGAGTGTCTTTAGTTCACATACACACCTTGTGTTTCGGTGTGTTGGAGCCAGGGTTTTGGGACTGTAATTTGATGATCACGGTTAGGAATAACCACCTGTCTCCCAGGACTTTGAGGGGTATTTAGTTAGTGTGTTTGCTTTTAGTTATGTGATATTTGTCATTTTCCTAAACAAAACACCATTTACACACTTTAAAAATTGACGATGATTCTTTGGACTCACCTAAGCCCTCAGTCCGCATTCAAACTTCTGGTTCTTGGGCCTTGAAGTTTCTAGTGTTGCTCCTCTTTCTTCCTACATTTCCTCTTCTTCAGAAAGTACCATATAGCTCCAGCCAATTTCCAGGTGTTTGGTCACCTGTGAGAGAGATTTCACTTTTCAGGGAGAGGAAAAAAGATAAAGGGAAACTGGGTCTGAAGTGCATCTGATCTAAATTAAACCCTTGCCTCCCTTAAGCTGGTTTTGGGGGCCATCTGGTGGCCAAAAGTGTTTTTTTTTTTTTTAAACACAAACTGGGTCTCCTTGTTGCCTTCTAGTGGTGAGAGGTGGTGTAACACCCTAGGGATCTTTTCCCTGCCTTATGTAGGATTACAGAAATAAAGATACAGATCAGGAAGGAAGTGAGGTAACAGTTAAAGTTTCCTTCACATCCATAAAGCAGGTAGGGCTCAGACATGAGCCAGGAGAGTACCAGCATGGGTATTGCATCTGCAGTTGCTGCCTGCTGCCTGCAGGATTTTAAAGAAAACCCTAAGTATGAAAATTAAAGTTAACAATTTTGTGTGGAGCGGGGTGTGAATATATGACATGGTCTCAATTATTTTTAACCTAATCACAGAATTTCAGAGCTGGAAGAGATCTGAGAAATTAGTCAACAAATTGAATTTTTACTTTTTATCCTCTATTCTAAGTGGTGTCAGGGACCTAAGATGAGTTAGATATGTAAAACCTTGTCCTCAAGGAGTTAAAAGCGTGGAGGTAAAGGCAGATACATGAACAAGTAAATGCCACGCGGTGTGCAGTAACAGCGAAGAGCAGGCATGCTGAGGACAGAGATGCGCAATGGCCACCCCTGCCTGGAGGTCAGGGAAGTCCTGAAAGAGAGTAGGCAGCACTTGACCTGTGTCTTGCAGAATAGGGAGCTTTCCAGGTAGACTGGGGAGGGTGGAGGTAGAGGAGCGCGGCTCAGGTGATTGGGAAGCACACGCAGGGAGGCAGGGCATTGCACTGAGTGTCCAGGTATTGCAAATGTGGCTGTAGGGCACGGTGTGAGGTGAGGTGCGCAGCCGACGACACACAAATCCTTGCTGAATACCTGAGGGAATAACTGATGCTGGTGGGAGTGGTGGGAGAGGAGGGCGAAGAGGTTAAGTGGAGGGCAGATCGTAACAATACAGAATAAGAACATGATGCCTGGAGAGGTGAGGGAGAGTAGGGTGGAGGGCCACTGGTGTTAAGCAGTAGAGCTACAGAATCAGATTTATGCTTTAAGAATCATCGTGGTAGCAGTGAGGAGAAGGCAGAGAACTAGTTGGCAGGCACTGTAATTATCAGTGAATGATGGTGAAGGCCTAGAACAGTGAAAATGGGAACATTGAGGAAGGAGTGGATTTGAGTACTATTTATTATTTTTATTTCTAATTTTTCCAGTTTTACTGACATACAATCAACATATTACTTTGTATTAGTGTAACATGTACAACATAATGATTTGATATGTGCATAAGTTGTAAAAGGGTTAGCATAATAAGTTTTGTTAATATGCATCCCCTCCCATTATTATACATTTTTTTCTTGAGATAAGAACTTCTAAGATCACTTTCTTAGCAGCTTCCAAATATACAATGTAGCATTGTTAACTCGCCACCATGATGCACACTGCACCCACAGAAGTCATTTATCTCACAGGTGGGAGTTTGGATTTTCACCTAATGCTCTCCTCAACCTACCCCCTCACCTCTGGCAACTACCAATCTGATCTCTGTTTTATGAGTTCATTTTTTTGGATTGACGTATAAGTGATATCACACGGTATATTTCCTCTGTCCGACTTATTTCGCTTAGCATAATGCTCTCAGAGTCCAAAGGCCCATCTATGTTGTTACAAATAACAGGATTGCCTTTTTTTTGTGGCTGCATTATATATAATATGTATATTAATAGTGAAATTATATATGGACAAAGAAAAATATATATTTCGTTAGTAATGAAATTAGTATATTATTTTTTTCTTTATCCATTCATTCATGCATTGATGGACACTTAGGTTTTTTCCATGTCTTGATTATCGTGAATGATGCTGCAGTGAACATTGGGCCGCAGACATCTCTTTTAGATAGTGATTCTGTTTTCTTTGGATGTATACTCAGGAGGACAATTGCTGGATTATATTTTTTGATATTTTCAGGAATCTTCATACTGTTTTCCGGAGCGGTTGCACAACCCTACATTCCCACCGGTAGTGCGTAAGTATTCCCTTTTCTTCACACCCTCACCAGCACTTACCTCTTGCCTTTTGGATGACAGCCAGTCTAACAGGTGTGAGGTGACACCTCACTGTGGTTTTAATCTGCATTTCTCTGATGATTAGTGATATTGAGCACCTTTCATGTACCTGTCAGTCATTTGTATGCCTGCTTTGAAAAAAATGTCTATTTAGTTCCTCTGCCCACTTTTTAACTGAATTTTTGCTGTTGGGTTGTATAAGTTCTTTATATATTTTGTATATTAACCCCTTAGGTATATGGTTTGCAAGTATATTTTCCCATTCTGTTGGCTGCCTTTTGTTGGTTTTCTTTGCAGAAGCTTTTTAGTTTGATGTTATTGCTTTTGTTGCCAAGAAAAATCATTGCCGAGACTGATGTCAAGGAGCTAACCCACTATGTTTTCTTAGGAGTGTTATGTCTTCACGCCTTATATTCAAGTCTTTAGTCCATTTTGAATTGATATTAGTGTATGATGTAAGGTGAGGTCCAGTTTCATTCTTTTGCATGTGCTGTCCACATAATTGTCTTCATAGTAGTCTCTTATGGGCCTTTACTATTCAGGGTATAAGACTGGTAGAGGAAATGAGAGTGAGGGAAGTTCTAGGATGACTGTCACCCAGGGTTTTGGCTTGGGGTCTGGGTGGAGGAGATTTTCAGAGGGCTGTAAAAGCGTAGGGTGCCTGTGAGTTTCCAGGCCCATCTGGATATGTGGGCCTGGGTGTACGATCGCAAGACTGAAGGGAAATGACCCAGACAGTGTGTGGAGGAGTGTGCCGTTGGTGGAGGTTGCTGAGGATGAATTCTGGCGAGCAAACGCAGTGGGGAGCGGGCAGAAGAGAAGCTGGGGAAGAAGTAGAAGGGAGGCTGGCAGAGGGAGACTCATGGAGGGTGAAGAAAGCGACCAGCGAACTTGGGCTGCAGTCTGTTCTAACAGAGTCAGAAAGCTGGTTGTTTTCTTTCTTTTCTTTTCTTTTTTTAAATAATGCTTGTGTTTTCTTACCAGTGTGTTTATTTATTCAATGCTCATCCTAGTCTAGAATGAAGTTTTTTTTTTTTCTTTCAAGAGCTAAATCCGCAGAGTTTCTGCTCCATAAACAGAGGCGGGCTGCAGCTGCGGTGGAAACGGGCTCCCCCACCGCCAGGCCTCTCGCCGAGCTGGCCTACGGCTGTCCCCCATCACAGCGGTTCCTGCTCTCTTTCTTCACTCCCTTCCCCAGAGCTCCCCACCGCCTATGTCGGAATTCCCTAGCCTGGCATCCAGCGTCCCTGCAATCTGACCTCAACTTCTCTTCCAGCTCTTTCCCTCAGGACTCCTGTGCTCACTTCCACCGAGCCAGGCTCCGAGACACATTGCAACACGTGTCCCCTCTTCCTCTGTGTTGCTGCCAAAGCTCTTTCCATCCTTTAAAGTCAGGACTGAACAAGCCTTCCTTCAACCTTCCCTGATTCTTCAAGTCCAAACTTTTTTTTTTTACTTCTTTGAACTTCTGCAACACTTAACACACACTGTACTCCTTTGTAGTCATTGAATCCATTTTCTTTACTGTAAACGCATTAAGATAGAAAGTTCTCATTTTCCTTGTTTTCTCCCCAAAACCTAACAAAGTGTCTTGTACATGTGCAGATGCTCAATGAATATGAGGAATAATTGACTATAGAGCAATCCTTAGGAAGTAGCTTAAGTGGGGTGCTATGCTCTGAATGTTTGTATACTCCCCAAATTCCTGTCTTGAAATCCCAGTGCCTGATGTGATGGTACTAGTAGGTGGGGCCTTTGGGAGGTGTGTAAGCCGTGAGGGTGAAGCCCCTCTGAATGGGATTAGTGCCTCAGAAAGCAGCTCCTGAGAACTGCCTGGCCCCTCCCACCACGTGAGGATGCAGTGAGCAGGGGCTGGCTTAGAACCAGGGAAAGGCTCTCTCCAGACCGTGCTGGTGCCTTGATCTTGGACTTCTCAGCTTCCAGAACTGGAAGCATTACATTTATGTTGTTAATAAGCTACCTCGTCTGTGGTATTTTTTTCTTTTAGCAGTCCTAACAAACTACGACACAGAGGGAGCAGAAAAATTAATAGGTTTTTTTCCATGCTGGAAATAAAGGGTGGAGCAAAAGTACCATATGAAGAGCTGTTGTGGGGAGCGGTCCTCTGGGGCAGAGTTGGGGTGCTGGAGGGCAAGGACCAAAGTCTGAGGACTCCCAATGCGTGAGACGCCCAGGACTGGGCCCAAAGTGGGTTGACATGGAGTCGTCGAAAGCTTGGCGATGTCTGGGTTCTGACACACAGCGTGAGGACTAATGACGCTGTTCGTGGAATCTGCCTGGCTCCAGCGTAGTTCGTGTTCCACATCCTCACGTATCGCACTGTTCGAAAGTCTTGGGTGATATAAATTCAGTGCCGACTGCTGAGCAAGATGACGGGCACTTTGCATCCATTATTTCTGATCCTTGAAAATAACCCTTCAAGATAGCTACTATTGTCTACCTTTTACAGGTGGGGAATACAAAGTTTAATTGTGCTCAGGGGCACATAGCTAATAAGTGATGGAAAATAGCATTTAAATTGACTTCTCACCTTGCGGTTCCCAGAACTGGGGGAGAGTTGGGGTGGGGCTTAGGAGGGAAGTAAGGGTGAGCTGAGACTCGGGGGTGTGACGGGAGCTGTGATGAGGTGAGCAGAGGCAGAGCTAGGTTTTGTGAGGCTGAAGCTTTTACAATTTGGGGGCCTTCTAAGGAAAAAAACATGCAAAATTATGTACAAAATTGTCCATTTAGGTATTTATTTAGAATGAGAAAATTCATGCTTTGGAGATTCAGAAGACTTTCTTCTGATATCTTTTTAGGTGATTTACCAGCTCACACAGAAATGCTTTGACTTGCAACCTGGCTTCACCTCCCCACCTGGCCCCTCTACAGCCCCCAGAGGTCTCTCAAATGAGGGTCCTGAGGCTGAGGCTTCGCTGGCCTCACTGTGACTCACCTGGAGAGAAGGCTAGGGCGTGGGGTGGGGGTGGGGTGCAGATCAGAGATGGGGCCTGAGGACCGGGGGAAGGATGCGGACAGTACTCGTTACCTGATGATACAGAATAGATGAGGCGGGGAGACAGTGTGAGGAGAAGTGACGTCTTGTTTTTCAGACCTCGTGAAAAATAGCCCCATGTCAAAGCAGCCCTGTTAAAGTGTGATGCCCCCCCCACCAGACCCCGCCCCAGTAGGTGAGTGGGTGTGGCGCTGGAGAGGCCTGCCGTGTGCCAGGGAGATGGTTCAGGGAAGGGCACCTGGAAAGTTTGAGTTTTGAACACAGTCTATCAGCAAGAAAACAGTTTTAATGCTTTAGACTTCTTTATTGCATCTTTGCATCGATGAAACAGGTGTGTGTGGGTGGGGGAGGAGGGGAGAGCAAGGGAGGGAGAGAAAGAGAGTTTGTAAGCAAGCCAGAGTTCAATCTCTGAATAACTTTTTTCTCCTATCTTTTTAGATTGGCTGCTAACTCTTGTTTCAATTAAATATAAAAAGGTCTTCTATACTGATGAAGACAGTTATTCCAAATACCATTTAAAACTTGACCATTTCTCTACAAAACAAGCATGCTGTGAGGAAACCCCTGGGGCAGATCTCATTCACAAGGGAGACAGCTGACAGTGGTCCAGGCCAACACACCTGGACCTTCTCTCTGTAACGCAACCTCCTTCTCTGGTTGTTTATAATCTTAGCGAAAGGTAGGCCCTCGATTTTCTCCGGGAGACCTGTGAGCAGAGCCAGGGCTGAAGGTCAGGCACAGAAGGTGAGTCTCCTGGACGGGAGAGGGACGGATGCTGGTGCCCACGATGAAAACCCAGTGAATGGTGTGGATCATTGACGGTAGGGAGGAAACGCAGAGGACACAGACGAGCAGAAGGATTGAATAAGCCACGGATACAGCTTCACTGCAATTCACTGAAAGCGAGTAATTCATTTTCTATGTGATTTAATACATTTTACAAATCTCTTAATTTTTGTTCTAAGATTACTAGGGAAGGGTTATTGCTTATCAGTCTTTAACAGTTTAGAGGGACTTATTTTACTAGACCCATTCCAGACAGTAACTGTGGGGCTTTATTTTTTAAGAGGAGGACAGGTAGAGAGGTGGCGGTCCTGACCCCCCCCCCCCCAGGAGCAGGAGGAGTGGGGTGCTGTTGGGGCCTGAGTGCACTGGGACCTGGGTGGCACTTGGCTGATCAGAAACTGACGGAAGACTGAGGAAGCTGTTGGGTGCCCTTTGCCGCACACACTTTGCTGACGGACATCTTGCACAGAGGACAGTCACCAGGCTCAACTCCGTGCCCGGAATGCAGCAAGGAGCACAAACATGGGTGGGAAGTGTGATAGGTGGAATAATGGCCCCCTAGTCCCTGGCATCTGTAAAGATATTAAATTGTATGATTAGAAAAAAGACTTTGAGGGGGAATTGAGGTTAGAAACCTTAAAATAGGAAGATTAAGGGTTAAGATTCTGGGTTATCCAGATGGGCCTGATGTAGTCACATGAGTCTTCCAAAGTGGAAGACAAGGGCAGGGAAACGAGGCAGAGAGATGAGACTAAAGGAGAAGAGACTAACGAAGGGGCAGGGGAGACTCAGAGCTTGAGAAGGGCTGAAACCTTGGCTTGGAAGATGGAGGAAGGGGGCCGTGAGCCAAGGACATGAGGGCAGCCTCTAGGCCGGGAAGCACACTCAGAGAGCAGGTGAGGAAGTGGGACCTCCGTCCCACAGCTGCGAGGAGCTGAATTCTGCTAACAACCTGAGGGAGCAAACAAATCGGTTCTCCCCTAGCACCTCCCGAAAGGAATGCAGGCCTCCAAGACCTTGGTTGTAGCCTGGTGAGACCACGTCAGACTTCTGAACTACAGAATTATAACAGTGTTATGTTGCTAAATTTATGGTCATTTGTTGTTGGAGCAATAGAAAACTAATATAGCAGGTAGGGCAGTACTTAATTTCTTGTGTCAGTGGTGCTTCATTTTCTGAGAGTCATAGACACCTTTGCAAAATCTGGTGAAAGCTATGCATCCTCTATGTAGAAGAACTCATATACACACAAAGCTGAGCACCATTTAAAGAGGTTCATGAACACACGAAAGCACATCTCACAGCCCCAGATTCAGAGCCTTTTAATGGTGATGATCAGAGGAGACAAGCAGGTGAAAGGCATCTTCCCAGTGATAACCTTGTCAGCTGCCAGTGACGGCCGTCACAGTGCCCAGGGGATGGCTGAGCTGGGCTGCCCCGAACCAATCCAGTTTTAATGAAGCGAGCTTCCTAGACACTGAAGCTGAAGGATGATCACCTCTCGAGAGCTCTCACTGACGGGCTCCTCAGAATGGGCCTGCGCTGCTGAGCGTCACAGACGGTCTTTGTCAAGTAGCGACTGCTATCCAGTGACTTGAGGATCACCCCCAAAATCAAAACGTAAAACTCACTAAGTAAGAGTGGGTACTGATTTTACTCCCCAGAGAGTATGTACAGAAAAAAACCTTACAGATATTATAACTTAGAGAATTAAGTTTACTAAAATTTAGTGACAATAATGCTTTGGAGATTACTAACATTATATAGACTTCCTATTTGTTTACAGCAATAGAAATATTATGTGAGCCACTTGGTAATGATAATAGCCACATTAAAAAAGGTAAAAAAGAAAGATGAAATTAATTTTAATAATATGTTTTATTTAGCCGGGTATGTCTAAAATATTATCATTTTAAATGCAATCAACATCAAACTGTCAAGGAGACATATTCCATTCTTTTTCCCCAACGTAAGGCTCGAGACCCAGCGTGCAGTCCACACCCCCCAGCACGTTCCCACTCCGACTGGCCACACTTCAGGGCCTCACGCGGCCACACAGGGCTCGTGGTGTTCCTGTCAGGCAGCACAGGCTTAGAAAATAATGAAGATTAAAATCAAATTTTTGAGGCATACACATTATTTAATTCATATATATAAATACATAGGGAAAGAGCCTCAGATGCCAAAACACTGTGTAGAGGAGTGATTGTCACTTGCTGCTCCTTTTGATCATATATGCGGCGATACCATTGGGAATACTGTGTGAAGGAAGAAAAATAATGAAAATCTAAAGATGTTTTTTGGGAGATTTTAACTTAATCTTATGTGACCTTCTCTGCACACAATAGGCCTTTACTATACATCAGTTTATTGCAATTTTTGTCATTAAAAATCAAATTTTAGTGTTGGAAAAGATTTTAAAATCATTTACTTTTTAAAGTGAGGAAGCACAGATTAGAAGATTAGAAGGTGGAAAGAAAATAAAGAATAAAGATTTGGCCTTTCTAACATGGGGATTTTATGTAGGAAGCGTCAGTTCTTTCTTCCCATTACCACTGCCACTACCAGGTACCGCCTGAGCTACTGATGCGGCAGACACTAAAAGCATCATTATTGATCTTTTCACAGCTCTACAAAGCAGATCTCATTATCCTGACTTACAGGTGAGGAAACTGAGATCTGTAATATATCCAAGATCATAAAGCTCATTAATGCAGAGCCAAGAGTCAAACGTCCCTTCTTCTCATCCAAAGCCCGTGTTGTTTCTAACACAGTTAGAGCTCTTGCTTATCTGTAGGGGATACATTCTAAGACCCCCAGTGGATGCCTGAAACCATCATACATATGACAGAGTTTAATTTATAAATTAGGCATAGTAAGAGATTACACTAAAATAAAACAATTGTAGCGATATACGGCAATAAGAGTTAGGTGAATCTGGCACTACTAAGTAAAATAGGGATTACTTGAGGACGAGCACTGCGACACCACAGCAGCCGCGCTGGTAACCAAGGTGGCTGCTCAGGGGCAGATGGGCGGGTTTGGTGGACAAAGGATGGTTCACATTCCAGGTGGGATGGAGCAGCATGGCATGAGGTTTCATCATGCTACTCAGTATAGTGTGCAATTTAAAACTTATGAATTATTTCTGGAATTTTCCGTTTAGTTCTTTCAGACTGTGGTTGACCACAGGAAACTGCAGTCTCTGCGAGAAAAACCGTGGGTGTGGGGGACTGCTGTCTGCCGCGCAGGCTCCGTCAGGTGGGGGAAGGAGAGGACCACAGGGGCTGGTGGAAGTACCAGTGAAGGGTTGTTGAGGTTGTTTGTGGGCGACTGATGAAGCAGCCAAGGGAAGGAGGGGTGAAGGGTGAGAGAGAAGAGGGAAGACAGGGGAGGTGTGGCATAAAGGGCATGTCAGATGAAGTGCTGGAGTTAGCGGGGTGGCTTCTTAGGTCGATGGCGTGGAGGCCCTTTCCTGACAGCCCACCAGGTGAGTGGGCTTTCAAACCGGGGAAGAGGAAGACATTGCTGACTGCCTGACTCCCTTAAAGAGGAGCTGTACCTTGTGGCTGGTTTCCCCATCTTTGCCCTTGATGGATATGCTTTTTCCTGCCTGGGATTCTGAGGGCGGTAAGAACTAAGCGAGGGTTACAGGCGCGTGCCCTCTATTCACTCGGCATCCCTGAGTGTCTAGGGATTTCCAGCGCACATTTAGTCAGACCCAAGCAACCTCCAGTGTCTGCTGCCTTCTCGCGCACCTGTTGGTAACACTTAGTTTCGTCCACACAGGTTTAGTTTTTCCTGTTTCCTCGTGCCAGTTCTCAAAAGTGGAAAATTATTTTCTCCTAGGATGAAACTACGTGGATGAAACTAAGGGAGATAAACATAATACCCAGTCTTTGAGACAATGCTAATAACAGGGGTGGATATAAGTTTGATGGCTACTCAGGGCATAAGGTTGCTGCTGGGTGTCGGCCAGACTGACTACAAGCTCTGAGTGCACAGCTGCTTCTTTCCAGATTCTCAGCCACGTATTCCAAAGCACAGCTGCCAAAGCACAAAAACAAAACAAAACAAAAGTCCACATGGTTCCAAACCCACAAAATGAAAACCATGGACGCAAGGAGAGCTTATAGTACTATGGACTTCCGTGATAAGATATCTTGGATTTGCTTCAAAAATTAGTGTTCAAGAGGGGGCGGGAAAGGAGATTGGGTATGAGCCGAAGCTGAGGGGGGGTACACAGGACTTCATGCATCATCTCACGTCTGCATAAACTTGAAACTCACTTGAAATGCCATTAGAGATTTCTATTACTAATTTATGTAAATTAGTATCCATAATTTATCTAAATAGGATCACAATGAACTTGTTTTGTAAGAACCTCTTTTCACTCCAAAGTACATTTAATCTCTTATTTATAAGTCTTTAAGTTGTTTCCAGATATTTTTAAATTTTTTTAAAAGATTTTATTAATTTGTTTTTAGTGAGGGAAGGGAGGGAGGGGGGAGAGAGAGAGAGAGACAGACAGACAGACAGACACATCAATGTGCGGTTGCTGGGGGTTATGGCCTGCAACCCAGGAATGTACCCTGGCTGGGAATCGAACCTGGGACACTGATATTTTTTAATTTTTAAAAATATGTTTATTGACTTGAGAGAGAGAGGAGGCGGGGGTGGGGGGAGAGAGAGAGAAACATTAACTGGTTGTCTCCCACACATGCCCTGACCAGGAATCAAACGTTCAACCTTTTGGTGTAGGGCAACCAACTGGGACACATAGGCCAGGGCATCCAATCTTTAACTAATATTATAAATAACATTCTTGCATATGTATCTTTTCTGATTTGTACCATAGCTAATTCAAAGGTATGTATATTTAACATTTTGATATGTGTTGCTAAACTGTACATAAGAAAGGCTGAGAGAAAACTGTACTTGAACAATGATTAAAATAAAATAAAAAAAAGGTTGAACCTACATTTTTAACCGTTTTTTAAAAAAAGATTTTATTTATTTTTAGAGTGGGGAAGTGGGGGAGAAAGAAAGGGAGAGAAACATCAATGTGTGGTTGTCTCTTGAGTGCCCTCCATTGGGGACCTGGCCGAAATCCAGGCATGTGCCCCAACTGGGAATTGGACCAGTGACCCTCTGATTCACAGGCCAGCACTCAATCCACTGAGCAACAATGGTCAGGGCAGGTTGAACCTATTTATACTCTTACAGTACTCCATCATATCTATGCCAACACCAACCTTTGTTAATTAGCTTTGCTAATCAAATGAAAATATGTTAACTCAGTGATCAAATTATTTGTATTTCTTAGCAAGAATAAAAGTATTTTTGTATGATTATTAGCCATTTGTAGTGTGTGTGTGTGTGTGTGTGTGTGTGTGTAATTTGCTTGTTCATGTTCTTTACCAGGTTTATCTGTTTAGATTTGAATCTTTTATTGACAGGTAATAATAGCTCTTTGTATATTAACGACATGTACCTTTTGTCATATTTGTTGCAAATATTCTCTTGGGTTATTGCTTCAACTTCAATTATGGTGTGTATGTGTGTTTTTTCTCCCCATGTAGTAATTTTTAATTTTAAATTTATGTAACTTAAACTTTAATACTTTTGGGCTTTGGGGTCACATTTAGAAAGTCCCTGCTTACCCTGGCCGGGTGTCTTAGTTGGTTGGAATGTCGTCCTGTACACCAAAAGCTTGTGGGTTCAATTCCTGGTCGGGGCACCTACCTAGGTTGTGGGTTTGACCCCTGGTAGGGGTGTACAGGAGAGCCAGTCAATCAGTTTCTCTCGCATTGATGTTTCTCTCCCCTCCTCACTCTCTAAAATCAATAAACATATCCTTGGGTGAGAATTAAAAAAAAGTCCTTTCTCACCACAAAACTATGAAACTATTCCAATATTGTTTTATTCTTATGGCATATTTTTATTATTAAAATGCTGCTATAAAATGTGAACATTATACTTAATGTAGACTATTTCTTAAAATTTTAACCCCATAGATAAACACTGTCAGTATTTATATTTATATATAAATATATAAATAATATACTTTTTGTTTTTCTAAAATTGCATGCATCTTGGACATCCTCTTTTGTCAATAATAACACCTACATCTACCTCAGTCTTTGAGTTGCATGTTATCAAATTGTACAGATCAGTTTTTCTGTCTTTTTCCATTATTGTCCTCCTAAGAAGCCTTTTTAGACATTTATAACCATTTCCCCATGAAATTTCAAAACCACATATATACTGTGTATCTATTTATGTACTTTATGCATATTTGTGTTTTATATATAAAACATCAGTTTTTTGTCCCTCCCCACAAGAACCAGTTTTCACATCCTTGGCTGTTATAGTGCCCCTCTGAGAATGCATGGTATAGATATTCCATATCATATTCCACATGTGTACACTGTTTTTGGTATTTCAATGTGATATTACCCATGTTTATCTTTTTTAATCCTCACCAAGGATATGCTTAGGGAGAGGAACAGAGGACGAAGGGAGGAGAGGTGGGGGAAGAGGAGGAGGCAGAGAAGGGGAGAGAAAGGAAAGAGAGAGAAAGACAGACAGACAGACACTGAATTGATGTGGGAGAGAAACATCACTGGGTTGCCTCCCAAATGCTCCCAGGATGGGGATGGAACCTGCAACTTAGGTATGTACCCTCACTGGGAATTGAACCCATAGCCTTTTGGTGCATGGGATGATGCTCCAACCAACTGAGCCACCTGGGCAGGGTTTACCCATATTTATCTTTATACATATGTTTTGTGTTCCTATGAGATAAATACTAGAATTGAAAAGCTGTGCTAATTGGAAGAAGATTTGACTTTGGGTGGTAGGCACACAATACAATATACAGATAATGTAATTGTACACTTGAAACTTATATAATTTTATTAACCAATGTCACCCCAATAAATTTAATAAAAAAGAAAAGCTTTATCAAAAGGTATTGATATTAAAAATTTATCAGACATTGCTAAAGATTGTACCAATCATATACCTTCCAATATCTCTTGAGAATCTGGCTTCAATTTTTACATGTTAAGTCACAAATCCATTTGGAATTTATTCTGGGATGGTGAATAAGGTAAAGATCTATTTTTCTTCCCCAAATCTAGTTCATTGTTCATAAACACTTTATTGAATTAATCTTTTTGATTGACCATGTAATAAATATGGTAAATACTCCTATATATACTCAGGCTTGAATTCTATCCCATGACTGTTTATTCCTACTCCCTTACCACCCTATGTTTATTCTTTTTTAAAAATTTTAAATTTATTTTTAGAGAGGAGAAGGGAGGGAGAAAGAGGGAGAGAAACGTCAATGTGTGGTCGCCTCTGGTGAGCCCCCTACTGGGGACCTGGCCTGAAACCCAGGCATGTGCCCTGACTGGGCATTGAACTGGCGACCCTTTGGTTTGCAGGCTGGCACTCAATCCACTGAGTCATACCAGTCAGGGTTCCTGTCTTGATTTATAGTTATTCATATTAGTTATTCTAATATTCATCATACTAATTATTCATCTTACTAGTTATTCATCACATATAAATACACTATTATATATTATAGTTATTTTTCCTTAATAGATGAGACAGGGACTTAGTCTTACATGTGTTTATATTTTTCACATTACTTAATAAGAGTAAGAGCTTATAATTATTGAGTTAATAGATATGTGTATAACCTTTCTGAGATGTCCCTAAATTCTATAAAAACCAGAATATAATACTAACAGCTGAATCTCATATTATGCCCTTATGAGGACCTTGGGAGATTTTGTTTTTCCTCAGGCTTCTATACCAAAACTATACTTCTTTTAAGCAAATTAAAAATAATAACCTTATAGACCACATGAAACGTAAAACTATGTTTTCCCTCTGCTTTAGTTGCTAAGAACCTCGAGCCTAATTTGTGGTGGCACCCCTCTAGCACACAGGACCTTTTGGCATAGTTTTTGGGGGTATTAACTTACTTCTGCCTTTATTTTACTTTTCAGTTATCTTTTGTCTATTTTCTCTTCCAATCTTTTTCTTGTTTTACAATGTATATCTTTTTCTGAGCACACTAAATCTTGTGAGAGAGGCTGAGTATCAATAAATAATATACATTTATAAAATACATTAAAATAGTTCTTAAAACTTGCTAAAAGCATCTTCTTATTATTATTTTTTGACCTCTGAATTCACAGAGAGCCATCATCTACTTCAAAGCTGTCAGGACAGCACTTCTCCAACTTCCCACTTACAAACTCATTCACCTCTTTAAGAGAGCAATGTTTTATTTGCTCTCTTATGTTTGAGTTTTTACAAAATATATTTATCATACAGGATACAGATAAGTAAAAAAGCAGAATAGCTAAAAAACAAACAAAAATACTATCTGGTAAGAAACTACACACTGCTGCTTTCATAACCCATTTTTCTGTCTTAATGTATTATACATCATCTTTCCTTATCATTAGTCTTCTACGTCATTTTCAGTGGCTCAAACATCCCAGTGATTGTGAATCCAGGTAGTCGATCACATTCCCTTCCTAGAAAGCCTGAGGGTGCCCTTAAACTAATACGAGTGAACCTCCCTTATCCGCAACTATGTTATCTGTGTCTAACCTATATTTTGTTGGTGGACAACTTGAATTCCACCCAGTTCAATGCCTGTGTGCAGTTTTATTTCCTCTTGAGAATTTCCTAGGATACTTGCTGAGTCATAGTACATATGCATTTTAAGGATTTTTGATACATAGTTCTAAAATGCCTGAGGGAGAAGGGAGATGTACCAATTTCTATTCCCATCTGCAATGCCTGTTTCCCTAAACCCTAGTCCAACACTTACTATTTTCTTTCTAATCTTTGCCGGTTATATTTATCACTAATGTGGCTGAAGACACCTATTTATTGGCCATGTTTATATGTACTTTTCAGTATGTTTTTGTTACTCTTTTGCCAATTTGTAAGTTTTTAAATTATTAACATCCATACCCACCTTGACATCCTCCTTCCCAGTGCTGTCTCCTATCAAAGCTAATTGATATACTTGATTTATGCATCTCATCTCCTATTTCTTCAGGAATCCATTCAGTTATCTCCTTTCTTGCCAGTTATCTGTAACCTCTGACTACCAGTTTTTTTTTTTTCTCTTGCACTAATAAACATCACCAAGTCTCTTCTCCTAAAAGAAAAGCCTCTCGATTCTTTCATTTCACTTGCCATTCTCCTCTGGCTACTGACATTTCTCTTTTCTTTTACAACCAAACTTTTTGAAAGAATTGTCTCTGCATGGTGCATTCACTTCATTTCTATCTCTTCTACTCACTACAGATTTACGTTAAAATTTTCAATGCCTTTGTTGCTAAGATTTCAATATCAGAATTATATCATATATAAATATATATGTGTGAAAAAGGCTACCAAATGATTTTCCACAAATAAACTTAAGTATGTAAAAAATATTTATGCAGAGAAAAGAGTCTGATAACACACGAAAAAATTGAAGTTACTTCTGGGCAGTTAGTTTAAAAAAATTTTTTCTCTCACAATTTTAAAAGCAAGAATAATTTACTTTGACATTAGACCGCATTACAATGTAAATTAGAAATTCCCAACTTATATTTTCTGAAAGGAGGCAGAAAACTAGAGAAGTGACAGTAAGAAGCTAATGGGCCACACATTTTATTTCACTGCAAGGCTCAGAGTGGTACAGGAGGGCGCGGCCCAGATCCCCGGGGCAGGCGTTCCCGCTGGACACTACTGGATAACTCCTGACTAGGGCAATTGCCTTTCAAAAGGGCTCTCTCGCCCTCCTGACTTGTCCCAAATGGCCTCGGAGCCTTTCAGCCTAACCTGCTAATGGCTCCAAATCTCACAGAATCATCAATTGCTCTCGGTTGCCTTGGTAACAGTCAGCAGACGCCTAAAGCCGTTTCTTTAACTCTTCCCAGAAAGCTGTGCACCCCCCCCCATTCACTTCCGGGTTCGGAGGGCAGACTCCCCCGGATGTAGAGGTATGCCGTTCCTATTCTAGTGGGCCTACTGGTCCGAGTGTGGCTCGTACCTGCGCAGGGCCGCGCGGACTGTTTTTAAATCAACATTTGAAATGACAGGCCAGCCGAATTTTTGTTGTACTCACTAAATGGATTAGACATTAGCTACTAAAAAGCTGAAAGGTGTAAAGCAGTTTAAGATTATTTGCAATGTCATTTGTTGCTGTGATATATTTTTAGAACTTTAAACAACTACCTATAAAAAGCAGTTAGTTTTGCTCATAAAAATGAAGGCAGGCACAAAAAACCAAAACACTCAAATTTACCCATCAGAAACAACCATTGTGAACATTTCGGGGCAGCCTGCCAGACCTTTCTATGTTTATAACAATGTTTCAAAAAGGAATCACATTGTATATGCTGTTTTGTAATTTTAAAGAAACTTATGAACACATTTGAGAAAAGGCACTTCAACAACATGGCTACATGTATTACATGTACTTGTTGGACACTTAAACTTTTTATCCTTTTTGCTTTTAATTAGTGCTGCGATCCAGAAGTGAAAATCTCTGGAGCTAAGTCTTTGCCCATGCTTTCATTTCTTTGTGGTATTTAGTTTTCTCTTTTAAGTTTGTCATTTGGATTTGCATGTCCCTACCTTTCCCCTAATGCCTTCCCATTTCATCCCTGTCTTGGTTCTGTAAGAGAAGTTACACACGTGGCATCCAAAGCCTACTCAGTTTTTAAAAGTTTATTTTTTTCTGGTTATAAAGGTAGTACACACTTATGGTAGAATACTGTGAAAGTCAGAAGAATATAATAAAAATATATTAACACCTAGACAACTATTGATCATATTTTGGCATAAATTTATTCTAGTTTTTTCTGTTGCCTTCAGAATGAGTATTGAAAACATGTTTGCTAATTTGGTAGGGAAAAGGGTCATCTTTTAATTTGCATTTCTTTGTTCATGTAGCTGAATAATTCAAATGTTTATAGGCTATGGTCCATTTCAGGTGACGTCCTCTCTCCAGCCTTCCTTGAGTTTTCCATACTGAACACACTAACTTGTAATGGGTGTTCATATTTTCACCGTGTTTCAGATGAATGAATAATCCGAGCATCCCACCCAATTTAGATATTAAGCATCTGTGACACATAAAGGCACTCACTGCCATTATTATTTAGATACATTTCTTACATGAACCATTTATATGACCCTCTTCAACCTCAGCAATTCTCTGATTCTGTTTCTGTCACCATACTCGACTCATCATAGTAGGTGCTGAATAAACGTGTGAGCTGAACTGAATAATTTAGTGTTAAAGAAGAAACTCAAATAAGTTAAAACCCGACAGGTGTGATGAAAGCCGTAACAAACAGGTACGAAAGTACTTTGCACATCGGGAGATCAGGAGAGATTCATTTTGGTTATGGTATCTGGGAATGCCCCGTGGAGCTGGCAGATTTGATCAGGATCTGGATAAGGAAAGGAGCGTAAAGAGGGCAGTGTGAGTTACGGCTTGGAGGTAGAAGTAATCAGGTTGTGGCGTTTACAGATTTGATGGGGCAGGAAAGTAGAGTCGGGTGAATGGGACCAGCTGAAGCAGGAAAAACGTAGTTGGGTCCTAAGGTATGAGGATCTTGATGTGCCTAGTCGTTGTAATTGCAGCTTTGAAACGCTTTGAAAAATACTGCTTTCAATACGGCCTGGGGCATCAGGGGAGAGGTGGGACACAGACTGCAATGGCCTGCTCGTGGAAACGCCCGGCAGTGGGAGGACGACGGAAACCTTCAGCGGGAGAAGGAGACTAAGTGGCCTACACTGGTTAGGAAGGCTCCATGTGGAGACGGGGCTGCAACCCTTACAGACCCGCAACAACCTTGAGGGAAGGGAGCGAAGGCCACAGCAGCCACCGTACACTCAACAAGCGCAGACCAGACGCCTCCAGCCAGCTACTCTCGCGGGAACTAGCCGTCTTTCCCGGCGTCTTTCGCCCCTCCCCTCCCAGTCACCCCGCCCCTCGCCGTCACCCCGCCCCTCAACATCGCCCCTCCCCTCCCAGCCACCCCGCCCCTCGCCGTAGCCCCTCCCCTGACCGACACCCCGCCCCTCCCGGTCCCCTCCCCTCCCCTCCCCGTGCCTTTCGCCCCGCCCAGGCTTCCCTCTCGGGGCTGAAGAACCCCTCACTCAACCTCCTGGTCCCCGCCCTGTGACCGTGGCCCGGCCCCCCGTCAGGTCGGCCATGTGGAGCGAGGGCCTGGGCTGTGGACTTGGCGAGAGGGTGGTTCACCTGTCTTGACTCACCCCGGGAGGAAGCGGCGGCGAGGGCCGCAGATGGCATGGCCGGAGCTCCGGACTGGCGCGGGCCGGGCCCCGCGGCGGGAGAGCGGCGGCCGCACGTCGCGTGCCAAGCCTTCCCCGAGCGGCTGGCTCAGGGGAAGCCCCAGCAGGGCTTCCTCCCCAGCTTCTCCTCTAACAACCAGAGCTGCCAGCTCATGCTTCTGAAGACTCTGCAGACAAGTAGGAGCTGATCCTGAGGCTGGGGTCGGCGGGCAGGGCAGGGCCTGGGCGCCACGTTTCCGGGCCCGGGTTTCGTCCCAAGTGAGGCACGGGCGGGTTTAGGCCCCTCGGCGCAGGGACGAGGCGGAGGCGCCAGCTTGGGGGCGGGAGTGCGCGTCCGTGCCTCAGTTTCCTATGGGAAGAGGCGCCGACACTACTGCCTGTGCAGTGCACAGGGAATCGGACTAGGAGTTTGCCCGTTTCTGCCTCACTCGCGGCTCTGACAGATGATCTGATTTCTTATGTAAGATCTGCAACGATATGGGAACTTCAGAATCTGGGCGAAGCCGAGTTTTGAAGAGCCAAGTTAACGAAGACATACTGTTGGCAGTGCAAAAGTGACAATTTCACACACCTGCCCTTCGTTGGAAGGGGGCCTTAGCCTTCATACGTGGTTGGGCTTCAGAGTGTAGAAACCCCTGAAATGGACTGTGAAATCCTTCGGGTATGCACGAAGTGCAGTTTTTTGGGTAGAGAGTTTTTAGCTTCATCATATCCTCAAGAGGCCCAAGACCTCAAAAGGGTTAGGAGCCACTGCTGTGGGTTCAATAAGCAGGTAGCACAACTACCCGCCCACCAGTTTCTCTCTTCCCAGAGTCATTGGACTAGAGATTTCTTGACTTTTTTACATTGACATAGACTTCCTAATTTTACTTCAGACACACTTAGAGCTCAAAAGTCTTAAATGTACTTGTCCAAAAGCAAAGCAAGGTTGCTCTTTTATAGTTGGCCAGTCACAGTTCAAAAATCAACAACCTGGCCCTGGCTGGTTCGCTTGGTGGGTTAGAGCATCCTCCTGGTACGACAAGATTGCAGGTTAGATTTCTGGTCAGGGGACCTGAATGCACAAGAAGTGGAACAACAAATTGATGTCTGTCTGTCACTCTTTCTCCCCCTTCCTCTCTCTAAAATCAATTCAAAACAACCAACCACAGATTTTCCGACTTTCTCGAGATTACCTGCAAGAAGGGAATCAAGGGAGCTGGGAGACGGAAGGGAAGTAGAGGGAATGATGGCACTATTTACAATATGTACTGAATACCTCCTAGGTTCTGGTGTGAGAAAAATACTAAGGAGTAAAGACTGTCCTTGCCTTTAAGGTGTTTCCGTGGAAAACAGTGGAAAGAACATGGGAGGCAGAGTTAGACATTGGTTCAAATTCTGCTCCCTCTCCCCCTTAGGTGTGGAAGAGTGATTTACCTCTCAGACTCCCTTCTATTCCTATCTGCAAAAAACAAAAGGTGTGGGGGGAGAAGTTAGTTAAAAATTAATCTTTTAGAGTTTTGAGGACTAGATTTTATGAATGTAAAGCATCAGCATATCGGGAGCTGAATAAAGGGTAGCCGTTCTTGCAGCGGAAGAGCCAAGCAGCGAAGGAAAAAGCTGATGTAGGATGTGAGGTGCTGAGTACGAGCCCCAGTGGGAATGAACAGGGCTCGGCCTTCCAGGGAGGACAACTGGGAAAACCTGTTGGTGGTGTTAAAGCACCAGCCAGCAGCTTTGAAATTCTATACCTGAGGCAGGGGTGATGGGAGAAACCAGCCTCATGGGAGACCTTTCTTTTCTTTTCCTTCAAAGCACATTGATTCTAAAATACTGCGGGTCCTTTTTGAAGTACAAAACCCACTGTGCTCCCTGCAATTTTTTTTCCAGTAAGAGGACTATAGATTTTTGAACATATTTCAACTCTGTAAAAGTCTTCTAGTTGCTTGAGTAATAATGTACTTGATGTGGTGCCAGACACCTGATATACACTAAATAATACTTATTAATGACAGCTATTTTACTGTTAACACTCTTTTGAGAAGACAGGTCAGTAAAGCAGTAACATAACCTAACTTTGTCATCCCAATTACTACTTTCCTTTTACTCTCCTGTTTTTGCTTTCAACACTAAAATAGTAACCTTGATTTCTTTTCTATTTCTGTTGTTTTGCTTATGTTTTATAATTTGTTGTGCATTTATACTCTCAGACAAGACGCCTACGTGAAAAGTTATTAGAGGCATTTGGGTTCATTGTACTTTCCTCTAATTGTCTCAGACTCACAGACTTTTAGAAGTGGGAGGGCCCCAGGAGTCAGGCCTTCCACTCCCACACAGGAAAACCGCTGGGCCATCGCTGCCCAGAGTGAGTGTCCACGGACCTCTGCTGGAACAGGTCATCTGTTCTTTGAGGCTGCTGGTCCGTTGTATCAAACACTCTAACTGTTGGGAAAATCCCTTCTCATACCGAGTTGAAATCTGCACCATGTAACTTCTACCCCTTGGTCTTTGGTCTGCCCTCTTAGGAAATATTGACTGAATCTATTCCCACACGGTCATCCCTTCAAATACTTGAAGCTATTGTGGTCCTAGTTAAGTCTTCTTTTTTTTTTTCCCCCAAATCTGCAAATTCTTTCTTGCTACTTACTGAACGTAGCCCTATACCATTCTAATTGCTTTCCCTCGTGGAGGAGCTGCCGTGGGCAGGTCCCGGGTACGGTGTGGAACTCAGAATGGGACACTGTGTTGTTACCTGTGTGGTCTGACCAGGGGGCAGGCCACACAGGGCTACTGACTGCCTTCCTCTAAATCTGGGCACTGTGTTGCTGTTCGTTTCCATGGAGATGGCCCATGTTCCTTCAGTCTTTGATCATTTAACTAAAAATGGCCTTTAAAAAACATACTTGGTATTGTCTAAGATGTTTGGTAGTGCCCATCTAGGTATTTATTTGTATCAGTGTTTCATTTCATTAAAGACTTGCTTTCATGTTAATTTAAGCTTGTCTTTTCTTTTTAATCAATTTTGATACAGTGTTACTTCATTAAGATTTATGAATTGGTTTTTGATAATATACTGCTATTTGCATGATTTAATTGTCCATTTTTTCAATTAGCATATGTAATTGAATCACTGTCTTTTTTAGATCCATATGTCAAACTTCTTCTTGATGCCATGAAGCACTCAGGTTGGTAAGTAAATCTTTTTGAAGTCTGCTCTATATTGTGGTTGCTAAAAACAACCCCCTGCCCAAAACTGGAACTACTTATATTTCACTTTAGGCCACAAATCCTTTCCCACATGGTAGGTGGTAGTGATTGGCCTCTTCTCTCCAGACAAACAAGCCTTATTCTTCTCAGACATCTGCTTTAACTCTGAGTCTCTGGCTCTACCATTCACCTGGGTTATTTAGTAAAGACAATACTGAAAATCCTTCTGTAAGTAATTACTAAACTGGCTTTTCCACTCTGCTAGCCTCAGCATTGTCCTTCACGGAGAAGAAGCCTCAGCCTGTTATGTAGGAACTGTCCAGGTGTTGTTTAGCTTTGAGGGGATGAGAGGAAGTGACTACAAGGCCCACTTACCATTGTGGCCCAAGGGCGGGAATGCCATCGTATTTCTACTGTGCTTTTACTTAGTTGACGAAATGCTTTATGGATTCATGGAGTTCATAGGATTTAAACTAGGATAGATGTTAGAGACAATTTCCTTATTTTACAGATAAGAAAACTGAGTCTGGAAGGTTTTAAGTTGCTTTCCCAGTGTTTCATATGTGTCAGTGGTGGAGGGGATTTGATATAGGTCTCCCTACCCAGGGCTGTTTCCCTGTGCCACATGCACGCTGCTTCTGTACGTTGTCTCTAATTCACTCTTGCCTTTTAGTGCTGTTAACAGAGAAAGACACTTTGCCTGTGAAGATTGTAGTGGAAATGTCAGTGGAGGTTTTGATGCTTCAGTGTCTCAGGTAGGCATTTTTGCTAAGTTACTTTCTTTCCTTCAGTTCTCCTGATGTTTGCTGAGGGCCTTCTGCATGCCGGGATTCTGTTAGGTAGACTCTGTGTGGGATTGAAAAAATGAATTGGTCATCGTTCTTGCCCTTAAGGAACCTCCACCTTCACAGGGGAGATAAAAGATGAACACAGGTGGGCATGGTTGCCACAATGGGACAGTGATATGGTTGACTGAAAATGCCAACAGGTTCAGCCAGAGGATATAAAGCCTCTTCAGGGCAAGGAAGACAAAGACTGCTGCCCAAACAGGGAAGCATGAGCAAAGGTGGCATGCTGGGAAAGAACCAGGTGTGTTTGGGGAATGGTGTGTTGTCCCATTTACTGGAGGACAGGAATGCATGGCAAATACAGGAAATAGGATTGAAAAGAAGGGTAAGCCATATGGTGGCAGGCTTTGAATGCTAAGCTAAAGAGTTTCACCTTTACGTGGTGAGAACTGATATATACCTTTGAAGATTTTTGATTAGCAGAGTGAGAGTTCTCATCTGTAAAATAGGGGTAATGATTGTATCTATTTTAT
This sequence comes from Phyllostomus discolor, assembly GCF_004126475.2. Classification (NCBI taxonomy): domain Eukaryota; kingdom Metazoa; phylum Chordata; class Mammalia; order Chiroptera; family Phyllostomidae; genus Phyllostomus; species Phyllostomus discolor. The sequence continues at coordinate 159,728,423 of NC_040904.2, read as the reverse complement.
AGCATGGTTAGGAGAATTAAATGAGACATTTCTTGTAGAGTGCTTATCATAGTAAGCACAGTAGCATTCAATACATGTTACTAGTTTTACATCATTAGAGGGTTTTGAGAGACTCTCGGAGGTGATAGATTATGTTGTGTGATGAGGGTAGATGAAGGTGTTGTAAGTATACTGTTTCTTTGAATATCACCCACATCTAACTGCACCCAATTGTTTCCTGATGGAGAATTTTATATGTATTTTGCTTATTTATAGCTGTTTCACAGTAATCATGGGAAAAAGCAGTGTAGCACAGGGGCGAGGGTCTGGGCTTTGGAGTCAGATATTACTTGAGTTCACATCCCAGTTCCCCTGCTCATTAGCTGTGGGCCTGGGTGAGTTGTTTGCCTTATTCTCAGTTTACTCATTTGTAAATTGTAATCACAATACCTACAGCTCTCAAAGTGGGTCTTGGTAAGTTCACTGCCCATCCCCGCACCTTGGAGTTAAATTGAACATGTCAAACTCTCATGTTACTTCTCAGCAGTTTTGAACACAGTGAGCACTCTCTTTTTTGATTTTTTAACATTAAAATTTGTATTGTGAAGTATCTCATTCATACAGAAAGTGAAAAATCTGTGTGCACACTGTCGGTCATAATAAAGAGTGAACACCCGTGTGCTGCCCCCAGATGTGAGAACCAGAGTGTTGCCAGGAAGCCTTGTGCACCTCTGGGGCCACGTTACCTCTCCTTCCTTATCCTGACTTTTGTGGCCATCATTCTCTGCTGAAGGACTTGGCCATCTATGTATATACCCCAACAGTGTGTTATTTAGTTGTCTGCTCTTAAGGCTTATTCATGGGATACTTTGAGTTACAGGTAATAATTTGTTAGTTTTACGAAATCATATGGTATATAATATTCTGTAACATTTCTTTTGTTCAACATTGAGATCCTTCCATGTTACTATGTATACCTCTGGTTAAGTTTAGTTTCATTGCGGGATAGTACTCCATTGCATGTCTATACTGCAGTTTACCCTATCTAATATTGGTTCTTTCCACCTTCATTATTTTGGACAATGCTGCTGTGAATATTTTTACACTTTTCTCTCCTGGTACACACATGTAAAAGTTACTCCAGGGTATATTCCTGGGAGTGGAATTGCTGGGTCGTATGTTATGCGTACGTTTGACTGAGCAGGCAGCGCCAGCCACTTTTCTTCCCATGGTGTCTCCCCATAGCTCTCTTCTGGATGCTCTTTTGCTACCTCATTTTTCTCTGTCAGCCCTTAAATGTTGCAGTCCCTTAATCCGTGATGTTACATCCTCTTTTATTTTTTATTTATTTATTTTTAAAGATTTTATTTATTTATTTTAGACAGAGAGAAAGGGAGGGAGAAGGATAGGGAGACAAACATCAATGGTGGTTGCCTCTCGCACATCCCCTACTAGGGACCTGGCCCACAACCCAGGCATGTGCCCACAATGGGAATTGAACTGGTGACCCTTTGGTTTGCAGGCCGGCACTCAATCCACTGAGCCACACCAGCCAGGGCAGATCCTCTTTTATTTTTATTTTTATTTTTATTTTTATTGTAACTCTGAAAAGGGGAGAACTCATTTATTTTCCTAGCTCAGAGCTCTCTTTTGAACTCCACATCCATACATCCAAGTGCCCACTTAATGCCCACACTTGGGTGTCTTGAAAGTACCCCAGACCTGACTGTCCAAGTCCAAACTGATGATTTTTACCATCCCTGACCCCACTCAACCTGGTCTTTTCATTTTGCATATTTCAGTGAATGGTACCACTATCCATCCTATTACACAAACCAGAAATTAGGGATCATTTTTGATACCTCTGACTCCTTTCCCATATTCTATCCATAACTAAATTTTATCTAATTTACCTCTGAGAAACCATTTTTGGCTCCCATTATCCCAGCTCATTACCATCACCTCTTGCCCAGAATACTTCATTAGCCTTCGGCTAGTCTCTGCATCCAGTTTTGGTTGTCTTCCGCTTATTTTTCCAACTATAGTCAAAAGATGAAAACAAAATAAAATGAAAGCACCCACCCCCCATTTCACTTCTGCCTTTCAGTTATTTTCTGTTGCTCTCCGGGTAAAGACAAGGTGATCAGTTGCTTGGCCACTGCTGGCCTCACCAGCCTCATCTCTTGCCCACCCCCTCAGACTCTGCTCCAGCAATGGAGGCCTGTTTTCAGCTTCTCAAACGCTCTGTTCCTTCGACCCTCCCCAAACCCTCTGCATAGGTTGTTCTTCCTGTCTGGTGTGCTCCCTTCCCCACTCCTCAAATTGAACTCCCATTCATCCATGAGATCCCAGTTTAAACATTCCTTCTGCAGAGAAGCCTTTCCCAAACCTCCAGACTAGATCAGGCATTCTCATTGTGAGTACTTTTGACAACCTGGGGTTTGCTTCATGACATCTGTCATTGCATGTATTTAAGGATTTTGGTAAATATTGATTAATTTTTATCTCTGTTAGCAGATTATAAATCTGATAGGTCTCTGTAAGTATTATTTGAGTAAATGGATGTTGAATGAATGCATATGAAATATCTGGTATATGAGTATGTCCCAGTGCTGGCACATAGGAAGTACACACTAAATTGTAACTGTTATTATGAGGACCCCTCGAGTCTTTATTATTCTTGAGAGGGTCCTGCTCAGTGGGCTGTTGGTTTCTTGCACTTCTTTCTGAAGGTCTTTCTGAGGATTTTTCCTGGCAATTCTAACAGAGTGGGACAGTGGTCATTTATTGTCGATTCATTGTTCATTCAAAAACTTGGTAAGAGGCATTTCACATGTATTCTCATTTAATTCTCACAGTTCTAGGAGGTAGGCACAATAATTATCTCCTTTTTCATAGTTGAGGAAACTGAGGCACAGGGGGATTAAGAAATTTGTCCCAGGTCACCAAATTAGTAAGGAATGGGGCTAGAATTTGAATCTGCCTGCTTCATTCCAAAGTCCATGCTCTAAATGCAGTGCCTTGGAGTTCAAGATACTGCATTAGTCCAGTGAGGACAGTATGTGAATTAGTGTCCTTAATCTAAGTGCTATTATAGTCCAGAGAGAAGAGAAGGGACAAGTTAGTCATTGGGAAGGCTTAACAGAACATGTAGTTAACACTGGGCCTTAATGGATAGGTAGGTGTGGGCTCAGTGGAGAAAAGTGGGTAGAGGTAATACAGGCAGGTAAGTCCCTTGCATGTAAGACAAAGGGTAGAAACCATTAAATGAGAGTAGATTTTAGATGTAACCAAACTTCCCTTCTTTTGGTGCCTCCTAGATTGTTTTGTGCCAGAATAATATCCGCAGTCAGGCCCACATGAACAGAGTGGTCACCCACGAACTCATTCATGCGTTTGACCACTGCCGTGCTCACGTCGACTGGTTCACCAATGTCAGACACTTGGCCTGCTCAGAGGTGAGTTTTATTGTAGAGGAGATTGTTTTTTGTTTTTGTTCTTGCAGAACACTGTGCTTGAACAATTTATTCAAGTCTCAATGACTATTTAAATGTATTCTTTTTTCTTACTGTCATAGTTCCATTTTAGTCTTGAATTTCTGTTTCTAACTATTGAATACAATTTTTGAGATACGAGAGATATTTTATCTATTTATTATTATTATTTATTAATCCTTATGAAGGATATGTTTATTGATTTTAGAGAGAGAGGAAGGGAGCCAGGGAGAGAAACATTGATGTAAGAGAGCAAAGTTGATTGGCTGTTTCCTATATGTACTCTTACTGGGGATCGAACCCACAGCCTAGGTTTGCGCCCTCACCAGGGGTTGAACTCGCAATTTTTTGGTATATAGGATGACGTTCCAACCAACTAAGCCACCTAGCTAGGACAATAAGAGACATTTTAATTATTTTCTTAGAATTACATTGAATTTAATCTTTAAATCCTAATGGCAGTGATAATTAACTTTAATTATAATAGTAAACTGCTTCTGACAGAATAAACTATAATATAAGAAAATAAGGATAGTTAACATTCGCTGAGGGCTGCGTGGCACTGTTCTGTTTGTGCATTTTTTAAAGTGAACATATCCCCGGGATTTGTCTTCATAATAAAAGTATGAAGCTGAGAACTGGATCACATGGCCCTATCTCTTCTTATCTCCTCCTAGTTCAAAATGCTTGCATCTCTTCATAGCCAGCATTCTCTTGGATGTGCAGTTGGGCCTAATGCATTCAAGCCTCAGCACAATCTTCTTTGTAGTTGTAGCCTTTTTGTGGAAAATTGGCTTAGTTTGCCCACCATAGCCACTCTGCTTCCTGTCATAATGCCACTGTCCCTGCACATCCAGAGAATCCTTGCCTTCTGTACTGTTACTTTGTGGGTGGGGTAGGTGCTTGCCACACTTCTTATGGGAAGTCTGGTGGGTTTTAGGAATGTTCACCATGTTTGTGAAAGCACTATTGGCACAGAAACTATTTGTGGATTCTCATGTAATCCTCAAACCAACCCATGGAAGTGACTGCTATTATCCTTATTTTATACCTGTGGAAAGTGAGGCATTTGTTTAGATTGAACAGGTTAGTAAGTGGGAGAGGCAGGATGACAACCAGGTTCTTACCTGGTTTTCTGTACTGCCCTCTGCAGGTAAAGCTCCTATCTTGCTCTAGCAGGGGTGTCTGACCTGTGGCCCACAGGCCACATGTGTCCTAGAATGGCTAAGAATGTGGCCCAACACAAAATCGTAAATTTACTTAAAACTTTTTTTTGCTCAGCAGTTTTCATTGGTGTTTGTGTATTTAATGTGTGGCCCAAGACAACTCTTCTTCCAGTGTGGCCCACAGACGCCAAAGGGTTGGACACCCCTGCAAACATTTAGTCTAAAAATACAACATAAAAAGATATTTATTATTGAGCACTTTGGATTGCTCTTAGGAATATAAATATAAATATGCTCCTGGGGAGACCTAATTATTTCATACTTACATTTCATTAGTCAAAGAGTGCAATGTGTTGAGATGTTAAAAAAACTCATATAAATTTCAAGCTTATACTTTATAACTTAGATTATTTTCTCTTTCCCTTGAAATTAATAAGCTACCTCACTACATGTAATTATAACTCATATTATTTGGAGAGTAGACTGAATCCCGAGTTTTTAAATAGGTCTCTCTCTTGGGTGTTATGAGGATTAATGCCTGTTAGCTAAAGTGTGTATGTGCCTTGAGCTCTCCAGAGGAATAAGGCCATGTTATTGTGAAGTAATGCCAAGTGAGTCGTTCTGTTTGCAATGAATTAGCAAAAATGTGGCCAGGTTAGCTGTAGAATCTATGTGCATAGTTCCCAAGATTTTTTCATCAGTTGAAGCTGCTTTTTACTTTAAAAATGTAGTAAATTAAAAAATATGTCCTATTGAGGTTGTAATGCACACCCAGCCTAGTGCCTTTGGCACACTGTCTGGTGTAGCTCGTGGATATTTGCTCTCCTGGGAGGCAATAGAGTTTAAAATATTCTTTAAAAAAGAGTCTTATAGTTACTCTGATCTTAGAAACACATACTAATTTTATAATCTTTTACATTAAAAAATTGGTTGATATAAAATTATAGAGCATGAACACTTACTTTCCTTTCATTTGCCTTCTGTCTTTGTGATAGGTTCGGGCTGCTAACCTTAGTGGAGACTGCTCTCTTGTAAATGAAATATTCAGGTTGCATTTTGGACTAAAACAACACCATCAGGTAAAAACTAACATGAACTCGCTTACCTTCAAGAGTGTTAGGAGTGGAAATAATGAATAAAGAAGTGAGAAGTACATTTAGTATTTGAAATTTGAAAGAACTACTCATATGAAAAGAACACAAATTATTTTTTGTGTTTTTATTACTTTTTAAAATTATATTTTATTGATTATTACAGTTGTTCCATTTTTCCCCCCTTTTCCCTCTCCACCCAGCACCCCCCACTCCCTCTGGCAATCCCCACACCATTGTTCATGTCCATATGTCATGTGTAAAACTTCTTTAGTTACTTCATTTCCTGTACTGTACTTTATATCCCCATGGTAATTCTGTAACTTCCTATTTGTACTTCTTAATCCTCTCACCTCTTCACAGCACCCCCCACACCCACCTCCCATCTGGAAACCATCAAAATGCTCTCTGTGTCCATGATTGTGTCTCTGTTCTTTCTTGTTTGCTTAGTTTGTCTTTTAGATTCAATTGTTGATAGATATGTATTTTTGCCATTTTATTGTTCATAGTTTTGACCTTCTTCTTTTTCTTAAATAAGTCACTTTAGCATTTCATATAATAATGGTTTGGTGATAATGAACTCCTTTAGCTTTTTCTTGTCTGGGAAGCTCTTTATGGGCCCTTTGATTCTAAATGATAGCTTTGCTGGGTACAGCAACCGTGACTGTAGGTCACTGCTTTTCATGACTTCGAATATGTCTTGTCAATACCTTCTAGCCTATAGTTTCTTTTGAGAAATCAGCTCACAGTCTTATGAGAACGCCCCTGTAGGTAATTAACTGCTTTTCCTTTGCTGCTTTTAAGATTCTCTCTTTACCTTTAACCTTTGGCATTTTAATTATGACAAGTCTTGGAGTGGGCCTCTTTGCATCCATCTTGTGATTCTCTGTGAGTCCTGGACTTTCATGTCTATTCCCTTCAACAAATTAGTGAAGTTTTCTTCCACTATTTTTTCAAATAGATTTCCAATTTCTTGCTCTTTCTCTCCTCCTTCTGGTGCCCTTATGATGCAAATGTTGTAATACTTAAAGCTCTCCCACAGGCTTCTCACACTATCCTTGTTTTTTTTGGATTCTTTTTCTTGTTCTGATTGGTTGTTTTTTGATTGCTTATGTTCCAAATCATTGATTTGATTCTTGGCTTCATCCACTCTACTGTTATTTCCTTGTTAAGTTGTTCTTTATTTTAATTAGTGTCTGCTTCATTTCCGTCTGGGTCTTTTTTATGCTGTTGAGGTCCTCACTAAGTTTCTTGAGCATCCTTATAAACAGTGTTTTGAACTCTGGATCTGATAGATTGTTTATCTCCATTTCATTTAGTCTTTTCCTTTAGTTTTGATCTGTTCTTTCACTTGAACCATGTTCCTTTGTCTCCTTGTTTTGGTAGCCTCCCTGTGTTTGTTTTTGTGTCTTAGATAGAGCTGCTTTGACTCCCTGTCTTGGTAGTGTGGCCTAATGTAGAAGGTGTCCTGTAGGGTCCAGTGGCACACAGCCTCTTCTATCATCCAAGCTGGGTACTTGAGGTACACCCTTCGTGTGGGCTGAGTGCACCCTACATGTAGGCTAATTATATCCTCCTCTTGTGGTTGAGCCTTGGTTGCTGTTGGCAGGTCAATAGGAGGTATTTACCCAGGTCAGTCAGCTGCAAGGACTGGCTGTGACCACTGACCACCAACCTCTGCCCTCCATGGAGGATCAGCTGTGCAGGGGCAGGGTGGTGGTGCTCCAATGTGGTCTATAGCTGTCCACTGGGTGTGCAGGCCCTGGGGTTTCCCTAGTGGTGCAGGCCAAGGTCAGCCCTCGTCTGTGTTTTGCCTCGTGCCACTCTGCCTGAGCTGTAAAGCAATTTGAGATGGCGGCTACTGTGCTGGGCTAGGAGATTTTCAGATGAAGCCAGGCTGTGAATCTAGGCCGGCTGCTGCTAACACCATGCCTGGGGCCACTTAGCAAGAGGTACAGGGGCTGTGGTTTGTTTGAAAGGATTCAGGAAGTTGTGCAGCATGAGCCAAGACCAGCCATTCATATGGAAAAGCCACTGGTAACAGCTCTAAGGTGGGATGGAGTGTCAGGGGATCTTCTGGGTGGGGCAAGTAGCGTTAGCCAGGTTGATGGAATCTCAGAAATGCATTAGACTTCCTGCTCTGTGGCTCTGTGGGAGGATGGTTCAGAAAAGGGACAATGGCCTCTGCCCGCCTTTCTTTCTGTCCCCCAGCTTTTGCCTTGATGCCAGATACCTCAGTTCCTGTGTGCCACTGGTACCTTTCAAGCTGCTACCCTGGTGCTGGAGCTCAGAGAGTGTGAGTCTGAGTAAGACCATGTGTAAGAGGGATTGCTTGGGACCTTAGCTGTTTCTTCCACTTATTCAATCCCTGCTGATTTCTGCAGCCAGAGTTATAGGGACTTGTCTTCCTGGCCCTGGAACCCTGAGCTGGGGGCCCTAGTTTGGGACTGGGACTCCTCACTTTTAAGATTTCCGTCCCTATTTTTTATCCATTACACATGGATGTGAGACTAGTTTGTTCTATGTGTCTTCTCCTTCCAGCTGTCTGGATGGATGTGGTTTCTTTAATTCTGTAGTTGTCAGATTTCCATTCAACTTGATTTTGATGGTTCTGAGTGATGGTTGTTCCATACGTATTTTAGTTGTAATTTTGATGTGGTTGTATGCAGAGGCAAGCCATGTTTATCTATGCTGCCATCTTGACTGGCAGTCAATAATATAAATATTAAGCCAAATAGAATTTAGTTCTGTTTTAAAATATGTTCCATAATTTAAGAGTTATGTTTCTTCTTTGGAATGACTGAGTAAAATAATAGGAACTGAGTTTTGATTATGGTTCAGACACTATGTAAAATGTTATTATTTCATGATTAAATTTTCATGTAAAATTAAAGGCACATACTTTTTTTTCCCCTTAGACTTGTGTGAGAGACAGAGCCATCCTTTCTATCCTGGCTGTTAGGAATATCAGCAAAGAAGTAGCTGAAAAAGCTGTTGATGATGTTTTTGAATCTTGTTTCAATGACCATGAACCTTTTGGAAGGATCCCACATAACAAGACTTATGCAAAATATGCTTATAGAGACTTTCAAAACCGTGATCGGTATTACTCAAATATATGAAGACAATGACATTTTATGTTACAGAGCTTCAGTGATCATGGAGAAAATATGGTTCTCAAATGCACAAATATATGAAACAAATAATAAATTAAATACACATAAAACAAAAGATGCTGATTCTAGCATATGATAAAAAGAATAAGTGGTGAAAAAGTGAAACTGCCTTAAATTCCAAGGCAAAAATTGTATAGTTAGCATTTGGTAAGTAAGGCAAATAAAATTACATTTTGGTATTTTCTACGTTGTACTTGTGTTTTTTATTATTGTGATTTTATTTTTTTATTACATTTTTTTTTAGATTTGATTAAGAAACCTGTGAAGTGGTACCGTTGTATGATGTTGATAGGTGGCCACTGTTGATATTTATTTATATTAAGTGTAAAGATGTAGGGAACTGCTTCACATGGCATGGAAATGTAACTCAGCTTCCACATGGAAAACCACTGGGGAGCAAGTGGCACACAGGACCATGCCCATGGGGAGTTTTCTCATGGGGAATCAGGCCTGAATGGTACCTAGGCTGCTATGACACTTGCTTTTGCTAAAACTCCCTCACCCTGAATTGAGGCAGCGAATGTTTACTGTAACTTCCTAAATTCTGAGCTAAACCTCCCAAATATGGAGTGTGACCAGTTCAACCACTTTCCCCTTGGTCTGCAATATCCTTCTCTTTGAAGTAATTAGCAACATTCTCCTTTGTTATCTGTAAAAGATAGTCCTCTGAAGTGAACCTGTGCATAGTAAATGAGGACTACCCTCCACGTAATGTACCCAGAAAAACAATAAAAGCCTGTCCAGGCAGGGGCCTGGGGCCCTCTCACTTTCTCTTTCTCTCAGAGAGGGGCCATGCCATCCCTTTTTCTCCACAGGACTTCTGTTGTCTGTGTATTTGTTCATGAGCAGCCACACATACATGGATCCTGCAGGCCAGGATCAGCCTCCAAGAAAAATGTACTGATGTGCATTAAATTTATAATGCAACTGAACTTAATATTTATATATTTATAAGATTTTTTGCATAATCATTCTTAAATCTCTGGTCAAGCCCTAATCTGAGTTTTGAATTCAGAAAACATGGTTGTTTTGTCCATCTCCCTTAACAGTTAATTCATCCTCTAGCTGTCTCAGCAAACATCTCTTGGCCCATGTCCAGACTAAAAGACAGTAATGCCTGTGTGTAACAGTGGCTAATTAAAGGTTTAAAGATAAAATAATCCTCTAACTTCATTGAGTTAAAATTTGATTAAATATAAATTATAAAGTGATAACTCAAGCTTAGGAACTTACTAAACATTAAAACATGGTTTGAGGATTCTGGGAAGATGGTGGAATAGGAAATGACAGAAACCTGTCTCCCCACCCAGACAAAATTGCACTGGTTGGATCTGTCTGATGAAAAATTTTGGACTTCTAGAGCTTGTTGAAGGCTTGCAATCTCTGGGGGGAGTCTTAGGTGGTCCATTGAAGCTAATTTTGATCAATTTCAGGCCTTAGCACAGCAATGGCTCCCCATCTCCCACACTGTGCCCTGTGGCCGGCAGCTCTGCCTGTTTTCTTGGAGCAGGTTGTGCACAGATTGTGGGAGCCAGGGTGGGCAAAGAAGCACCCTGTCCTCCATGTATTTGGGATCTGCTCTGATTGCTGCTGCTTTTCACAGATCTTCAGACAAAGAGATGGTGGCATTGTTGCACCTCCCATTTCTGCAAACTGCTTTTTATCTGGCTGAAGTGACCTACAGGGTATTTAAAGGGTGGATGTCTTTTTTCCTATTAATATTTATCTTTTCCCCCTTTTGGGAGCCAGACATTGAAGACCAGAACATTAAAAAATAGCGGCATATACAGGGGAAAGTGGAAAGTCACTATGCATGCCCAGGAAAAGGTGCAGGCTCAGAAAAGAGCCAGGAAGACCTTAAATTTATACATCAGGCAGATCTTTGACACCGAGACAGCCTATAACAACAACACTCCCAATCTCCTTCCCTGCAAGACAACAAAAAATCCCCCAAGCCCTAAGTAACAGCAAACCCTAGGGAAGGGGGAGAATCTGATTTTTAGAGTTCTCATCATTAGATGCAAATGTCCAGTTTTCATATAAAAACACACACACAAGGCATACAAAGGACACACAAGGCATAGACAAGAATGTATGCCTCAAAGGAAAAAAACACCAACACTCTGGAAAAGAACTGATGGTGGATCTACTAGACAAATAATTTAAACAATTGTTTTAAAGATGTTGAAAGGACTAAAGTAAGGTGTGGAGAAAGTCAAGAAATGATGTATGAACAAAATGGAAATATCCACAAAGAGATAGATGACTTAAAAGGGAAACAAAAAGAAATTCTGAAGCTGGAAAGTAAAATAACAAATGAAAAATCTATTTAGGGATTCAAAGGCAGGTTGAATAGGTAGAAGAAATAATTAGTGAACTTGAAGATAAGACAATGAAAATTATTAAGGCTGAGGATCAGAAGAAAAAAAAATCAAAGAATGGAACAGCCCTGGCTGGGTACTTCAGGTTGTTTAGGCATCACCCTGATACACCAAGGTTGTGGGTTCGATCCCCAGTCAGGGCACATACAAGAATTAACCAATGAATGCATAAATAAATGGAACAACAAATTGATGTTTTTCTCCTTCCCTTACCCCTCTCTAAAACAAACAAACAAACAAACAAACAAACAAATGTAATAGCCTAAAGGACCCATGGGATACCATCAAATTGAACATTTGTATTGTGAGAACCCCAGAAGGAGAAGAGAGAGAGAGAGAGAGAGCAAGGGGCAGAGAGAATATTTGAGAAATAATGATTTGTGATGTCACATTTTGTTGTACATATTTTAAGATACTAATATACTTAAAAGAATTATTTGTTTAGTTTTGGGAAACACAATGTATAAATACATAGTTTTATGAAATAAAAAACTGAAAGGGTGGGTGATAGAATTTTAAAGAAGCAGAACTCTTGTGTGTTATAGAAGTTATGCTGGTATAAATTCAAAATAGAATGTTAAAATTTTAGGTTCTTAAATATAATCTCCATGGTACCACGAAGAAAATAGCCATTGAATTTACAAAAATGAAATGCAAAAGCAATTTAAAGCAACATTTCACTACAAATAGTCAGATAAATACAAAAGAAGAGAATAATGCAGGAAATGGGAGAGAAAAATCTGCAAGGCATGTAAAAATATAGCAAAATGCCAAAAAGTTAATCCCTCCTTATCAGTAATTACTTCAAATGTAAATAAATTAAACTCTTCAATTAAAAGACAGATTGGCAGAATGGAAAAAAGTATGATCTAACTACAGGATGTCTACAAAACACTTAAGAGGCAGACACAAGCCCTGGCTGGCGTAGCTCAGTGGATTGAGCACGGGCTGTGAACCAAAGTGTCGCAGGTTCGATTCCCAGCCAGGGCACATGCCTGGGTTGCAGGCCACATGCCTTGGTTGCAGGCCACGGCCCCCCAGCAACCGCACATTGATGTTTCTCTCTCTCTCTCTCCCTCCCCTCTCTAAAAATAAATAAAATCTTTAAAAAAAAAGAGGCAGACACAAATAGTTGAAAGATGAAAGGATGGAAAAGGATGTTCTATGTAAATAGTAACCAAAAGAGAGTAGGGGTAGCTATACTAACATTGGACAAAATAGACTTTAATCAAGATTACAAGAGACAAAAACATTATATCTTAATAAAAATTCAATTGAACAAGAAAGTATAGCAATTATAAACATTTATACAATAACAGATCACCAAAATATATGAAGCAGAAATCGGCAGAACTGAAGACAGAAACACAAGTTTTATTCAATATAATAATCATTGAAGACTTCACTACCCCACTCTCAGTAATGGATAGAACAACCAGACAGAAGACAACTAAGTATACAGAGGACTTGAATAACATAGGAAGTCAATGAAATCTAACAGACGTGTGCAGAACACTAGACAACAACAAGAGCATGCTCATTCTTCTCAGGTGTACATGGGACATTTTCCAAGTTGACCATATGTTTGGCCAAAAGTTAAGTCTCAGTATATTTAAAAGATAGATATCATACATCTCTGATCATGAAGGAATGAAGTTAAATCAATAACAGAAGGAAAATTGAAAAATTCATAAATTTGTGGAAGTTAAAGAACATTTTGCATTGTTTTTAAAAGATTTTACTTATCTATTTTTAGAGTGAGGGGGAAGGAAGGGAGTAGGAGAGGGAGAGAAACATCAATTTGGGAGAGAAACATCAATCGGTTGCATCTCGTATGCTCCTGGATTGGGAACTGAACCCATAGCCTAGGCACGTGCCCCGGGAATCAAACCGACTACCTTTCACTTTGCAGGATGGTGCCCAACCAACTGATTCACACCAGTTAGGGCTAGATAACACATTTAAACAGCCAATGGGTCAAAGAAGAAATCACAGGGAAAATTAGAAAATACTTAGAGATGAATAAAAAACCCCACAACATACCAAAGTGTATGGGACACAGCAAAAGCAGTGCTAAAGGGGAAGTTTATAGCTCTAAATGTTTATTTTAAGAAACACGAAAGATCTGAAATCAGCAACCTAACTCTACAACTTAAGGAGCTAGAAAAAGGAGAGCAAACTAAATCCAAAGCTAGTAGAAAGAAATAATAAAGATTTGAGCAGAGGCCAGTGAAACAGAGAATTAAAAAAAAAACCATAGAGAAAATCAATGAAACAAAGAATTGCTTTTTTGAACAAATCAACAAACTTGACAAACTTTTAGCAAGATGGACTAAAAAAAAGATAAACCTCAAATTACTAAAATTAAGAGTGAAAGTGAGGGCATTACTACTGATGCTTCAAAAATAAAAAGGGTTATAAGAGAGTACTGTGAGCAACTGCATTTCCACAAACTGGAATGTAAAACCTACCAACACCAAACCATGAGGAGTTAGAAAATATGATTAGACCTATAACTAGTAAGGCGATTGAATCAGTAATCAAAAGTCTCCTGACAAAAAAATCCCTAGCTTCATTGGTAAATTCTACCAAACATTTAAAGAACACCAATCCTGCTCAAACTTTTTGAAAAATTGAAAAGAAGGGTACACTCCCCAACTCATTCTATGAAGCCAGAGTTACCCCAATATGAAACCCTGACAAAGATACTACAAAAAAATAAAATCACAGACTGATATCCCTTATGAATATCGTTAAATGCCCCCTAAAAATGCTAGCAAACAAAAATTGGCAGCATAATAATGGGATTATACACTATGATCAAGTGGGATTTATTCCTGGAGTGCAAGGATGGTTCAGCATCTGAAAATTGACCAATAAAATATACCATATTAACAATGAAGGAAAAAGACCTCATAGTCATCTCATTGATGCAGGAAAAGCATTTGGCAAAATTAAACACACTTTCTTGATAAAAACACTCAACAAACTTGGAATAGAAGGAAACTACCCCAACAACATAATAAAAGCCATATATGGAAAACCCACACTGAACATCATACTCAATATGAAAGACAACAGTTTTCCTCTATGATTAGGAACAAGGCAAGAATTCCTGCTTTTGCCACTTGTATTAAACACGTGACTGGAAGTCCTAACAGGCAAGTAAAAGAGAAAATCACCCAAATTGGAAAGGAAGAAATAAAAGTGTTTTTCTTTGCAGAAGATACAATCTTAAATGTAGAAAACACTGAAGATTCCAGACACACACACAAACACACACACACGCACACAACTGTTAGAAGTAATAAAGCCTAGCAAAGTAGCAGGACACAAAGTCAACACAGAATAATCAGTGGTATTTTCATACACTAAAAAAAAAGTAACCTGAAAAGGGAATTAATAAATTATTCCATTTAAGGCCCTGGCTGGCATAGCTCAGTGGATTGAGTGTGGGCTGCGAACCAGGCATCGCAGGTTCGATTCCCAGTCAGGGCACATGCCTGGGTTGCAGGCCATGGCCCTCAGCAGCCGCACATTGATGTTTCTCTCTCTCTCTTTCTCCCTCCCTTCCCTCTCTAAAAATAAATAAATAAAATCTTAAAAAATTATTCCATTTACAATAGCATAAAAAAGAATAAAATACTTAAGAATTAACTACCCAGAGCATGTAAAAGACTTCTACAATGAAAAGTACAAATTATCATTGAAAAATATTAAAGCATAAATAATTGGAAAAACATTCCATGTTATTTGATTGATTGTAAACCTTAATATTGTTAAGATGTCAGTACTGCTCAAAGTGATCTACAGCTTCCGTGCAACCACTATCAAAATACCAATGACTTTTTTCTTGCAGAAACAGAAAATCCATCTCAACATTCATAAATAATAAACCCTTGCAGATACAATTGTATGATTTTTGACAAGAGTACCAAGACCATTCAATCAGGAAAAGGCAGT
The DNA here is from genome assembly GCF_004126475.2 of Phyllostomus discolor. Lineage (NCBI taxonomy): Eukaryota > Metazoa > Chordata > Mammalia > Chiroptera > Phyllostomidae > Phyllostomus > Phyllostomus discolor. The sequence continues at coordinate 159,713,173 of NC_040904.2, read as the reverse complement.
CTAAGATGGTGCCTAGAACACTGGAGATCCACACGCAAACTAAGGAAGTTAGACCTTTATCCAACACCATATACAAAAACTAACTCAAAGTGAATCAAACTGCATCAAAGACACAGAAAATGAAAAGAACCATGTCTCTAATTAATAAATTAGATTTCATTTAAAATTAAAGACTTAGGCAAACTATGGATTTGAAGAATATATATATTTATCTGAGAAAGCCTTCTTATGTGAAAATATAAAGCTTTATCACTCAAAAAACAATCCAATAAAAAATGGCACAAACACTGGAACAGACACTTTACAAAAGATGACACATAACTGAACACATGATCAATGAACAGGAAAAATGTTTACTATCATGAGTCATCCAAGAAGTGGAAATTAAAACCACAATGAGAAACCACCACACACCCACTAGAAATGCAAAAAATGTAATAGACTGCTAGAAAGATTTATTAGGATGTGAACAAACAAAATATTCACACATTACTGGTGAGAATGTAAAATAGTAGAATAATTTTGGAAAAAGGCCTGGAAGTTTCTCGTAAAGTTAAACATACATCTACCCTTTGACTCTGCTATTCCAAGTGAGGTATTTTACTTAGGAGGAATAAAAATAAATCCACAAAAAGACTTGTACAAGAAAGTTTATAACAGCCTTATTTATAAAACCTCAAAACTGAAAACAACCAAATGTCTATCAACAGAAGAGTGGATACACAAACTGTGATATAGTCAATCCATGACACACTTCTCAGCAATAAAAAGGAATGAATTACTGATGCACACAATAAGAAGAATGAAGCTCGCAGACATTATACTGAGTAAAAGAACTTAAGATACAAAAGAGTACCTACTTGATGATTCTGTGCATATAAAATTATAGAACAGGCCAAACTAATCTATGTTGGAAAAAAAATCGGAACAGTGGTTGTCTGGAGGGTTGGGGAGAGGACAAAAAATCCGGACAAAGGAGAAGGAACCTTTGGAGGTGATGGGGGTGTTTTGTATCTTCATCGTGATGAAGGTTACATAGATGCACCCATTGTTCAAGTTGTACAGTTGATATTTGGACATCTCAGCATATGTGAAATTTATGGCAGGTGAAGAGTAGGACGGGTACAGATCAAACAAGGCGGCACGATGTTGATAATTGTCAAACCTGAGTGTGGGTGGGAGGATATTCATTATAGTATTCTGGGCACTTTGCACATGTTTGAAATTTGAAATTTTTCACAATTAAGTTTTTTTTTTTAAACTGGGAGAAGGAGTTAAGATTAATATGCATCAAATTCTAAATGCAATAATGATTTTTAGAAAGCTAAAATCACAAAAAATGACATTATTACATAGTCTTTCTAGTCAGGAAATTGACTGCTAAACAATTAGAAAACCATTGTTTTGTTCGTTTCTGCCCTTGGGAGAGAGAAGGAAGGGCAGGCAGAAGAATGAAACAGGGTAATCTTAGTCTGCAGCAGTCAGACAATATTATTTCAACCACTCAACTTCCCCTTCTCAGTGGAGACGAATATCCAGACAAGATGTTACCAAACCTAGTTATGTGTTAATTAAACTCACTTCAGAACAATACCCTGAGTGTATATTTAATTAAATGTTAATTTGCGTTGATAATACTATTGCACTTGAATTCTTAAACTTTTTTTCCCTGAGTTTAAAATATTTGAGATGCAAGAGCCAAGCAGTCTAATAGCCTGCATTTTTTTTTTTGCATTATTTTCTTTCTTCTTGATCTTTCCTGCTGGTTTCTGCTTCTAACTTTGACAATGCAAGTGTTAGAGTTCCAAAGAGCAGAATTTGGTTTTATGGAAATTACCAAATAGAATATCTGGCATTTAATAAGGACAATATTGTTCATTTAACAGGTACAAATACTAAGTTAAAAGGAAAAAATCAATCATGTGACATCCTAAGTGGCAAGGGACCGCTGCTCTTGAGTGCTAACTGCGTTCATATTGGCTCACATCCAAGGTGGTAAAATAAGAAGGTGAAAAATCAAATTGGGTTAAGGACACTCTCCTAATGTAATGCATCTTTTTCTGAATCCTAGTAAGTTCCAGAGTCTCTTTGGGTCTATAGGGTCAAGGCCAAACATATCTGGAAGGGGCCAGGCAGGTAACTGGGGTGGACACTTACTAGTAGGGGCCCTGAGGAGCCTCTAAGAGTCAGGTGGCTGACTTGCGGCTCACTGAGGGAACTATCGTTCCCCCCCTTCTCACAACCACAACACACAGAGAGGAATCAGTCTGAGGGAAAAGCAGACATTGCATTCCTCCAACAAATACTTGTCAAGCACTCACTGCCCATTAGTACTGATGTAGGCACCAGGGATGCCAAGGTGACCAACATGGATTGGATCTTTGTCATCGTGGGAGTAGCTGCGTCAAAGAGGAAGAAGCACGGGGTGATATGGGTATGTATAACAGGGCAGCAAACCTTGAGGAAGTGATATTTAAACTGAGACCTGAAGTACGAAGAGGAGGTAGCAAGTTAAGGGGTCGGGAAGGAGACTTCCAGATGAGAGGAGATCCTCTGTGTGAAGGCCTTAGCGTGGGGTAGGGGAGGTGGGGGAGGGGTGTGGAAAGGGGTAATGTTGAGCAAACTACCTGATTCCCAAGGACACTTGTACCCAATTCCCAGGGAGAGGAGAAGCTATGTGACCTGGGTCTCGAATCAAAAATGCAAATGTTAAAAAAAAGGGCGGGGGTGGTAAAGATAGTGGGAAAGAATAAAACACTCTATGAATGGTTTGGGGAAAACTGGGGACATCTGGAAAAATCAAGTTAAATCCCTAACTCATTCCTGTACCTAAATAAACCCCAAAGATATCAAAGATGTTAAAAGAAAAGAAAGCCATAAACATGGCAGAACGTGGAAGTTTTTTATCCTCTTAGAACTGAAAAGCCTAAAGTCACACAAAGATCATGCAACTACAAAAGATTATATTGATATACTTAAATCTTCAAAATTTAAAATGACATATTTAAAATCTTCAAAAATATAGCTGAATAAAAGACAGTATTTTCAACAATGAATCATGAAATACTTGTTATTTTATAATAAAATGATGACCAAGTTTTTTACATCTATATAAAACAACAGAAAAATAAGCAAATGACATGGTAGAAAATACAAACAGTGCCTCTGAAGTATAACACTTGTGTGATCTTAGTCATAATAAGAGGAATGTAAACAATGACAGGCTGTTTTCACCTCTGAGACTCACAAGTGTCAACAAAATTATGTATTTGAAACCAATAACCTCCTGTACAGCAAAAGAAACCCTCAACAAAATGAGAATGAGAGAAAATATTTACAAATCATGTATCTGATAAGGGTTAATAGCCAAAAAATACACAGAACCCATACAACTCAATAATAAAAACCAAACAATAGATATTTTTCTTAATAGACATTTTTTTCCGAAGAAGACATACAGATAGCCAACAGGTACATAAAAAGGTGCTCAACCTCACTCATCATCAGGGAAACTCGAATCAAAACCACAATATCACCTCACAGCTGTTAGAAAGACAGATAAGTATTGGCAAGGATGTGGAGAAAAGGGAACCCTTGTGCTCTGTGGGTGGAAATGTAAATTGGTGCAGCCACTATGGAAATTAAAAATAAAACTACCATGTAATCTAGCAATTCCACTTCTGGGTATTTATCCAAAGAAAATGAAAACACTAACTTGAAAAGATAGCTGCACACCCATGTTCACTGTAGCATTGTTTATATTTACAATAGCCAAGGTAAGGAAGCTGCCTAAGTGTGCATAGATAGATGAATGGATAAAGAAAATGTGATTTATTTATATTTTCTTATTTCACATAAGTGAAATAAGTCAGACAGAGAAAGACAAATACAGTATGATCTCACTTATATGTGCAATCTTTAAGAAAAACAAACCAAAACAAGTTCCAAAAAATCAAGCTCATAGATACAGAGAACAGACTGGTGGCTGCCAGAGGTGGAGAGGTGCAGCGGGGAGGGGAAGGTGGTCAAAAGGTAAAAACTTCCAGCTATAAACTAAATTGTGGAGCTATACAGTATAGCATGGCGATTATAGTTTATGGTACTTTATTGTGTATTTGAGGATTGCTAAGAGTTAATCTTAAATTTCTCATCACAAGAGGAAAATATTGTTTTGGTGACTATGGAAGATGAAGGGTGTTCCTAGACTTATCGTGGTCATCATTTCAGACTGTACACAACAGCCAGTCGTTATGTCATACACCTGAAAGTAATTTAATACGAGTAAATTAAAAAATATGCACTATCATACATGGCTAGTGAGGGCATAGTTAGACTATAACCTCTAAGGAGAGTAATTTAACAGTCGTTATTTGAATACACGTACTGTTGATATGGAGTGGTTTTCATGATACGTCGCTAAGTTAAAACAGCAGGGCATTGAGAGGGGAAGGGGGAAATACTTATCTCCACTCGGGTAAGTGAACTGCATATTGAAGAGGGAGGAAGTGTTACTATTAACCTTTAAACGTGTTACTTTTAAACCTTTTGAATTTTGTACATGTGCATATTATCTAAAAAGTAATTAATGCACATTCAGTTGTTATTTCTATAATTTTTTCTAGACTATTATGTCAATATAACCAATGGGTCTTGTTTTAAGTATGAGCAAACAGTTGGAATCTTTATCTAGATGCTGTTATATAGATGATAAATTTACTTTCTTCATGTTAGTTTCATTTTTCAAGCTATAGTCCCCAGTACACCTTTGTTTTTTTTAACTGTCTACCATCAAGTTCCCATTTTAACTGGATTCTCCTTCATAGACTTAAGGCTGGCACCTACGGAGGAGTCCCAACCACTCATTTCCAGAGCTACAGTGCACACTAGCTTCACCAGAATCTTAAACGTGCTTAGTACAAACCTGGTTTGCTTGTTTTTGTTGTGCTACCACACACATAAAATGTACCACCTGAAGCACTTTTCAGTGTACAGTTAAGTGGAATTAAGGGCATTTATGTTGTGCAGCCCTCACCGTCCTCCATCTGCAGAGTTAGGTTCATCTTGCAAAACTGAAACTCTGTACCCATCAAACAGCGACTCCCCAGTCTCCATTCCCGGGCCCCAGCAACCATCACTGTGTTCTGGCTTTGTGATTCTGACGACTGTGAGTACCTCAAAGTTTGTTGTGAGGATTAAATTAACATACAAGAGACCCAGAAGAGTGCCTGGCACACACACAGGGTGTGGCAATAGTAGGGTTACAGTTGGGGGCACGTGAAACAGTTTATTCTTGTATTGTTATTTATTATTTACTGTGTTATTTTCTGTTTGAACAACTGTGACCCTACTTCTGCCCCACCCTGTGTTATCACCTATTGTTGCTTAGGGATCCCTGTCCAATTGACTAACTTCCTGTGACCGCGGAGACCTTCATTATCCGAACACTCCTAGCTGCACCAGACATACATGCTTACTGAACACTGAGACGTGGCTAGTGTGAGAAATGGTATTTTACATTTTATTTAGTCTTAATGAATTTAAACTTATTTGCCACATGTGACTAATAGCTACCCTGTTGAGCAGCATGGATCTTGAGCTTGGAGGAGACGCCAGGCTTGGAGTTATGGATGGAGCTGTCCCATGTGTGACAGTTGAAGCCATAGAACGAAGGGGAATAAATAAAACGGGAGAGGGAAGGGGCTGAGGACTGGAGCCTGGGGCGTACCAGCATTTGGGGCTCTGTCGGAGAAAGAAGAGGTGGAGAGGGTCTGGTCTGGTCAAAGAGACCCAAAGGAGGAGTGGTACCTTACACGAAAAACAGAGAAATGAGTTCCAACAGTCACCAGTGTTCCACACCAATGACCGAGTCATTAAAACGAGAACTGAAAATGTTGTCGACCTTGCTTTCGTGCCCCAAGCAGGTCTGGTCACTTTGAAGGCGGTGGGGTGGGGAGATTGGCTATGGAGTGGAACCTGAGGCCCGGTGTGGAACTCCTGCCTTTTCTGGTGAATACACGCAGAAGAACTGATGAAGGCATTAATTTGGAGGTAAAATATAAGTAAGTGCTTGAGGAAAAAATATTTTAGCAGCAACACTCATGGTAATTCTGGAGAAATTTTAAAGACAACATTATATGTACCTCTCTCTACAACGTATCACCACAGAACATCGTTAGGAAGCTTTGCAAGATAAAGGTGGCAGTTTCCATATTAAAATGTTAATGTATGGTCGAATTGATGGTTTTTGAACCTGAAGGATCAAACAGTTTCATTTAATTGTATTAACCAAATTGATTTTAAACCAGCAGAATTATTCGCAGTGCTTAAGAAGTCATTACGCTCCATCCAAGCGAGACAAATGGGTCACCTTGGGATTTGCAGCTGGAGTTTTCCTTTATGGCAAATACACTGGGAACTAAGTCATTTGTCCTAAAGAGACTCTCTCAGCAAAGGTTCACCAAACCTGTCTTGATTAATTTTTCAAAAGCACACGAGGAGATTTACCAATTACACTTTCAAGGGTTGATTTGATCTGCCGCATGTGGGCATACAATCTGCATATTGCTGCTCTCAGCTCCAGCAGACTAAAACAGTTAAAAAAAGGTTGACGGAAATGAACTAGGAACTAAAGTCTAATATGCTCTAAGCTTGTATGCTCTAAATTACTGCATATTTGAGATGCTGCACATAAAATGATCTAATGCAAATTCTCACACCATCATTGAAAAAGTTGTCAGGGAGCAAATATTCACTCCTTTTGCCCGGTGTGGGACACTGTGACAGAACACAGTCACTGAAGGTGGTACAGTGACCCGCTGCACGACCACCTTGAGGTAAGGTGTCCTTCTCCTTTCCCTCCTTGGTCTAGGGCAGTTACCATCACAGTAATGTGGTTATGAGTGCTCTGCATTCTCAGTTCACACGGACATTATGTCATTCCATATCGAAGTGAACTACCTTTTCCTTTCTGGCCTCTTCTGAACTCTTGCTCTTCTAAGTGTGGTCTTTGGCCCGGCAGTAACGACTTGAACTGGAAGTTAGTTAGAAACACCCACTGGTTTTCATGCACCTCAAAGGCAAGGAGCACTCCCTGAAGGGACTTGCAATCCTCAGGAAGTGGCTTGCCACTTTGGTTGCATACTAAAATTGCCCGGGCTGCTTTTAAGCCCTAAGGTTCCTTGCAATCCCACTTCAGGGATTCTGATTTAATTGGTTTGCAGGTGGGGTCTGGGTTCCTTGCGATTGAAAACTGCCACATGTGATTAATTCTACTGTGCAGGCTTGAAATTCACTGAGTTATGTTGCATCCTCCATGCTCTTGTTCTCAAAATTACCATTCTGAAAACAAAACGAAACAAAACATTTTAGTATCTTTATACTAAATATCATTAGTATCATTTAGTGTCATTATAATATCTTTGTTGCTCCATAAAAGATGTCTAGGAATTCAGGATTTTTTCATTCAATACATCCATTAATTAAATAACTTTTAAGAACAAATGTTTTTAATCTCATGCTTAGCTGACCCTGCTAATTCATTTTTTGTTTGCTTTAGGCTTTGATATGTTAAGACCTATGCAGTGTCTCAAAGAACGTGAGGGCAGAAATAGAAAAACAGAAAGAGATATTTTGCTTTTATTCATTATCACAGTAGAATAAAAATGGAATATTACAAGAGAAAAGAATTTCTCATAAAATGAGGTAAGTTCTCCAGGTAAAATCAGGAAACCCAGTTAAATTCGAATTTCAGATAAACAATGGGTACTGTTTTTATTCAATAATTTAATATTTTTAGTATATGTATTTAGAATAAATATATCCCATTAAGCACATGGGGGATATTTTTATTTGCCAAATCTGGCAGCCCTAAGCAATAGGCCATGTAAAATAAACAGTAAGTTACATCTATGATAAATAAAACTTAGACACTATGTGCTCTGCTAGCAGGATGCCTACACAAATTGCCTTTTATGGAATATTTTACAATTTAAAGAACAACAACATGTACTCCAGGGTCACAGCCCAACAGCTGTTCTCCAAGTGGGTTTTGGCAAAGATACCTCTTTGAAGTGAGGATTGAAATGAGGTAATAATTTTAAAGAATTCCATGCATTCTGATTACCATTTTATTGATAATTGTTACTGATTTATGTGCCAGAAAATTGAATCAAAATTAAACACCTATGTTTAAAAAACCAAAAAAACAAAAAACAAGGAAAAGAAAAAGCAGTACAAAGCACCCCGAGCTGCTGGAAAATTTAGCCAGCAGAGGGTGCAAATGTATCACTGATGAATTTTGAGGGCCTGCTTGTGCAACTTAGATTCTAAAAAAAATTTTCTAGTTCTGTTTTTAAATGTTATTTCTTACTTTATTTATTTTACTTATATTTTATTGATTATGCTATTATAGTTGTCCTGATTTTTCCACCTTTGCTGCCCTCTGCCAGTACCCCCACTCCCTCTGGCAATCCCTGCACCATTGTTTGTGTCAATGGGTCATGCGCACAGTTCTTCGGCTGCTCCATTTCCTGTACTGTACTTGACATCCCCATGGCTGTTCAGTAATTACCTATTTGTACTTCTTAACCCCCTCACCTCTTCACCCATTCTCCCCCAACTCCCTCCCCTCTGGCAACCATTAAACACTCTCTATATCCATGATTCTGTCTCTATTCTTCATGTTTGCTTAGTTTGTTTTCAGATTCAGTTGTTGATAGATATGTATTTATTGCCATTTTATTGTTCACAGCTTTGACCTTTTTCTTAAATAAGTCCCTCTAATATTTCATATAATAATGGTTTGGTGATGAGGAACTCTTTTAGTTTTTTCTTGCCTGGGAAGAAAAAATTTTATCTGTTTTTTTGGGCAGAGGAATCTAATCTTGGCTGTAGGTCCCTGATTTTCATGACTTTGAATATTTCTTGCCAATACCTTCTAGCCTGTAAAGTTTCTTTTGAGAAGTCAGCTGACAGTCTTATGGGAACTCGCCTGTAGGTAACTAACTTCTCTTGCTGCTTTTAAGATTCTTTCTTTATCTTTAACCTTTGGTATCTTAATTTCCACGTATCTTTGTGTGGGTCTCTTTGCATCCATCTTGTTTGGGACTCTGTGCTTCCAGGACTTGCATGTCTATTTCCTTCACCAAATTAAGGAAGTTTTCTTTCACTACTTTTTCAAATAAATTTCTGTATTTTTCTCTTTCTCTTCTCCTTCTGGCACCCATATCAAGCAAATGTTGGACCACTTGAAGCCCTGGATGCCGCTTGCAATATCCTGGTGTTTTTGGATTCTTTTTTCTTATTGTTCTGATTGTTGTTTTTTTTTTTTTGTTGTTGTTGCTTATGCTTCAAATCATTGATTTGATTGCTGGCTTCATCCCCTCTACTGTTGTTCCCCTGTAAATTGTTCTTCATTTCAATGAGTGTATCCTTCATTTTTGACTGGGTCTTTTTTATGCTGTTGAGGTCCTCACTAAGTTCCTTGAGCAGCCTTATAACCAGTGTTCTGAACTCTGGATCTGATAGATTGCTTATGTCCATTTCATTTAGCTCTTTTTCTGACTTTTGATCTGTTTTTTCATTTGGACCATGTTCCTTTGTCTCCTTGTTTTAGCAGCCTCCCTGTGTTTGTTTTTATGTCTTAGGTAGAGCTGCTTTGACTCCCTGTCTTGGTAGTGTGACCTAATATAGTAGGTGTCCTATAGAGTCCAGTGGCACAGCCTCCACTATCACCCAAGCTGGGTACTTGAGGTGTACCCTTCTTGTGGGCTGAGCACACCCTCCTCTTGTAGTTGAGCCTTGGTTGCTCTTGGCAGGTCAATGGGAGGGATTTACCCAGGCCAGTCAGCTGCAAGGACTGGCTATGATCACTGGCCACCAACCTCCTCCCTCTGTGGAGGATCATCTGTGCAGGGGCAGCATGGTGGTGCTCTTATATGGTCTTTAGCTGACCACTGGGTGCACTGGCTCTGGGGTTTTCTGGGTGGTGCAGGCAAGGTCAGCCCCCACCTGCGTTTTGTGCAGGGCCACCTGTCTGAGCTATAAAGCAATCTGATATAGCTGGTGCTGGCCTTGGAGATTCCCAAGTGTAGCAAAGCTGTGACTCTAGCCTGGCTGCTCCTAGTGCTGGGCCTTTGGCTCCCTGAAGCCAGCTGTTGTTTGTTTGAGAGGATTTAAGAAGTTGTGAAGCATCTGCCAAGACCAGCCATTCATATGGAAAGGCAACTTGGGTGGGTCCAGAAGTTGGGTGGGGTAGAGTCTCTGGGTATCTCCAAGGCCAGGCAAACGGTATTAGCCAGGTTGATGGAATTTCAGATATGGCACCAGTTTGCTGGCTCAGTGGCTCTGTGGGGTGAGGGCTCAGAAAAGGGACCATGGCCTCTGCTCTACTTGATGCCAGGCACTTCAGCCTCCCACTAAATGCCACTGGTGCCTTGCAAGCTGCTACCTCAGTGTCGGGGCTCAGAGGGAGTGAATCTGAGTAGGTGAGTCCATGTGTGGGTTCTTTAAGCGGAACTGCTTAGAGAGCTCCAGCAGTTTCTTCCACTGACTCAGTCAACACTGGTTTGCAGCCAGAAGTTGTGGGGACTTATCTTCCTGGCACTGGAATCCTGGGCTGGGGGGCCTGCTATGGGGCTGGGACTCCTTGCCCCCAAGATATCACTCTGGAATTTTTATCCACCATACGTGGGTGTGGGAGCAACTCATTCCATGTCTGCATCCCTCCTACCAGTCTGGATGGATGTGGTTTCTTTAATTCTATAGTTGTCAGACTTCCATTTAACTTGATTTCTGATGGTTCTGAGAGATGGTTGTTCTATATGTTAGTTGTAATTTTGATGTGGTTGTGCTAAGAGGTGAGCCATGTTTACCTATGTTGTCATCTTGACCAGAGGAACAACTTAGATTTTTATTTAAATGTCTATTCTAGTCAACTTGGCCACACAGTGTTGCTAAAACAGATTAGGAACAAAGAGCAGTTCTAATATACTCTTCAGCACTCGCATTGCCCTAAATGATATATTTCTTTGGCCCGGATCCTTGGCTAAGAAATATTCCTTAGCCCATGTCAGCAATTGGTAGCACTGTGTTTTGGATTTAGGCTTGAGTGCTGGGGTCTCTGCAAGTGTGTGTGATTGTGTCAGTGATCATAGATGTAACTGAGAAAGGCAATGGCGGGTGAACGTTTATCAAGCAAAGGAAGGAAAACCCCATTTGGGGTGGGCAGTGACCATGGCTGGCCTGTCTTGCCTCCTGAATCAGAGAATGAATGTTATACACCAAAATTCTGCCCTCAAATGCACACAGCTCAAAGGTGTGTGTAAGCCTAGTGAAATTCAGGATAATTTTATTTTCCTGACAAAACTGCCTACATGGAGAGCAAAGGAGCATTTCTTGTGGGCCTTTGTGCTAGACTTGACCTTTATATATCTGATTTCATTTCCAACTCATGACAACCATGTGAGGCAGGTGTTCTTATTATCTATTTACAGATGGAAAAAACACACACAAAAAACCCACGGCTGAGAGAAAAGACGGTTCCATGGACATATTCTTGTTTACGGGGAACCCATTTAACACTTGCCTAATGTAGCATTTCCCAAACTGTATTCTGAAAGACATAGGTGCCCTTCAAAGTTTCATAAGTTTTTCATATTAAACAATTTTGAGAAATGTTACAAACTTTGAGCCTCAGAGTTTCACAATGCACAAACAAGTTTCAAAGTTTTAAAACTTTGAGTTTTAAAATTAAAAAAAAATTCTGTGGCAGTGAAACAGTTAATTTTGTATGTTCAAGTTTCTCAATAGTAATTGACTTTCAGAAACCCCTTTTTCTCCTTTATTTTTCATAGACGGCCATCAATATTGTAAGATATGTACCTTTTGTGGAGCATGGTTGGAGAAACATGACTGTCATTGTGTAAATGTATGAAATCTATTTCATTGTAGGAATAAAAGGCAAGTTAGTTCATCGTCATCATCATCGTCATCATCATAGAAAACATGTATTCAGCCCCTTTGGTTTGTTGGGCATTGGGTTAGGACCCAGGGATGTGGCATAGACCCAAGAGTTTAGATGAGGAGGCAGACCACCTTTTGTTTGAATGGGAAGATAGCTTTAATTTCTGTGGCCTTATTTCTCCAACTTTTGTAGTAGGATGGTGATAATGGATAACAGGGTTTCCAATGATTTCTTAATGTGGAATTCTGTTTTGTCCCCCCCAGTGAACAATTACCACTTCCTTCCATTAATTTTGTGTGGTTCAGATGTTTTGAGGATGAGAAATTTGAACATTTGATTATGAGTAAATCCTAGAGAGAAGTCATTAAGAATCATACATCTCTGACACACCCTGGGAAACCAGATGTTCTTCTTTTCACACACAAATGCACACATGCACCCACTCGATTTCAGCTCATCAGCGAATCACCTCTTCATGTCATTTGTCAGATGAACACAAGCAAACAAAGGATGTGGATATCTGTGTCAAAGGATGTGGATATAGCATTGGTCAAAGGATTTGAAGTTTAAAGGATAAAAATTTTGGGTATTTTTTCAGTAATTTGAAGGCTAGCAAGTTATTACTAAGCCAGAGAGCTCTAGCCCTTTCTTCTCCAGAGATGTGACATTCACATGATGTGGGTGTCTTTTTGCTAAGAATCTTTTAAAACCTTATCAAGCAATGCACCATCCTATGAACTGGGCAAGTAACATTAATTCATAATTTCACCATTAATAAAGAATGGAAATGAAATATTCAGTTGTGATTCAGTATGTAAAGAAAAATGAAAATGAAAAATAATCCCAACAAGTCAATCTGGAAATCTATTTTTCTGAGATATTCATATGGCTCTAACAAAAAAACCAAATTTTCCTTGTGAATCACCTTATTCAAGCCAGCTGCATCACTTCATTCTGTGCACCCTTTGAAGCAGAGCTCTGCAGAAAAGGCTCTGGGCACGCAGCCGTACTTTTGGAAGTGTCATGACTTGTATCTCCATCTGATCGAGTTCATCTTCTTGGGGAGGATATTCAAAAGGTTTTATCTTTACTTCTACATATCTTAGCAGCCTTCTCATCCTATTAAATCACCAGACCTTATTTATTCAGCTCACAAGTAAGTGAGCAGTATAGAAATAATAGGATACTGATGGAATTTTTTTTCACATCATGACTATAGATAAGTTATCTGAGACAACTTTTCAGAAGTCAATTTCCTATAGTGGTTGAAACCAAAATCCAATGAAAGAAGTCCTTTTTTCAGATAATGCAGTCGTGATTAAGAATGATTATTTTCTCTTTACATTGATAACCTAATCCTTAATCCTCCTTGTGAGATTTGCTTTACTAGCTAAAAAATAAGGACATTTCTGAAAATGTGCTTGTACTGTGCTTGTTGGAAGTACAAACTCACTAGGCTTGCGACAGCATGGACAAACCTGGGGAGGATTATACTAAGTAAAAATAGACCAGTCAGAGAAAGACAGATACCACATGATTTCACTCATATGTGGAATCTAACGAACAAAGTAAATTAACAAACAAAATGGAAACAGACTTACAAATACAGAGAACAGACTGACAACTGTCAAAGGGGAAGGGGTGGGGGCCTGGGGGAAAAAGGTGAAGGGATTAAACAAAAAAGGCAAAACAAAACAAACTCATATACAGACAACAGCATGGCCATTGCCAGAGGGAAATGGGGGTAGGGAGCGGTACGAGAAGGTAAAGGGGGGATAAATGGTGATGGAAGGAGACATGACTTGGGGTGGCGAGCACGCAGTACGATACACAGATGATGTATTATAGAATTGTACCACTTAAGCCTAAATACTCTTATTAACCAACGTAACCCCAATAAATTCAATTACACAAAATAAATAAATAAGTAAATGCCGAATTCATTAGGAATAGCAGATAATATCAATGTAGGAATTTTTCATATGAAATTGGGATGGTTCATGACATTACTTCGGATAATTCCCTGGGAGAACACAGCACACATCTGACAATATAAATGGGATAATTCACATCATGGTCCCAACTGGCACCCTTTGCAGGCTTTCTGTCTCGGTGTCTTAGCCTCATACGAGTACATTGTGGGATCCTGGGAGAAGCAGGCTGATTCATTATTTAAAATCTGTTTCCTACATTAAGAAATTGAGATTGCAGAACAGAAGGAGTTGGGTCCAGGAATTATTGGTCACAGTCTCTTCCAGCACCACTACCAAGTCACGGATCCAGAATAAACTTGTTAGGGCAATTTGGGCAACTCGGTACTCACTCGTTTATAACGGAGATCAGTGCCTTTTTAGCATCTTAAGTCCAGTTGTGGCATAAAGTCATCAGTTAACCAAAACCTTTCAGTTAACAAAAAACCTTTCTTGAATACTTATATTTATTTCTTTAACAAGTATTTATTGAGCACCTATTATGTGCCAGGTATTATTCTGGGCACTAGAATACTGGTGAACATGAATGGGCGAAGTTATTGATTTCTTAAAGCTTACTTTCCAGTGGGAATAAAGACAATGAGCAAGTTAACATGGAGTCTATAAAAAAATTAAATGGGATAATGTAGATCAGAGTGATGGGTGTGGGAAGAGAAAAGGCATCTCTAAGGAAGTGTTTGAAGAGATGGAGTCAGCTAGGGAGGGAGAAGAGCATCCCAAGCCCTGGAAACAGCAAGTGCAAAGGCCTTGAAGTATAGCAAACTTGGCATGTTCAGGGGTCTGAAAGAGCTCTTGTAGTTGGAGCCTGGTGAGCAAGAGGGAGAATGGAAGATGAGGAGGGAGAGGCAGACATACACTGAGCCATGTGGGATCTTGCAAGGCCCTGTGAGGAGTTTAGATTTTATTCTCTGTGCAGTCAAAGTCTGCTGGAGAATTAAGAAAATCATTCTAGCTGCTGTGAGGAGAATGACTGCAGGGGCCAGAGTGGGAGCAGGAAGACAGTTTGGGCTACTGCAGGTAAGTCCAGGGGCTTTGAACTAAAGTGGAAGTGGTGAGAAATGATTGATTCCAAAATGTACTTTGGAGAGAGAAACAATAGGATATATTGATGAATGGGATGTGGGGACTGAGGGAAAGGGGCATTTGTCCTCAGCAATCTGCTGAGGTCAGAAAGAAGAGTTTTAGGGAAGGGATGTAAAGTAAGAGTCCAATTTGAACATGGTTAATTCCAGATGCTTATTGGACATCAGAACACTGATAACAGTTAAGTCAGAGTCGAAGATATAAATTTGGGCATCATTTGTATATTGATGGTATTTGAAGACCAGGGACTGGACCAGCTGACCTTGGGAGAGAGTACAGATTGAAGAGAAGACAACCCAGAACTGTATCATAGGTCACACCAGTGTAGACGGTGTGGGGGAGGACAAGCCAGCAAAAGAGATGGAGATGAAATAGCACAGTAGGCGGAAAGCTGGAGAAGGGTGGTGTTATGGAAGCCAAAAGAAAAAGTGTTTTAGGGAAGTGGTGTTAACTGTTCCTGAGAGACACAGTAAGAGGAGAATAGAGAAACAGCAATCTGTTTCTTTAAAGGTTATAAGTGACCTTGAAAAGAGTGAGGCCCCTGACCAGGGTGGCAAAGAGGATGGGACTCAATCTTTGTCGTCAGAGAACTGGTGACGTAGTCACAGAAACAAAACCGGTCCCAAGTGACTCTTCATTTTGTGGTTACACTCAACTTCTCAGAGTACTGTGTTACCATGGAAACCCAGCGTTATTCTACAGAATAATATTATCTCTAGGTGTAAGGGCCCCTAGAGGTTGGGTAGCTTAAACTTTTACCTTAGACTTTTCATGAAGGGGCAGACAGACGTCAGCATTTGCACAAACATTTTTAAAAAAATATTTTATTTGTTTATTTTTAGAGAGGGAAGAGGGGGAGAGAGAGAGAGAGGGAGAGAGAGAGAGAGAGAGAGAGAGAGAGAGAGAGAGAGAGAGAGAGAGAGAGAGAGAGAGAGAGACATCAATGTGCGGTTGCTGGGGGCCATGGCCTGCAACCTAGGTATGTGCCCTGACTGGGAACTGAACCTGCGATGCCTGGTTCACAGCCCACGCTCAATCCACTGAGCTATGCCAGCCAGGGTGCACAAACATTTTTGGGGATGGAAGTTCATCTGATAGCAGTCTATGAGAGCATGGAGGATTACCAATCCACGATGTTTTTAATGTATGTTTACATATTGCCCATATCTGCAATTTCTCCATTTGTCTTCTCTGTGTGTGTGTGTGTGTAGGGGTGGGGACTGGAAAGAGCATAGACTTCTGAGTTAGACAGATAAAGGTTTATATTGTGGCTCTGTCACCTGGTAACTGTTCAATTTCAGGCAAGTTACTTTGCTTGTTAGTAAAATGGGAACAACATCCCATTTTTCATAGGGCTGTCATAGGGGAAGAACGAGGGCTGTGTGTAAGACACTCACCAAGTGCCTGGCAAACAGGTGTGCAGAGGCTCGTGACCTGTCTCCGGTAGCTCTGTGGTGAAGCCAGCTCTTGGCTTGACTGGGCCTTCCTCTGGAGAACCTTTTTTTTTTTTACGATTTTATTTATTTATTTTTAGAGAAAGGAAGGGAGGAGAAAGGGAGAGAAACATCAATGTGTGGTTGCCTCTCGTGCACTCTCTACTGGGGACCTGGCCTGCAACCGAGGCATATGCCCTGAGTAGGAATTGAACCAGCAGCCCTTTGGTTCACAGGCTGGCAGTCAATCCACTGTGCCACTCCAGCCAGGGCTGGAAAACCTTTCTTGACACTTCCTACTCCTCCTGACCACACTCAATCAAGTTTTCTTCCTGTTTTTTCTTTGTGTGTAATTTTACTGTACCATTTAGAACATAGCATTGTGATTGGTTACTTCATTCTTCCCTGACCACATTGTGAACCCTCAGAAATTGGGAACTATTTTGCTTTTAGGGAGGTACAACAGCATAGTAATTCAGGGTACAGCCTGAAGCCAAATTTCTTGGGTTTGAATTCCAGCTCCATTGTGTCAGCTAGCTAAACAGTCCTGGGTGATTTGTTTAATTTCTCCGTGCCTTGTTTTCCCATCGGAGGAATGGGTGAAATCCAGCACTGCCATACTCGGGTGAGGACTAAATGGAACAGTTCTGATAAAGTTGTGGATGTGGTCCCTGGCACAGAGCCCGCACGTCATAAATGTTAGTTATTCTGAGGATGGTTTTGGAGCCCCTGCAGAGCCTGCCTGAGGACGAGTGTCCTAAAGGAGCTGGTGTGTGGAAGGACTGGACAAAGTGGCCAAAGAGAGAACGTGGATCGCTACCTAGACAGGTGAGTGTATCACAGAGAATAATCACTTTAGATGATCTTTATGTAAAAATAACATTTCAGAAGTTACACATAAAATATTCTTATTATAAAAATTCAAACAATGTAGAGTTCTACCAACTAAGAAGAAGTCCCCATTCATACTCTTTCTCCTCCCCAGTTCCTCACTGCTCCATCTGTGCCAATATTAACTTTGATGTGTAGCTTCCTGATCGTTATTATTCCCTGCCTTTATAGTTTCCTCTTTTGTTTCAGGTGTGCGCCTTCATGTCCATAGACTGAAAAACAAAATCTGCTACCCAGTCACCCCAAATGTCAGAGATTGATTAAGCAATTAGAATTATTTAGGAATTAATTCCAAGTTAGAAACTTACTACTAACTATTCATTTTAAAAATAATTGTTTCATGCCTGAATTAAATCTTTCATGTTTCTCTTCAAGGTGATTCGTGTGCAGAGTAAGGAGACTCCCCTTGTTTGGAGATAATGGGAAGAAGTGCCTTGTTCCCAAATTCTCTCCCACTACTCTGTTTTCAGCAATGTCCTTATTAGAGCTGAATTTCTTGGAGATAAGGCATTTATTATTGCTGGAAAACCTTTGTTAAGCTGCAGGTAAGTGGAGCTCCTGGACCAGGCAGCTTGTGGGAAGGAAGGGCCCTGAGGATCCCGGGAAGCTCTGCCTGTGTCAGAGTCTGGCCTTTGGCCTGTCCTGCGCAAGGCATCAGAGACCCAGGTCTGATTCAGAAGCCTGAACTCTCTCCGTTCCTGCGCCTTGATTTGGTCACACTCTGGTCCTTCAGTGAACGTTCCTGCTGTTAGACTGCTTTCATATTTAGAAAAACCAGTAGGAGGAGCTCTTTGGATGAGCTGAGGCTACAGCCATCCTTTGATAATCCATTTTTCATTTCTAAGGGATTGTGCACAGACCTGGAGACGTTTTACTGTGGTAGGTTTTTACATTTCTTTTAAAAATAAATAGAAAGGAACACATTTGAATTTTTATCAAATCATTAATCTAAATAAAAACAAAGTCTAGAATGTTGCCTCATATTTTCTAATAATACTTTATTACTAACGTTCTCTCATTATCCTAAAAACTAGTTACTTCTCTCCTGATTTTATAAGATAAAATTAGTGGTTGAAACATTATTATAGCTATTTTAGATTTGAAGACTTTTTCCAGCTTAGAGTAACGTCTTTTGGGAAAACGTGATTGTATATTCATAGATGTCACTGATTTCCTAATTAAGTCTTTTAATTGTTATAACACTTTAATGCTTTTATTTACTTATTTTTTGTGTGAGTGAAAACTGGAAATAGTAAAACAGGGAAGGAAGCAAAGTGTTACTGAGCTGGCTGACCACTGCTGGGAACAAGGGCTCAGTCTCAATGGGAGCCCCCTGAGAAACTATATAGGACGCCCCTCAGAATTGCCCACTTGAGATGTGAAGGTGGGCAATACTCTGTCACTCGAATAAGGATTGTTCTTGGAACTATTAACTCTCTCCACTTCCAAATTCCTGTAAGAATCACATTGGCTGAGTGACTCTTCATGTCCCCCAGCAGAGTCAGAGAACCCGCAATAGAAAGCAAGAGATACTGGTGCAGCTGAAAGGACCACTTTCAGTTTTCATCTGCTGGCTGCCATGCTCACGGCTGGACTAAAAAGTAGGCCAGCAGGATGTGAAAATAAGGCAGAAGAGTCTGACAAAGCAGCCATGTGCTCATGGACCTTAAATAGGCAACCACAAACAATACAATGTGAGACAACAAGACAAAAGGGAGAGTTTATCGGCTAGAACTGTGTTAGGCTACATAAAACAGAAACTCGACAGTTTTAACAAGAAGTCCAGAGGAAGGCTGTTCAGGGCTGGTGCATACACTCAAGGAAGTCATGCAGAACCAGGCTTCATCCAGCTTCCTACTTTTCCATCCTTCTGTCTGGCTTTCATCCTCATAGACTTAAGATGGTTGTTCTAATTCTGGGTGCACTGTCTGTATTCCAGGAAGGAAGACAGGGAAAGGGTAATTGGCAAGGGCATGTACCAGTAAGTCCAGCTGTTTTTATTAGGAAAATAACAGCTTTCAACAAGCTTGACCCAATAGAATTCTACTTACATATCATTGGCCAAAGTAAGTTATAGGATAATTCTTGACTCAAGGGAGTCTGTGAAGATGAGAATTTTAACTGGATACATTGTAATCTGAACAAAATTGGAGTTCTGTTAGTGAGAAAGAGGGAGAGGGGATATTGAGTAGGCAACTTACAGTTTCTGCCTCAGAAGCCCAGGGTGCTATGGAAGCATGAAGAAAGGAACCCAAAACTGGACTAAGGTGGAGGGAGGTTTGTCAAAGGTGCTCTTGAAGATGACTCTTGATCTAGATCTTGAAAGATAGTTAACCAAGTACAGAATATGTGAACTCGTGTTTGAATGTGATGTCAGGGGACAAGGAGGGGGATGAGTGCAAAGATAATCTAGACCTTATGTAGAAAAACATGAAAATACAAAAAATTATAGCATGTAAGAAGAATTTCAAAGAGATACAAGATGGCTAGAGAATTGCATGCAAATGGATAGTTGATGAGGCACACCTCTGACAAGTGTTCCGGGACCAGACTGAACTAAAAAGGGCCTTGTACACCATAATGAGAAATTTGGATTTTATCTGGATGATTATGGGAAGTTGCTGAAATATTTTAAACAGGCAGGTGATGTTCTAAAATCTGTGTTTCAAAAACCTGTGAATTTTTTTTAGAAAATGAAGGACAAAGAGCTGATGATACTAAAATACTTGCTATAACCCAAGGAAAAAGTGGTGTGGAATTAAGCTTATAAGGATAGAGAGAAGGAGGAAGATTGAAAAAATATTCTGGAGACAGAATTGATGGGACTTGTTGAACAACTCTGTGATGCAATGTCTCTAGTCCAGCAACACAGGAGGAGGAGGAGATTTTGAGGGTAAGATGATGAATGGATATGCTGAGGTGGAAATGCTGAGGTGGATATGATGAATGGATATGCTCCTATGAGACAGTGAAGAGGGGAGTGGCAGTAGGTAGGGAGAATGTTGAGATTGGAACCTTTGCGAGAGATGAGGGCTGGAATCATCGATTGGAGGTCACTGGCATAGAGGGCCTTCAAATGGAGAGGGTATAAGAAAGAAGAGAATAGAAGATGGCACCATAAGGTACACTTACACTTAGAGCATGGATAGAAGATAAGCCATAAAAGAGACAGAGAAGGAGAGTGAAAGAGATACAAGTACCTGTAGGATAAAGTGATGTAAAAGCCAGGGAGGCAGGAGAATCAGCATGTGGTTGCACTGGTTAACAACATGAGCTTCAGAGTCCACAAATACCTCATTTTCAGTCTGTCTTCTACTCATTAGTAATTGTGAGATCCACGTCAAATTTACTTAGCCTCTCTATGCCTTAGTCTGTTTCCTCATTTTTTGAAAATGAGGCTCATAATAGACCTACCTCAGCATTTGTTTTGAGGCTTAAATGAGATGCTGCATAAAAAGTGCTCAGGATTGTGCCTGGAACAGAGAAAATCTTAAAGAATGGTAGCTATCACCTTGGCAAGGTAGCTCAGTTGGTTAGAACTTTGTCCTGATATGCCAAGTTTGCGGGTTTGGCCCCCAGTCAGGGCACATACTAGAATCAACCAATGAATGCATAAATAAGTGGAACACAAATCAATGTTTCTCTTTCTCTCTCTCCCTGTCTAAAATCTATACATAAAAGATTAAAAATGGTAGCTATCATATTAATATGATATATTTTTAAGATTTTTGCCTTTATTTTAAAGAAATATGTAAGAAAGAAACAGACAAAAAATGTAAGAAAGAGCACTTCCATGTCATTCATTATTTTTGAATTAAAAATTTGTAAATAAGAAGGACCTCATGGACATGGACAACAGTGTAGTGATTGTGAGGGTGGGAGAGGGGGTGTGTGGAGGTGAAAGAAGCAATAAGAGGGATAATGGTAATGGAAAAAATACAAGAAAAAAAGAAAAGATTGTTTTCTTTTTCTTTTTAAAATATATTTTATTGATTTAATGCTATTACAGTTGTCCCATTGTTCCTTCTTTATTCTCCTCTGCCCTGCACACCCCCTTCCACCCAGAATTCCCCCACTTTAGTTCATGTCATGGGTCATACATGTAAGTTCTTAGCTTCTACATTTCCTATACTATTCTTAACCTCCCTTGTCTATTTTCTACCTACCATCTATGCTACTTATTCTCTGTATCTTTTCCCCCTCTCTCCCCATCTCATGCCCCCCACTGATAAACCCCCCAGTGTGATCTCCATTTCTGTGGCTGTGTTCCTGTTCTAGTTGTTTGCTCAGTTTGTTTTTGTTTTTGTTTTTAAGGTTTGGTTGTTAATAGCTGTGAGTTTGTTGTCATTTTACTGTTCATAGTTTTTCTATCTCCTTTTTCTTTTTTCTTTTTTTAATATATTTTATTGATTATGCTATTACAGTTGTCCCATTTCCCCCTTCACTCCCCCCCACCCTGTACCCCCTCTCCCACCCATGTTCCCCCCCCTTTAGTTCATGTCCATGTGTCTTACTTGTGAGTTCTTTAGCTTCTACATTTCCCGTACTATTTCTTGCCCTCCTCCTATCTATTTTCGACCTACCTTCTATGCTACTATTCTCTATACCTTTTCCCCCTCTCTCCTCCTCCTACGCCCCTACTGCTAGCCCTCCGTTTCTGTGGTTATGTTCCTGGTTCTAGTTGTTTACTTAGTTTCTTTTAGTTTTGCTTTAGGTGTGGTGTAATAATTGTGAGTGCTGTCCTTTTTACTATACATGTCTTTTCTTTATCTCCTTTTCTTAGGTAAGTCCCTTTAGCATTTCATAAAATAAGGGCTTGGTGATGATGAACTCCTTTAATTTGACCTTATCTGAGAAGCACTTTATCTGCCCTTCCATTCTAAATGAGAGCTTTGCTGGATAGAGCAACCGGGATGTAGGTCCTTGTCTTTCTATGACTTGGAATATTTCTTTCCAGCCCCCTTCTTGCCTGTAAGGTCTCTTTTGAGAAATCAGCTGACAGTCTGATGGGAACTCCTTTGTAGGTTACTGTCCCCTTATCTCTTGCTGCTTCTAGGATCCTCTTCTTCGTTTTTACCTTGGCTAATGTAATTATGATGTGCCTTGGTGTGTTTCTTCTTGGGTCCAACGTTCTTTGGGGCTCTCTGAGCTTCTTGGATTTCTTGGAAGACTGTTCCCTTTGCCAGATTGGGGAAGTTCTCCTTTATTATTTGTTCAAATAACTTTTTCCACTTGTTGCTCCTCCCGTTCTGGTACCCTTATAATTCGGATGTTGGAACGTTTAAAGGTGTCCTCGATGCTCTTAAGCTTTTTCCTCGATTTTTTGAATCCTTATTTCATCATGCTTTCCTGCTTGGTTGATTCTATCTTCCTTCTGGTCCACTGTATTGTTTTGAGACTCAGATTCCTTCCTTTCACTATTGGCTCTCCTCCGCATATCTTCCTGCATCTCTTTTATGGTAACCTGCATCCTTTCATCTCATTGCGCCTAAAGTCAACCAATTCCGTGAGCTTTCTGATCACCAGGTGTTTGAACTGCGCATCTGATAGATTGGCTATTTCTTGGCGCTCAAAAGGATGAGTCCTGGGGGACTGATCTGTTCTGCTGGAAACATGTCTTATGTCTTTCCCTATCTCTCCTATTATTATTATTATTATTATTATTATTATTATTATTCTTTCCCCGTCTGGTCGCTCTTGTTACGGTGGGGGTTGGAGCCTTAGGTGTTCACCAGGGCTGGGCACCCCAGTCCGCTAGATTGTGCTGTTATATTTGGGGGCGGGGCGGGGAGCAGGGACGCGAGGGAATAATGGTGGCAGTTCTGTTCTCCTGGGCTCAGACACTTCCCTTGCTTGGGACCGGGCCGTGAGCTCTGCCCTGGTCCACAATCACTGCCCCACTGGTTCCCCCAGCCGCAGCTTGCGTACTCAGGGATCACCGCTGCGTTCTTGCACCCCAGATGGCTGTCATGCCGATTTTGCGCCAAATTTCCCTGACTTCCGCGCGCCGCCGACCCGCACCGGCCCTGCGCCCGCCCTGCTGGTTGTCCCCTACCAGCCTGGATGTACAGGTCCACTTCAACTTCTTGGCTGTCCGACTTCCATTCAGACAAATCCTCTGACAGTTCTGCGTGAAATTATGACTGTATATTATTGTTGTTCTATTCTTGGTTGTGCGAGGAGGTACGGTACGTCCACCTATTCCTCCATCTTGCCGGAAGTCCCCCTATCTCCTTTTTCTTAGATAAGTCCCTTTAACATTTCATATAATAAGGGCTTGGTGATGATGAACTCCTTTAACTTGACCTATCTGGGAAGCACTTTATCTGCCCTTCATTCTAAATGATAGCTTTGCTGGACCAGAGTAATCTTGGATGTAGGTCCTCACCTTTCATGACTTGGAATACTTCTGTCCAGCCCCTTCTAGGCTGTAAGCTTTCTTTTGAGAAATCAGCTGATAGTCTAATAGGCACTCCTTTGTAGGTAAGTATCTCCTTTTCTCTTGCTGCTTTTAAGATTCTCTCCTTATCTTTAATCCGTGACTAATGTAATTATGATGTGCCTTGGGGTGTTCCTTCTTGGGGTCCAAATTCTTTGGAACTCTCTGAGCTTCATGGACTTCCTGAAAGTCTATTTTCTTTGCCAGATTGGGGATGTTCTCCATTCATTATTTTAAATAAGTTTTCAATTCTTGGTCTTTCTCTTCTCCTTCTGGCACCCCTCTTATTCGGATGTTTGGAACGTTTAAGGATGTCCTGGAGGTTCTTAAGGCTCTCCTCATTTTTTTTTGAATTCTTGTTTCTTTATTCTGTTCAGGGTTGAATGTTTCTTTCTTCTGCTCCAAACTGTTGATTTGAGTCCTCATTTCCTTCCTGTCACTGTTGGTTCCCTATAGATTTTTCTTTATTTTACATAATTCGACCTTCATTGCTGCCTGGTTCTTGTTATGCTGTTGAAGTATCCCAGTGAGGCTCCTGGAGCATCCTGATTACCAGTGTTTTGAACTGTGTATATGATAGGTTGGCTATCTCATTGTTGCTTAGTTGTAATTTTTCTGGAACTTTGAACTGTTCTTTGATTTGGGGCCATTTTTTTTTTTTGGATTTGGCACACCTGTTAGTAGTAAGGAGCGGAGTCTTAAGTGTTTTACCAAGGTGGGGCAACCCATGTGGCTGTGTTGTGATGCTGTTTGTGGGAAAGGGGTTTGAGAGGGAACAGTGCCATTTGCTCTGCTCTCTGACAGTTTTCAGTCACTTTCTCAGCTGCCTGCAATTAAATTAGGCCCTTCTGGTGCTGATTCCTGGGTGGGTGGGTTTGTGTATGTTCTAGGACCCTATGGTTCTCTCCAGTGGATTCTCCTGTGAGGCTGGGAGATTCTCCTGCTGGTTGAACTCCTGCAGGTGTTTCCAGTCAGAGGCTTGAGGCTTATTTCCCCACTCTGGGACCCTGGGTTGAGAGGTTGGTCTCACTCCCCAGGTGTTCCTCCTGGTTTATCTGCACACGAATGTGGGACTGCCTAGTCCACAAGCCACCACCTTGCCATGAGTCCTGTACCACTGGCTGCCCAACTCCGCCCCTCCTACCAGTCTGAATGAATGTTTCTTCTTTAACTCCTTGGTTGTCGGACTTCCATACAGTTTGATTTTCTGTCAGTTCTGGTTGTTTTGTTTTTAAATTTGTCATAGTCCTGTTTTGGATTGTGTGAGGAGGCACAGTGTATCTACCTACGCCTCCATCTTGGCTGGAAGTTTTTCTAATATGATATTAGAAGTATCATCTTAAGAGTGTCAGAGACTCAGATAGTTGAGAGGAACAACTTTGTTAAAAGGTTGGAATACATCCATTTGACTGTGATTCATTGGAAAACTTCATGCCTTCAATGGCACAGTGGAGGCAGAAACCAGAACAAGGGGTGGGGAGAACCTGAGGGGGTAAGAGGATTGTGAAGAGGTAGATGATGATGGGTATATGGGGGTTTATCATACAGGAGTGGGCAAAAATAGAATTTATAGTTGTGAGTATATGAAATACAGAGTTTATTCTTATATTATTATATATTAATGTTGTTTAGTTATTTGTATTACAACTATAAACCTACTTTTTGTCCACCTTTGTACTATTCCTCTGCTTTTCTGGATGTTTGAAGATTTCATAATAAAAATTTTTAAAAAATATGTATGTTTTCCATTACCATTTAGTCCCTTCATAATGAACAATTTAAAAAAAGGTTGAATAATGGCCATTAATTGTAAAAAATATTTTGGTTTTCCTCCAAAATATTTGCTGCATGATAAAGATAGCAGAAGCCCATGGTGAATAGTAGGACTCAGGCTTTGCCTGATGGGGAGAAGCCCAAAGTCTGATTTCTGGAGTTATGGTGTTGCCAAGGAGAAACTCAATCATTTGTATTTATCAGTCAAACTCAGAGTATGTTTGTATTAATCCCCACACCAGTGTGGGCTTTGGAGTTGGATTGCTCTCTTCAAATCCTGACTCTGCCACTTGCAAACCATGAGATTGGATGACCATTTTAACCACTCTGTGTCTCAGTCTTATCCATCTATAAAATAAGAATAATAGCTCCTACCTCATATGGTTGTTATAAAGAATACATGAGAAATACATACAAGGTGCTTAGATCAGTGTCAAAAATGTATGTATTTCTAATATAATTCTATCTTTCTAATCTCAGATTTTTCCATTTAAGTAATCTTATATTGAATAGTTTTTTTTCCATGAGGAATTTCAGAAGTGGTGTTATTTTTCTTGCCATTACTCCTCTCAGGACTGTGACAAGTATAACTGTGATGTTTCTCATGAAGTGATATATACCACTTAATTGAGATACCTGACACTATGTTAGTCAGGATAGGCTATACTGTGCTGCAGTAACACATTAGCCCCCAGATCTCAGTGGCCTAAACCATAAAGCTTTGTTTCTTGCTCAAGTTGCACATCCAGTTTGAATGGGCAGGTAGTGGGGCTCTGCCTCACAGAGTCATCGGGGACCAGCCTGACAGCAGCTGCATCTGGAATGTCTCTGTTCCAATAGGGCAAGAGAGAGACTGGGGAGAGGCTGCTTTAGAGTACAAGTGATACAAGTCACTTCTCACATGTTATTGGCCAGAACCAGTCGCATGGCCCCTTCTAACTGCAAGAGGGCTGGGAGTTATCATCTTTTGAATGTCCACCAAGAAAAGTAAATCTGTAAATGGATGCAGATGGGCAATGTCTATTAAAGCATATGCTGGGGTAGCTGCTCTAGGTGGAGGGGGCAATGTGAGGGATCATGGGTTTCATTCTAAGAAACCACAGAGAAGTCACTGGGGCTTCTGGGTGCTAGCAAAGTGTACCCAGATATATCTGGCCTTTAAATAATGAGCTAAACTACAGTTAAAACCTAATTTCACAGTCTATGGAAGCCCCAAACCTCAAATAGATGGCTGAGAATTGACTGTGCATTAAAAATAGACCTATTAGAGCATGCGGTAGGAGCAAATCAGGAGCACGCAGTCCTCAATCACAGACCACGGGCAGAGTTCTGAGATCAAAAACCAGGGCACTCAGGCAGCGTTTTTTGGGTAACTTGTCCTTTACCTTAACCTTTGGTTTCAGCTGGCAAACAATAACTCTGCGCAGTAATAAATCAATTGTAGTCAGCTGTCCAATAGTTTAGGTTTTAAGATTTAAATGTAGGCAAATGCTAATTTTATTTCATTTATGCCTGTCTAACTGCTAAGACATGGAAATATATCCTTTCTTGTAAATAGAAAATAGCAACCAAAGTGCCCTTGGCCAAGAAGTAGCTCCTCCCCTCCCCAAGAGGTAACTTTAAAGTAAGACTTGAATTGGTTTTTAATATTTATACAAAAGTTGTTGTTTTTAAAAAAAGTTATCAATATTATTAAAAAAATGAGCCTGGAATAAAGGAAGTCTTACCAGGGTGGATTGTATTAGTAGAAAACATTTGAATCATTTCATTACATAAAAAATGAGGCAAGAATCCTTGTGGTGTGGTCTTCAGAGGGTTTGTCCCTTCTAAGCAGGACTCTCTGTTCTTTGATGACATAAATCCTTTCTTTTTGCTATTAGGGAACGATGGTGATGACCGCATGCCCTCCTGGTAGGAAACCCTACCAGAGTGATGGTTTGGGTCCTCCTCCTCCTAGAAGATATTTTACCTGGCCACACTCCTCAGTGGGCCAGTAAATGATGATAACACATTTATCCATATTTTTTCTTTTGATTTGCCTAGAGCATGAGAAACAGGGGTCTCAAGAGAGGGTGTTAAAGTGGCTCATAGTCACTTTAGCAGTGTGATCCACAGACCAATTTCTCTCTTTTTTTTTCACTTTTAAATAGTGAATTTGGAAACAGTCTATTATAGGTGAAAATCTGAGGCTGATCCCGTGCAATCAAAAGATGAGCTGTCACCCAAGATGACTGCATTTTATGTTTTCACCAGAGCTTTTCTTTTCCATGTGGCTGGACGAAAGAACAAAGTTAATTGAGGCTTAATATTTTTTTGACCAGTTCTTTTTTAAAAAATATTTTATTGATTATGCTATTATAGTTGTCCCCAATTTTTCCCACTTTGTCCCCCTCTGCTCAGCACCCCCATTCCCTCCAGCAATCCTCTCCTTAATTCATGTCCATGGATCATATGTATAAGTTCTTGGCTTCTCCATTTCCTATACTTTTTTTTGAATGGCATTTTATTTTTTTAAAAGATTTTATATATTTTCAGAGAGAGGAGAAGAGAGGGAGAAAGAGAGGGAGAGAAACATCAGTGTGTGGTTGCTTCCCGCTTGCCCCCTACTGGGGACCTAACCTGTAACTCAGGCATGTGCCCTGACTGGGAATTGAACTGGCAACCCTTTGGTTTGCAGGCTGGTGCTCAATCCACTGAGCCACATTAGCCAGGGCTCCTGTATTGTTCTTAACATCCCCCTGTCTATCAACAAATGAATCTAAAAAAAAAAAACAAAACCCTAAGCAACCAACCAGAATAGGAGCAGAATCATAGAAACAGAGATCATTTGGAGGGTTATCAGCTTGTGTGGGAAGAGGGAGAATGGGGAGAAAAGTGCAGAGATTAAGAAGAATAACTGGCCCTGGCTGGCACAGCTCAGTAGATTGAGTGCGGGCTGCGAACCAAAGCGTTACAGGTTCGATTCCCAGTCAGGGCACATGCCTGGGTTGCAGGCCACGGCCCCTAGCAACCGCACATTGATGTTTCTCTCTCTCTCTCTTTCTCCCTCCCTTCCCTCTCTAAAGATAAATAAATAAAATCTTAAAAAAAAGAAGAATAACTGATAGGTACAAAATAGCTGGGGGTGTTAAGAATATATTTTTTAAATTTTTATTTATTGATTTTACAGAGAAAGAGAGGAGGCAGGGGAGAGAGAGAAACATCGATTTTTGTTCTACTTATTTATGTATTCATTGGTTGGTTCTTGTATGTGCCCTGACCAGGGATTGAACCCCAACCTTGTCATTTTGGGATGATGGTCTAATCAACTGAGCTACCCAGCCAGGGCAGAGGCTTAACATTTTTTAATTATTCATTTCAACATTCTTGTGGGCCTGCAAAGATAACCTTGACAACTGCTTGGGCTGCAGAAACCTGGGCTAGTGAGGTACAGCTTGGGTTGAATCAGGCATTGGACATGCAGGAGAGAAGATTAAGATTCTGATCTGATGGGCAGGAATGACCCCAATGGTGAGGAAAGTTTGAGGTGGGGATTAATTTTATAGGCAGCCAATTCACTAGGTGATTATTTCTAGTTCTAACTTTTGCTTGCATTGTAACTGAGGTCTAGAATGAGTGCTATGGAAATGAGGCCTCCAGCAGGTCATGGTATGTCTGCTTATATTCATTCCAAAGCAATTTCTTTGACCATTCCCAAAGTACACCCTACTCATGCAGTTGGTGGGGAAGGATGGGGGTGTTTCCGAGCAATAATCTAAACCAGCATTGGAAGCCATGAATAAGGTACATAGAAGGTGCCCTTTACCCTCACTGCAGAGGGGAAGGTGAGTAGAGAAGCAGGTCCTGGGGGAGGGGGGCAGGGATGGGGAAAGCCTGCCTCCAGTGTGGCCTGGAGGTTCTTTTGAGCTGGGGTCTCCATGTTACCTTTTGCAATCATGTGTAGCACTTGGGAGACCAAAAATTTTTAGTCCATGTAATATATGTATGAACATGTTAAGATGATATTTAGGTAAATAAATATCACTTATTGAGCCTCTACTATGGGCCAAAGCTTGTGCTAAGTAGTTTCCATGCCTTTTTCAGAGCTTGACAAAATTTTCCTAAGAGCCAGACAGTAAGTGTTTAAGGCTTTGCAGACCGAGTTCTCTGCTGCAAATACTCAGCTCTGCTGCTGTGTGGGAAACCAGCTGTAGACAGTACGAGGTGAGTGGGTGTAGCTGAGTCCCAATATAATTTATTTATTGACTTTGGAATTTGAGTTTTACATAATTTTCACACATGTTGAAATGTTTTTATTCTTTTGAATTTTAAAAACCATTACAAAATGAAAAATCATTCTTCTATGGTGGGCTGCAAAAACATAGAGGGTGGGCTGGATTTGGCTGTGGTCCACAGTTTGCTGACCCCTACTTTATCTTAAGTCTTCACAATAAACCTCATGAGGTGGTTATATTATCCCACGTTATAGATGAATGTAGCAACGTTTAATATGTCTGCTAATCTCTGGCCATCAGATAATAATATATCATCAAGAGTTAGTGTGATTTTTTTGCTTTTGACTAATGACATGCTTATGATGTGCAATAGAACAATAGTTTCCATTGTTCTCTGGGTATGTTTTAAATATTGCCTATATCCCACAAAATGAAGATACTTTTATCTTTCATGATTTCATGAAAGATATTTTTCATTATTTCAAGCACATTGTTGATGCTTAAATTATTTGACTATGACATATAACAAACAATTTGTTTCAGACTTCTCTTCCATTTAATTATGTTTCATTTGGCTTAATGCTAAAATGTACTGATTTTTCTTGAATATGCTTTGAGGAGAGAGGAGGGTGGTTTTGAGTGATGTCAGAGAAAACCAGTGTGGGATGAATCTTTGTCCTTTTACCTATAGTTAATTGAGAAACAGCTAAATGTAGACATATTAAAGCATATGAACACACACGCACATACACACTCACTGTCTCTTTCTCCAGAGAAAGAATTCCCTTCCTAAACTTGACAAAACCTGGAAAAGATATAAAAGGAGATTTTCTTTTTTTTACATTCTCAGCGTGGTACATTACTGATGCCTCAGTGCGTTTAAATAAAACAACTAGACTCATAAGAATTAATACATATTTTCAGCATATTACATTTTATATTATAATAAAATTCCTTTATAGTATGGATTTTTTTGGTTAAATGGGTTTAGATAGAATGTGAGCCAAATAATGGTCCTTGAAACAGTCTCTGCATACATAAAGATCTGATCCATCACTGATGTTTTAGCTCCCAGAATTCTCCTATATTTTAAAATTTGAAACTTCTAGAGACTTCTGGCCAAGATGGAGGTGTAGGTAGATACACTTTGCTTCCTCCCACAACCAAAAGGACAACAATAAATTTAAAAACCAAAAAACAACCAGGACTGCCAGAAAATCGAACTGTGTGGAAGTCCAAAACCCAAGGAATTAAAGAAGAAGTATTCACCCAGAATGGTAGGAGGGGTGGAGACGGGCAGCAGGGGTGGAGAGGATGCATGGCAAGGTGGCAGCTGGAGGACCAGGGCAGGCAAGGTGGTGGCTGGTGGTCCCACATTTGTGTGTGGATAAAATGGAAGGAACAACTGGGGCATGAGACAGATAGCACAACCAAGGATTCCAGTGTGGAAAAAGAAAGCCTCAAAATCTCTGGCTGTAAAAACTCTGGGGATTGCGGTGGCAGGAGAAGCTCCCAGCCTCACAGGAGAGTTTGTGGGAGAGACCCACAGGGCCCTAGAACCTGCACAAACCAACCTACCTGGGAGTCAGCACTAGAAGGGCCCAATTTGCTAGTGGGTAGTGGAAGAAGTGACTGAAAGCCTCCTGAAAGCTGAGCAAGAGGCATTGCTCCCTCTCAGACCCTTACACCACATACAGTGCCACAATACAGCGATGTGGGTTGCCCCACCCTGGTGAATACCTAAGACTCCGCCCCTTACAATGTAACAAGTATGCTGAGACAAAGAAATATGGCCTAAATGAGAGAACAGACCAAAGCTCTACAAATGGAACTAAGACATGAAGGGACAGCCAACCTATCAGATACACAGTTTAAAACACTGGTAATCAGTATGCTCATAGATATGGCTGAGTATGGTCACAAAATAGAGGAAAAAGTGAAGGCTACACAAAGTGCAATAAGGGAAAATGTACAGGGAACCAACAGTAATGGGAAGGAAACAGACTCAAATCAACAATTTGGAGCAGAAGGAAGAAATTAACATTCAATCGGAACAGCATGAAGAAACAAGAATTCAAAAAACTGAGGAGAGGCTTAGGGACAACTTTAAACATTCCAATATCCAAATCATAGGGGTGCCAGAAGGAGAAGAGAAAGGCCCAGAAGTTGAAAACTTTTTGAAAAAATAATGAAGGAGAATTTCCCCAATCTGGAAAAAAAAAATGGACTTCTAGGAAGTCCAGGAAGCTCAGAGAGTCCCAAAGAAGTTGACCCAAGGAAGCACACACCAAGGCACATCATAATTACATTAGCCAAGATTAAAGATAAGGAGAGAATCTTAAAAGCAGCAAGAGAAAAGGAGACAGTTACCTACAAAGGAGTTCACATAGGACTATCAACTGATTTCTCAAAAGACACCTTATAGGTAAGAAGGGGCTGGAAAGAAGTATTCCAAGTCATGAAAAGCAAGGACCTACATCCAAGATTACTTTGTCCAGCAAAGCTATCATTTAGAATGGAAGGGCAGATAAAGTGCTTCCCAGATAAGGTCAAGTTAAAGGAATTTATCATCACCAAACCCTCATTATATAAATGTTAAAGGGACTTATTTAAGAAAAAGAAGATGACAAAAACTATGAACAGTAAAATGACAACAAACTCACAACTATCAACAACTGAACCTAAAAAACAAAAACAAAAACAAGCTGAGCAAACAACTAGAACAGGAACAGAATCACAGAAATGGAGATCACATGAGGGTTATCAGCTGGGAGTGGGAGGGGGGAGAATGGGGGAAAAGGTACAGGGAATAAGAAGCATAAATGGCAGGTACAAAATAGACAGGGGGAGGGCAAGAATAATATGGGAAATGGAAAAGCCAAAGAATTTATATGTATGACCCACTGACATGAACTAAGGTGGGGGAATGCAGGTGGAAGGGGCAGTGCAAGGTGGAGGGGAATAAGGGGGATAAAAAAATGGGACAACTGTAATAGCATAATCAATAATATATACTTTAAAAATAAATAAAATTTGAAACTTCTTATTTAAAGAATAAGCAATCAAAAAATTTCAGAACACATCCATGGGACATAACTAAGGCATTCCGACCAACAGGGCTATAATACAAGGACAGAAGAATCTCATGAGCTAATGGAGAACATATCCACTGTTTGTATGTTTGAAAAATCTAAATTGTTTAGCATGGCTGTGTCTAATTGCATACCATAATACCAGTGGGTAATTGTGCTTTCTATGAGAAAAATTTGTTCCAAAGTCAAAATGTCATCTTGCTGTCAAATAATCCCACAGATTACTGTAAACAGCTAGAGAAATTGTGCTAAGCCTGAGAAGATGTGATGTGAATCCTGCTCATTACCCAAGACATGACTTCCATTGTAATTTGCTACCTATCACAATAGCTTCCTTCTGCTATCTCCTACTTACCTGCTGCCACACACACAAAACTCATTAACATTCGGTCAATACGGCACCATTTGTTCAGTTAACCTCTGAGCAAAGTGAGGTCATTACTTCATTATGATGAATTCTGTAATAACACAACTTGCATCAAGAATTAACATTCCTCTTTTCCTCATTTATAGTTAAATTAGTAGTTAGTCTAACACCTGGGTTCCATTATATTCTTGTTTGTTTGATCCTGTGTTGAGAATTTAATTGACTTAGAGGAAACTTTAGAGCTCCCTTGCTAAGGAAGTGTGACATTCCTTTCTGGCTATATCTACTTTAAGTAGTAGATAAATTATTTGGCATCCGGTCCAGTCTTAATATGAAAAACATTGGTGATATGGAAAGAACCAAAGGAACCTACAGTCTAGAAGGTCTATTGTAATTTTTGGAAATTGAGATTAAACTAGGTGAAAATTCTAGCACTTGTTTATTGTGATGAGAAGCTGGAATCAGTTCATCCTGGTGTTTCTAAACGAAGTGTACAGATCTCAAACTTGAGCTTTATTTCCGCAGACCTTTAGTGTAGCATCTTATACCCTTCGGTGGGCTGTTGTCAACAGCTGCATCCTATGTAAAGAAGTGGTTCATTTGCTTGTAAGTAGTTATATGAACTTAAAGTTGAGAATAGAATTGTTATAGCAAGACACTTTCAAGAGGAAAGGGAATTTCATTTAAAAAAACCATCTGTCATTATCCCTGGTTGCTGTGGCTCAGTTGGTTGGGTGTCATCTCTGCAACTGGGCTCTTCATAAATAAAGTTAGAAAAGAAAACCCATCTCTCATTGTAAAGAATAACAAAAGTGAGGGACGGACGGCAAAGGGGGAGAGGTGATGCTTCTGAGAATCTCTATTAACCTCTGGTGTCTGGGCACATTATTGTTTTTTCCCCAAACAACTCTGGAGTATTGTGTAGAAATTCTATGTTAATTAGTGGAACACTTTGCAAAGCTTTATTTCATGCTTCTGTGGCTGCCTTTGGAATGAAAGTTTGAATTAATTTGTCATGCGTACAGTTTTTACCCCAGGCAGTTGGATAAAATCCCTGACATACTTGTAATATCAGACCAGGGGAATTCACAGATCTAGGCCATCTTTAAAATGGGGCAAGTAGGATCAAAAGAATAACACAAACGAAAACAAAATAAAAAACTAAAATGGGGCAAGTACTGTACTAGGTGCTCCGCATAGTCTTTTTAAACTTTTAAGCCTGCACTGTGGGTGTTATTGCCCCAGACAGACACGAAGAAACTGCAGCTCGTGGAGATGAAGTGATCTGCTTAAGGCCCCACGACCAGAAAGCGGCGGAGTCAAGTTTAATGCCAGGGCTGCCTGACAGAAAGCTAAGGCTCTTTCCATCCTGATATACCTTATAGGCCCATTAATTCATAATACAGCCAAGTAGAGGAAGACAATTTTGTGCTTCTCTCAGAAAGAAAAAAGCAAATACTAAGAGGCAAGGATTTAAAGTGAATAAAAATCTATTGAATTTATGATTGTATAGAACACTATGTGCCCGGACCTACAGAGGGCATTCATTAATCAGAGGACCCTTTGGTGCCCTAAATAGATGTCCAGGTGTTTTCTAAGTGTAGAATATTCAGAATAGATAGACTATCTTTTTTAGAACCTAGAACTTCACACTTAGGCATGGTTTAGGATTTTGGGAGTTTGTCTGGCTCCCCAGAGGGTGGATTTCCAGCAAATTCTAATGGCAATGGCACCCCAGCAACTTCTCTCTGCCCAGTGAGCTACGGCTATGCCTCTCCCACAGGTGGGGAGCTCAGTCCTATGGGGTGGGGTGCTCTTTCCTGGCACAATGTCAGCACTTGTGAGCACTGTTCCTTACATTAGCAATTCCTACATTCTTTAGTCTTTTTTTACTCTCACACCAGATTTACTACTCTGATCTGTTATCGTTAAACTTTCTTTGTTAAAATGACAGTGTGGTTTCTGTCTCCTGGCAGGACACTGGCCGAGGCAGCTGAGTAGCCATGGAGTGGCTGTTAGACAATGCCTAGACGTTGCAGAAATCTTTAGTCACTCCAGACACGTACAGATAGGCTTTGAGAGCTGGGAAGAAAGAATGTCTTGATATTTGTTAGATTTTGGAATAGAAAAATGATTCACGGGAAGGATGAATTCTTAGGTGGGGGCATTAATTCTCTGCACTGTGGTGTTCCCATCTCACTCAGAGAAAAAGCCGAAGGCTTCACAGGGACCTACAAGCCCTGACATAACCTGGCTACCCCTCTGACCTCTGACTTCTCCGTCAAGCCCCCTATCATCTCTCACTGCAGTGGCTTCAGCAACGCCTTGTGGTCCTTGAACACCTGCGGTGTGTATGCCTGCCTCCATACCTTGTGCTTCCTGTTTCCTCCCTGGAATGCTTTCCCCAGGGTACCTGCCTTCTTCTCTCCTGACACAGCTTTGCTCCATTGTCACCTCCATGAGGATTTCCCTCATCGCTCTCTTTAAGTGTGCAGCCTTGACCTGGCACTTGCTGTCCCCTGTCCGCCTTCCTTTATTTATTTTCTTCATAGCCCTTGTCATCTTCTAAGATGCTATAACATTCACTTATTTACCTCATCTCTAGTTTGTCTCCCTCTGACTGAAAAATAAATACCATGAGTCAGGGATTAAAAAATTTTTTTCAGTGTTGTCTTCTCATATCTAGAACTGTGCCTAAATATTTGTAGATAAATAAGTGAATGAACCCTTTCTATTATTAGCCTGAATATGATTCTAACTATATTTATAATTTTTACTCATATTTTTGGGTGCATGAGCGTGTGCGAGTGTTGTATGTGTGTGTTCAGCCAGACTTAAAGAGATAATAGACTTTGTGTTACGGACTTTCTTGGTGGCCTTTACCTTGAGTGAAGGATTTCTATGATCGACTCGTTTTTAAGTGGTATTTTGCCCATGTTTTAAAATGAATGATTTCAGTGAACATTTGTCACTTCCCCCCACATCAGCTATCTCTTTCTTAACAGCACCCCAGTTTTGCTTTGACGGGGCTATTAATCAGTGACGTGGTTACTCCGGACCCAAACCAGGTGGCTGGAAGGTATTTACATTCTGGAGAAGAGTGATATAATGACCCCAAATGGCTGACACTATTTATCTCTACAGCACTCCCTGAAGTGACCGTTCCTCTGATCCTGCCTCTTTTTCTCTGGGGTTGCTCTAGTTTCTGCCCTTTCTGAGTCTGTTTGTTCCACATTTTTTTTTTCTTCTGTGAATTACCCTATCTTCTTCCTATACATCCTTTTTGCTGTTTAAGTTAGTCAAGAAGTTTCTATTTCTTGCAACCAAATCATCTTAACTGATAACATAATTCACTTTTTCATTAGAGGAGAATCTGTATTTTATTTTACAGATTGAATGCAATATGCCTGGATCAGTTACTCTGTAGAAAATATGCTTTTTAGGATACTGAATATTTCACATAAAAATGACACCTTTTGTTAGTGTGTATCAATCCTGACAGACTAAAGGCATTTAGGCAAATCAAATCAGAAAGTGGAAATGATGTAACCTCTACTCGCATTACACTAGATACAATGCATTATATTTGGGATGCCTCCTCTGCACTTCTTGTTACCACCAGTGGTTTTACAATCAGTGACTGACGTGCCCAGCTGCTGGGGAGGGAGGGCTCAGCTACAGAGGGACGAGGGAATCAGAGATGGGTTTCTGTGGCAAGATGGCGTGTCACAGACTGCTCTGCCCACAGAGCACATCTTCATTCTGTAATAGCTGAATAAATTTTAAAGAACAAAGGAGGAATGCTCCATATCTTTCATTTCCAAAACAATAACAAACTATTTGCTGGCATAATGAG
This sequence comes from Phyllostomus discolor, assembly GCF_004126475.2. Taxonomy (NCBI): domain Eukaryota; kingdom Metazoa; phylum Chordata; class Mammalia; order Chiroptera; family Phyllostomidae; genus Phyllostomus; species Phyllostomus discolor. Next base: position 159,676,072 of record NC_040904.2, on the reverse strand, counting down.
AAAGTTAAAGAATTTTATTGGCGATGAGCTTAGGAAAGTTGGCACATTTTTCAATTCAAATCAACTCAAGACATCATCATAATAAATACTGCAAGTCATTGTTAAAAATGCCATCAAACCTGGAAATAATATCTGATACCTATGAAAAACAAAGTACAGTATTAGGAAAATATATTCTTGATAATAGGGGTGTTTTCAGATCAAAGGTAACTTTTTTCCCTGAAAAATTGATGTAGTTTCTCTTGTTTATTTTTGTTTGTGCTTAAGGTAGCATATTTAAAAAAATCATTTTTAAGACCAATGTCAAAGAGAAGTTTTCCCAATGCTTTCTTCTAGGAGATTTATGGTTTCTGGTCTTACATTTAAGTCCTTAATCTATTTTTAGTTAATATTTGTGATGGGTCTAAAGTAGGGGTTCAGTTTCATTCCTTTGCATGTGGATATCCAGTTTTCTCAACACTGGGATTTTCTTAAGAACTTTCTCTCACCAACTAACTATTCGGCTACTCTGAGATGTACTTCATATAGGAGAGGCAGAATAAGTGGTTTATTTTTTCCTTCACTAAATTTTCAGAATAATGACTTTGGGAATCATAATTTTGGTAATCAAGGTTAGGTGAGGACCCACCTATTCGAGGAATCTCTAGATATGAAACCACTTGGAAATTCCTTGGTTTGGACCTCGCAATGACACTCTGACTGTAGTGTCCGTGGGCACAAATGAGGTCACATACATTCATCTTTACATTTTGATGAATTCTTTATGCTATCTCTATTTCTGTAGTGTTCAGTCCCCTTGCAGATTCTCTCCCTCCACTTACTCCTGAAGTCTCCTGGTGGTGTCTGCCACCCACCTATCCATTTAACAGATGCTTGCTGAATGCCAGCTGTGTGCCAGGCTCATATACTCAGGAAGAATTCCAGTTGCTCCACTGCTACTGCTGCTGCCTTGACAAGGAGCCTTATTGTTGCCTCTGATGTTGATCGCCTTCTTGAAAATGTCAGTGTATGTGCCAAAGCTGCTATCAGCAGGTGTCTCCAACCCAGCAGGGCTGAGTGCTGTGGGCTGGGGGCTGGGTGCTGGGCAGCCATGAGAAAGCCTGTGTTGGTGTTGAACTTCATCATCTGGGTTCTGCAAGAGCACCACTCTGTGACCAGGGACTCACCGAGTCTTTTAGGAAAAGTCCCTTTACCTTTTTCTTTTTTTTATCCTCATCCGAGGATATATTTATTGACTTTAGAGAGGAAAGGAGGGAAAAGAGAGAGAGAGCGAGAGAGAGAGAGAGAGATGTGAAAGAGAAACATGGATCGGTTGCCTCACATTTGTACTTCTGACCAGGAGGTGGGATGGAACCCAGAACCTAGGTGTGTGCCCTGACTGTGGATCGAATGTGCAACCTTTTGGTGTACCGGGGGTGATGCTCCAACCAACCAAGCCACCTGGCCAGGGCAAGTTCCTTCGCCTTTGACTTCATGTTTTTTCCTACTCAGACGTAAAACACCACATTATCTACTGTCCTTGTCTCCTCCTTTCTCTTCACTCATGAACAAAACCCCTTATTCTTTAGCAAATTAAACCAAACCACAAACAAAGCAATCTTTCCATCCATCCTCCCCGGTGGTTTATGAAAATAAGTTTCTGGAGGGATCACCAGCTCGTCAGTTCCACAAAGAGAGAGACTATTGTTTCTCAAAGTTCGATGAGCAAATTTATTACTTGAGAGGACCTTGTTCAAATGCAGATTCTGACACTGCTGGACTGGGGAGGAGCCGACAATCTGTATTTCTCACAAGCTCCTGGGGGCCGCCTGCTCTGCTAGTCTAAGAACTACGGTTTGAGCAGTGAGGAGCTAGTATAGGAACTGGATATAGTCACAGTAGAGTTTTGATACAGAAATCGAATTCCCCGTAGGGCGCCATCGCAGGACGCAGGACGCGATGGTGCTGAAGTCTTCCTTGCTTGCGCTGCCCAGCCTGTTCATCTTCATCCGTCAGGGCTCTGCTCTGGGAGGTTCTTTCTGCAGCCAGGGTTTTGATCTCCAGTCTCTGTTTATAAACTTTATCCACATTCTAAATCAGTTATTCTCAATCCCTAGTGGAATTTCTCTTTAAATGTTTTATCTCTGGAGGTGGGACCCAGGAATTTCCATTAAAAAAAAAAATCTCCCCAGGTGATTCCAATGTGCAGCCAGAGTTGAGAATCAATGTGCTAAATACCATTTTTTTTTCATTTTGTGTTGCTAAGGAGGTTTTCTTCTTCCACAACAAACATGCAAACATAGCAGCTCTGCAAAAAGCCTGCTTCAAATCCTTATGAATTGGGGAAGTCCTGCTCAGCTTGTGTAGCCTGGTTCTGCCTTGTCTCGGTGCTGAGCTCTTGGTGGATTATAGGTTCTGTCTTTGTTACATACCTGCTGACCAAGTGGAAGGACTTCGACTTCACTGTCTTTCACATGACGAGCAACATTCTTGTTTCAGTCCAAGCTAAAAGCAGGATTTTCCCACTGGGCAGGACCTCAGATACCAGGAATGATCCCGTGCTATTAAATGGCTGGGTGTGTGTTCAGACAGTTTGTGTTAGGTGCTTTTCTTGATATAAGCAGTGGATGGAATGTTTAGGCCCATGAAGACAGAGGTGGCAAAGTCTGCTGAAGACATCAGCCAGAAGGAGGGAAGGAGCAATGGAAAGGGCAGTTGCTACTTAGGATTTAAAAGATTTCCAACTGAGAAATGAGTTGTGACACTGCCCAATCATCCATCTACTTTCTCTGGTCCCCTGGCTCTGTGGTATCTGTTTTCCAAGAGAAAGAAATGGTTCTAAGGCAGAGGTTTGGAAACCAACCTTTAGAACTGTTCACCAGATTTTAACATTAAGTATGCTGAGGTTCATTCTTTTCGTTTTCTGAAGGCATCTCTTTGTGTACTGAGCACTGAGTTTAAATGCGTTTTTTTTTAAAATGACATAAATATATTGCAGCTCCCCCTCACCTACACCCTAGGGCCAAACAAATATATATTGTTCAAACCCTTCCCTCGCCAGGAGAAAAAGAAAATCCCTATCTAAAAAAAAAAAAGAAAAAGATATAGACTCGGAGATCCTGCCTCACTGAAACCATGCGTGTAAAATCTGTGAGGGGGTCACTGAGAAGAACAAATTTAAAGTCACTTCGGGTTGAACTCTATGATCTGAGCCCCTGCTCAATGGCTTCTCTGTTCCTGGAGGGGCACTGGGAGGTGACCTGGGCAGGTATAAATCAAAGCATCACAGACCTGGACAAGGGAATTAATTGCTAAAGTCAGGACTGAAAATGGGGAAAGGAAGTAGGGAAGGCAAAAAAGCATAATTGAAATGAATCCAATTATTAAATCCTAGAGACAAGATCATTTAGACTTGCGAGGAAAGAGGACAACTTCCGGTGAATTGCTTTGTGGGGAAGTGACATGCCCCTTGAAAATGCCTCACCTCATAAAGTTTCCTGGTGGAGCCTTCTGTTATTTATAGTCTTCAAAAATGCCAGGCTAAGATTTGTGTGTGTGCTTGTGTGTATGTGTGTAGGTGTGTTGAAACATACAGGAGAAGGTGGAAGGATACCAAAACTTGCATAAGAAATTTACTTTGTTGCATTAAGGGAAGAGAAGGGACTGATCACTTTAAAAAATATTTTATTGATTTTGGAGAGAGGAACATGGACTTGTTGTTTTGCTCACTTATGCCTTCATTGGTTGATTTTTGTATGTGCCCTGACTGGGGATTGAGCCCATGACCTTGGTGTATCAGGATGATGTTTCAGTCAACTGAGCTACCCAGCCAGGGCTCATGAGTATTTTTGAGCATCTGCTATACAGGATAGGCAAAAGAAAGTTTACAGTTGTGAGTATGTGAAACACAGAGTTTGTTCTTACATTATTATTTATTAGTTATTGTGTTATTTTCCATATGAACAACTGTAAACCTACTTTTGCCACACCCTATATTATTGGTGCTTTATAAGTTCTTGCTTATCTTTATAATACCTCTGAGGCTGATATGAATAAATAAACAGTTATTAATCAGGAGAAATTTTAATGTGAAAATCAAAATGGAAATAAACTTGACAGATGGAAAATTTTATCTTTTCTTTTTTTCTGTTTTCCCCTAAGGAGGTCAAAGCAGAATGGCCCTGCACGGCTGTGAATGCATTCCCAGGGATTTGCAGAATGGCCATGAATTTTATCTTTCAGGTGCTTCAAGTAATTTCTTTAGCAAATCTGATTTCCTCACAAACACCTTCTCCTCTCTCTTCTTCCATTTCCCTTACAGGAGCCAGGTTCCCTAATGCAGAAGATTCAGGTAACTGTGTTCTTCAGAGAAAAATGGAGAACCTAAATTGGTTCTCTTAAATCGTGGACTGTCAAAGCAAATAAAGCCCCAGGAACTTCTCCTTCCCGTTTTGTTATGTGGGCTGTCGGGAGAGGTGATTTCTCGGAGAAGACTGGGAAAATATTGCAAGACTCTGGTTATAAAATCTCCGAGTCAGGTATGACTGTAATGAGACTGGACTCCCAAGGCTGGAACTTACTTTTTGATAAAATTGAAGATTTTTCTTGACCAAACATTTAGTCTGTTTTTTTTTTTAAATGATTGAATTTATTGGGGTGACATTGGTTAATAGCATTATATAGGTTTCGAGTGTACAATTCAATAGCACATCATCTGTGTATTATATGATGTGTTCATCACATGTGGTCTGTTTTTAAACCCACACACACTCTGACACCTGAAGGAAAGCCTAGACCCCGGGAGCTGTAGATGTGGAATTCGAGGCTTAGGACTTGTACTAGTTCACTAGGACTGCCATGAAAAATGCCACAGTCAGGATGGCTTAAACAGCAGAAAGTAATTTTCTCAGAGTTCTGGACACTGAAAGTTCAAGTTCAAGGTGTTGGCAGGTTTGGTTTCTCCTGAGGCCTTTCTCCTCAGTTTGTAGGTGGCCACCTTCTCACTGTGTCCTCATATGATCTGTCCTCTGTGTGAGTGTCTCCCTGGTGTGTTTCTCTTCTTATAAGGACACCAGTGATATTGGATCAGGGCCCACTCTTACTACCTCATTTGGCCTTATTTACCTCTTTTAGGCCCTATTTCCAAATGCAGTCACATTCTAAGGTATGTTAGGGTTCCCACATGTGAATTTTGGGCAAACAAAAGTCTTTTTGTAGCAAAGAAGTTATGTTAGATGGCCAAGGTCACATAACTGGAAAGAGGTGGAGTTGGGACAAATGCCCAGGTGTGTGTGAGTGTAAAATCTGTCCCCTTTTATACCACACCTACATTTGTAAGATTATTTCAGGGTTGAGGCATTGTGGGTCAGGGAGATTGCATTATTCAGGTTTTTAAGCTTTTTACTGTGCTCCCCAGCAAAGACCCATGAAGTGTTTTGGTGCCAATCAAGGCATGTTTCCGCGCTTTGTTGTTCTGCTAGTCTGGTTCGGGTGAAGATTGTGTCTACACCCACCCATACTCATGGATTAGCCTGTTCCCCCAAACCACACCTGCACACAAATACTACACACTTACAAATACTATTTTAATTAAGTACAAATCCAATACAATTCAGGGGACCTTAGGCAACAGGTTTTCATTAGTTGTTACATTTGCTTACAGATAATTTGTACAACCAAAGCTATATTGGTTATCTACTGTTGTGTAACAAATTATCTAAAAAAACAAAGCCTTATAACAATGGTCAGCATTTACTATCTTTGACAACTTCCGTGGGTCAGGGATTTGGTGTGTGCCAACTTGGCTAGGCTAGACTGTATTCCTCAGAAACCCCTTTCCGGTATGTTTCTTGATAGGGTGTCTATTACCGAGGTTATCTGAGGAGAGTTGGAAGATAGAAAAGAAGCAGCAACCATTTTGTACATTCACCTTCTCCCAGTTAGTTAATGGAACACGAATCCTGGTGCTGCTGGGAAGGGATTTTGCAGATGTGACTAAAGTACCTAGTAAGTTGACTTTAAGTTGGAAAGATCATCTTGGGTGGGCCTGACTTATCCTTTTGGAAGGCAGATTATCCTCAGTGGGTATGACTCAAACAATTGGAAGGACTTTTAAAAGAGGGTTCAGGCCAGAGAGAGAGGAGTAGGTGAGAGGGGAGGAGGAGGGGGAGGAGAGAGAGAGACTCCTGTCTGTGGCCAGTGGCTTCTGCCTGTGCCTGTGGAGTCCCCTTTGCTTGCTTGCAATGTTCTCCTCATGGCCTGTGAACAACAGCTTTGGTCTGTGTCCATGGGGTTCCTGCTCATGACCTTTCCTGTGTGATTGCCTGCCCTGTGGACTTCAGACTTGCTAAGCCAGCCTCTACCATTTCGTAAGCCAATTCCTTGTAATAAATCCATATATTGCCTATTGGTTCTGCTTCTCTGATTGTCTGACTGACACAGAGGCTTAGCTGGGCTGTTGTGGCCCAAGGTCTCTCATGAGGTTGTAGTCAGGATGTTGGCTAGTGCTGTGCCCATCGAAGGCTTAGCTGGGACTGAAAGATCTGTTTCCAAGACAGCACATTCATAGAGCTGGCGAGCTGGTGTTGCCTGTTGCCAGGAGGCTTCAGTTCTGTGCCAGATAGGCCTCTCCACAGAGCTGCTTGAATATCATCATGGCAAGGCTGCTCCCTTCCCTTGGAGTGAGTATCCAAGAGAGCAAAGCAGAAACAGAAATGCCTTTTATTATCAGCATTGGAAGTCACACTGGTTTCTTCTGGTCACCCGACCACCCTCGAAACAGTGTGAGAGGGGGCTGTGCCAGGGCGTGGACACCGTGAGCGAGGATCGAGAGCAGTCGTCCTGCAGGCTGAACCTTTCTCGTCACAACTCATTGTTTTGCTGTTGTGTAGGCATAGTTACGAGAGTAAAATGAATGAAAAGACTTATTTATGTACATTTAACAAGTTTGGATATAATATAATGATGTGAAACAATTGAATTTTAAAGATAATTTAAAACTAAAAATTTAAATATATAAATTTTAAATAAAAATATAAAAAATATAGTAGAATGTACCTCCATTCACCTATCATCCAGATTCAACAAATATAAGAGTTAGCCAGTTTGTCTTACCTATTTCCTTCACTTCTTAATTTTTTTGCTAAAATATTTTAAAGCACGTTCCTAAAATCAGGTCATTTCACCTATAAATATTTCCATTTGTATCTCTGATACAGATTACTTAAAAAAAACCATAACCACCTATTTGCACATGAAATGAAATTAATATTAATGTCTTAAAAATGAACATCAATAATTCCTTAGAAATTACCACCAAATCATCTGAGGCCCAGTCCGTATTGAGGTTGTCCCCTCATGTCTTCTCACAACTAGCTTGTTTGAAACAGGATCTAACCAAGGACCACACAAACATTTAACTGTATGTCTGCTAACTAGGAACATTTTCCCCCTCCTTTTTATTTCTTTAGGCATTTTTATGTGTTTTAATGCTCCACAGGACTGGTGTGTTCCAACTTACTGCAGTTACTGTTCTTTGTTATGGGGTCTTATTTTTCTATATCAGGAACTCATTTACTGTTGAAAGCTTCTTTTCAAAAGCATGTCCCAGACTCATCTCGAAGCATCTTCTGCCCCAGACTTGGAGTGAGTCGTTTGATCAAGGAGCTCTTTTTCTTTTGGTGGGGAATTGCACACAGCCTGGTGCTAGGGGTGCTCACTGTTACTGCAGTGATTTGATAAGGCTGTTTTACAACCTGCTCAATAAGGCGGCAAATAAAAATGGCTGGATGTTTCATTCCTGATTAAATCCAGTCTGACATATTATAATCCATGTTTTATAAACAGGGACCACTGAAGTAGAACATCAGACAGGCAGTCTCTAAGGTGGAATGGGTCAGCACTAGGTTACGATGTGGACAGAGTTCTTCTTAGAAGTCAGCTCAAGCGACGGCCAACTCAAGGCAAACTGAAGTAGATGTCCTTCTTCAACACCTCCTAGTTTCCTCATCTGTGCCTTTTCCTGTGTTCTAATCTCTTCTCGTTCATCGTTTTCGTGTCCCAATATCTTTCCTCTCATTTATGAAAGTGAATTTTAAAAATTCCTTTACATTTACTTTGTTAGTGACTGTTCTCCACAGGAAGCAGTGTGTTGTAGGGGAAAAGAGCAAATGGAACTGGATTTCAGTCCTGGCTCTGCCTATTGCATTTTATAGAAATGGTGACTGGACAGAGACTACTGAACCCCAACTAATGCATCATCAATGGAGAACTTTCAGGCCTCGGGAAGGAAGATATTTCTGGGTTGAGAAAACCTTCCAAATATCTTAAATTCTGCCTTTTAATCATTTAATTCTATTTGATAAGAAAATAAGAACTCTTGATAAAGCTTTATCCCAGGAAAGAAACCGTATTTCCTCCTTCTATGTGTGTTAAAAAATAATGCCTAAAAAATTCTCTTGATGTTGAAGGACATTAAATACCATTTTGCAAAAAGACTCAGAAAATGGAAAACCACACATCTCATAATTCCAGAGGTTAAAGCAGAAAGGACAGATTCTTCTTTTTTGCACTAGAGTAAATGTGTCAAGTACAACCATATTTGCATATGTTGTATTTTAAAATCATGTTTAAAACTGTCTTGAATATTCTGAAACTGGCAAGTGGAAGGCAAGGAGGTCACCTGGGCAGCTGGCGCAAATGACAGAATTCCCATCAGGCACATTTAGAAACTCCAAAGTCCTGCGACAAACAGAGCGCTCCATCTGTTGGTCGCCCGTCGAGATGAAGGCCAGACATACAGTTTAATATGGGCAGTGTATCTTGAGGGTAGGCATTTATATTAAGTATCTTTAATTTTATTTGCTTTCTGTATAATTATTCTAAGAGTAGTTACAAATATGAACTGCATAGGAGTATGCCTGCTGGTGAGCAAATGTAATATTTCAATCTTAATTACATGACATGAAGACAAAATTGGAAACATGTTTCAGCACAAGGCACTTTATAAATCATATGATATTTAAAAAAAAGCTTGGTGACAGTTAATTTATGATATTCAAAATGACCATGAGCAGCTGTGTAAAAAATATTTGAGATAAGAAGATATAATAAACCATTCCTAAATCGTGCTATCCTTTTAAACACTTTGGATCAATGAAGAAACAATATAGCATATAACTGAATACAGGTGATAGGATGGGTTAGGTTACTGCAAATTCTACTAATAAATAACACTTAGCATCAGTATTTTATTTTTTTTTATTAAAACATTTTTTTATTGTTGTTCAGTTACAGTTGTCCCCATTTTTTCCCCCTTGGTCTCCCCTGTCCTGTCCAACCCCCCCTCCCAAACACAATCCCCACCCCATTGTCCTTCACCATGGGTCCTTTGTACGTGTTCCTTGACTTGACCCTTCCCATTCTTTCCCCTGTTATTTCCCTCCCCCTCTCCTCTGGTCACTGTTAGTTTATTCTTTATTTCCATGTCTATGGTTCTTTTTTGCTCATTTGTTTGTTTTATTGATTAGGTTCCACTGATAGGTGAGATCATATGGTATTTGTCTTTTACCGCCTGGCTTATTTCACTTAGCATAATGTTCTCCAGTTCCATCTGTGCTGTCGTGAAGGGTAGGAGTTCTTTCTTTCTGCTGCTTAGTGTTCCATTGTGTAAATGTACCACAGTTTTTTTATCCACTCATCAGTTTTTTGATGGGTAGTTAGGCTGTTCCCAGAACTTGGCCATTGTAAATAATGCTACTATGAACATCGGGATGCATAGGTTCTTTTGAATTGGTGTTTCAGGATTCTTAGGGTATAATCCCAATATTGGAATTACTGGGTCAAAAGGCAGTTCCATTTTTAGTTTTCTGAGGAAACTCCATACTGTTTTCCATAGTGGCTGCACCAGCCTGCAATCCCACCAACAGTGCACTAGGGTTCCCTATTCTCCACAACCTCTCCAACACTTGTTTGTTGATTTGTTTATGAAGGTCATTCTGACTGGTGTGGAGTGGTATTTCATTGTGGTTTTGACTTGCATTTCTCTGATGGCTAGTGATGCTGAGCATCCTCTCACATGCCTATGGGCCCTCTGTATGTCCTCCTTGGAGAGGTGTCTGTTCAGGTCCTTTGTCCATTTTTTCAATTGGACTGTCTTTCTGGTGTGGAGTCGTATGAATTCTTTATATATTTTCTATATATATATATTCTCTCTCTATATAGAATTCTCTCTCTCTCTATATATATAGATCAAATCCTTGTACAAGGTGTCATTGGCAAATATGTTTTCCCATACAGTTGGTTCCCTTTGTATTTTGCTGATGTTTAGCATCAGCATTGTAAACTACTTCCAGTAGTCATTATCTGGAGCAGCAGTTCTCAATTGAGACATGTCTATTTTGAGGTGTGACACAAGTAATTTGTGATTAATAATAGCTACCAAAGTTTAAAATGAATTGCTCACTAGAAATTAGAGCAAACACAGAGCGATCTGTTTAACGAGGTCACCCAAGGACATGGGACTCGCTCACAAATTCTGTGAGCCTCACAAGATGAGAGTGGGCCGGAGAAGGGGGAATTGTGCACAGCCTGCAGTATATTTCATCTGTGCCAAAGCCCTTAGTCTTGGTGCTGCACATGAATGCCATTCATCATGTGTTTGCAGCAGCTGCAGTGAGGTCAAGAACTGCCAAATACTTGAGCAAAGGTTTATCGTGGTGCCCTAGACCCCTTGTGGGCTGGCCTGGCAGGATCCCTTCTGTCTCTTAGCTTCTAATGGCTCTCCTAGAAAAGGGATGATGCTCAACGTTTTGAGAGGCCATGTTATTGGTATTGTGTCAATTAAGTCTCCTTCTACAACACTTGTGTGATGAACGCCCTCAAAGGAGAGTGCCCAGCTGTCCAGGGTTGTATATTTTCCAGGATTATCAAGTAAGGATCTAAGAGAAGCAAAGTGTGATGTCACTTGACAAAAAAATAAAGTAGTAAAAAGTAATAATGGGCTCTTCTTCATTGATCTCTTTTTATAATCCATAATATTACACATTTAGCATTATTTCCATTTTATAGATGAAGTAACTGAGCCTCAGGGAGATTAAGAACCTGGCTAAGAAAAAACTTTGCTAAGGACCCCAGCTAGTGAGTGACAGAGCCAGGTTCAAACGTATGTCTTTGTGGTGCCAATGGCCACAGTCACATCTACTCTGCTGTATTGTTGCAAAGTAAGTGGGGGGGTTGTGCATTCCATGAGTGAACAAGTTCAAGACATGTAATAAAAAGATCATCACCTATACTAACATCAACTTACACTTTCAAAGCCTATTACAAATCACAGAACTTTTCACATATGCTATCTCACTTATCTCACTGACTGTTAAAATGGCTGGGGCAATACCCCCATCTCTGTTTAAGGACTGTGTGCATGTGTGTGTCGACAGAGAGAGAAACTGAAGACAGATAAATAATGTTTCCTAGTAGATAAGGGACAGGGCCCAACACTGACTTTTTAGATATGACACAGTTTTTGGCTTCTTTTCAATTCCTGACTAACTCATTGCATGTCCCTGGAGAGCCAGGCTTGCACTCCGTTTTGGTCTGAATCTAGCATCTGTGAATCTTAAGCCCCAGATTATATTACTGCTGACCAGTGGGCAAAAGGCATCTGTGGGCTCTGCTGTAAGGACTGGGACTAAAGAGGCAGAGGAAACGAGGAGGGATGACAATTAGGATCTTTTCAAGGTATTGCTTTATAGATCATCCATTCAGTATTCCAGAAGTATTCATTAGGCTAGACATTTTGGGGAACAAGAGATAAATCAAGAGCTTGACCTTTTAAAGTTCACGGTGTAGAGGCAGCATGTATGAAATATTTACATGGGGAAATAACTTGAAATGTTGGATCACTAGTTCAACTCTCCTTCTGTTGTGACTACTCATCCATGCATTATCCAAGTCCATATCCAGTGACAGCTTGTCAGGTGTGTGCCAACATAACTGCTCCCAGAAAAACTGGTTCAGCTTCCTTCTGCCTGGAGGGAAGAATACAAAACCATCTGGAAAAGGAGAAGGGACTTAGAGAGGGCAAAGTTCATGGGGTGTTACATTAGGCACCTGGCCTCTTCCCCTTTCTCTCCTCTGCAGAGGACTAGAGGGTACTCGACCTCTGATCTCTGTCACCCACACCAGCCCAAAGGGTCCTTGGAAGTGCCATGTGAAGTTTGAAGGGTGATTCTAGAACATGAAACTGGTGCCTGCTTCTTGCCAAAGCTCCTATGAAGATTGAGGGTTGACAGATGTGCCTTGTTACAGATGAGTATGAGGGAACCATGGAATAGCGCAGCTGAGAGGGATGGAGAGAGTGTCTGGGTCCCCGCCGCATGGTGTGGCAAGGATGCTTGACTTTTTCTGTGGGCCCAGAACCTCCCTGCAGAAGCAAGTGGGGCAGGTGCTGGTTTGCAGTCCTGCCCTTTCCCCAGGGTATAGAGTCAAAGGGGAAGAGGAGAAGGAAGCTAGAAAGAGACCTGAATAATATTAACTGAGACAATAATTTCTGAAGTGAATTAAAAGAAACTTTGGACTGGGTCAAGTCTCATGGATTGGACTAAATTTAGTTTTCTTACTGTCAAGTGGAATAGAAGCTTGTCAAAGAAAGGTGTGTACAGGTATAAAAATAAAGGGAGTTACATGTGTCTATATAGCTCATTTGTCATTGTCCAATTCATACCATTCACACTAGATGTAAGTCTATATTGAGGCAGTTATTGAAAGTCAGGCATTGTTGAAAAGAACACATCTTTCTAAATTCCAAAAGCTTCCCTTTAAACAACACAAACCCCAAGTTTGGAAGGCTGAGCTTAGGGCTCAGGAGGCTTGGTGATGGGAGAGAAGGGCAAAGGACCTGGCCTAGGGGCCTTGGTCTACCTTCTTGCATTGTCATTGAGAATCTTGTGTTAGAAGTAATTAGAAGACTTTAGGGCAATCCTGGGCTGGAATCTTTCATCATCACTGGGAATTGGGCTCTAGAGGGGGATGAAATTAATTCTAGAAAATACAGGGAGTTACTGTTTTTCCCTCACACATTCGAATCGCAGAGTGGTAGAGGTATTACTTGTCACAGGCGTGCAGTGGGCCTCCCTGAGGGAGGATTAGACACCCTCACTCTGTAGAACTCACACATGGCTGTGTGACTTGCTTTGGCAAATGGAATGTGAACAGACATGGAGAGTGTCTCTTCCAGGCAGAAATGGTATAGACAACAGTGGTCATGCTGTTTGGAAGAACTCTCCCTCTGAGCACTGCGGAGGCATGTGTTGAAATGGAGCTTACGTCAGCCTGGACTCTTGCGTGGCTAGGATGAACAGACTCTCCTTGTCAATTTTGGATGTGCAAGAAGTCAACTTTTTCCTTATTAGCCACTACAACTTTTGGCTTATTTTTTACTGTATCCTTTTCTGACCGATATGTGGTATGAATGTTTTATCCCCATTCCAGAGAATGTATCCCCATTCCGTAGTCTGTATTACTTCATCAGCAACAATTATCTTTAATTTGCTGAAGAGGACAGTTGGATTAAATTCCAGTCCAAGGTGGGAGCATTTAGCTGGCATTTCTGCAATAATTTAAGTAGTTACTTACTCTCCTTCTAATGACATCTGTTACTTTCTACTTGTATTATAGTTGTATTATGGGTGATGTGCTTAAGCTCTTCTGTTAAGCTGAAGATTCTTTGAGTGTAGGAAGTGGGTCTACCTCATTTTCAAATGAAAATTCGTTCTTTACAAGGTCATATAAATTAATGGTGGAAAGTATTGTTAGATGCCTGATTAGTCAGGAACCACTGATAAAAGAAGCACAATAGATGTGTTGGAGGTCAAAATTTCCTAAAATATTCTTTAGGAAATTCTTGTTGTAGTACGGAGACATCTATCACACAGAAAAGAGCCTCTTCAGAGGGCCTGTCGAATGGGAGCTTTGCAACTGTGAACTCTTCAGATAAGGAAAAGGGAAAAAAATATCATTAGCTAATATTTATTTATTATTTGCTATGGGCCAAATACTGTTTTAACTTTTTACACTTACATCCTCAAAACAGCTCTCTACATTGGGTGCTATTATGATTCTCAATTTCTAGATAAAGAAAATTAGGCGCAGAGAAGTTAAGCAACTGGCTTAAGGTCACAGAGTAAGGTGGTGGATTTGGGATGCAAATCTAGTCTGGATCCAGAAAGCTTGCTCTTAACTACCGTGCTGTCCTACTTAGTGTGTAGTAGGAACGTTCTTGAGGTGTCTCCTGCTCTCAGCTTTTTTGTCTGGGAGCCACCTCTACCCACAGCTTTCATTAAAGGTTTGGGCTTAGGCCTCATCCATAGCTGATTAGACTAGGGGTAGACTGGCCAATGGTTTGTCTATTAGGCTTTTTCCTAAAAAAACTTGAACCAAGAAACAGTGTATAATGAGTTAGTGTTTTTGTACAGAAAAAAAAAGATGAATTGAAAGTATTTGAGCTGAAACTGTTTTTGAAAATATTTAAGCCAACATTAAAAAATAAAAAAGAGAACAAGGGAAACCAATCCTAAAATGTTGTCTGTGGTAAAAAGTAGCATGTATAATGTCCCATTCAGGAATAACTAGACACATGTGTGTGTGTATGAAGAGGTGCCCATGCATGAACATGTGGTCATCAGAACATTGATTGCGGCCAATGTAGAGCAGTACCTTTTCAGGTAACATCTGTTTCTCTACATCCATTTATGCATCTCTTGAATATTTTACAATAAGCATATATAATTAGAAAAAACTTAATTTTAAACATGTCATTGAGATGTTACATAACTCTCTATTCCCAGCTACCGTTGAAATTGGAAAGATCTGGCATTGCTGGGCTAGCATTTTCACCTGGCAACCACTGGGCTGAGTCTTGGCCACCTCCTTTAAACATAGCGGATACTCTCTAACCTCCACAACCTATTGTCCTTTACACTTGACCTCATTTGCTCCTTGACATTTAGTCCTGGACCTGTTGGCTTTGAGGGGTCATTCTTCACAGAAAGGTCATACAGACTTGGAGTTGGCAGCCATGTTGAGTTATGTGCAACCTACAAAGGCCACATAAAGTAAGGTAAGCCATGCAGTAAATATCCACATGTGGTTAGTATTTACTATATTAGCCAATACAGATAGAGACATCACAATTAAGAGGGAGAGAGCAGCAGAGATGAGAGAGTTTGCTGAGGGTGGAGATATTCCAAGAGAGTACCTATGCAGGACATCCTAACAGGCAGCCCCAAAGCCACTTGTAGCCCACCTTCAGACTGTGTTGGAAACGAAGAGAGTGATGAGAAAGGGGATTGTGCAAGACAATTTGTTTAGAGAGAGTGGTCAGGGTGATCTGTGTTCCCCCTCTTTTCCACCTGCTTCAAGTGACACGAAGGGGGATTCAGGAGGACTGCACAGAGGGGTGACATGCTCACTGAATTTGTGGAGCTCAGAAATGGGTGCCTGACTCTCCAAAGGAGAGATTGACTGCAGATGACTCTGACCGTAGAGCAAAGAGAAAGGGCTATTTGAAAATGGTGGCCTACTGAGTTTGGTGAAAGACTATTCTTTGGGCTGGAGAGAATGCTATAGAAGGTGGCAGTGGGGTCACTCCCTAAGAAGATGAGAGATCTGCACCAGAAAGGGTCAATGTCCAGAAACTGCTGCTGGAGTGAGGGAGCGGAAGACCCCAAACATGCCCCCTGAAAGAGAGGTCCAGCAACATGCACTGCCATTCAGAGGGTGCCAGCTTCCAGAGACAGGAGCACCCATGACAACAAGGCTCTCTCTCCCTCTTTATCTCTCCCGCTTGTCCTGGCCTGCGTAGGAGATGAAACAAGGAGAGCAAAGACTGCCCTCACCACCTATCTCCACAAAAGGTTTTCAAAGGGAGGAATGGGTTGCCATTTACCTAGGTGGGGACTGCTAAGGGGAATGGTTTACTTTTGGGGGGAGGAATTAAGAGTTCAGTTTGTGAAGGTGGAGGAGATTAGCGAGCCAAGTGGAGATGTTGAGGACACAGCTGTATAGCCATTGGGAGGGCAAGAGCGAAAGGAGATAGAAACTTGGGACGTGGCATATAGATGGCATTTAAAACCATGGAGGTGGATGAGTTCACGTAGGAAGTGAGTCCAGACAGAGTAGAGGACTGAGCTCTGGGGCACCCCAGTGTTTAAAAAGGCCAGAGATGGGTGGATCCATGTTAGGGGCTTGGAATAGGGTCTGGCACATGGTGAGTGCTCATAGCTGCTGTGGTGGGGAGCAAACTCTTAACTCTGACTGAAATGACAGGTTACAGCTGCAAAGGGGGCCAATGTTCCCCAGAGAAGAACAAGGGGCAAATTTGCCAATTTACGCTCCTTTTACATCCCCATTCCCCAGGTTAATTTACTCAAGGACTTGTGCTGTTCAAAGTGTAGTATGTGGAGTGAGAAGAAGAGATAAGGATGGCGTCATGAGAGCCTGGCTGGTCTCCCGAACAAGCCTGGGGAGGCAGAGCCGGTGAGGTTGTTCTGTTCCAGGGCGTACCCCTCAGCTTCACAGATGCAGAATTACTGTCTTGACATCACAGTCAGAGTTGGGCATGGAATCCCTGTGGCCAGGCTCTGAAGAGACTGGCAGGCAAACTGCATCGCCACGTTGATGATTTGTCATTGCCGATGACTTCTCTCCATCCCAGAGCACGGTGTCTTCGTCTCCCACCTGGACTTTCGCAATAGCTCCCAACTGGCTTCCCCACTTGCACGCTTGCCCCCGTCAGTCCTTTCTCCACAGGGGGACCAGAGCAACCTCTAAGGAACCTCAGTTGGATCCTGTCCCTCTCCGGATCCTTCTGTGTCTGGTCATTATCAGAATAAAGTCCAAACTCTCAGGCGTTTGGCCCTCATTGGTCCAAGTCCGGCCTCCCTCTCCATCTTCATCTAAGGACCACTCCTCTCTTCTCCATTCTCCTCTATTCACACCAGTGTTTCCTCAGAGCCAGTTTCCCATGTGTTTCAAGCCCTTTCTGCCTCCGGTTCCTCTGATCTGCAGGTCCCTCTGCTGGTGATGTTGCTGCCCAACCCTTCACCTGGTTGCTGCATGTTTCAAATGTCAACTTAAACATCTCTTCCACACAGAGAAGCTTCCTATCCTTCCAATCCAAATTAAGCCCTCTTAGTTACTGTTTCTTACCTTTCTTTGACAGTACTTAATAAAATGTATAATTACATTTATTTGTATGTTAATTTGCTTCATGTCTGCCCTTTGGCTAGACTTCCAGTTCCTGGGGAGATACTATGGCCCAGTGCTTGGTGGGGTACTTGGTACACAGAAGTTGCTCAATTAGTATTTGTTGAATAAATAAATGAGTGTCAAGGGGACCAGAATGCTTTCTCTGTGGTTCAACAGTTGATTCTGTCAACAATTTACCTGGGAAGCCAAATGACACCCCAGAGGGGGTAGCAACGTGGAATCAGAGCCAGAGAACCGACTGGTCAGGCGTCTTTAGTGTCTGGTGTCTCTGAGTTATGAAAGCCTGCTGTGTCCACCTCCACCCTGAGAAAGTGTCTACCAAGGGGCCTGGGCACTAGATCCTTTGCCATTTTCCAGGCATCGGGCTTACCCTTCTGCTAACACATTCTTTCACCACACAATCGACCAGGATGCAAATAGAACCAGGGACTTCTGAAATTATGGCTGGAATTTGGGTGTACTAAAACTTGTCAGCCATTTTTTTCCCAGCTTGTTGCTTACAGTGGGTTACCTATTCTGACAATTTATTTTAGTTATTGATTTTTTTTTCAATTTCATGTGTAGCCTTATCTTCAAGTTTTGGGAATACCTTGTTACTACATATGCCAGTGACACAATGCTATAAGACTTAAAAATCCTTGCTGATGCTGATGTCCTGATGTAAAATTCAGATTTCTTTAATCTGTCAGTGGATTCAATCAAGGGGGAGGTCTTAATTCATAACATGGACCATAACAAACTTTGAAAACCAAAAGCAAAATAGAGGCAAAATAATACTTCTTTATTAATTGTTTTTTTAGTCATATACAGTTATAGCAAAAAAGCCAATTCTAGCCAATGCAGAAATTACCTGGTCATTCTGGGATGTCAAAATACAGAACTTACAGTGTGCACTTGCTTAAAGTCGGTTGTCTTTCAGGAAGTCATTTGAATACTATTACAGTAGAGACTATGGAAAAAGTCTAGAAGAAGCCAAGCTAGGAAATCGTCTTTAAAGAAAATTTTAAAACTATTATTTCCATAGTCTTATAAATATCTTTACAAAAGCCATGTCCAGTAAGCTTTGCCTGGCCAGGGCTGACAGCGGGCACTATGTGGTTAAATCCTGCACGCCACGTTTCTCATCCTATGTGAATTACGGGAAGCAGAGTGGAAGAACGCAAGCAACTTGACAGAACACGCCAGTGCAATGTGGCATTGAAGCTAACGTACGTAAATGCCCCAATTTGTTCAGCTGGCTTAAGGATAAAGAGTGACTTACAGGATGTATTACTATTGTATTAATCACTGCAACCTGAGTATTTAGTAGCATGTGGGCAGGTGTTTTCAGGATTATACTAATAACAAAGGAAAACAACAGACATGCTTTTAATAGTTAAATTATAATTACAGATAATTAATCTAACATTTTAAATTAGAATGAAAGGGCAAGGTTAGTATATTATAAAATATTTAATGTGTTTAATGCATACACAATAATCTTTCATCATTTTGCAATTAAGTATACTGTTTATAATAAGTAATTTGGTAATAGATTCCGACTGAATTTGGGAGAAAATGAAAGGCATCATTGCTTAACTCCTGGTGTCTAGGAAGGAGAGAGAATCAGCTTTATTTTAAGAGACCTCTGAAAAGAATTCATTTTAAAAAAATGCCAGCACTCAAGTTTATTATTATTCCCCTGGGGCACACTCTTTGAAATGATATTTTCACACAAGGTAGAATCTGAAATTTGAATCCTGTCATAGACACAAAATGCTGAAAGTTCAGCTCTCACAGGGAATAACATTTAAATATTAAAAGTCCATGTCCGAGGCAGATATGACAAGAATAAAAATGATCCCATTTCAAGTGAGATCTCTGTCCTCTTTGTTTTTAAACTGGGTTAAATTAGCATTTTTGTTCAGCTTGGCCTAAAAGATACAAAGTAAATATGATAAGAAGCAAAGAGTTCGGAGCCGTAATGTTCTCACAGTCAAAGTGAGTCTCTATTTCATCGAAGTGCCTCTGTTGCTCGGAGGCTTCGGGGCAAAATACTCGGTCCATGGGTCAAACTGGATGCTTAGTGCAGTGGAAAACATGGAAGACATGATGAGCTAAAATGATCACTTTGCAACACATTGTTCTGGTGTAAGAGAAGTTCTTACTGTTCAGCCCATTCCCCCATTATTAGGATCTGTAACTTACACCTGCCAGTCACTGGGGTCCTGAGGAGCTCCAGCCTCAGGGGGCTACTCTTTCTTTAAATATTTCTTTCTTTCTTTATTTAAAAGATTTTATTTATTTACCTTTTTTTAGAGGGGAAGGGAGGAAGAGAGGAAGAGAAACATCAGTGTGGGAGAGATACATGGTTGGGTGGCCTCTTGCATGCCCCCTGCTGGCAACCTGGCCCACAACCCAGGCATGTGCTCTGACTGGGAATCAAACTGGAGACCTTTCAGTTCCCAGACCACTGCTCAGTCCACTGAGCCACACTAGACAGGGCCGTTTCCTTAAATATTTAAATTAGATTAGCCAGAGTTCCCATATTCCATGTGTTAGAGTACTTGAGAAGCACACAATAAATAGCCCCTTTTTCCTTTAAGTTCTAAATAAGTGGAGAAAAAGATACAAGTAGCTATATATTGTGTATATTCAAGTGACTGCAGAAAGGTGCAAAATATCACCCAGAAAAAAGTGAAGGCCTTGAAACAGGTCCAGGCTGCTGTGCAAAGTGCTCAGTCATGTGACTCGTGGACCCAATGGGGCCTGCAGCGCCTGTGTGGGTTGGGGTGTGTGCGGAGTCTTTGCAGACCCCCACTGGTGAGTTGCAGTGTGCACCGCGATTAGAATTTGGAGCAAAGCTCTGCTGTTTTTGGTAGATGGTTGTTCTTTTGAGAAATAGCTTATGGCTGGCTAGTGGGCCTTACTAGACATTCAACACTTGGCCATGGGCCACCATGTAAACAGGAGCTGTCTGTCATTAAGTGGGTGTCGGCCGGCCCACCAAACCATCCAGTTGGGCCTGCAGTGCTGCTTGAACTTCAGTATAGCCTGTGAAGGCACAAGTAAGTTGAATGAGCAACAGGCCCGGATGTCTATGGCTCCTACTCTTTTTTTTCCATTTTAAAATCATTTTTATTTTTCGATTACAGTTGACATACATTATTATACTGGTGTCAGGTGTACACTCCGGTGATTAGATGCTACATGACTTACCCAGTGATCATCCTGATAAATCTTGCACCCACCTGACATCCCACACATTTAGTAGAATACTGACTGTATTCCCTATGCTGTACTTTATGTCCCCATGTCTATTCTGTAACAACCAATTTGGATTTCATAATCCCTTCACCTTTTTCACCTATCCCTCCGGCTCTCTTCCCATCTGGCAATCGTCAGAATGTGCTCTATATGAGTCTGTTTCTGTTCTACTTGTTCATTTATTCTGTTTTTTAGATTTAATTGGTGATAGATAGGGCCCCAATTCTTGCTGTCTTGTCTCCTCTTAACCCACACATACAGCCTCATGGGGAGTTCTCTAGGCTATTGTTGACTAAAGAAGAAAAACAAATTCGGACCTGGGTTATAGATCTGCATGATATGGTGGCACATCTCAAAGCAGGTAATCAGTATTGCTGGCCAGTCTGAGGTGGCTCTAAAGTACTATAGCAGTGAAGGGAAATCCTAGTGGTGGATAGGAATGCATTTAGTCATTTATTTTTTCCTGGAAGAGGACATGACCCAAGATATGGCTCTACACTGATTCATAGACAATGCCTAGTGGTTTGACTAGAAGGTCAGAGTTATGCATGGAATGTTTGTGTGCACTCAAGAAGAAACAACTGGAAGATTGGTGATGAAAAAGTATGTGGATAGATTTTTCTGAACAGGCACAGAGCATGAAGATGTTTGTCCCATGTGGTTGCTCATCACAGAACAATCTCAGTGGAGGAGGAGCTTAGTAATAAGATGGGTCAGATACCCTGCTCTGGGATGGTAACAGGCTCTTCTCTGGCCACCCCACCCTTGCCCAGTGGGCTCACGAACAAAGTGGCCCTGGTGTCAGGACTGGAGGTTATGCATGGGCTCAGCAACATGGTCTTCCACTCCCTCGGGCTGGTCTGTCTGAGTGCCCAAGCTGCCAACTAGCAGAGACCAGCCCTGTGCCCCTGACTTGGCGCCATTTCCCAGGAGAATGAAGCCGCCACCTGGTGGCAGGTTGATTGCATTGGATCACATTCACCTTGGAAGAGGCGCCTACTTGCTCTCAGTGTTTTTGCCAAAACCACCGTCTGTGGATTTATGTAATATAATTCCCATCAGGATATTCCCATAGCATTGCTCCTGATCAAGGAACTCATTTAACAGCAATTGAAGTGGGGCAATTGACTCATGCCAATGGAATTCACTGATTTTACCATGTTCTGCCTCACCCTGAAGTAGCTGGTCTACGGAGTGCTGGAATAGCCTTTCAAAGATTTTGTTTCCATGCCAGCTGGGTAGCAACACTTTGCAGGGTTGAGATAAAGCCCTCCAGGATGTGATATGTGCTCTAAATCATTGACTAATGATTTCTTTTATCACCAGGATCCATAGGTCCAGAAAAACCATGTGAAGACAGAAATGGCTCTTTTCATTGTTACTTATACAGAGCCACTATTTGTTGAAGTTCGGGGTCCAGTCACTCTTGTAGTTCATGCATGTTGATACTGATCTGCAGGTGTATCTTGTTGGCATAAGGTAGCAGCCAAGGTCACCGCTGCTCTAACTCCTGCTGGATCACCTTCTTCAGCTTCTCTGAACCCTAAGCCAGGTGTGTGTGTGGCTCTGTGGTGAAGAGTGCCAGCTCCTTCTGTGGATCACCTGTGTTGTCCAGGCTGGAGGTAGAGGGAGGGAGGGAGGGGAAGGGAGAGAGGGAGAGAGAGAGAGAGAGAGAGAGAGAGAGAGAGAGAGAGAGAGAGGGAGAGAAATAGATACATGAGGGTTCCAGTTTATCCTTGATCTCCCCTTTCCATGTTCAATTTTTTTCCCCAACTGCTTGCTCTGATGCTCTACAGAGACCTCAGGCCCACCGCAGACAAGGAGGCAGCAGCCTGCCATAGAATTTCTCAGCAGCTCCACAGCTGAAGAAGATGTAATCCCTTGCCTGACAAAGCCTACGTGCCACAGCATCCCTCCAACATCTCAGGGGTTCCCAAGGGAGGAGTTGGTCCCCTTAGTCATTTATTGGTCAGATTTCCCGCTTCTCACAATTTTCAAATTCACTCTCATCTTGGCTTCCGTGTCTGTTCTCTTGTCTATGCCCTGAGTCCATCAAAATGTGGAACACCATGTTTTCTTCCTCCATTTACCTCCGACACCACTCATGAAAGCAGGGAATTTCATAAAGATTTTACAGTAAAAATGGCAGTTGCACTGAAGCAAAATACCTGCAGCAGATGACTTAAAACTGAATGTTCATTGCCCCTGTTTTGAAAAGTCCAGCTCCCTGGCCTGCCAACTTTTCTTCTCCCACTTCTCTCATCTCTTTGTCACTCTAATTTGCAATTCCTTCCTTGCTCCTGGCAACTCAAAATTTCTTTTATTGAAAAAATGTACAAAAATTTGGCTCTCTCATTGTCTTGTCCTTGACATGCTATTGTGTGCTTTCCCTTCCGTAACCAAAGGGACCATCAGAGTCAAGATGAATTTCTCCTGAAGAGGAAGTTTACTGCCCGTGAAAAAATATAGTCCCCCGTCACCCCACCTCCACATCTTGAACTATCTTATATTAGACCTCAGTGGGAAGGGACACTATCTTCTTTGTCATATGTTACATTAGACCTCAGTGGAAAGGGACACCATATTCTTTGTCATTCTGTCACAGATATACTCTAAATCAGTTTTGTAAAACCGAAACCTTAAAAGAAAGCTTGGCAAAATGAGCGTATTAGGTGATGTAGATCCTGCTAACATACAGCTCCAAGGAAGTTTTGAATTACACGCAGTTTGCTACAGCAGTGGCTTGCAACATGTTCCCTGGGGAGTTGTTTAGTGCACCATTATGTATAAATTTCAAGCTTTATTCTAGACACTTTCACTTAGAAAGTTGGTAGGTCACTTTTTTAAGAGCGAAAAGGAAACTCCAGGCTGTGCCGTGGTGTGTGAAGCCTGTGGGCAAAGTGGAGCATGTTGTTCTCCCCTTTGGAGACAGGTATGTTTGCTGACTTTTAAATACAATTTAAGGAGGCAATAGAATGGTAGCAAGGAGGGTACTTAAATTCAGAGAATGGGAAGAAAATACAGAGGGAAGTTGAGGAAGGTGGGAGAGTTATTTATTTCTTTTAATATATTTTATTGATTATGCTATTACAGTTGTCCCATTTCCCCCCTTCTCTCCCCTCCACCCTGTACCCCCCTCCCACCCATGTTTCCCCCCTTTAGTTCATGTCCATGTGTCATACTTATGAGTTCTTTAGCTTCTACATTTCCCGTACTATTCTTGCCCTCCCCCTATCTATTTTCAACCTACATGCTATGCTACTTATTCTCTATACCTTTTCCCCCTCTCTCCTCCTCCCACCCCCCTGCTGCTAACCCTCCATGTGCCCTCCATTTCTGTGGTTCTGTTCCTGTTCTAATTGTTTACTTAGTTTCTTTTGGTTTTGCTTTAGGTATGGTTGTTAATATTTGTGAGTTTGCTGTCCTTTTACTATACATGTCTTTTCTTTATCTTCTTTTCTTAGATAAGTCCCTTTAGCATTTCATAAAATAAGGGCTTGGTGATGATGAACTCCTTTAATTTGACCTTATCTGAGAAGCACTTTATCTGCCCTTCCATTCTAAATGAGAGCTTTGCTGGATAGAGCAATCTGGGATGTAGGTCCTTGTCTTTCATGACTTGGAATATTTCTTTCCAGCCCCTTCTTGCCTGCAAGGTCTCTTTGGAGAAATCAGCTGACAGTCTGATGGGAACTCCTTTGTAGGTTACTGTCCCCTTATCTCTTGCTGCTTCTAGGATTCTCTCCTTCATTTTTACCTTGGCTAATGTAATTATGATGTGCTTTGGTGTGTTCCTTCTTGGGTCCATCTTCTTTGGAGCTCTCTGAGCTTCTTGGATTTCTTGGAAGACTGTTCCCTTTGCCAGATTGGGGAAGTTCTCCTTTATTATTTGTTCAAATACGTGCTCAGTTTGTTGCTTTCCCCCTTCCAATTCTGGTACCCCTATAATTCAGATATTGGAACGTTTAAAGGTGTCCTGGATGCTCTTAAGCTTTTCCTCGATTTTTTGAATCCTTATTTCATCATGCTTTCCTGCTTGGTTGATTCTATCTTCCTTCTGGTCCACTGTATTGTTTTGAGACTCAGATTCCTTCCTTTCACTATTGGCTCTCCTCCGCATATCTTCCTGCATGTCTTTTATGGTAACCTGCATTCTTTCATTTCATTGCGCCCAAAATCAACCAATTCTGTGAGCTTTCTGATCACCAGTGTTTTGAACTGTGCATCTGATAGATTGGCTATTTCTTGGTCGCTCAAAATGATGAGTCCTGGGGGACTGATCTGCTCTGTTTGAAACATATTTTTCCCTGTCTCTCCTTTTTTTTTTTTTTTTCCGGTCTGGTCGCTCATGTTACGGTGGGGGGTGGAGCCTTAGGTGTTCACCGGGGCTGGGCACCCCAGTTGCTAGATTGTGACATTATATGTGGGGGCGGGGGTGGGGGCGGGAGTGGGGACGGGAGGGAACAATGGCCGCAGTTCCGTTCTCCTGGGTCCAGACCCTTCTCTGGGATCCTGGGCCGCGAGTTCTGCCGTGGTCCACAATCGCTGCCCCTCTGGGTCTGCCAGCTGCAGCTTGCGCACTCAGGGATCACTGCTGCGTTCTTGTGCCCCGGATGGCTGTCGCGCTGATTTCGCGCCAAACTTTCCCTGACCTCTGCGCGCCGCCGACCCACGCCAGCCCCGTGCCCGCATGGCTCGTCTTCTCTTACCAGTCTGGATGAACGCGTCTACTTCAACTTCTTGGCTGCCCAACTTCCATTCAGATAAATCCTCTGTTGGCTCTGGGCGTTATTCTATCTGTAATTATTGTTGTAAATTATTGTTGTTCTAATCTTGGTTGTGCAAGGAGGCACGGTGCATCCACCTATTCCTCCATCTTGCCAGAAGTCCTGGGAGAGTTATTTTTTTAAATTTATCAAGACATGAATTTAAGCACCTTATTTTAACGAAAGCCTGACTAGTTGTAGCGACGCTGAATCTGTCGTATCAGGAAATTTTATATATTCCCACAGATTTCCAAACTGAGATGCTGCTCGTGTCCCATTGCTTCTTTGCTTCCTTTGTGCTGCTGGTTCAGTGCCTCATTACTAAGTTCTGAAATTTAACAAATTAAAATAAAAAGTAAAAGGGAAAATGTACCAAATCAATATGTTATACACTTTAAGCTTACACAATGTTGTATATCAAATATAACTGAATAAAAGAGAAACTTTTTTGATTGGAGAGATTCGACTCAGATTTTTGTGCTCTCAGTATGTGGGTGCCTTGCTCACCTCTTCCTTCTGCTGCAGGCGAGGGACAGAGAGCCTGTGGCAAATGCCGGCAGCAGCCACTGTGCCAGAGGACAGACCGAAGGCCTTCTGGGTTTAGTGCTCACAGCGCTTTTGACATTCAGGCCACTTGCTGTCTCATGGTGATACGATCAGAGCCCCAGAATTCAGAGTGTGAACAAGCTCTGAATATTCTACTTTATCATATTCTACTTTATTCTATCATGTTCTACCTTAACAGTTCATTCTTTAGAAGCTGCTCTAAAACAGTAGTTTCTTAACCATTTTTGGGTTATGGAAGTCTTCAAAATTCTAATGAAGTTATCAACCTTTTTTCAGAGAAAAATGCACATATATGCATACACACAGATATTTTCAAACAGTATTAGAAGGTTTGCAGGCTCCATGGAATCTGAGGAATTTAGGCTACCATGGGCTCTGAAGCTGCCACGATGGGTAGGACATGAAACTGGATATCTGGTCCCTCGGAGACCTTGGGCTGACCAACAAACTAGGGCTCCCAGGCTTCCTCTGGTCTCTCTGGTCACAGGAGAAAGCCTGGTGTTGCCCGAGAAATCTGAGTTGTGGGTGAGGCCGCTGGAGGACCGAGAAGACCTAGGGAGAGGTTGGTGTAATGAGAGAGAGAGTCTAGGTGTTGAGAAAGAAAAGTTAGTCCTCGGACCAGGGGGGTATGAAGGCTTCCTAATTGGGTTACATGTCCCCAGTGTGGTTCCCATCTGCTGGGGATGGATATGTCCCTAGGAATACATTGGAAAGAAAGGGCTATCCAATTTCTAATCCTTTTATCCTACCTCAGTAAAATTAGACTAGGTTCATGTTGGAGTTTCTGAAGGAGCCAGCAATTTACAAACCTTTCCTTGTCAAACTCTGTGCCAACTGAGAAGTAGACACAGGAGTTAACAAACAGCTTAAAAATTAAATTGAAACACAGTTTAAAGCTTAAAGCTCAGTAAACGTGGCTTGAACCATATACAAAAATGGACTGCTAAAAACTTGTCCCCCTTCTCCTCCCCATCTCCCACCCCCTCAGCCATGTCCGGATCGCGGGACATGCTTGGGGAACATCAGGGCAGACTACCTGGGTTAGAACCGCACTCACTAGCTTATTTTCCATGGGATCCTTGGCAAGTTATTTTTTTTTTCTCTCTGTGCCTCAGGCTTCTCACCTATAAAATGGAGGGAGTTGTATCTGACTCACAGAGTCATCACGAAGATTTAAATGCTTAGAACAGAGCCTGGCCCAAAGTTAGCTGTGATTGTGATGGTGATGGTCATTGCCGGGTAGACGGCACAGATGCTTACTGAGCCAGCTGCATGAGGGACTGTGGCTGGCTTTAAGCCCAGAGAGATGGGTCACAGGTGAGCAGTGACATGAGTACATTAATTCTGCCTAATGGGGAAATTTGAGCCAGTGCATGTTAGACTCTTGCCACATCATCGGTTAGATTACTCTCTGGGAGACAGGAGCCTGTGAGTGTGGAAAGCCCTGCTTTATGCACTGAGACAGCTCCCTGCAGTGAGCAGCAGCAGAGTGCTCGCTCTAGGAAGCTCATCCTAGACACCGAGGCCAGGAGCACAGACTCCGGTGGGGGTGATTCAACAGCCCATAGAATCCCTTGGCATAGGCAGGTGGTCCTTGTTGCCATCTCCCGCAAGGGCTTGTGTTGGGACAGAGGACAGGTAGAGCCGTGAGCCCTGGCTGTAGAGATGAGCACGATCAGGGGGAGGGGCACAGAGATGGCGCCCCTCTGCTGATGGCGACACTTCTCACATGTGGAGAACCCAGGCAGCCAGGCAGAGGTATCTGGACCTGAGGAGCAGGAATGTAGTCCCTTGACATCCATAATGATGTGTCTGAAGTCTCTGCAAGTCACCACATTTATCAGGACTGCAGTTGTGCATAATCTTCCAACTCCAGACAATTCCTGTTTCGTATCCTAAAATCATCATGTTCTTTGAACTCTCCTGTGCATTCCCTGATGCTAAGGAATTTGTTTTGGAAACAAATTCCATCGTGAAAAATACCAGTTCTGAGGTATGAACAGGTAGCATTGAGAGTGGATCCCAGATGGTCAGCTGGGTTCACTCATGAGCTAAATAGTCCGGTCCTGCAAGTAGCTTTGTAGTATGTGTAATTTAAATTTGTGTCTAAGCTATATTACAAAGCACACATGTCTTTGCAGACACTTGAAAATAGTTCAAACTGAGAATACTAATCAAGATTTATTTTTGAGCCCACTCAGAGCTGCGAACCAAACCCCCAGGTCCTGGGTGTCTGTAGCTCATGTGTGGCACTTCAAAACTGAGTTCTACACGTCCTTCCCCCACCCCTGCTCCTCTCCCCGTGATTCCTACCTCCAACACTTGACACAAAACCAGAGTTGTCATCCTACTTCTCCTTTTCTGTTGTCTCTGTTAACTCTCAAGTGTCTTCCAGCTACTGCCCTGTGCTTCTGCTCCCCTTTAAAGCAACACTTCTCCAGAGGGGCATGTCTCTACCACCTCCACTTTCTCACCTTCCTTTCTTTCCTGAGAGAAGACTCCAGTCGGGCTCTCACCCCATCACCCTGGTCGAAGTCACCAACCTCACTCCTCAGCAGCCCTTGCGCATCTCTCATTCCTTCTTGCGGACACCTCCCTTTTGCTCTCTCCTCCACGCCTGGTTACTCCTTCTCAGGCTCCCTTCCTCGCTCCTCCTCCTTATTTTCTTTCTTTTTCTTTCTTTTTTCCTCCTTTTCCTGAAGCTCTAAATTTTGGAATTTCAAACTTTTTCCATCTACTCTTTACTCCCATGATAACTGATTTTATCTAATATCTTTTAAAACACCATCTATAAAATTTTTATCCCCAGTTGCGATCTTTCTCTTGCATTCCAGGTTTGTTTTTCTAGCTGCTCACTTGACAACTAAGGTTGAGTAGTCATCTTAAACTTAAGGTATCTGAAGAAAAACTCGATTTCTCCCCAACATGCTCCATGCTCCTTTTCCAGTGTATTCTATCTCAGTAAAATGATGTCACCATTTCCTGCTCAGAAAAAGTTCTTTGGCATTGCTTTTGTCATACCCTCACATCCAATTCATCAGCAAATCCTTTCAGTGCTACATTTCAAGTACGTTCTGAATGTGAACACTTCTCACTATTTCTTCTGCTTGCACCCTGGTCCAAAGCTCCACTCCCCATGCCTAAGATTAAATAGATTTTTACACACTGCAGCAAGGGTGATTTCTTAAAATTGTAAAACCGATCTTGCCATTCCCATGTTTTGCTTATTGTTTGCCTCCTCCACTAAATATATTCCAGCAACTAGAGTGGCACCTGGCACATCGTGAGTATTAATAAATATTTGTTGAGTGAAAGAAGGAAGAGGAGAGTGAGGCAGGAGGTCTTCATGCTCAGAGCCTTAACTATCTTGTGATCTGATTCTCTCCAAAAAAAAGTTACTTTCTTTTTCAGTTGCACGAAGAGGTGTTACCAGACAGGAAGCCTGGCCCTGAGCTGGGCTGCATAGGGCCAGCTGTAGTGTGTGGGTTTTTGACTTTGTGTAGGAAAGATTTCACAAAATGAGTCCAGGTAACTATGAGGGTACATTTATTAAAGTTGGGGACAGTAAAATAAGGAAGGCCTTGGCATAAAAGAAGCAACAGAAGAGCCTAGACTGGGCTTCTTAGCTCACTGGGAAGTCAGAGAAAAGGGGGCCTTGGGTGAGGTTCAGGGGATTAGCCTGAGACAAGCCACCACAACCTATTGCATTACTTAGAGTTTAGGAGATGTGTGCAGTGCCTGTGAGGGAAGAAGAAGGGGAAGGGAATGGCCAGGCTGGTCTCCAGAGGGAGAATATGCATGTTGGGTCCTTTGTCTTGAGTCTTTTATCTCTGTTGCAGGTGGGAATCCTAAGAGAAGGTCTCAGGGTGGGGTTTCAGTAGACTATTCATCAGTTCTCCAGGTGCGCCCTTTCAGGGTCATGGTCTTGACTGATTGGTCAGGGTCAGGGCAGGAGGCTGGTTAGTCTTTGCAGTTGGTTCTGGCCTTGCCCACCTGGTTTTGCTGCTTTTCTGGGCCTGGAGCTGAAATACTACTGAGGCCTAGATGTTATCTTGGGATCCTGGTAACTAACAGGGAGGTGACCTTTTGCATCTAGCTGTAAATTGCTCAGCCATTGTGCTCAGCTATCTGTCTCAGTTTCCCTATTCCACTTGCTAAGGAATTTTCCTAGCTTCTTACTATCCTGTCTCAGAGGTAGGTGTCCTACCCTTTTCCTATCTGCCAGAGAGAATTCTGCATGTTTGCTTTGTTTCTTCTCTTTTAAGGAGGAAGAATTCTTGCCCCAGAGAGAAGGAAGTACATTTAAGTCACAAGGGAAAGAGAGAGCTGGCGATGGGAGATGGGAGAAAAGCTGCAGGACCAATGTGTTAAGAGGGAGTTTGGGAAGAAGGATACCTTGGAGAACACACACTTGGGAATATAAATTTCAGATTGTTTCTTCAGGATAGATTCCCCTAAAGTGAAATTGCCTTGTTAAATAATCTGGTCATTTATAGGTCTCTCGATAAAAAATTGCTTTTGGAAGAAGTCATACCATTATACCTCCTTTATCCCCTACCCCAGAAACATAAGAAAGTGCCCACATGTTGCTGATATTTTAAAATTTTATAACTGAATAAACAACATTTCGGAACAGACAAGTAGTTGCACAAGTTGGTAAATAATGTCTCTGTCTAACTTCAGATGACACAGATACAGAAGGATCTGATCAGGTTGCCCAAGGCTAGGATGGGATTGGCTGAGATGCTGAATGCTTCCAGAGTGCATGGAATTATGGGAGAGAAGATTTGAAATAAAAGAAGCACTCTCTGGCTTTGGCGCTGTTCTTCCTTGAGGATGCCTAGACGATTGTGCTGCACTGCCTGCATTTCCCAACAGACAGTAGTTTGGATGGGAAGGAACTTTGGGCACTGCCCTGGCCTGGCAGAGAGTAGTAGGGTGGTTCTTTGGGTGTTCTAGAGGGAACAGGCTCCTAGGCAGAGGTCTGCCATTTTTCTAAGATTGTATAGCTTTTGTATATTATATTGTTTTAGTTTACAAACTAACCCTATAGAAAAAAGATAAGTGATGTAAGCTATGACTTGTTCGACTTAAGTGACTGCTTTTGAATAAAGACTGCCATCCTTTATCACCAAACCTTTGCCTCTGGGATTTTGCCTAGAGGGTAGCAGTGGGCTGCTGGACCCCAAATGCTGTTCAGTAATAGCGTGTGTGTTGCAACCATTCAAGGCTGGACAGGTTCACATAATTCAGGCAGACAGAGGAATACTCATGGAGCCGTTGGGATGTCTGACATGCCTTTATTCAAGGGTGGGCGATATATGCTGCAAGCTGCGTGTCCCCCTGCATGTCTCTGCATGGCGCATTGCATGTCACCTGTCCCCTTGCATGGCACACAGCATGGCCCTTGTCCCCCAGCATGGCAACCAGCAGGGATTCTCTAGCCCTTTAAATACTGGAACACAGACAAAGCTAGCAGGATGCCAACAGATCTTATGCAACAGAGCTTCATACTATGCATGTGAGCCCACTTACGGCTATGGGAACAGTCTATCAGACTCAGTCTTAAGCCTATCATAATACTACTTGTCAGGCCCATTCTCAGGGTTATGGAAAACTGCTTCCCTTAGTTGCTCAGACACCTGGGTGAGGAAGCCAGACTGCCTCTGTTTTACCCTACATTGTGTTTTCCCTTACACAACACATTGACTCTGCTGAGAACTAAAAAAATGTGACAAGATTGGCCTTTGGCTTGGGGCTAGGTGCCCTAGGAATAGAGCTGGGGAGTGGGCTGGATTTAGGCCTCAGGGATGCAAGAAGGGCCATAAACATCCTTCTCACCTGGGTTCAGGACCATTCAGACACTTTCCTGACCATACTTTCCCAGTCTACTCTCAGCTGACTTTCACGTTCTCAAGTTTAACCCTGTCAGTCTTGATGATCAACAAGGTTGCAATGAGTATTCATAGACACTGATACAGAAGTTAATGTCCAGATCTGGATGAAACAGAGGCAGAAATGAAGACAGTGACACTTACCAACCTTGACAGAAGGGACAAAAGCCTAAACTCTACAAGGAAATGTTTGTAGCTCTCACCTCCAAGGTACTGCATATTGCAGACAATACATGCACTTTAAAATTTCAGGGTCTAAGCATTATGGAAATGACAATGACATCTTAAGGAGAGCTGTTGTGGCTGTGGGAAGATGCTTAGGAACATGCACTGTTTTTTCGTATTTTAGGGTTTCTTCAAGTCCTTGGCTTTAGGAACTTTTGTTTGTGAGTTTATATCTCAGGTTCTTCCCAATGCTTAGTTCCTGGATATTTAAGGCCAATGATTCATAAATGAAAAAATGAGGGAGGAAAGGAAACACTTTTATAAATACTTTAAAAACATTTTTGGGAAAATATAAAACAACATTACCCAGAACCATCAGAAATCAAATTGAGTATAAGTCTAACAACTACAGAATTAAAGAAACCACACCAATCCAGACTGGTAGAAGAGGTGACATGGAATGGGCTGGTCCCACACCCATGTGTGGTAGACAAAAATTTGAGAGGGATATTCAGGAGCTATAGCCTGAGTCCCAGCCTCATACCAGGCCACCCAGCCCAGGGTTCCAGTGCCAGGAAGATAAGTCCCCACAACTTCTGGCTGCAAAAACCAGTGGGGATTGAAACAAACACAGGGAGGATGCCAAAATGAGGGAATAAAGGAACATGGCCCAAATGAGAGAACAGATCAAAACTCCAGAAAAAGGGCTAAATGAAATGGAGATAAGTAATCTATCAGATGCAGAGCTCAAAAGGCTGTTTATAATGATGCTCAAGGAACTTAGAGAGGACCTCAACAGAATAAAATAGACCCAGTCATAAATGAAGGATACACCAGTTAAAAAAAGAACAACTTACAGGGAAACCACAGTAGAGTTGATGAAGCCAAGAATAAAATCAATGATTTGGAACATAAGGAAGCAAAAAACAACCAATCAGAACAAGAAGAAAAAATAATACAAAAAATGAGGATAGTATAAGCCTCTGGGACAACTTCAAGAGGCCCAACATTTGCACCATAAGGATGCCAGGAGGAGAAGAGAAAGAGCAAAAAGTTGGAAATATATTTGAAAAAATAATAAAAGAAAACTTCCCTAATTTGGTGGAGGAAATAGACATGCAAGTTCAGGAAGCACAGAGAGTCCCAAATAAGATGGATGCAAAGAGGCCCACTCAAAGACATGTCATAATTAAAATGCCAAAGGTTAAAGATAAAGAGAGAATCTTAAAAGCAACAAGAGAAAGGAAGTTAGTGACCTACAGGGAAGATCCCATAAGACTGTCAGCTGATTTCTCAAAAGAAACATTGCAGGCTAGAAGGGATTGGCAAGACATATTCAAAGTCATGAAAGCAGAGAACTACATCTAAGATTTCTCTACCCAGTGAAGTTATCATTTAGAATCAAAAGGCAGATAAAGAGCTTTCAGACAAGAAAAAACTAAAGGAGTTCATCATCACCAGACCCTTATTATATGAAATATGAAAGGCACTTATTTAAGAAAAAAGAAGATAAAAACTATGAACATTGAAATGTCAACAAATGCACAGCTATCAAAAACTAGATCTAGCCCTGGCTGGTGTAGCTCAGTGGATTGAGCGTGGGCCTGAGAACCAAAGGGTTTCTGGTTCAATTCCCAGTCAGGGCACATGCCTAGGTTGCAGACCAGGTCCCCAGTAGGGGATGCATGAGAGGCAACCACACATTGATATTCCTTTCCCTTTTTTCCTCCCTCCCATCCCCTCTCTAAAAAATAAATAAAGTATTTTAAAAAACTGAATCTAAAAATCAAAGCATGCAAACAAGCAGAACAGGAACAGAATCATAGATATGGAAATCATTTAGAGGGTTATCAGCTGGGACGGGGAAGGAGGAGAATGGGTGAAGAGGTGAGGGGATTGAGAAGTACAAATAGGTAGTTACAGAATAGCCATGGGAATGTAAAATACAGTATAGAAAATGGAGTAGCCAAAGAGCTTATAGGCATGACCCATGGACATGAACAAATGTGTGGAGATTGCCTGAGGGAGTGGGGGGTGCTGGGTAGAGGTGGGCAAAAGGGAAAAACCTGGGACAACTGTAATAGCATACTCAATAAAATATAATTAAAAAAATAAAAGTATTTTTAAAAAAGATTTTTACTTATTTATTTTTAGAGAGAGGGAAGGGAGGGAGAAAGAGAGGGAGAGAAACATTAGTGTGTGGTCACCTTTCGCGTGCTCCCAACTGGGGACCTGGCCCACAACCCAGGCATATGCCCTGATCAGGAATTGAACAGGCAATCTTTCAGTTCACAGGCTGGTGTTCAATTCACTGAGCCACACCAGCCAGGGCAAGACCAGCCATTCTTATGGAAAAGCAGATTGCGGGTGGGGGGGCCCCATCAGTTGGGTGGAGTAGAGCCTCTGTGGATCTCCAAAGCAGGTCACACAGTGTTAGCCACGTTGATGGATTCTCAGATATGGCACCACCCTATCGGCTCTGTCGGGGGAGGGCTCAGCAAAAGGACAATAGCCTCTGCTCACCCTGATGCTGGAGCTCAGAAGCCGTGAGTCTGAGTAGGTAAGCCCACATGTGGGTTCCCCAAGAAGAACTTCTTAGGGATCCTGTAGCTTCCTCCACCAACTCAAGCCCCTTTGGTTTTCTCAGCCAGAAGTTGTGGGGACTTACCTTCCTGGCACTGGAATTCTGGACTGGGGGGACTGATGTGGGTCTGGGACTTACTCCCAAGATATCCCTCCTGAATTTTTATCCACATGGGTGTGGGGCCAGCCTGTTCTATGTCTGGTTCATAGGCTGGTGCTCAATCCACTGAACTACACCAGCCAGGGCTAAAAAAATATTTTTGAAAGATTATGGGACACACTCATATGACCCAGAGGATCATCTCTATTAGCCTATTGAGAGAATAAATTTACAGTATGCAAAGTGAAAGAAATTCCTCTTAATGAATATTCAAAATATGCTCACTAGAAAATTTTCAGTTTTAGTTGGTTTTTGGTGCTTGGTTTTGTAGGGCATAGGTATAAGTGGTGGCAGTCTTTTGGGCTTCACAAGTAGGGACTTGTATTATGAAAGCACCCAACCCAGGACCAGAGGGATTCTTTGTGGCTCTCCAGGCCCACCTCTAATTAGAGTTGAGCTTCCACAAGAAAAGTAGCTTCTAGCACCTTTACCTTATCTTTTGCCTGGGAATGGTTAAGAGGCTATTACCAAAACATAGCAAATACATTCAGAAAAGAAATTAGTTAAAAATGCATTTATAGTCAATGGAGAAATCATTGTTATTTCTCTTAGGTAATTGTTATGGCCAATAACAATATCTATTATTATTCATATATGCCTTTTCACTGACTGTTAACAGCAACCTGTGAGTGGACATTATTGTTATTTCTTTTATAGATAAGAAAGCTGAAGCTTGGAGAGGATTAGGTGACTTGCTCATGGCCATACTACTAGTGAGTAATGAAGAGAGGGCTCAGACTACATCTTCTGGGGTAAAATGATTTGCTGTTTTTGTTGCTCATGTTCCCTTGGTTTAAGCTGGGTGTATTGAAGTATTCATACTGAAACATTATTTTATACCATCATTATTATATACACTTTACCCAAAATATGAAGGAGCTTTGGTTTTATAGGTTGAGTAATAGAATGCGTTTCTAGCTAAAATTCAAAAAGCTGAGCTTTGACCATTAGGATGTGAAAACAACAGTCTAGTGGAAGCTCAATGGGGAAAAAGAAGAGCAATGTATCCTATGGGAATGCATTTGGCAACAAGCAAAACAAAAATAGAAAAATCTGACCACAGTGCCTTAACAGAACAGTTTTTTTTTTTTCTTTTTTCTTGTAACAAGACAACCACGGGTGGGCAGTCCGTGATCGGGAAGCATTCCCACAGTGCATCAAAGTTTCAGCCCCTTCTGTCCTCCCGCACCGCCATTCTCAGCATGGGGCTTCTGTCTTTGGTTTGTTACCTAACGATTGTGACCGGCTTTTCCGTTTCTAGCTCCATGTCACATTCCATCCTGGAAGAAGAAGGGCTCAACGTGTCTGTCTCTGAGTGTATCTTCTTGTTTGGAAAGGGATACTCTCCCCAAAGACTTTTTCTGCACCTCTTGGCCAGAACTGGGTCTCAGGGCTCTGCCTGCAGGGGAGTCAGGGAAGGAGAATGTTTTCAGGTTGGCCCACTTCCATGCTGGATGAAATTAGGGTTATGTTGGAAAGAAAAAAATAAGGGAATAGATGTTTGGACTGTTGATCAATCTAATCATCTTTTTTTCGGTTAGAGAGGTTGGGGGTGAGAATGGGAATAAACGGTAATGATTACAAAATCACTTAAACTAAACATTGAGTTGGGATAGACTGTGGAGGAGGGAAGCAGGACATTGTACTTGGGTGTGTTCTAATGGATGAGCAACTGCATGGGTCAGCCTGTGCAGGGCTCACTGGTAACTAGCATTGAAGAGCTGGCAGAGCTAAGTGGTGGGATGGCGGTGAGGGAATGGAAGCAAGGTGGAGTCTAGTCAGGAAATGGTCAGCACCGAGAGGAATTGTCACAGTTTATGGGGAATATTCTTAAGGGCCAAGTCAAATAGTCAAGGTGGCTTCTGGAGGCTAGACTCTACCTTTCCAGGGACAGTATATTGCCTGTCTTAGAGTGGTCTTGTTTGCAAGCTGCCTCTAACAGAACTCAGAGCATCTCAGGCAACTGCTCTGTTGTTCAGCAGAAAAAATTTTTAAATATTATTTGTTTATTTTTAGAGAGAGGGGAATGGAAGGAGTCAGAGAGAGAGAGAAATATCAACGTGTAGTTGCCCCTTGCACATCCTACACTGGGGACCTGGCCTGCAACCCAGGCATGTGCCCTGACTGGGAGTCAAACCAGTGACCCTTTGGTTAGCAGGCCAGTGCTCAGTCCACTGAGACACACCAGCCAGGGCTAGTTTTTTTCTTTATGTAGATTATTGCAGGAGCAATCCAGCCATGGTGCTGGATTTTGTGCAAGAAGACAACAATTATACAATGCCCAGCTCCTAGGAAGATTATGCCTCATCCCATCCCTTGCAGAACATGCATTTTGGAGTTATTTGTCCAGCTGCTAATCACCTTCAGTTTTTCCTTGGGTCCCTTGTGAAGACCTTTGAGTTTTTGCAGCAATGCTGGTAAGTCACCAGGCAGTACAATTGTGACCATGGAATTGATAGGGGTTTAAGACTTGGGAAAATTTAACTTAAGGTAAATAGTCATAAATCTAGCAAGTAATGTGTATGTTAAGTTTTTGTTTCAGTAACTACAGATAAGGCCTATCTTGGTGCCTAAGAATAAGCAGATGACCTCTTGGAGACATCTGTACCAGGAAGAAGCAAGCGACTACCCTTCCCCCTTGGAGGCAACTGTTGAATTTCAAAGGCTTTCGCTGACACCTTGTTTGCCCTCCCCCAACCCCCTTATAAAAGATCTGGCTGGGAAAGAAAGAGTGAGATAGTTTGTTAGGGTGTGAACCCGCCATCTTCTCGGATCGCCGGGCATCTGAATAAAGCGCCTATAAAAGATTCAATCACTGTCATTGCTTATTGGATTTGGTAGTGACAGGCAGCCCGAACGCCGGTGTCTTTTCCAGTTACAGAATGACAGGCTTCCTGTGACTCTGTTTTCCTTAGCCCCATGTTCAGGCCATCGGCATCACCTAGAAGGACATGAGAGGTCACTGCTACAGGAGCAGCTTGCACTAGAGTGGAAGTTGGGGCCAGAAGCATCCAGACTGCTCATAGGTTGGCTAGGGTCTGTCCTATTGGAATAATGTGTGGAAGTGTTGAGCCTCGGCAGGGTTCGAGAAAGACCAGCAGCCCCCATGATGAATGAAGGTGAAGCCAGGAAGGAGCACTGAGGCAGAGAAATCAAAGTTGAGGAGGAGAATCCTGTGGTTAGATATGCCAATCCAAAGGAGTAAGCAGAGGAGATCCAGTGTGTTGAAGCCAAAGTGTAGGAAGACCAGAGCCACTCGGGGCTGAGGCAAGGAATGGGTGCTTGGCCCTAGAAGCCACAGCCCTGAGACAGAGTTAGGTTGGGTGGTTAGTGGTGGTGGTTGGTAGTGTGCTGGGTAGGGGAAGGTGCTGCAGGGAAAGTGTTGAAAATGCATAGGTTTTGCTCTGGCTGGTGTGGCTCAATGTATTGAGCGCTGGTCTGCGAACTGAAAGGGTGCCGGTTCACTCTGCATTCAGGGCACATACCTGGGGGCACATGAGAGGTAGCCCAAAGATCAATGTTTCTCTCCTTCTCTTTCTCCCTTCCCCTCTCTGTAAACATAAACAAATAAAATATTAAAAAAGAAGAAGAAAAGGCATAGGTCTTTTCTCCCAATGCTGAGTCTTGTCTGACAATGGTGTTCTATTGCTGCCACTGTGGAAATGTGGCGCTTGCACAAGGTCATTGGAAGCTGTGCACTTGGACTCTATCTAAGAGGATTGTTGCAAGTTCTGCCATTACTAGCAAAGTACAAGTACTTTCTAATCTGTTTGGTGCAAGGTATGATCCCATCTCTATCTGCTTCCCCTTTTCAGTTGTTTAAAATTAAGATATTTCCTACTTGGTGGTTCCTAGGAGGGGTGTTAAGAGTCTAAATGAGATTATGCAGTTCTTGGAATGCCACTGAGGAAAAAGTTATGTAAATTCAATGTATTGTTATTCATAACAGGTGTGGTTGAGCTGAAAACTCTAGCTGCTCCCCAACCAGGCAAACCGTAAAATTAGACTTCCTATACTGTGCACAATAATTCTCTTTTTTGCAACGGAAACCACAAACCAACTTTGCCTTATAGAAATGCACTCTCCTCCAAAATTTTAACTGCACATTTTAAAGACTGACTCAGTTTTGCTGTGGAGTTACATCTGAGCAAAATGATACCATCAAAGAAATATGTCTTACATACAGGACCGTGCATGTTTAATATGCTCACCAGGAGCTGATTATGAAGATCATCAATCCAAATGATCCAACACCTTTCTTTTTTACATCACTGGTTTAATTAGGAAATAACTTTCAATAATATGATTGCAAATATATTACATCTGAACTGGCACGCATCCATGCTGTGGGCCTTATCTGATTTTTTTTGATTACTCTTTAATTCTTTAACAGTAGTGATTTTTTCTTCGCAAATGCATTGTGGGTAATTTATGATGTTTTGGCAGTTTGTTTCTTTGATATAATTTGCAATTCTGCACCCAGAGTGGTAATATACTACAGTGTAGATAAATGGCATGTAAATACAGAGGTTATCTATGTAAAATGATTAATATTTCAAAATAAAGTTGTCTGTAAAATTTAAAATATATAGCTATTAATAATATTTTTTACATAACTTTTTTTCTTGACTGAGATTTGTTGCATTTACTATTGTAACATATTTCCAAAACACATTGGTTAAAAGGAACTGAAAATCACACACACATATTTTATGGAAAAATGTGCAGATATATTTTCAATTTTAAGCTATAAACTATGGCTTTTCTTGGATGATTAAAATATTCTGGCCCATTTAAAATGAGCTACATAATAAAAGTGATGTGCAATAATAATTTTACAATACTTAATAACACAAAGTGCTTTATCTGAAAAATGCCTTTTAAAAGGTTTTATGCATAACTCAAGTGCTTCTGTTCTGTATAGAAAATAAGGGAGT
Source organism: Phyllostomus discolor (assembly GCF_004126475.2). Taxonomy (NCBI): domain Eukaryota; kingdom Metazoa; phylum Chordata; class Mammalia; order Chiroptera; family Phyllostomidae; genus Phyllostomus; species Phyllostomus discolor. Next base: position 159,636,510 of record NC_040904.2, on the reverse strand, counting down.
GATATGCAAGTAAAATTGGAATTGGAAAGGATTTAAAAAATAATTTAAAAAATCAGACTTGGAGATTTCCGCCTGTTGACTAGAATTAAGAAGTAGTAACATGTTAGAAGGTTTTCCGCTGTTGTCAACTGGGGGAAGCGGGGCAGAGTGACACAATAGAAAACATTAGGTCTGAACTTTCTTTAATACAGGGTTCATGGCTTAAAAAAGAGGGTACAAAGGGTTAGTTAAGTTTGTTGAATATGCCTCTTATTGCCAATTCATGTCACTGAAGGTAGTTTGCCCTTGCTCATAGGAGAGAGGAGTGTTTAGATCTTCAACCAGACACCTGCCAGAAGTACCTTTAACATGCAAACTAGCCCAGGGAGTTTGCCTGCTTCTAGTCACCATCAAAGGCGAGAACCTGAAGAAAGTTGCGCAGGTCCTCCCGGCGCTGGCCCTGAGCTGTCCCTGATGAAGAAGAAAAACCAGGTAGAGAATTGTAATGTGTTTATTAATGAAATTTGGGCTATAGTTCATTTAGAATCATCCAAAAGATTCAAATAATTTTGAAAGAAGCTAACAGTAGGAAAAGAGTTATGGAAAATCAGCTCCAGCAGGAACTGATTACTTACTAATCCACAGTGGAATCCACGATCTGTCTTTTTTTTTTTTTTTTTTTTTGGTGACTTGAAGACATGGTAAAAAAAAATAGTAGATTTTAAAAAATTATATACTAACCAATGACTAGATAGATGGTCAAATGTCATAAAATTCCAGAATATCGTAATTGCTTCAATAACAATACTCAGAATGTTGTTTGTAGATTTTATCCTCTGCACACAGTATTTCTGTTTTGGTGAATTTCTGTCTGCACTTGAATGTTTTGTTTTTATTCTAGCTCATTTGGGTTGGGCCACCTTATATCTTTTGTTATGACTCAATCTCTCATGAACAGATTTTTAAAAAGATACAATTTATAAATTTTGTGCTTCTCAGAGGTCATTTTCTTAAGAATGTAATTTTTTAAAAGGCAAAATAAAGCACCATCTTGCTGAACACAGTCTAGCTGCAGTCTTGCCTGAAGGCAGGATTATGTGTGTGTGTGAATTGCTTCATTAGAAAATTCCGACTGAGTTTTGTGAACAGCTTCTCCAAAGCCTTGTTTGTAAGAAAAGTTGGTTCCTCTGGTTTCTATGACCTCATTTCATGCCTGCTCTAAAATTTTCAGCGGCACCCACGTCCTGATGAATCGAGCTTGAGATTTTCTGCCCTGGTGAGGGTTGGGAGAGATACAGAGAGAAGGACAGAGAAAACGGGTGTATAGGTATGCCTCTTTTTCCCTCCATGATTTCCAGCCGTCTGTATTTGGCTTTTTCCTTGACCTTGACATCTTTGTGTTGAGGCATCTACAATCATCGTTTCTTTTGGGCCAGTTATGACCTTCTCTATAGCTCTCAACACAAAACAGAGTCAACAGTGGCACTCAGTAAATATTTGTTGATAGGTTGAACCTTAGAGAGTGACATTGCCCCCTTTTTTAAAAAACATTTTATTTACTTATTTTTAGAGAGAGGGGAAGGGAGAGAGAAAGGGAGAGAAACATCAATATGTAGTTGCTTCTCATGCACCCCTTACTGGGCACCAGGCCTACAACCCAGGTGTGTGCCCTGACTGGGAATGGAACCAGTGACCCTTTGATTCACAGGCTGGCACTCAATCCACTGAGCTACACCAGCCAGGGCAACATTGCCCCTTTTTAAATAGACTAAATGGACAAAAGATTTTTATTGGAGTAAAATTCACAGAATGCCTAATACAGCTGAAAGAGTAAGAATGTATTTTACTGTAGTTTGTCTTTGGTCCATCCTTTTATATGTGAAAACTGAGACATTTTAGTTGAGGATCACTTTGTTCCCTTGCCCCTTTTGGTATGACACTCACTTTTGAAACAAGACTTTCTGAACCCCTTAGCCAAGTTTAAATCAACTCTGAAAAGTCACTTGCTTAATAGTGCCTTTTATCCCCATCTGTTGTCATTTATTTTGCTTTTATTTATTTAATTTTTAACCCAGAACAGCTCCTTAGGAGAGCAGTACATGGGTGGAAAGAAATAAGGACTGGTTGATTGATTATGATTGGAGAGTGTGCATTCTGAAGCTGGAGGTTAAAGCAAACCAGCACCACTGCTCTTACACGGGGGGTGGGGGTTGGGGGTTGGGGGGTTGGGTATGAGGAGCTGATTAGAGGAAGAGCACAATCCACTTTGGAGAGGGCCAGGTGAGATGCCTGCAGGACTTTGGACTACTCTGGATTCCTAATCTACATAAATTACTTTGGAACTGACTGTAAACTAGTTAAATGGTTGGCTGGTGACAAAAAGATGAAGAAAATAATGAATGCATATGAGGCCACACAAAAGATTTAGAGGGATTTGTGTCAGCTTTGTAACCAGACTGACGTGTGGGAAATAAAATTTATTGTTGCTAAACATTGAACATTACTCCCGAGGACTAAAGTAATGAGCACAAGTAAAAATAAATAGCACTGAACTAACTAGAGCAGCAAGACTTGCAAAAGAGCACTCAGGAGAGAGGAAGGAAAAGTTTTTTTCTAACACTGCCTGGATAACATAAAGCCACAATTTACCTATGTAATAGCATTAGGTTAATTACAGCTGCCCAGATGGTAGGGCAAAGTATTTAGTTATACCCAGTTCATCGACTCTTTTCTCCCAAATTTCAAAGAAAGCATCCATATTTGTTAAAATATACACACTGAGATTTTATATCCTCAAGTTTTGAAAACACAGCAAAAAATTATAATACAATTTGAGTATTATTAGACAGGTTTCAATTCAGCATCTGTGTTGAGTGGTGAATAAACCCATTAGACCTTGAAATATTGCCTTGGAAAACATTAATGACAAGGAAAAGTATTAGTTTAGGGAATAGCCTCCCCGGGAAAGAGTCAGAAACTCTTATCACTTGAGACATTCAACATGGGTATGAAATGAACCAAGCGAATTATTTTCTCTCTGATGTAATTCTGAGCATACATAGTGAAAGAAATTTATTTTTATTTTGTCAATGTGTTTTTCTCTCTCAGTTTACCATTAAGTATATCACAAATCACTTTTGAACCTCTCAGTAACTGTATTTTTCAGTGTCTCTGCATCAGGCCCATATTGTCAGAAGTTAATTATTTAGGATGATATCAAGTTTGTCACTTACCCAGGGATTGAGTTTTAAACGGTACCTCAATTTAGGAATAAGATTAATTTTTTTGAGTTTCCTACTAAATGCATTTCTCTCTTTTCACCAAGGTACATTCTGAATAGCTGTATCTTTGTACTCATTGATGCACAGAGGTTGATGAGTTCGACTGAAAGAGAGACTTTGAAAGGTGCTGTAATGCATCACCAGGTCCAGGTGGTATTGCAGTGGGGTTTCTAGTTTTAGCTCTGTCACTAAAACGCTGTTGGACTTTGGACCACCCAATTAGCATCGCTAGGCTTGGGCTTCTTCATTTGCAAATGAGAAATATGTCTTCCCCTGATTGGGATGCTCTCTTAAAACTTTCTTTTAGCTACCCAACTATTAGGGTAATGGTAATCTGGATCCAGGAGATGGAATGTAATGAGCAATGCTGCCCCCTGGAGGTCTCATCTAGAGCAAGGATTAGAAACATTTTTCTTTAAGGGACAGAGAATTAATATTTTAGACTTAGTGGGCCAAGAGACAAAAATGAAAGTATTGTGTAGGTATTTTTTAATCTTCATCACAGGACATATTCATTGATTTTAGAGAGAGAGAGAGAGAAAGGGAGAGAGAAAGAGAAAGAGACATTAATGTGAGAATGCAACATCAATTGGTTGCCTCCCCTTCATGCCCTGGGGGTTGAACTGGCGATGACATTGGTATGTGCCTTGATCAGGAATCGAACCAGCAACCTTTTGGTGTATGGGAAGGTTGGAGGGTGCTCCAACCAAGTGAGCCACTCAGCCAGAGTGTATTATATAGGTATTTCTGTATCTGTCAAACAAATGTAAAAACTATTCTTGAGGGTGGCACAAAAACCAGTGGCAGGCTGGATTTGTCCCCGCTACAGTTGCCCACCCCTGGTCTAGAGGAATAACAAACAGATAATCACATTCCTATGTACAGTCTGTACTGATAGAAGTATGAGGTAAAAAACTCATCGGGACTATTTGCTTCCTTAAGTCAACCAGACAGTGGAGTTAAAATAATCTTTCCTGTCCTGGCTGTTGTGGCTCAGTGGATTGAGTGCTGGTCTGTGAACCAAAGGGTTGCTGCAACCCTTCCTGGGTTGCAGGCCAGGTCCTCAGTCGAGGGTGTGCATGAGGCAACCGATCAATGTATCTCTTGCACATTGATATTTCTCTCCCTCTCTTTCTTCCTCCCTTTCTCTCTCTCTAAAAACAAACAAATAGGCCCTGGCTGGCATAGCTCAGTGGATTAAGCTCGGGCTGCGAACCAAAGCATCACAAGTTCGATTCCCAGTCAGGGCACATGCCTGGGTTGCAGGCCACGGCCCCCAGCAACCGCACATTGATGTTTCTCTCTCTCTCTCTTTCTCCCTCCCTTCCCTCTCTAAAAATAAGTAAATAAAATCTTAAAAAAAAACAAATAAATAAAATCTTAAAAAAAAAGCCTTTCCTGGTTGTGTGAGAGCCCTTTGCCTCACTGGGGAACATGAGGAGGCCTCCCTGGGTTGTCCTTTTTCATCTCCATCTCTCATCTTCCTTTCTCTTTGTTTTCCCGACCTCAAAATACCATTCCCATTTGCTCCAAGAGCTCTTTTATTGGGGACAAGCTGAAGAGGTCTGGGAGGAGGGAGGAAAGGAAGAAGGAGGCCAACAAGAATTTTAATTTCCCATGCGCCAACATAATTATAGAGCAGATACAAATCCCTCCAAATCTTTTGTGCTGCTTCATATGCATTCATTATTTTCCTCATCTTTTTGTCATCAGCCAACCATTTAACTAGTTTACAGTCAGTTCCAGGGAAATTTATGTAGATTAGAAATCACCAACCTAAACGGAAGCCCTAAAGACATCTTACCTGTTTCTGCCTTGATAGATAATGTGTTTTAATAAACTCACTCCATCTGTCAGAAGCCTCATGTCAGCTGTATAGCCTGACTTATCACAAAGGTCGTGAGCTGCCTGTCCACATGATGGAGTGCAGATCATCAGAAAGCCTCACATCAGATTGTTCTGGAGTTTTTTACTAACCAGAGCCCATTGTTGCAGGAATTCATTTAAATAGGTAGAAGGAAAATACTAAGAGTCTAAAAAATGCATTTAACTCTGTTGCATTTTCCTTCTCTATGATTAATTTTATTTCCCCTGGGAAATGTTACCCTTTGAAGTTGTAGATGAATTAGAATTTTTCTTTCAGAACTACTAACACATACCATTCCTGACAAGCAGTGTGCTCCCTATGGCGTGCTTTGATTTTCCACACAATTAAATGCATTTAATATCGAATAAATGACCTGCTGTCATTGTTAGTGTTTATTGTTAATGTGACTTGAACACCAGCAGTATTTTCTTTTTGTATAGTTCTAGAATAAGACTTTTTTTCTGAGACATTCTGACCAGTGTTGTATATGTATCAAAAGTGAAGGGCTTGTCTGTTTGAAGTCTGGTCAGACCAGCTCTGTCAAGACAGATGGAAAGTGGTAGGATTGGGCTGGTAATTTGTGGCTTGAGCCCAAACAATGGCTGTTACGGGATATACTCTACATGTGTGGTGATTTCCTGTCTCAAACTGGTGGGGCTTTGGCAGAGGAAGCCCTTTTGATTAAGACTAGGTGGTAAGCTCATATTACGAGAGAGACAGAGAGAGGCTTGATAAAGCTTGACCCATGATCAAAACCATAGTCTCGGTGAGTATATGTGTGTGTGTGTGTGTGTGTGTGTGTGTTGGTACAGAGGGCAGATGTCTGCCACTTAGCCTTGTACCTGGCCAGGCCCCCGGGGACTCATGGCTGGGTCGTAGACGACAGAGGAGCCTTTGAGTTCACCGTTTGTGAGTCGAAGGCAGTGCTGTGGTTTGCAGTCCGCAGCAGCTGCTGTTAGTGGCCTCTTTGTCCCCAATGACTGTTCCCCTCCTTTTTGGCAAACACAGTCTTGTTTTATTTTGAGGGGGGTGCTGAGCTAGAGGGATTAAACTCATGACTGGTTTTAGTTATTAATGGCAATCTCATTTCTTTTGACGGAGTTCCCCTTCCCAGTGCTCTCCAGGGCCAGGATGACCATGTATGTAAGGAGTCCTGCCCAGTGTTACGTAAAGAGGCCTCTGCAGGTGGGCTTCTGGGAAAAACTCTCCTACCTTTTTGTTCAATTGGTGTTTTATGCAGATGGGCTGCTTGGATCTGTGGTAATTATCTTGTGATCAAGGGACGATAGGCCTAAGAATAAAAAGCCGACAGATGAGAATGGCAAGGACAGACAGACAGAAATGAGATGTTTGGTGGTGCTATGGTGCTGCTGCCCCAAATCTGGAACTCTCTACTTCCAGATGTCTTGTCATATGGATGAAGTTAATGCTTTCTTTGCTTAAAGCCACCATTCATTGTTTTTTTTTCTTTCTTTCGGTTGCTTGAAGACAAATGAGTTTAACATCAAAATGGGGAAAGGCATGTTCATTTACTTTACCACAAAGCTTGGAGGAGTGCCAGCACTTCACGGGCTCCCACGGGGTGCAGGGAGGGCGACTGTGCCAAGTCAGAGGTTATGCAGTTCCCAGGGTACACAGAGGAATGGCAGCGGGTGCAGTGCACCCAGCGGCTGTGGTCCCAGCGGAAGTGGCAGGTGTGCCTGACTGAGTGGCGTGAGCAGTAGAGCCGGTAGAGGTACTAGTGGTACCTTACTGATACTAGGATGGCTCATGTTGAGGGAATAGGGCAGAATGAGAAAATAAAGCGATGGTATACTGGAGCTTACCGGATAGCTGATTTTACTTTTTAGGAGTACATAGGACTCATCCTCTGGTTTCTGAGAATGGATAACTTGCTGCAACATCTACATGCTAAATGTTTTGTGGCTCCAACACAATAGGAATGTATATTTTGCCTCCACAATAGTCTGGTGGTCCATGGATGGTTCTCCATTCAGGAGCTCAGGAGACTTCCATCTGGAGATTCAACACTCCCTTTGGACCTGGTGGTCATGGAGCCGGTGGAAAAAAAGAAAGAGAGGGTGGAGGAGAGTCGCATGCTCCTTCAAGGCCGGGCTCCAGGGTGGTGCCATTACTTCTGCCTCATTTCACAGTGAAAATGAGTTATATGTCCCCACCTGAGTGCAAAAGGAATGGGGACTGGGTTTCCCTGGTCTGGCGGCTGCTTCCAAGTTACAACTTTATATCATGAAATAGGAGAGTGGACATCCAGGTTTTCCCAGAAATACTTGTCTAGGGGTAGAATTGGGATGGGGCAGATAATTTGCAGAGCCATGGAATTCTGAACTGGCTGGTGGGGTGAGCCAGTGACACATAGGTAACAAGGTCATTGATTTACCCACTGATCTTGTAAGTGCAGAAGTGGCATTTCCCCCTTCCTTGGAATTATCTGCTTGACTATGTAAAATTACCAAATAACTAAAAAAATCCCTTTCTTTTGCCTAATTATTTTGATCTGGGATGGACATAGTATTGAATTTCACTTATGATTTAACATATACCATGTATCAACAGTCTAAACTGTAGCGTATCCACCTGCCAAGTCCTTTTGTTCAAGAGCAACGCACCCGTAGTTTTATTTTAGAGGGTTTTTGATGACCACATGGCTATGACTACTAAGAAATAAAATTTCAAAATGAAAATCAGGCTTATTTTTCAAGTGCCTGTCATAAATGCACTGCTACCCATGTAATAAAGTAATTTTCCCTTGTGTGATAAATGTAGCACTGAAGAAGAATGAGCCCTGTCTGATAAAATGGCTTTTATTAATCTCCTAATGTTTTTATTTTGTTGTAGACTTATGATTAGTTTCAAGAGAGTAGCAAACAGGTTATGATCAGAGTTGAATATTATTGCTATCCAGATAGCTTTGGCTAATGCCTGCTGTTTATTTCAAAAACAAAATGCTTCCATTAAGAAAAATCAATGATAATGGTCTGACTTTATTATCAAGAAATTATACCTGTTATGTAAACCTCGCTAATTATAAGCACTTGAATTCATTTGGGTGATATAAAAGATGAAAAGGGCCATTTATTAGAAATATTTGGCATTGGTACCAGCATAATAAAACTGAAATAATAAAAAGTAATATAAGGAAAGCAGAAACATTAATGGAATGGAGCTGGCCCAGGAATGAGTTATACCAAGAGACAACATGGAGCACGGGACCAACACAGAGTGCCTGGTCTTGGAAAGCGATTCCCCTGCAGCCTGTCCTCCTCTCCCCCTCCCCTCACTTTCCCGGGTGATCTCATGTGTGTATCTGCTCCAGCTTCTATTGAGTCCCATCTTTATAGTTTCAGCACTGACCTCTTGCTCGTGGTCCAGCCTGCCTTCTGGCCATCTCTGCCTCGATGTCTTGGAATCTGAACACTATGTGCCTAAACAGAATTTATCTCTTGTCCTCTTGAATCGTCTATCCTAACTTGAATATTAATGTGTCATCCTTGATTCCTCCCTCCCTCACACTGTTTCCAGGAAGAAATTTCTCTCAAATCTAGCTTCTACGCTCACTTCCACTGCCTTAGTCTGGGTAGTTACCATTTCTTGTTTTAATGACTTAGTCTCTATATTGAACCAGATTTGGGGTGTAACCATGAAAGCAATTATATTTTTGTCTTCTATAGTACTTTTATTTTAAATGTTTCCTCAACTTTTCATTTTGAAATATTTTAAACCTATAGAAAAGTTGAAAAAATAAAACAAAAAGATGTGTACGCTTTGCCTCCTTGATTCATCAACTGTTGATACTTTCTCCCCTCCACCCCTCCCTGCACTCTGCCTCTCTCTCTTCCCCTTGTTGTCCATTCCTCACACACCTTACAGAAACCAGCCCTGCTCCGGCTCCCTAAGGATGTGTGGTTTGGGACTGGTGTGTACTCTGACATTCCCATATGCTTCTGTTGGTCTGAGTAAAAGGTGTTTCAGGCAGCAGTGGAGGAAGACAGTGGAGAGAAGGGGTCACTTAGATGAGGGATGTTGTAAGCCTTGTCAAACCAGCAGCACCTGCCTAGGTGTCTGGGTTCAGCATGGAGAGGAAGCCATTCTCCCAGGGTGCAACTTGGCCACCTGAAGGATCAGGTGGCACCAGAGTGTCAGGTGAGAGTGTGGTCCCTAGAGTGCCATGTCCTGACAGTGGCACTGGCAGCTGTGGCGGGGCCTGAACATCTTCCCACAGTAGCTTTTTGATAGTGGATGACATTTGGAGCAGAAGGGTGTGAACGGCAATTATTTCTGAGCATAACACCTGGAAATGCTCAGAATGGGTAAGACTTTAGGCTGGAGAAGTGGTGGCAGCTGCAAACCTTGTGAGTGTAAATGGAGTCTAGAGAACAGCAAGATGTAGGCAGTGGGGTACTGTGACCTCACAGGCTGGTGAGGTCTGAAGACATTTGGGTTTTCAAGTATAGAAATTAAGATATTAAAAGAGATATAAGGTGAAAGGGAAACACTTCCTTTACCGTATAATTTATCATGCCCCTCATGGTGTGGAGGTAATTCCTAAATCATTGTCCCACTCCTTCATTTTGATCATATGCATGTTATATAAACCTATGTGACAATCTGCCTATATGGCCAGTTAATCTTCAAAGCCACTGAGTACTATTAGCTCTGATTTTATTTTAATAGAACAAAAGTATTTTTGTCTGCATTAACTATATGACCCTGCCTTTTCAAGTCATTCAAGCAAAACTCCAAAATCCTTACTGTCTCGAAAATATTGCTAATGGGTTTATTAATTTTAAAAATCTTTTTTTCTCCCTGGCTGGTATGGCTAAATGGATTGAATGCAGGCCTGTGAACCAAAGGGTTGCTGGTTCGATCCCCAATCAGGGCACATGCCTGGGTTGTGGGCTAGGTCTGCAGTAGGGCTTGTGCAAGAGGCAATCACACATTGATGTTGTGCTCCCTCTCTTTCTTCCTCCCTCCCCCTCTGCCTAAAAATAAATAAATAAAATCTTTAAAAATATTCTTTTTTTGTCAGAGGGAACTAGACATATGTTGCAGATTGTGTTTTCTAAAGGTAATAGCAATGATCTTTCCCATTTCACATGCTCTTACAATGTGACTGTGACATTCCTCTCATCAAATGGTGAGATCTGTATCCTCTCTTCTTGCACATGGGTGGACCTTTGTGATTGCCTCAACTAATAGAGTATGATGGAAATGATGCTGTGTGGTTATTGAAGCTAGGTCATAAAAACGGTCAATGTTTCTGTTGTATTGTATTGGGACATTTGCTCTTGGTACCCAGGCATATTGCTGTGAAGAAGCCCAATTAACCCACATAGAGATCCACATGAAGAGGCCATATATAGGTGTTCTGGCCAACAGCCAACCTGAGCCCTCAGCTGGCCACTACCATCAATCATTAGCATCAATCTCATGTGAGTACCAATCCTGCCAGATGATTCCACCCCTCAGCCACTGAGTATCCCTCAGTCTTTGGTGCTCTCTAGTTGAACACTCAACTATCAGAGGGTCAAAAAGCCCTTCATGCAGTGCTCTGATCAAATTTCTAACCCACAGAATCTCTGAACATAATAAAATGGTTGTTTTATGCCACCTAGTTTTAGAGTGTTTGCAATAGTAACTGAAATGGCATACACACCCTTTTCTGTTTTGTTGACAACTCTGTGAGTTTTGATGACTTCAAAATGTTTTACAAGTGAATCAGTTTGAAGATATTTTCTTCTTTAAAATTTTTATTTATTTAAAAAAGATTTTATTTATTTATTTTTAGATAGAGGATAAGGGAGGGAGAAGGAGAGGAAGAGAAAAATCAATGTGTGAAAGAAACATTGATCAGTTTCTTTTTGTATGCACCCTGACTAGGCACCCAACCTCCAACCCAGTCATTTGCCTTGACCAGGAATGGAACCGGTGAACTTTCACTTTGAGGGATGACACCCAACCAACTGAGCCACACTGGTCAGGGCTGAAGATATTTTCTTTATCCCATATTATTGAAATCTTAATTTGAGAATTGTCTCCATAAAATCCTTTAGTTCAAACACAGCTGGGTAGTCAGGGGGGGTCTGTATGTGGGGTGACTCCCCCAGAGTCTTCATACAAAAGACCAATGTGACTCCTGAGAAAGAACCCAGTCTGAACAGGGAGTCTCTGCTCAGGAACTTGGTGCCTGAATTATGATCCAGTGTTAAAGGGCTGGGTAAACTATGAGTATAGTTCGGTATCATCACTCTACTTGCCTTTCAGCCCAGCCACTGTGGACCTAAGCCTAAATTCCAGAGAGGGGATTGGCAATACAAGCATGACTAAAAGAAGAGGAGCAGCTTCAGTTGATCTTCCTTGGGGCTCTGAGAACATAAACCAACAGGTTCAGCATCACTGGTGCCAGCTGCCTTGACCAAATAAAAAGATATCTGACCTTGGTTGTTGACCACTGGGTGTCCCATTGTTGACTTTGGTGGCCTTGGCAGAAAGCCAGAGAAGGTGAGGGACAAATGGTGCTTGCTATGTGGAAGTTGGGAGGACTGTGTTCATTCATTCATTCAACTCATTCATTCACTATGTACTGGGGACTCTTAACTCTCCATAAATTCTGTTCTCCCCTTTAGGAATAATAGAATTGTAGTTGGGCACATGGCCACTAATCTAGCCTACATTTATCAGTTTCCTTTGTCATGTGGAATATGAGAAGTGATGTGTACCACTTGCAGCTCTGGGACTTTAGACAACTGGATATGCATCTCAAAGATTTTTTTTTTCTTCCTTCTGGCTGGAACCCATCAACTCAACCTTAACATGCAGAGGAGAATGGTATCCAAGCTCTCTGAATGACTATGGAGCAGAGTCACCCACTGACATGGAATGCTCACCACTGATTTTTAGGTGAAAAATAAACTGCCTTAAACATTCAAAACTTTCTGCTGAGTCTCTTTGTTTTAGTCATTTAGCCCTACCCTAACCAATACCAACCCATCCAACAAATATATATTGACCTATATATTAGGTTCTGTGAAAGATGATGGGGATACAATGGTGAGCTTAAAATTCATTGGGGGATGCAGACATGAATATATAATTACAAGTGTGATACACATAAAGGGCTCTAGAGAAGAGGTGTATAGTAAAGGAGAGTATATAGTTCTAGGGGAATTGAGGGAAAAGAAGAGGGAGTTAATCTGAGGGTGGGAGGTGATCGGTAGAGATCATACTAGGTAGAAGAAACGGCATGTGCAAATGCCTCGGGGTAGCAGTCTGCATGGTGCATTTGAGGATTTGAAAGAAGTCTGGTGTGGCTGACATAAGCAGTATGAGGAGTATGGTGCAAAGTCTGACTGGAGAAATAGAATGAGGTCTGACCATGGGGAGCCTTGTCAGTTAGGATCTTAGTCTTATTTTTTTTAAGAAACAGTTTTTTATAAAGATTTTATTTATTTATTTTTAGAGAGGGGAAGGGAGGGAGAAAGAGAGAGAGAAACATCAGTGTGTGGTTGTCTCTCATGTGGCCCCCAATGGAGACATGGCCTGCAACCCAGGCATGTGCCCTGAGTGGGAATCGAACCTGGGATGCTTTGGTTCACAGCCCGCACTCAATCCACTGAGCTATGCCAGCCAGGAGGATCTTAGTCTTTATCTTGAGCAAAGACGTTTTTATTATTAGAACAATGAAAAAAGCTATTGAGGAATTAAAGCAGAGGAATGACATCAAAGTTGTACTTTGGAAGGATTCCTTTGGAAGACATGGAGGGAGAAGAGATAAAGTAGTCTGGTTAGGAGGGTGTTGCAGTAGTCCTTTTACTTGGGAACACATTGAATTCCCAAGAACAGTTTTGGGGGTGGTTTTGAGTTGGGGCAAGAATTCCTAAAGTTGTGGGTAGGCATCAACTAAAGACAGGCTATTTTGTGTTTACAACTCTTGTTTTGCATGCATGATGGTAGGCCAGAGAAGCTCAGGCTACAATAATGTAACAACAGCTCTATTTTGTGAACCCCAAATTGAGTTACATGGTGTGACAATAGGACAAATATCCAAAGTATCAAGATGGTTTTTGGAAAGTCTAGATTGTAATATCTGATGGATAAACTGGAGTCAGATTTGGTGGCTCATGTTCTCCTAGTTCAGGTGGGATAGAAGCAGCTCTAAGTTATTTCATACAACCTCAGGATGGAGCATGAATAACCTGATGGGGTGTGAACTCTTAATGCTTTATGTAGACGCTCTATCTGTGTGATGACAAACTGCTGATGAGTATCAAGTCATCTGATGCTCAGCTGGCTCTTTGACTCTTTTTGCATTATTGTCACTGATTGGGTAGTGTAAGGACCTGTGCAATTTAAAGTAAAGACATTGTACCCTCAGTTTTTATGAGTCTTCATAGTACAAAGCAGATTCTTGTGCTGCTATTAGATTTTAATTGTAGGTGGTGTTATATTGTGGGTTCTGTATTCTGCTGTGGCTTTTATGCTAGCTCTTTAAGTATAACTTCTGTTAAAGTTTTTTTTTTTCCTTGGGGCAAGCTCATTGATGAAAAGTGTAACACTGGCAAGGATTTAAATTTCAACTATAGAAGAAGGGAGACTTAAACTTAAAGCTATTTTCAACTCAGTCAATTAGGCACAGTTCTGAGATTATATGACAGTTACAAGTCTTACAATAAATGACATGAGATTATAATGTTAATGATTAAAAAAACACTATTATGGTGTTTCCTTAAAGTTATTTCTATTAGTGCCTGACTGATGTGATTTGTGTGAAAATAAAGATTACAGTTATTTGGTTTTCCTTATCTCTAAGATGTATTATGCATACAGGTATGATTTGCTTATTATGATTTAAAGAACCATATGTCTTTATAATTCATATTTTAGAATTTGCCTCTTAGATAATAAGGCTGGCAACTCATTATTTTAAAAAGTGCATTTTTGGGTTGTTCCTGACAATATTCATCACTAGGTCCTATTGATTTCACTTTCAGTCTCTTGAGCTCATTGACTTCTCACCATTTCTGTCTGTTGGGAACCGCCCTGCCTGGTTTCAGAAGCTGTAGTCCCCCATGGCTAAGGCTGAGTAAAAAGACCCTGGGACAATAAAACACTAAGGAGACAAAGCTTATCTCCCTGGCAGGTGCACCGCCTCTGCCCACTTTACTTCACCCTGACTGGCCCCCAGTACATGACCAGTTAGACAATGATGGGTAAGATCCCTCAAGGAGGGATGACCTAAGACAGTAATGGTAACCAAGGGGCCCTCAGGGAAGGACTTGGGGGGCTATGGAGAAAGGGGGTGATGGACACTTGCCCCTTGGCTTTTACATAGCCTGAGTCCTCATTCTGTCTGCAAGAAGTCTCCTAATCTCTTGGCTGCCTTACTTCCCCTGCCTTACTTCCCCTGCCTTACTTAAGCCTGAAACAATGCCTTAAGCCTGAAACAATGCCTGAGGTGGGTGCAGCCCTGTGCTGGAAGTGGTGGGTTCCCTGGGGCGATCAGGCCTAAGAAAGAATGCATAAAATCCTGTGAAACCTGCTTTGCTAGTACACTCAATTTAAATGATAAGGGTCCAAGCATGAAATGAGTTTGTTCCCCAAAGTTTTATGCCCTTTAACTATCTGGCCCTGGCTCAGAATAAGCCCTCAGCGTTCTTTGAATGTTATCTATTGTTTAATCATTTCTGCCTGACAATGATTGATGAGTTTACATATATACCCTGTATTCCTATGCAAATTAAACCCAATAAAAGCCTGTCAAGGCAAGAGTGGGGCACTCTCTTCTTGTGAGAGTGGTCATGCCGTCCCTTTTCCTCTACAGGACTCAGTAGTCCATGTGAATTTGTCTCATCTCATCCACCATGCCGTGGACTCTGCAGGCCGGTGTCCACATCATCTATCTCCACAACTTCTTGCCTATACCACTGAAATAACCTCCTAACTTCTCTATCTACTTACTACCTAAATACCTGGAGGCAGCCAAACTTGGGGTTAAAGCACAGTCCTAGGCTGCATTTCAGACATCAGCTGCAAATTTGGAGGTCACCAGGGCCACTTCTGACCAAGCTTTGGTGTTTTTATTGAGGCTTCATTACAAAGGCATGATGGATTGAAATATTGGGCATGTGGTTGAACTCAGTCTCCAGGCTCCTTCTTCTTCTTGGAGACTGGGCTAATATTATGTGTTTTAAAGCCTCAGTCCCTTAATCACACAGTTGGCCTTTCTGGCATGGTCGGTCCCCAGTTTTAGTCTTCTCAGAGGTCCAGGAATCACTTTGTTAGCATAAACAGTCAAGTGTGGTCTCAGGGACCCATCATGAACAACAAACACTCCCCTCAGCTGGAGATTGAAGAGGCATAGAGGCTACTTCCTAGGAACTAAGATCCAAGGCCAGAGAGTCTTTATTATACGCCACCTACTTTGGCCTCTCCCTAATCTATGAAGTATTTACTTGGGACCCTGGAAGGTGGCCTTAAGGGGATGGAAAAAACATATTACTGAGAACTGCAGTCTCAAAACCCCAAGGCTATGGTTCTCTTGACTGAATTTAGCACATTTAAAGGGTGTCCTTCCTTGAATAATCATGGCTGTGCAGAAACCTGGATCCACAAAAGTTTTATTTACAGCAGTGGACCAGAAATAGTTGGCAAAATATGTAGAATCTGTTTTCAATAAAGCCACTGTATTGCAATGAGGAACAATAAAAATAGTGACTTGACTAGACCCAGTTCTCATTCTGCTAGGATGAGGGTGCCAGTCTGAACCCCAGCTCCCTTGGATTATCAAGTCCATTGGGGTTCCTGAATAATTTGGCTGGAGGGAAAGTCTCAAAAAGATCTTGAATTATTTACCAAGAAGCAGGTAGAAACCTTGAGCAATTTATTAGAAAAATTGAAGAGATGTGAGTGAATTTTCACACAAGTCTGTGGTATAATTCACACCAGATCTTATATATTCTAAGGCCTTTTCCATGGTTATCTTCTTTACACTATGGATTTATCTGTTGATTCTTTTGCTAGTGCCACATTGTTTGAATTAGTTTTGTTTTATAATAAATTTTAGTGTCTGCTTAGGACACTAGACATCTTTCCTCTATATCCCTTAGAAAATTTTCTGAGAGAGTGTGTTCTGGATGGGGTCAGCCTGAGAATGCAGTTTCTGAATGAAGTGGTTGTAGCTTTTTTGGCTGACAAAAAGGTAAATATTCTCAGGGGGTATACAGGAAATTTCTTCTTAATCCTTGCTACTTCATACTTTGAATCCACATTCAGGACTTATGTTCCTTTGGTTAGGAGAAATTTCTGCTGGGTTCTTTAAAAAATAGCTAGTGTTCTTAATTTTTAAAGTTATAGCATTTTTTAGATTTTTGTTATATGTTTTCCTGGATAGTTCAGTGGGAAGGTGGATAAATGTATCGGCCACTGTCATAACGAGAAGTCTACTAGGTTTTTTTTTGATATATTCATTCAGCACGTGATTATTTGGCTTATATTAGGCTCTGAAGATAGGAAGATCAATAAGATGAAGTCCTTGCTCTTGATTAATGGACGTTCCTAGGATTTATAAACAGGGTGATGGACTCTTCTTTCCTTTCAGGTCCTAGAGATTCAACTACAGACTGTGGATCAAAGGGAAGATAAGAATTTATTTTGAATGTATTTCTTGATTTTGTGAGAGAAGTCAGGGTACCATGGGATATTGTGTATAATTCTAGAACTTTAGCTTTTGGAGGGTTTAGAAAACACCCAGTCAAAGTCCCTATTTTTCCTGTTTTATCTAATTAAAAAATAGTAATAATATATATATGTAACAAAATTTAGTATCCTGACTGTTTTTAAGTGTATAGTTCACTGGTGTTAAATACATTCATAATGGTGTGTCACCACCACTGCCATCCATATCAAGAACTCTTCTTGTAAAACTGAAACTCTATACCCATTAAACAAGAACCCCCAATTCTTCCTCACCCCCAGCCCCAGCCCCTGGCACCCAACATTCTACTTTCTGTCTCTATGATTTTGACTACTATAAGTACCTCCTATAAGTGGAATCATATAGTATTTGTCTTTGTGTAATTGGCTTATTTTATTTAGCATAATGTTTTCAAGGCTCATCTGTGTAGTGGCATATGTCAGAATTTTCTTCTCTTTTAAAGTTGAATAAGATTCCATTATATGTATATACTACATTTTGCTTATCCATTCATCTTTCAATGGACATATGGGTTCCTTTCACATTTTAGCTATTATGAGTAATGCTACTATAAACATGGGTATACAGATACCTCTTTGAGATCCTGCTTTCAGTTCTTTTAGATATATACCCAGAAGTGAAATTTCTGGATTAAGTGATGGTTGTATTTTTAATTTATTAAGGAGCTACCATACTATTTTCCATAGCAGCTGTTCTATTTTACATTAGCATAGTGCATAAGGGTCCCAATTTCCCTTTGTCCTCATGAACATCTATTTTTTTAAAAATAGTAGCCATCCTAATGGATGTGAGGTGGTATCCAATTGTAGTTTTGATTTGTATTTCTCTAAAGATTAGTGATGTTTAGCATCTTTACATGTGCTTATTGGCAATACATTCTTTGGGGAAGTATTTATTCAAGTCCTTTGTCCACTTTTAAATGTACTTCTTGTATTTTTTTGTTGTAAAATTTCTGGAATTCTCTATTTATTCTATGTGTTAATCCCTTATTAGATTTACAAATATTATATCCCATTCTGTGGGTTAGCTTTTATACTGTGGATATTGTCTTTTGATGTACAAAATTTGAAATTTTCATGAAGTTTAGTTTGTCTACTTTTTCTATTATTGTTTATGCTACTGGTGTCACATCCAAGAAATATCTGCCAGATCCAATGTCATGAAGATATTGCCCCATGTTTTCTTCTAAGAGTTTTATAGGTTTAAGCTGTTGTACATTAAAATCACAGATCCATATTGAATTAATTTTTGTATATGGTGTTAGGTAAGGGTACAACTTCATTCTTTTGTATGTGACTATCCCATTTTCCCAGCACCATTTTTTGAAAAGACTATACTTTCCCCATTGAAATTTGGCTATGTATATGAGGGCTTATTTCTAGGCTCTCTATTCTATTCCATTGGTGTATATGTCTGTCTTTATGCTACTGCCACACTGTTATGATTTTTGTAGTTTTGTAGTGAATTTTGAAATGAGGAAATGAGAGTTTTCTGGTTTTCTTTTTGTTTTCAACATTGTTTTGCCTATGTGGAGTCCATTGAGATTCCACATGAATTTTCAGATGGATTTTTTCTATTTCTGCAAAAAATATCTTTGGGACTTTGATAAGGGTTGCACTGAATCTGTGGATTGCTTTGAGTAGTATTGACGTTTTAACAATATTGCCTTCTATTCCATTAAGTTTAACATCCAGGGGATGTATTTTCATTTATTTATGTCTTTAATTTCTTTCAGCAATATTTTGTAATTTTTATTGTACAAATCTTTTATCTGCTTGGTTAAGTTAATTCCTAAGTATGTTTTATTTTTGTGATGCCATTTTAATGGCATTTGTTTCTGTTACATCCTTTTCAGATTATTCATTGTTTTTCTTTAATTTTAACTTTTTTTTTTAGAGAGGGGGAAGGGAGGGAGAATAAGAGGGAGAGAAACTTCAATGTGTGAGATACATAGGTCGATTGTCTCTCACATGCTCCCAACTGGGGACCTGTCCTACAAACTAGGCATGTGCCCTGATGGGAATCGAACCAGCGACCTTTCCATTCACAGGCCAGCACTCAATCCACTGAGCCACACCAGCCAGGGCCCAGATTGTTCATTGTAAATGTATAGAAGTGCAACTAATTTTTGGATATTGAGTTTGAATCCTGCCACTTTGCTAAATTTATCTTGTTTATTAGTTCTAACAGAATTTTTGTTTTGTTTTTATTCGTCTTTAAAGTCCCTTTCAAGATGAGAAAACAGAGTTTCAGAGTGGTGAAGTGACTGGTCACCAAGGTCGCATGGTCTCTGATGTCCAGTTCAGTCCTCCATACTCTGTACAGTGAATACACACACAGATATAAGTGTGAGTCTGGTGTGTAATTCATGTAAACAGAAGAATCTAGGAGTATTATGCCATTAACAATAAGGATTTGTGTAAAAATAGCAATTTGATAATGACATAAATGTTGATGGTTATCTCTATTGTTTCTTCTTCCTATCCCTTCAAATCTTCTGATTGCATTGTGGTATGGATATTCACATTCTATCAATTCTGCTTGCTTATGAGGAAGCATTCCTATTTTTAAAAGGGGGGTTCACTGAGGGCAGATGTACCAGCAGGAGAGGGGATGGGCATATTAGCTAGAACTCTCTGGGTGGCAAGTGAAAGGAGCTGAATTTGAACTAGAGAAAGCAGAAAAGGGCTGGGGGGCACCTGGAGACCTGGACATTGTGAGGACTGCTGTTCTTCACTGTCTTGGCTTTTTTGAGCAACAGCTTGTTTGCTTGAACTGGCTTTTCAAGTGGCTCGTGCCATTTTGGCTGTAGCTCAAGCCTCACCTATTTATAGTTCTAAGACCAGAGAGGAAAGGTCCTTTGTCCTCTGCTGAAGTTTGGATAAAAAAACTCAAACAAACAAAAACCACAAAAGACAGCATAGAATTCTGATTGGCTTGGCTTGGGTCATGTACCTATTCCTGGACCAATACCAGTGACTAAGAGTTGAGACTTTATGATTGGCTCATCTTGGATCAGGTGCCCAACCTCTTGGCACATATAGGAAACATGTAGCAGAACCACATGGTTTAAGAAAGAATCTTCCTGCAGATGCTATTCTGGGCACATGTTTTAACATTTTTTTCTTTGAAGTTCTCTTTCCTTCTGTTTCCTTATATTTATAAAAATAACATCAGGAGTGAGAGCCCCTGCTAGGTATCTATCTCATGGTTGAATCTGAACATTCTTAACAAAGGTGGGTTGCCAATGTGTCTTTTAACAAGAAAGGTGTGCCCAGGGCAGGAGCCCCTGGAACTCAGGGTAGGGTTCATGCTGGTTGGCACCAGGGAGCAGTAACCATTGAATGTATGTTGATTGGCAGGACACAGAAAATGGGCTACAGTAGAAATGCTGAGCCTGCGATTCTGCAGGGGTTTCTGTGTTTCTGGCTGCTAGTAGATAAGAATCAGAAATTTCTGTGTGCTGAAAACTGGAGCACAGAAAGAGGGCAGAGAGGGAAAAGAGAGAAAAACTGTGCCTATCCTATTTGGGTACTCCTGTGTTCATGGCCTTCCTCTCTTTTTTTGGCAGGCTTCCTAACTCAGGGGCTTGTCTGGGGGCTATCCCAGCCAGTTTTCAGTTCTACAAGGCAGGGAAAAATGTGTATTACGTTTTGGTCTAATTTTTAATCAGTTTGGAAATATAATCAGAAAAATGCCACGTACATGCAATTGTAAAAGAGAAAATCTATTAATTAGCTAACCACAGCCTTACCTCCTCAAGTTAGGTTTAAACCCTGAGGATAAAATGACATACAGTTCTGTTCTTTACCTCCAGGTATGAAAACCACTGCCCCAGATGAAAGCATTGGGGAAGACCCTGCTTTGGAGAGATTCAGGTCTTGCAGAAGAAGAGGTTGGGAGAACTCATTATGTTGCGGAAAATAACTCACACGCAGGAGAGATGGCGGAACACAATCCTTTATTACGTGCACGGGCCCAGAGGAGAAACTCCAAATTCTGAGCCCTGAACTCTGACCTTCCGGGGTTTAAATAGCCCCGGGCTTCCTGCCTACGTTGTGAAGCAAGGTTACAGAAGCCCAAATGCGGAAGTTAGATTTAGTTACCTTATTTGGCTAAAACAAAGAACAAAGCACAGGGGCCTAACACGGAAGCATAGGAGCTCAACACGGCGGTTGCTCATCACAATTACTAGATCACTGAACTGTTAGAATTTTACAGAACTCCCTTTCCTCTTTTTTTTTCAATTTAAATTATATTTTATGGATTATGCTTTTACAGTTGTCCTCATTTTTTCCATTTTGTCCCCCTCCACCCAGCACCCCCCATGCCCTTAGGCATTCCCCCCACCCTTGTTCATGTCCACGGGCCATGTGTATAAGTTCTTTGGCTACTCTGTTTCTAATACTGTACTTTACACCACAGTGGCTATTCTGTAACTACCTATTTGTACTCTTAATCCCCTGACCTCTCACCCATTCTTCCACACCCGCCCTCCCATCTCTTTTTCTTTAACCTTTGGCATTTTAGTTATGACATAATCTTGGGATGGGTCTCTTTGTACCCATCTTGTTTGGGACTCTGCTTCCTGGACTTGCATGTCTATTTCCTTCACTGAATTAGGGAAGTTTTCTTTCACTATTTTTTCAAATAGATTTCCAGCTTCTTGTTCTTTCTCTTCTTCTGGCACCCCTATGAAGCAAATGTTGGATTGTTTAAAGTTATCCCACAGGCTGATTACATTATACTCTTTTTTTTTAAAAATTATTTTTTCTTCTTGTTTTGATTGGTTGTTTTTTTGCTTTGTTTTGATTGGTTGCTTTTTTGCTTTGTTTTTTCCTTATGTCCCAAATCATTAATTTGATTCCCAGCTTTATCCACTCTACTGTTGTTTCTCTGTAAATTGTTATTTATTTTAACTAGTGTATCCTTCATTTCTGGCTGGGTCTTTATGCTGTTAAGGTCCTCACTAAGTGCCTTGAGCATCCTTATAACCAGTGTTTTGAACTCTGCATCTGGTAGATTGCTTATCTCCATTTCATTTAGCTCTTTTTCTGGAGTTTTGATCTGTTCTTTCATTTGGGCCATGCTTCTTTGTCTCCTCATTTTGGCAGCCTCCCTCTGTTTATGTATTAGGGAGAGCTGCTTTGACTTCATATCTTGGTGGTGTGGTCTAATATAGTAGGTGTCATGTAGAGTCCAGTGGCACAGCGTTCACTATCACCCAACCTGGGTACTCTAGGTACACCCTTCATGTGGGCTGAGTACACCCTCCCCTTGTACCTGAGTCTTGGTTCCTCTTGGAAGATCAATGAGGGGGATTTACCCAGGCCAATTAGCTGGAAGGATTGGCTGTGACCACTACCAATCTCCACTCTCCATGGAGGATCAGCTGTGCAAGTGTTACAGAACAAACAAGGGGGGCCTGGGACGATATAAAGAAGCCCCCAGGTCCATTGTGTCTGCCGCCAGAGGAAAGACGTCTCTCAATGCCAGAGATTTGTGAAAAGGAAAGGAAACGTTTATTTAATGCTATACAAACTTAAAGTAGGGAACTAATATCTTCACCAAAAATCCTAAAGTCCCTTAAAGCACCCACAAACAGACACAGTCCTTCCTTCCTTCCCCCTTTGCCCAGTACAGAGTACCATTATCTCCTAAAGTTGCGGGGGTCCCTACTCTGGCAAAGGCATGTGGTCCTCTCTCCCTGGACCACGGGAGTCTCCACTGCATCAAGGTTGTGTGGTTCTCTCCCTCAGGGCCGCGAGAGTCTTCACTCCGTCAAAGCTGCATGGTCCTCCCCCTCAAATGGCTGCCGTGTCTGGGTTTAAATCCCAGCACCAATCTTCCTCTAAAGCCCCATTTCTGCCTCCTCTCACAATTGGCTACAGCTGCCAGATCTGGGCAGGTGTGGCCCTGTGGTGTGGAGCCAATTATCTCCAGGCTCTTCTGGACCCTATTACAGATCCCTATTTGAGGCTCCCCTCTTGGCTGCACCCTGTTACACAAGGGCAGGGTGGTGGTGATCCAATGTGGTCTAGGGCTGTCCACTGTGTGTGCTGGCCCCTGGGGTTCCCTGGGTGGTGCAGGCCAAGATCAGCCCCCACCCATGTTTTGCCCAGGGACACCCTGTCTGAGTTATAAAGCAATCCGGGATGGCTGCTACTTGTGCTGGGCTTGGAGATACCCAGGTGAAGCCAAGCTGTGAATCTAGGCTGCTAATCTTGGGCCTGGGGCTCACTTAGTACAGCTGTTGCTTGTTTGAGAGGATTTAGGAAGTTGTGAAGAATGGGCCAAGACTAGTCATTCATATAGAAAAGCAGCTTGCCCCATGAGCCTGTAAATTGGGTGGGGTAGAGGCTCTGGGGATCTTCAAAGTGGGTCAAGCAGTGTTTGCCAGTGATGGAATCTTAGATTTGGCACCAGACTGCCAGCTCTGTGGGGGTAGAGCCCAGAAAATTGGCAATGGCCTCTGTGTGGATTGATGCCAGACACCTCAACTTCCCACTAAATGCCACTGGTTCCCCTCAAGCTGCTACCCTATCGCCAGAGTCCAGAGGGAGTGAGTCTGAGTAGTTGAGTCCATGTGTGGGTTCTTTAAGAGGAACTGCTTGGGTCCCCAAAAGTTTCTTTCACCAACTCAATCCCACTGTTTTTTGCAGCCAAAAGTTGCGGGTACTTATCTTCCTGGCACTAGAACCCTGGGCTGTGGGGCTTGGTGTGGGGCTGGGACTCCTTGCTCACAAGATATTCCACCTGAATTTTATACACCACACATGGGTGTGGAACCAGCCTGTTCTGCATCTGTGCCCCTCCTACCGGTCTGGATGATGTGGTTCCAATTCCATAGTTGTTAGATTTCCATTCAACTTGATTTGTGTCGGTTCTGATGGATGGTTGTTCTATATCTTAGTTGTAATTTTGTTGTGGTTGTGTGAAGAGCCGAGTTATGTGTGCCTACATTGTCATCTTCACCAAAAGTTTCTTCCCTTTTCTCTTTAGTTTTGTATAGGCCTATATATAACAATAGTGCTCATAAAAGCCAAATATTCACTTTGCTAATGACATTTACTCTACTTGACATTTCTAGTTACCCAAGAGACAGGGGTTCCTAATTTCAGGATTTGTGCATAGAGGTGGTAACTATCAGCCCCCAGTTGTAGACTCTTTCAGGAACTAAACAATCAAAATGTTCTCAGGCTCAGTTGAGTTCAGAAACACACTCTGAATACACAGTGGAGCCCATTTGTCTGCCATACTTAACTTCTCTTTGTGCTCATGAACTTTCATCTACCCCCTCCAGAGTTCAATTAAGGGTGGCCTCTTACTTCAGGGAGGGCCAGTCCACTACCAAGCAGCCAACCAATTATATTCTCATTCTTACTCTCTCTCTCCCCCTCTCCCTCCTCCCCACCCTCCTCCTTTCTCATTTGAGGATCTATCTAAAATACAGATTCTGATTCAATAGGGTTGGAGTGAGGCCTGAGAGTTGGCTTTCTAACAAGTTAAAGTGATGCTATATTGCTGGCCACACTTTGCATAGCAATGGACTAAGTCACAGAGACAGGACATTCAGAGCTCAGACACCTTAACTGTTATTCTGGTGTGAAGGGTGGGGAACTCATGCTGCGATGCATTACAGACCAGCTCTAGTTTTGTCCTTGAGGTCTGTTTTTATTGTTTGCCCTGCTTTTCTATGGATTCCATTTTGAACAGAGCCTCTTTTCTTGAGTAACTTGGAGGAAGTCTGTTCCTTCCTTATAGCCAGATGTGCCTTGACTAGGCCAAGAAGCAGATGCATCCGCATTTAGAGAGGAGCTCACTTGTCAGGGATGTGTGAGGTATAAATCACTATACATCACCTTCCCTTGGGCTCCAGCCAGGCATCTTTTCCTTTTTGTCCCATCTCTCCATCAGGTGACACTCCAAGTCTGTTCTTCAGGGCAAGACCTCCTTCTGACCCTGTTAACTTGTTTATTCTTTCAGTGCCAGCTCCTCTAATAAGAGATGCAATTTCAAAACAGAAATACTTCCAATACTGCAAATTGAAGAAGGCAGAAAATTTAGCTGTTTGATATAAAAACAATCAGAAAATACAGTAAACGAATCCATGGTTGGAATGCTAAAGAGTAAATTTATTTGCAATGTGAATAGGACATCATTTGTGCTTTTACTGTGGCCCAGAATAATTTCCAGTTATATATTCACACCAAATAAAAACTGGCGTGCCTTCTATTTAACATATTCACAAAGTGGGTATATAAGCCTAGAAAGAAGTGAATATTAGTATGTGACTGTTTGGGTTGAGTTATTGCTTGGCCTTGTGTGGCATCCACACTCAATTTGCCTCGGGCATTAAAAACAAAATGGATAAGTATACTTGGTAATATAAATAACAGTAAAGGCAATCAGTTCTAGTCAGTACTTTGCATGTGCAAGTGAAAGACATGCAAACCCTTTGGGCAACATTTTAGTCACTTAAGACATACTGAGCGCCCACTTTTGTGCAAGTTACCATACTAGGTGCACTGGGGGTTCAAAAGTGAGCAAAATGCTGCTCCTTCCCTTGAGCCTCTTACAATCTAGGAAAAAATGAAAAGAAAGAGTCTCTTCTGCCTCCATTTGCTATTAGCTGACAACTACCCTGACTCTCATTTCCTTAACTCAGTGGAATACTTCTCTAACAGCTAAGTTTTAGTCCCAGCATCAGGCCAGCAAGGGAGGCATTTTAAATAGATGTCCCAGTGCTTCTCAGATCTTATGATGTAGGTGACAGTCCACAGTCAGAGTCATTCTTTGCTTAGATAACCAGAGCCACATCTTCTGACTAAATGGTCCTTCCATACCCCTTCAATCCCTACAACCTCCCTGAGAAGTTTCTATCTGGGTCTCTACAAGGGGCCACCTGGAGAAGCTATCCCAGGAGCCAAAAGGCAAAAATGATACATCCTGGTGAATTGGGTGTGTCTTGCTACCCATCAGCCACTCTTCCCACATGGCTTCCTCAAAACTTTTTTTTTTTTTTTTGATGTGAAAGAATACTGTGTCCTGGTGAATCAATGTGCCAGGCCAGGGATGGTAGGAACTGAACTGTGCTCCCCACCCCAAATGTAAATGTTGAAATCCTAACCCCATGTGACTGTATTGTAAGTCGGCCTTTAAGGAGGTGATTAGATTAGATGAGGTTTTAAGGGTGGAGCCCTGGTCTGATAGAGGTAGAGTCCTTATAAGAAGAGGAAGAGTGTGGTGATTACAAGGGTGAGAGGGGTGGGTGGAGGTGGAAGAGGGTACAAGGGAGATCAATGGTAATGGAAAAATACAATAAAAATAAATTTAAAAAGGAAAAAGAAGAGGAAGAGACATCAGAGCTTTCTCTTCACCATAAGAGGACACAACAGGAAGGTGGCCCTCTGCAGCCTGCAGAGTGAGCTCTCACCAGGATCCAACCATGCTTGCCCCCTGATCTCTGACTTCCAGCCTCCAGAGCTATGAGAAAATAAATGTCGGTTGTTCAAGCCACCTAGTCTATAGTATTTTATTATGTCAGCTTGAGCAGACTAATACAAGGGATGACTCAGTGAATGAGAAGCAGGATGAGATGCACAGGGGGAGAGAGTGAGTGGCTGTGCGTGAGCTGGTGCTGAGGACTGGTGACTGGGACCATTTCCAGTGGAGACTGGTTTCATCCTTTTCTTCAAAGAGTTTAAAACCCACAGCTGGGAACCATGGCTTCAGTTCTTATGGATGGGAAGTAAGAAAATCTGCCAGTGACAAGTTGAACATTTAATTTTGGGTATAGGGCAAGAGCATAATTTTACTTTAAACTACAAAGATGATGCGCATCTTCTGACACAAATAGTGAAGAGAGTTCTTGGGCCTCAGAACCACAGTCGTACAGAAGTCAAAGTTTGAATCCTAAATATTTCTTAATTTTTGATGGCCCCACTGAACCACACATTAAAACCATAGCTTCCCAATCTACTGATATGATCATGTGGCTTTCCATTTCTCAGGAGTTATTAGGAGGAAAAATAAATTATATCCAAGCTACCACGAGATGCACAACCATTGATAATTAGAAAGAAATAAAATCGATGACTAAATGAATGTGCAGTTCATGTCCAAAGGTAACTTTTTATTCTTTCCAATTAGGATGTGATTTCTCTGTAGACTTGGCAGGTGAGGCTGTGCTATAAATAAAAGTGATATTTTGTAGGGTTCTTCTAACTGAAATGTGCATGAGGTCACATTATAATCAAGGTAATATATGTAAGTAATGACCTGAACCCACATTCCCAGGCATTTATCTATTTAGTAGTAATAAATGAGCAAAGATGAAAAGGCAGCTTCTGGACAAACACAGCAAAGCAGTTACTTGTGGTTGGAGCACAGCAGCTTATCTCTTTGAAGCGAGTGCTTGCTAGTGAGAATAAACTTCATTTGTTAATTGCATTCGTGATATTATTGAGCTCATTAGCATAATAATCACATCCTGTTCTCCTGTAGTCAAAGTCTGGGGAATCACATGTTTATTTGTTTTTTAATTGAATTCATTGGGGTGACATTGGTTAATAAAATTATATAGATTTCAGGTGTACAATTCTATAATACATTACCTATATATGGTATTGTGTGTGCACCATCCAAAGTTAAGTCTCCTCCTGTCACCGTTTTTCCCCCCTTCACCCTCTTCTACCTGCCTAACCCCCTTTCCCTCTGGTAATCACCACACTGTTGTCTGTGTCTGTGAGTTCATTTTTCTTTTTGCTTAATCCCTTCACCTAGCCCCTGATCCTCCTCCCCTCTGATAGCTGTCAGTCTGTTCCCTGTATCTATGAGTGTGTTTCTACTTTGTTTGTTAGTTTATTTTATTCATTAGATTCCACATATAAGTGAAATCATATGGTATTTGTCTATCTCTGACTGGCTTATTTTGCTTAGCATAATACTCTCCAGGTCCATCCACGGTGTCACAAAAGATAAGATTTTCTTCCTTTTTTTACTCTCATAAGTGGGTGTTGGATTTTATCAAATACTTTTCTTCATCTATTGATTTGATCGTGTGATTTTTATCCTTCATTCTATCCTTCAACATGGTGTATCATGTTGTTTGCTTTGTGGATATTGTACCAACCTGTATCCCTGGAATAAATCCCACTTGACTATGGTGTATGATCTTTTTAATGTATTGCTGGACTTGGTTTTCTGATATTTTGTTGAGGATTTTAGCATCTATGTTCATCAGGAATATTGGTCTATAATTTTCTTTCTTTGTAGTGTCTATCTGGTTTTGAAATTGGGATAATGCTGGCCTTGTAAAATGAGCTTGGGAATCTTCCCTGTTTTGAATTTTTGGAATAGTTTGAGAAGGAGAGGTGCTAGTTCTTTGAATGTTTGGTAGAATCCACCTATGAAGCCATGGGAATTGTAAGGTGTGCATTTTCTTGTTGCTGTAGATAATCTTCTGTATCCCAATCATGTACAAATTCAAATGCCACCTTGTATAAATGCTGTCCATACAATGACCCCTCAAATCATTTCTTACCTGTTTTTAAGGGGGCTCTCTGAATTTGGTAGAGATTTTTCCTTCTTAAAGTTAAGATTTCATATTTATGATGAAGCTTCAAATTTAGCTCATGTCATTGGTGAGATGATCTTTTTCCCTCCTGAATTCCACTCCCCAGTGTGGCTTAGTCATGAGCCTGGAATCTGGAAGGAGGAGGAGAAAGTGACAAACCAAGGGCACATCCCAGCAAGAGAGGAAAGAGAATTAAGTGAAAGACCCACCCTTTTGGCTGGTGGGGGGCTGTGAAAAGAAAGAGGTTTGGGAGACCGAGGGGTGAGAGGTGGGTGTGTCAGATAAAACCCTCAAGGACCTTCAGTTTAGGTTTGGAACTCTGGATTATTCTCTTCCCCCAGTCAATTTCTGTACTGAGTTATGAGGTGTGTCCACGTGCCTCCTCCTAACCCAAGGAGGATAGGCATCGGGACTGATTGAATGAGGACCACAGGACCTGCCTTGGGATCTGACATGGCAAAAGGGAGGTGACCTCCTAAGCCACATAGGACAGTGGCCAGATATAGGATGAGGTGGAGCTCGAACCACCAGGACATGGTGCAGACACAAGAGGCTGACCCAGTTCAGCCCAGGGGTGGGTTTCTGCAGGAGACACTAGCACCCTTCCAGATGCTGGCTAATCCCCAAGGGTTGAGGGACAGTGGAGGGAGTTTGCAGTAGGTAACAACATGTGGAACTCAGGGCTCCTTCCTTTCCTTGAACTTCATCTTGGGGAAGAGTAGGAGCAAGGACATCTAAAAGACTGTTTGCTTATCCAAAAGACACATTATCTAAGGACTCTGTTCACAATATGGGATTAGCCTGATAGGACTGAATTTAAATTGCTAGTTCCCTCTCTCTGCTTGCAGGAGGAGTAAGGAACTTGTAAGAGAGCTTAATTATAAGAAAATAATAAAGTTGCATTTTTTTTCCTTGGGATTTATGAGTATAGTGTAAGTAAGCTGCAACCTCTCAACATATGAAATTACTGTTAGGAGGCAACTTCTTTTGGTCCTGCTACCCCTCCAAGTCTGTTCCAGTTATTTGTAATAACTGCTTAGCGTAACTACAGAAAAGCCTGCAGATTTCAAAAGTGGTTATGACTGTCCTGTCACCATAAACCAAGGTCTTAGGCACAATCTGCAATTTCTGCAATGTCTTCCTCTTGAATATCCTTGTAGTGTCTCCTTACCTATATACTCCTTGCCTGATTCTGTTTGGTACCTGGAATTTCTTTGTTTTCCTCCATGACATTGACACATGCCTGGAGGGCAAGCCATGACATGTACTTTAGCTAGCAGAGCCCATATGCCTAATTGTCTTTGTTGGTGCCCTCCCCATTACAGATGGGACACAAGGAGGCTAGGTGACTCACCCAAGGTCATGCAAATAGTGACAGTCAGGGTTTGAACTTGTGTTTGGTTTCATGGTCTCTGCAGTTAATACTGCCATCTATTGTCTTCTAGTTCATCTAAGTCTCCAGAGTGCTGTACGCAGCCAGGCCCAGCTTTTCCCACTTCCCTTTGGCTGGAAAACAAAACAGGACACTGACAACTTGACTTCATTCTTTAACCTGCGTGGACACACTTTACTTCGAAGCCAATTTCATCATACCTGAGTCATTAACTGCTATGATTGAAGTCTAAACTTGGGGCAGGCTTCTCAGATAGTGGATAAAACTTCCTTAGGTTATGGCCTCCCCAATGACAAGTGAGTCTCTTGTGTGATCCCCTGAATCCATGTGGGAAGAGGGACAGAAAGAGGTTATTTTTACAGTGTTGAGTAGTTACAGTAAACAAAGGAGGTGTTTTCTCCCTGCACTCTTATATTGACAGTCCCAAATGAGGAGGTGTTTATTTCAGCATCCAAAGCTGCCCTCTTTCACAGCTCAGTGGAAATCAAGCAAGACTTTACAGCAGTTCTGAAGCCATGAGTTCAGACTGGCCTGAAATCATCCCAGTTTCATCTCTCAGCATCTTGGCTTCCCATCTGTACACATAGAATGTGAGATTTGATGGATTGTGAGAACTGATTGAGATATCATATACCTGGTAGATGGCACTGATGACTAGGCAACACCCATTATCCTCATCTTATTTTCCCCTAGAGCCCAATTTTGCTTGAGTGTTAATCTCCTTCATATGCTGTGGGGTAAATCCTGATCACACAAATTGGGGTAGTACCTCCTTGCCAGTCACTGGTTTAAGAAAGGTCATGGAACCCAATTTTGGCCAATGAGATGTGAGAAGTCTTCTAGAGGGAGTCTAAGAAAGAGTTTTTTTTCTCCTAGGTGTTGCTATGTCTAGAATTGCATGTGTCTTATAACCAGGAAAGGAGCTAGTCTGAGAACCAAGCTAACATTAAGGAAGTCAAAGAAAAAATATGGAAAGAACTTGGGTCTTTGATGACATCAGTGAGATTAATCAACGCTGGAGCTACTTGACCTTGGGACATCTTATGGAAGATAACGTCTTTCCCCCATTGTTAAAGCCATTTGGAGTTGAGTTTTCTATCACTTGCAGCCAAAGGCATCCTAACTGAAGCAGTATATAAACTGATGCAATATGTATCACCTGCGTCTCTAAACTGAAATTTTGCCATGGGAGGTTTGGGGGGGAAGATAATGAGAAAATAGAGACTAAATTGGACTATAAGGAGAATAAATTTCCTATTACTGCTACAATAAATTACTGTAAGTTTAGTGGTTTAAAAGAACAAAAATTTATTTTCTTACAGTTCTGGAGGTCAGAAGTTCGAAATGGCTTTCACTGATCTGTAGTCAAGTTTTTTTTTTTTTTAATATTTTATTTATTTATTTTTAGAGAGGGGAGGGAGGGAGGGAGGGAGGGAGGGAGAGGGAGAGGGAGAGAGAGAGAGAGAAACAGAGAGAGAAACATCAATGTATGCTTGCTGGGGGTTATGGCCTGCAACCCAGGAATGTACCCTGGCTGGGAATCGAACCTGGGACACTTTGGTTCCCAGCCCGTGCTCAATCCACTGAGCTACAGCAGCCAGGGCTGTAGTCAAGTTTTAACAGGGTTGTGCTCCTTCTGGAGGCGCCGAGAGAAAACCCACTTCCTTATCTTCTCTAGATACCAGAGGCCAATGCATTTCTTGGCTTGTAGAATTTGCCTTCATCATCAAAGCCATCAGGGTAGCGTCTTCTGATCTCTCTCTGCTTGTGTTGTCACACAGGGAGCCAGGCACATAGTTTTATGCAGTAAAAAACATTTTATC
The DNA here is from genome assembly GCF_004126475.2 of Phyllostomus discolor. Taxonomy (NCBI): domain Eukaryota; kingdom Metazoa; phylum Chordata; class Mammalia; order Chiroptera; family Phyllostomidae; genus Phyllostomus; species Phyllostomus discolor. The sequence goes on along the minus strand of NC_040904.2, from coordinate 159,604,858 downwards.
CCTGGAGGGGGTGAGAAAAAGGGTCACTTGGAGTCCAGTGTCCTGTCACTCAGATTGCTCTGTGTTGCCACCCCTGTGTACTGTTTCCTTAGGAGGAGAACCTACAATTAGAGTTCATTAAATTCTTGGGCAGACACCAAGACCACTTGAGAGAACTGCTTTTGGGAGCTTTGTATTAGAACCTTGGCCCAAAGTGGCCACACCCTATCGTGACAGGGGTGCAGAGTAATGCTGCAGTGTTTGGGGCACCACTGATTTAGTGTCATCATCCAGGTAGCTTTAGGGCACTGCAGTATTGGCTGAACGACTCTGAGGACCTTAGTGGGATTATGATACTAGCAATAGCCGTAGGGCACTGCTAGGGTCCCCACGACTCCTGGGAGTCCCAGCAGCAGTCATTACTACTGGTTGCTGAGAGGGCTGAGCTCCTAAGCACACACAGGACACCTCCTGGCTCCTGGAAAAAATGGGAGAGACCCTGGGGGGAGCTGGAAGGGCTACAGTAGTATATGAAGGAAGAAATCAGAGAAATCCTATTCATTATTGATGCAATCTCATTTTTTCCTTTCAGACAAAGCTTTGGGAAACAGATAATGTATACAAAAGATGTGTATGCTATATGCAAATAATATTTGCTTAGAAATAGCAATACAAGTAGATTAGGTATACATATATTAACATTAATATGCACACATATATAACCATTATATACATATGCCTATATATGTGTATGTATACACACATGCATAAACAGAAATCAATCGATGATTAGAGTTTTTACTGTCAGAAAGACTGATCGGCTCAGTCACATACAGGAACATGTGAAAACAGTAAAGGTGATTAAAAAGCAATCTGTGGGCCAACCTAATATGAACGTGGCCTGTGAGTGGGCTGACATAGAGCCCACTGCACTTGCAGAAAGTGTGGTAGACAACATCAGAAGATACCGTGAGACACTCAGGGTTGTGCTGTGGGAGTTTGTAGTAGACAACATCAGAAGATACCATGAGACAGTCAGGGTGTGGGATTTTGTTGTTGAGCAGGAGGGGAGAGAGGAAAAATGGCAACTACCTTGCATACAAAGATCTATTTTATTTAAAGTCAAAGCTAACGTTCATAATGGCTTTAACTATTTCTCTGAATCTAGAGAAAGATAAATGATTATTTTCACAGAAGAGGGTTTCCTGACAGTAGTATCTGATTTTCTTATGAAGAAGCAAAATTTAATAGAACTTTAATATGAAGATTTGCAGAATATCAAGAATGGTATTTCCATAGTTAATTCAAAAAAATGTGGCTAATTTTTTGGTTCTGTTTCTGTTTCGCTCTTAGTTTCTAGGTGAAGAGTTAATAGTTTTAATTTCTGAAAGGAGGAGGTTGGTCTGGCAGAGGGACGACCACCCTGCCACTGCATTTTGGGTATGGAAAGTCAGTGTGTATGTGTGTAATTATTTGTGACTGTAGGGTAGTGGGGGTATTTATGCTTCAACAGTAGAGGAGGAGAAAAACATAAAAAGGTTGTTTTTAAAATAAGGAAAAAAAGAGTAGAGGAGGGGAATGGCTTCCTCCATAGGTTTGGTTTGCTCTCCCCCGAGTGTGAAATGCAATGGACGGTTGGGGATTTTGAGGAAATAGAGGTCCGAGCCTTCTGGACCAGGACATGGCAGAACCCCATGTAGTGTACTAATTTTCTGTTGCTGCTGTAGCAAATTACCCCAAACTGAGTGACTTAAAACAATGTAAATTTACCATCATTCATCCAGTTCTCTATGCCAGATGTCCGGTGGCTCACCTGCATCTTGTAAGGCTAAAATCAAGGTGTTAGCTACTTTCCTTTCTGAAGGCTCTTGGGGAGAAAGTAAACCCTTATTTTGTGGTCCTTGTAAGCCTCAGAGTTATCATCTGATCCAACAGGTAGGCGATTCTTAAAAATGACTAGTATTTAGCTTCTGGCTGAACTTGGAATACTGGGGTATGTAGCAGTTACAATGCTTTTAGCTACAAACCACAAAAACTTGGATTAAGCTAGCTATATAATGACCTTTATTATTATAGATGACATGAAGTACAAAGCAGGGTGGATAAAGTGTTAGTTAACCCTGTGGATCAAAAATGTCACCGAAAACACAGATTCTTCTCATCGTTCTTCTCATCATCTTCAGCTCATTGGTCTTGTCCTCCAGCTGTGTTCCAGTAAGTTTCCTTTCAACAGTGGAGGGAATGTTTTCCAAAATCTTCCCAGCTTCCCCCTCTGTCTCAAGCCAGAATTGCATTCCATGGCCTTTCCTAGTCCACTTACATGTAAAGTATTCTGTTAGGACCACTTAGGATGCATCGCTGGGGCTGGGGCTGGGGCTGGGAGAAACGTGGGCATCTGAAAGAAGTTAGGTTAAGAAGGAAGGGTACTGGCGTGGATGTGGGGAAGACCACCAGCAGTGCCCATGGCAGGGAGATGGCCAGATTTAATTTGATTTATGGAAAATAAAGACTGATATTTATTACATTTTATTTTCACACAGCATCAATGATCACATTCATCCTCACAGTGCCAGCAGCAGGGAGACCTGGCCAGAGAGTTAAGAGACTTGCCCGGAGCCACCCAGCAGGCAAACAGAGAATCACGAACTTGGACCCAGGATTTCTGACTCAGATCAACTTCTCTTCCCCCTCCCCAGATGGTGCATTACAGCAGCAGAGGAACTCATTATTTATACCGAAGTCGCACTATATTCTTTAACTGTACATTTTGATTTGTGATACAAGACATGCCTATTTGTAAAGGACCTATTATAATTTTGCCTATGTCTTCATTAGAGATATCTAATTAATACACTGAAAAGGAGATAAATTTATTTGCATCTCATAGACTATATTTTCACATCAGAAGGGATGACTGTAAGAGGGAGAGCATTGAAATATTTGTGGATTTTTAGCTTGACATTTAATGAGACATTAACTTTAAATTTTCCATTTTTATTTCAAAAAATTTTTAAACAAGAAGTAAAATGATTACACTTAAAATTGTATTTAAAAACATATCCTCAAATAAATAAACAAACAAAACCACAAGTAAATGGATTTTTCTAACTTCTCTGCCTCAAATTACATCTGGCTGAGAAGACAGTGGGAGAAGTTGTAGCATAAAATAGAATTATTTTGGAGCCAATAAGGCACAGGAAACAGAGATTAAGTAAGAAGGGCCATTTTTCAGCCACAAGAGTAATAAACAGAAGTAGAAAGTCAGTGTGTTTTGGCTGGAATAAATTATTTTTGTACAGAATTTTTAATATAGTTGTGTAATGCATAAAAATATCCAAATCACTGAATGTTTGTGAGGAATCCATTGCACCTGGAAGATGAACCAGGCTAGTCCACACATGAAAGTGCAGAAAGCAATGGACAGGCTGAAGAAAATCACCCCTCTCCCCTGCCTCCGCCTTCAGTTAGTCTTATCTGAAGCTTTAAGGAATAGTCAACTGCACAGAAACGACATCTGCCTGGCAGATTTCTTTTTGTCCTGGAGCCCACTCTCCTGCTCTATCCCACTGAGCTTGTTTATTTGAAAGTATGAGCAGATTTCAGAGGAAGCACAGATGTATTTATTTAACAAGTGGCTTGCTTCTTTGAAATTGCCTGCTCAAGTGAAGGCAACGGTTCTGGGGCTGACGCATTGGGTGGAGATGTCCACTTGGGGGAAGTGAGGAATGATGGGTAAAGTAACAGCTGCAATAAGTGTTTGGAAGAATGGAAATGTTCTAGATTTAAATCCCTTGAATGCAAGGTTAGGTGTTGATCATTATTTTGGCATGCTGATGTCGGAAAGTCATTTATTAGCCAAAATACTCACCAAGGTCAGAAAGTTAACTTTTGGTAATTTATTGTGTTTTTAAGAGCTAGCAAAAGTCTTTGGTTTTTCTTTTTGAAAGTCACTTTCTGAATTCATGGGTTTCTAATGTGGCTAGAACAAAGAACGGAGGGAGGCTGTGTAGACAGATGATGCTGGGAGGGAAGAAGGACAACTATGGTGAAGAGAAAGAAAAGTCCTTAATGAGAAACTACTCGACAGGGAGTGAAATGATCATAATGGTGCCGCATCAAAAGATCCCATGGCTGCTATGTGAAGAACAGACTGGAATGTGGGAGATCACTTAGGGATCCAGGCAATAAAAGGTGGTGGGGCATACTGGAGCAGTGAGCAAGGGAATGAGATGTGGAAGACCCTAAGAGCTGCCGAGGAGGCAAATGCACAGACAGGTCTTGGTGACTGGGGGCTGGCTGAGAGATGGCAGTGGACAAGATTGCTCCCTCTGTGTGAATTCAGGACTGCTTCTGGCCAGTGGCAGTTTCACTGGCCACACGGTCCATTTCACTTCTTTAATGACCCGCTGGGCTGTAGTATCACAGTTTGCGAGCAGGTACTGCTCTTTAACGTGAATTCAGCTTAAAAATTCTCCAAGGTTTCAGTCTGTATAATAGTAACTACTTTTTTATCTTTAACAATTCAAAAAGGTGTGTATGGAGGATTTTTTTTTTTAGCACTGAGGAATACCAGCAAAGTTTTTGTATTTAAGTCTTGATGACACAAGTTTCAGTTGATAGTTCAGTCCTGTGACCATGGTAAGACTTGGGTTTTAACTCAGTTCTGTTCTGCTTAGGCATAGCCTGGACTTAATTCACTAAAGACAAGTAAAGGTGGAGCTGGTCCACCGTTGGAAGATTGACCTTTCAGAAAAAGTTCTGGATTTTCATTTCACAGACATCAATACAATTGAATCTTTGCTTTCAAAAAGGATCTCTCTCCTAGACTGTGAAGAGAACATTTATTTATTGAGTGCCCATTTTTATTTGCATATTTTATTAATTTAGTCAACACTAAAATTTGGAGGTAGTTCTTTTTAAAAAGATTTTATTTATTGATTTTTATATTTTAAATTTTATTTATGTATTTTAAAGATTTTATTTATTTATCTTTAGATAAATAAAGATATCTGGGCTGGGGAAGGGAGGGAGAAAGAGGGGGTGAGAAACTGATGCGCAAGAGACACATTGATTAGTTGCCTCTTGCATGCCCCCAGCCCAGGACCCTGCCTACAACCCAGGCATACACCCCAGCTGGGTACCAAACTGGTGAGCTCTCATTCCTCAGGCCAGCACTCAATCCACTGAGCCACACCAGCCAGGGCTATTTATTTACTTTTAGAGAGAGGGGAATGGAGGGAGAAAGAGAGGGAGAGAAACATCAATCTCAATCCACTGCCTCTCACATGCCCCCAACTGGGAACCTGGCCAGCTGGCCCTCAATCCCCTGAGCCACACCAGCCCAGGCACAGGTAGATCTTTTTATTCTCATTTAATAGATGAAGAAATCTAGGATAAGGGAGATTAATTAACATGCCCAAGGTCACAGAGCTGCCAAATCACTGAACCGAGACTTTGTTCCACAGCATACTTTCTCTCTTCACTTTATTGTGTCAACTCTGCTGAGTCCCACCCTACAGCGTGTCATCATGAAAGATGCATGATTAAAAGGAAGCTCTCTGACAGCCAATTTAGATTTCAATGATCTTCTAACAATTTCATTTAATTAGTTACGGTAGCCATTTTATTCAAGCAAAGCCAGCAGGTTCATGTTGATAATGAATTTGATAGATGAGTCAGAAAAGGAAATCATTTCAGCTTAAGATATTTTGAAGTGGTTATTTGTATACTTTAATTGATAAAGCAACAACTGTTAGTATAGTCCCCTATTTGAGGTTTCCTTGCTCAGGGAAGATAGAATCACATCAGTGCAGTTTTCAGACAAAGAAATATGGCCACCAGAAATACAGGGGCAATGCCTATATCCATAACAGAATTGCTTCTAGGACCACTGAACGGAAGGTTGGAGGAGGAAAGTCAATCATGTTGCTATTGTTGTAACAAAGATAATCATTTGAAGGCTGCCTGCAAGGAGAATCCACCACAAATAATTCAGAAGCTATCATGCTACAGGAAGGGAGAAAAACGTGCAGGAGTCATTTGGGCCCCTTGAATAAAGAGGCTGGGATACGGCTACCCATTTTTAGTTCCTTACATCTACTGGTAGCTATAATGAAGTCCACAGGATCTGGAAAAGATGGTGTAGCAGTATTAAGTAAGACAAAAGAGGCTTTTAAAAAAAGTATTGTTAGAGATGAGGCTTGCCACATCATAAACATTTGATTCATCATGGAGACATGAAAATTATGAACTGGTATACACTAGTAGCATACTTTAAAATATATAAAGCAAAAATTGACAGATGCAAAGAGATATGAGGTGGAGCGGCTGGACATATCTGTTAGCTGAGTGGGAGATTTTAACTTATCTTTCTCAGTAATTAAAAAATTAAGCAGATTAACACAATTAGAAAGGATCTGGCAGATTTCAGTGACATGAATGACAATCTTGGTCCAATGGACATGCAAACAATGCTGTACCGCAATCTTAAGAAAGTCTAAAACCAACATCTAACTATCTCTAGATTAAATAAAAAATAGTAAAAACATACTAAACAATATAAAACAAGTAGTTTGAAAGATGAAGCCAAAAATAACACTTTCAGGAAAACATATAGTCGTAAATGTATGTATTTAAAAAAAGGCCAAAAATTAGCCCTGGCTGGTGTAGCTCAGTGGATTGAGCACAGGCTGCAAACCAAAGTGTTGCAGGTTTGATTCCCAGTCAGGGCACATGTCTGGGTTGCAGGCCATGGCCCCCAGCAACAGCACATTGATGTTTCTCTCTCTCTGTTTGTCCCTCCCTTCCCTCTCTAAAAATAAATAAATAAAATCTTTAAAAAAATGCCAAAAATTGAAGAACTAAGCATTCAACTTAAGACATGAGAAGAATAGTGAAATAAACAAACTCATTCAAAGAGGAGTAAGACAATAATAAAGATAGCACACATTAAGAAAACAGAAAACAAAGACACCATAGAAAGTATCAAAAGAGGCAAAAGTTGTATTTTTGAAAAGATTAATAAAATTGACAAACCTCTGGGAAGGGTAACCCAAAGGGAGAGAAGACACGAACAGAAATTACTTGGAATGAAAGAGATAGCACCACAGATGATGACGTGGAGAGTAGAAGAAAATGTAAGAATATAACGACCAACATTTTGCCTGTAAATTTTTTAACCTAAATGGACATATTTCTTCAAAACATACAAATTCTCATTAAAGTCTTATGAAAAGATTGAAAACCTAAATGATCTTATAATGATTCAAGAAGTTAACTTAATAGTTTAACATCTTCCCTTAAAGAAAAGACCATGCCGGATGGTTTCACTGGCAAGTTCTACTGGTCATTCAAGTAGAAGATTATTAATTGTACTCAGACTTTTCCAGGAACAGGAAAAGAGGGGGTATTTGAACTCATTTTATGAAGCTGTATTCATACCTCTGAGGAAAGCCACCTTCTGGCTCTTAGGGGACCCACAGGGCCGGTGATTGCTAAGATGGTGATGCGGAACTAGTGCTCTGCCCTCTGAGGGGCACTCTGGCATTGGGCACTTTGGGTGTCAGAAGTCTTACAGAGCTGAAGCTGTTCTGTTTGTTGCTATAGCAAACAGAAGAAGAATGTCAACAGGAGCTGGAATATGAGGAGTCCCTTCTTCCCAACCCCCACCTTCTAATCTCCCATCAGTACCTCACTGGCAGAATCTAACAAGAAGCTTGTGACTGGGAAATGTAGTATGTTGGTGTCCAGCCTTATACCTCACAGAGCAGGGTATAAAGGGGTGGGTCTGGGCTGCGAGACAAGAGGTGAATTACAACACAACATTTAATGATAAATTGTTAAAAACATTCTGTTTAAAAGATAAGAATGTGTGCTGTCACCACTTCTATTCAATTCTGTACTAAATAACAGAGCAAAAAATAAAAAGAAATAAAAAATAAAAAAATTTGGAAGTATGCAGAAAAACTAATTATTTTCAAATATAATTCTTTAATGCTTAAGAATCTATAGACAAATTATTAGAATTAATAAAAAAGAGTTTTACAAGGTTTTTGGATATAAAACTATTATACAAAAATCAAATGCATTTCTGTGCATCAATAGCAAACAGTTAAAAACCAAGATTTTAACAACCAACATTTATAATTAACAATTAAAAGGTACTCTAGGAGGTAAATTGCACCAAAGATATGTGGAGCTTCGTGGAGAGAATCATAAAACTTTATTGAAAGACATTTAAAAAATAAAGAGTCATATCATTTTCAAGGTTAGAAATACTCAATACCATTAAGAAGTAACTTGTTTTCAAATTGATCAATAGATTCATCAGATTCCAGTAAAAATCCTAAAAGGAGTTTTGTGGACCTTGAAAAACTTGCTGTAAAGTTTAAATTGAGACACACAGAGCCAGGAATGGCCAACGCACTCCTGAAGCACAGTGCGGTGGGAGCTGACCCTCCCGCCACACGTGCTGGGCACCGAGTCGTGTTTAGACAGTGTGGTGCTGGTGCAGCAAAACGTGGAAATGTAACAGGACAGAGTCCAGAAATAGATCCATCCGTGTATGGAAAGATGTAATAGAAATGTCTATTTCAGCACAGTGGTAAAAAAAAAAAATGGGGCATTTCATAAAAAGTCCTGGGAAAATTGGCTGTTTTATAGGAAAAAAATGGATTACTGCTCATACTATATACACAAAAAAATCAACTGTAGGAAATTAAGGACTGAAATGTTAAAGGTAAAAGCTTAAAACCTCAAGAGGAACATACTGGAGAGTGTCTTTATGCTGTCGGGGTTGGAAGGACTTTTTGGAGACAAAGAACATGTACCATAAAGGAAAAGACTGAGAAACTTAACTAATATAAAAATACATACTTTTCATCAAAAAACACAGAAATAACATGCATAGATAAGCCACAACTGGGTAGAAGATAAATTCAACTCTATATAAACTATATAGGCTGACCTTCCAGAATATATACAGACTGTCGAAAATCAACAAGAAGAAGATAAAAATATGGTCCGACTCAACCAATGGTTCTGGGAGTGTCTGTGGCAGGCCCCTCACAGACAAACACTGGTGCAGACCTTCAGGCTTTTGAACAAATCTCTGCCATGCTCTCCAGGCCACTATTCCTTTGATAAGCACCTTGCTAGCGGACCTTAACAGAGATCAAACATTGACCATAGGTCACCAAGTTACCACGTGACCTGAGGTACCCAGCATAGGCACTATGAGGAGAGAGCACAATTGTGCTGTTTCTCTTATTTTTTTTCTGGCATGGGTGGTCTTGTGGATGACTGGTTTTCCTTATGGCAGCTGTAGTAGAGACCTCAGTGTCTCTTCCAAACTGTGGATGTTGAGAAGCAGGTTGTGGTGGCTCCAATAGAATCAGAGGTGCTGTGTTCCTTGAGCCCAGCCATGGAGAGGGAGGCTGTCCAGGGCCCTGACTCCCTGATCGTGGCAGCCCTGAAGGGTCAGTTTCACTGCATTGTTCTGGGAGTCATTCTTGGAGACAAAAACTGAGTGAGTCAGTTCAGGTCTGCTGGGAAGCAAATGTCAAGATAGAATCAGATGTATAAGATTTTTGAGGGGAAATACCAGTGAAGAACCAAGAGAAAGGCAGCGAGTGTGGGCAGGGAGAGTGTCAGACCGTGATGAAGTTCTGACATCTAGAGGGAAGGAAGGAGGAAGGGTAGGAAGAGACCCAGACTGCAGTGCAGGTCTGAGAAAGTCTTGGCCAGGCTGATGGGGATACTCTGTACAAGCACAGCTTATTGGAGGAACTGGGCTTGAGGCAGGAATAGCGTGGCCTAGAATCCCTGCTGAGCTCCGGCCCTGGAGAAAGTGTGGTCTCCCGTGTGTGGTGCTGCGGTCACACTGGCAGTGGCAGCTGGGGGCTGTCCACTAACTAACCCTTCTTGGAGCAGTTTCTTTCTCTAAGGGAGAGCTGAGTGGCACACTCCAGCGGCTGCCTTGTTTAGCCTGGAAGTGTCTCCTATTGTTTCAGACTTTTTTCTTTTTTTGATTTTTCCTGGAATTTTTGAGTTAATTAATTATATTTTATTGTGTATGCTATTACAGTTGTCCCTACTTTCCCCCTTTTACCCACCTGTACCCGGCACCCCCTCCTCCCTCAGGCAATCCTCATACCGTTGTCTGTGTCCATGGGTCATGCATATATATTCCTTTATAGAGTATCTAAATTCTGTTTTAAATCACTCTCTGCTTCAACGAGCTGGTATAGTTTCTGTCATCTGCAGTTTAACCCTGACCAACATAATCTAGCAGAGTATCTGGCATATTTTAGATGATCAGTACATATTTCTTGTCAAAATGAATTTAAGTGCAGTGGCTAAAGGGGTTTTAAGAACAGGATATTTAATATTCAATTGCTGATTGTTCACATTGTTGCAAACAGTCCTTTTGACAAAATCTAATAGTCTCTGCGAGCTAGGTTAGGGATGCTGTGAGGAAATGAAGGGGTGGATGGCAAAGGGAAATGTGGCTGCCCCATTCGCCAACACAGTGATGCTGTGTTGAGGCAGCGGAGGCAACACAGGCAATGCTGTAATCACGGTCCCGGGGCTCCAGGCTGGGGCTGGCAGTGAACAACAGTGTCTCTTGGTGTGGAGAAGCAGCTGCAGCTTGAATTCCATGCAGGAACTGATCAAAGGAGAAAGATACTGGAAGGAGGCCACCTTACAGGGGTGGGTGGATGGCAGGCAGGCCAATATCTGGGTTTACATGCAAACCCATGAATTCTATGTATGTGCACATAGCTCTCCCTCAGACATTCAAAAAACCCACCCAGAAGAGCCACCTCCTTTTCTCCTTCTTGCTGTCTTTCCAAGGTATCTTCCATTCTTTTTCTTTCTTCTTTTTTTTTTTTTTTTACAGCTGAGCAGCCCCCTCAGATGGAAGGATTAGGGCAAGCACTCTAATTCAGTCTACCCGGGAGAAGGCTCGTTGTGCTTATAAAATTTCAGCTATTTTCTGAGAATTAGGTTTCATATACTTTGAACTCTACTCTCAAATTTCAAAGGACATTGAATATAAAAAAGACAATTGCTGAAAGAGGTAGATGCCAATGAAGTTTTGCTGAAAAATTCCTGAGCAAAGGTGAAAACACACTTAAAATATCAAGACTTCTAAAATTAAAATTGTCAGCACTTCACTAAAAGCACTCACCTGTTTGCTGAGAAAAACTGCAGGAAACTTAGGTGGCAGTGGTCATTTGTCCAGATAATAAACCCTTAAGAACAAGCGCAGTAATGGAAGTTTCTCTTCAGCCGTTATCTCAGGCTAATGGAGCAGAGGGCTGCCTGGTCAGACATTCATTCCTCACTTCTGCACCTGGGACCGCTCAGGCTGATGAGAGAAACTAATCTCGTGTTTAGCTTTGCCAAGCAGTGTTTAATATTTCAGTTGAAGGGCTGTGGAATCTCACTTGAAAAGGAGGACAGGTTCAAACCATTGTCTAATTCTCAACCTTCCCTTTTTCTTTTCCTCACACTGACTAGGTACGCCCTGCAGGCCCATGCTTTGTTTCATTACTGTGTCTAATTACAACTAATTCTGACACTGTATGGAGGCACTGCACCCTCTCTCTCTTTATATAATTTAGGCTGAATTATTTATTTATAATAAAGTTAATTCTTTACTATCGTAACATATCCAATGAGTGTTAAAATGTCCAATTATCTCTTAAGTGCTAGAGGACTTTTTAGTCTTACAGTTTGTTCAAGTCAGGATCTAAATCAGGTCTTCGCATTGCAATCACAATGCCAGGACCTTCCTCTGTCTCTGTGTCTCTCTTTGCAGTTTATTTGTTGAAGAAATGAAATAATTTGTTCTGTAGAGTTTTCGTAGTCTGGGTCTTGCTGATAGCATCCCTGAAAGGTCCCTGAACACACTCCTGATCTTTACATTTCCTACAAATTGGTCACTGGGTGGAGGTTTGACTGCACTTGCATTCACCTTTCGGTGAGCCTCCTTCATGGACGGCGCTCTGTGCTTTCCTCAGGAGGTGCCTTCTATCCAGTTGTCTTTTTCTGTGATGTTAGCAGCTATTGGGGACTGCTGACTAGATGCATTAATTCCTGAGACAGACCCTGGCTTTTTTATTTTAAAATAATTATGAACTCACAGGAAATTACAAAACCAGTACAGAGTCACATGTACCCTTCACCCAACTTCCCTCAGCTCTAAAAGTAACTTCTTATATAACCAAAGTTCAATATCATAACACAAGTACAATAATAATTGACTTTTAAATGTACTCTGATTAGAACATTTTTCCTTTACAAGTCCAGCAGAAGAATCAAAATCAAAACTATTCATGATTTGATTAATTAGATGTGAGTTTCACAATTCTGTTCCACCTCAAAATAAAGATTTTTCTCTGGAAGTTAAATTATGAACCTAGGTTAAAAATACATCAAAGCTAGCTTTATTTTTGTCTGAAGACAGCATTGGTACCGTCTGATCCTGTTCCAGAGATTTATTTGTAATTCAGTGGTATAAATTTGGATTCTGGGTATCCAGGAAAAACATGCCCAAGGCCCACTTTCAGAAGAAAGAGCTTTACGGAGGTGAGGTCACCCTTCTTTTCCCTGGACTTCAGGGAATGCACTTATATGATGACTTCACGGAGAAGCAGCACATCTACAGTTAACAGGAAGGACAGAAGCATTTTTAGTGTTTTGTAAGTTACAAAGTACTTTAGTTAAATAAAACTATACTGTAATAGGGCATCTGAATTTAAGAGTCAGTGGAAGGCATATCTTTTTTGGAATATAGATCCTTTTTTTTAAATTTATTTTTATTGTTGAAGTACAGTTGTCTCCATTTCCTGCCACCAGGTTAGGTTCCCCTGCCCTACCCACCCCCACCTCCCACCTTCAATCCTACCTCTCTCCGGGCTTTGTCCATGGGTCCTTTATACATGTTCCTTGACGACCTTTCCCCTTCTTTCCCCCATTACCTATCCCCCCTTCCCCTCTGCTTACTGTCAGTTTGTTTTTTATTTCAGTGTTTCTGGTTGTACTTTGCTTGTTTCTTTGTTTTGTTGATTAGGTTCCACTTATTGGTGAGATCATTATAGTAAAAGCAGCCTTGGCAATTTTGACATGTTAACAGTGATGCTTACAGTCATTTAAACATCGCTATTTGTTAAGACACTTCTGAACACTCTTTCAGGTCCAATTTTAAAATTTAAAGTTACCCTTTAGATTTATAACTTGCAAAAGTTGGCAGAAATTTTATAGATCAGTTGGGCTTCCTAGTCATGTTATAGAGGAAGGACTGAAGCTCAGAGAGGTGAACTGAGGAACTTGCTCAGGGTCACCAGCTAGCCACCTGCTGGGTCAGTGAGTTTATGGTTCCGATAAGCCAAGACTAGGGGCAGATGAGGTGGCATGTGTCAAGGCACAGAGGCCCAAGACAATGTGGTATCTTCAAGGACTTGCAGGGACACCATAGGTTCCAGGAGGGCTGGGGCCATGTCTTCCTCTTCACTGTTGTACCTGGCCCAGGGAGGCACGTGTGGCATTCACGAGTCATTTAATGTGGCTAAGATAGGATTTGTATGGGGGAATGATGGGGGAATTATGGGGGAAGAGACTGAAAATGCTGGCAGGGACAGATCATCATGAACTTTGTACACTCTGTTAAAAAGGACTTGAACTTTGTGTAGGAAGAATGATAGCCCTGAGGGATTTTAATACAACATAATCAAATGATTATTTTAGAAAGATGATTTGACAACAGAAAAAGATGAACAGCCAGAGGATGATGAGACTAGAGCAGAAATTCTATATAGAGAGTTATTGGGGCAAGGAAGGAGCAATGATAGACTTTGAACTAAAGCAGTGGCACAGAGCATGGAGTTTACAGAGTTGCATTTGGAAGATGCTTAGTGGGTAGAATTAGCCAGTGACTCACTGTTGTGGGGGAGGTTGAGAGAAGAGAGAGGGCTGGCTCCCATGTTTCTGGTTTGGGTAAGGTGGTTGATGGTGTTTTACTTGCTAAGGTAAGGAAGGCAGGCTTGCTGGGGGAAGATGAGGACTTAAACCTGGAGATGATGAATGGAGATCTGGAGCTCAGGAGGGAAACGCCAGCCTCTCAGGGTTGAGATAGTAGAGTAGAAGTTCACAAATTTGAATGCTTTTAAAAATAATTTTGTCTAAACAATATAACCTCAGTGTATTTCTTGTATTAACAAGAAACTCACTCAGTTTCTTTGCAGCAATGATTAAAATAAAAGTGCTTCAGATGATTTTGTTACCGGAGAAACCCTGGTTCTTCTTGCCGACCCAGCAAAGAATGACAGGCCAGCAAGACTATTAGCACACAGGCAAGTTTATTGGTGCTAAGTTCTAATGGAAGAGCAAAAGCATGGGTGGCAACAGCAAGGGTGGTCAGGGGCTAGGTGACCAGCACCCGGGTGGCCAGAGGCAGAGGCTGGGTGGCCAGGGGCAAGAGAGCCAAGGCAGCGAGTCCTTTGTTCTGGGGATGTATATAGTGGGTGTGGTGGTGGTGAAGAAGATACATTTTGATTGACAGGTAAATGTGGTGCGAGGTTTTGGGGGGATGTGACTACCCAAACATAAATATGGGTGGCAGTCTGTTAGCCTGAATCCTTATCTTGGCCCAGATTCTATTTGTTCATTTTGCATATGTGACTGGGGGCAGCCAGTTAACCAGAGCTGTTTTATGGGCTTTTCTTTGGCCACTGTAGACCCTCCCAGGCCTTGGGATGAATACACAGTCTCAAGGATTTCCTTTTCCCAACTAGTGGAGATGATACACACAGACTCTCAAGGGTTTCCTCCCTGCATTATCAAAATTTATTTGTGTTGTTCGGAATGCCTGGCAGCCATATCAGACCAGGTTCATGTCAATGGGTGGGATATGTCTTCCTTTGTTTTTAGCCTCCTGTTTGAAGTTCCTTGTTAGATTGCAATGCTGAGGGCCCTGCCTTTACTTCCCCTCTGGCCGCTCATTCCTAGCTGCTTTGGTAACAGGTTCAAAACTTAAAACATGATGTCAATCTCTCCTTTTGCTTTGTCCACACTTGTTTAGAGGAGAGGCCAGGTGTGGGGAAAGGAGAGCAAAAGGTAGAAGTGCAGGTCAGCGTCCCCCTTGCATCAGCGCTGAACAGGACTGCAGTGCCCCTTAGGTTAGGGGGCGGCTAGCGGCCTGGTCTTCTTGCTCATCTCCTTCCTTCTGCATCCCCGGGGCTCTCCCCAAAGCTGCTCAGCCAAGGCTGACACATCTTCTAACCTTGTGTAATATTTTCCCTGAGAGGTGGTCTGGAAAATACAATTTTCTCTCCCTCATTACAGTTCTGCCCTTTTAAACCTGGTTATTTATTTAATTATATTTATTTGCTTTTACTTCTGTGTTGCTTACCAAATTATAAGCTGTTTGTGGGGAGGAAGTACAACTTAATCACCTTTGTTTGGAACCCAGCTCCCCATTTGGTTCTTGGTTCAGGCCTTAATAAATGGAATTGAAATGAAAGCTATTTTAGAGTTTCAATATATAATTTTAAATAAAACAATTTCCATAAAAATTACTTTGGAAACTTTTATAAAACAAACAGGTGTCTTCCTCTTTCTCATTTGGTATATTCAGAAACTTTTCTTACATTGTAAAGAGTGTTTAGAATATTGAAATAATTTCTAGAAAAACCATTTTTGAACTAAAGGTATAGTCTATTTTTTTCAGTCATCTTTAGAGTTTTTATTTTATTTTATTTATTTATTTTTAGTGAGAGGGGAAAGGAGGGAGGGGGGAGAGAAACAACAATGTGTGGCTGCCTCTCGAGTGTCCCCTGTGGGGGCACTGGGGACACCCAGCCTGCAACCCAGGCACGTGCCCTGACCAGGAATTGAACCGGTCACCCCCTGGTTTGCACGTCTGTGCTCAATCCCCTGAGCCACACCAGCCAGGGCTTATACTCATAGCTTTTAAAGTGAAGAATGATTGCATTTCAGGCAGATTGAATTTATGCAAAAGTGCCTAGGTTGCTGATAGTGGGTGACAAGAGCGAGTATAAGAGTGTGCATTTTGCAACAAACAATTCAAACAATAAATAATCTGGCCTCTGACCTGGCAAATTAGGAATGTCTGGGGTGTGTGGAGATTAATGCTGGGTGGCCTAACATTCTTAATGACACTGCTGTTAGCAGGAGAGCGGGGATGGGGGGGAACCTTAAAGGGGATTTCTGTTGTGAAGACGCAAGGATGGGCCAACAGGCGCCTTGTCTGAGCAGTTTCGTTTCCTCCTTGGAGCCAGAAATTGATTGGATTATAGAGAAAAACTTTTTATTTTTAAACCTTTGAATTAAAAAAGGAGAGAGACCTTCTCTAGGTCATATTATTTTCCACTGTTGAATTTTTTTACTTACACGGCTTTTAGTTTTTAATGAAAAATAATCTTTAAAGAAGTAATCTGTAAATTGTTGTATATTCTTTAAAAAATCAAATGATACTTAGTAAGTAAGTAAATAGAGAAAGTCCAGTTACACCCTTCTCCTGAACCACCTACTTTTCAGCAGCAGCTGCTGGGAAGGGTTTGGTATGCGTTTTCCAGCCCTGTTCTATGTATTTACATGCATGTATATGCACCCAAACAAACTCATGGTTCTTACTTTTAAACAAAATTATACATATTGTTTTGCAATTTGCTCTTCTTTTTGAATGATAGGCCTTTTGAGATTTTTTCCGTGTCATTACATATAAATATACCTGATTTGATTTGAATTTGCCCCATATTGCATCCTATGTGTGGTAGACACCACAGTTACATGTGCTTTGCCAGCAACCCCTGATTTTGTCCGGGTAGAAGGCAGATGTCCTTTGATCCCAGGGAAAGTAAGCTCTTTTTCCAGCCAGTGATGGTTCAGTTTATAGGAATTTACACCCCGTCCTCCCTGAGAGCTAGAGTAATCCTGTGGCACAGTTCTGGTCTATGAAATGTAAGGGAAAGTTCTCAGAGAAATATCTTTGTTCCTTCATAAAAAAAGCCAAAGAGTCACAAGGAGTTTTTTCTCCGCCTTGGCTCTTTCCTCACAACCCCAGTTTTCTGCATTTGAAGATAATTATTGATTTCTGGATCTATAACTGTCTTGAGACCATAAGGCCTCAGGTACAAGGGCGGAAAGTCAACATGAAAAGTGTATTAGTCAGGTCTTCTATCTAACAAACAACCTGGAAATCTCAGCGTGTTACAAAAATAAACGTTTGTTTTCTTGCTCACAGATGTGCACGTTGTCTCTGGTTCTGCTGTGCTCACTTGGGATTGGCAGGACGTGGCTCCAAGCTGTGCATTTAGACTCAAGTCTGTTCTCTGCATTTCCTCTCTCTTCTGTGTCGGGGGCTTCCTAAGGTAGTTCTCATGACGGAGCACAGCCGTGCACGAGAGTGAGCAGAAAACACGAGATGCCTCTTAAGACCTTGGCTTTGAACTAGCACACACAGTTACTTCCACCTACATTCAATTGGCTAATACATGTTGCAAGGCCAAGTGCAACATCAGCCCATTCTAGCACACTGCAAGGTTATACTGCAGAGGAAGGGAGTGAAAGGCTGAGAACACTAGTCCAGCGCACACGCCAGGATGGACTTGCTGAAGGATAAAAAGACCTGAGTCCTCGACGACAACTTGGAATAGCTGAGCCGACACTGGCACTAGTTTTATCCAGACGTCTGTTATGTGATGAGAGTGAGTCCCTATTTATTTAAGGCACAATTTCCACTTGCAGTTGAAAACATTTCAAAATGATAAAATGCAGTTGTGTTCTAATTTATTTATTGATGGGCATTTAAGTTATTTCCAATTTTCCATTATTACAAATAATGCTACAATAAACATTTAATATACCACTTGATCAAATGTATTTGTACTTCTATCAGATAGATTCCTAGATAAGGAGTCACCGGGTGGAAGCCCATTTACATTTTAAATTTTGACAGATAATATCAAATTGTCTGCTGTAGGAGTTTGTCAGTCCATTCTTCATATCCTGACTAATCCTGATAGCATCACATAAAAAATAGTTCCAATCTGATTGGTGACATATAGTTCTGGTTCATTTGCATCATTATGACTAGTGAAGTTGAATAGCTTCTTTTATATTTATTGGCCATTTGTATTTCTTATTGTGTGATCTGCATGTTCATATTCTTTGCTCATTTTTCTAGTCTGTTTTCATTTTCTCATACTTTGTAGGAGATAATTTTGTTTTATACGTTTAATCCTTTGTTTTAAACATGTGATAAATATTTTCTGTCACTTATTTGTCTTTCCTTTAAATATTTTAAAGTTAAATATTACAGATACAAAAGAGTATACATGAAAGATGTTTAAACACTGAAGAATGACAATACAATAGATCCCAGGAATCCATGACCCTGTTAAAGAACTTGTACTTTCTCATCACCGTTGGGGTGCCCCGTGTGTCCCTCCAGTTCAGCCTCTTCTCTCCACCTTCAGAGTAGTATGAATTATTCTGTGTGTGTAATGAATTTTGATTTTCCTATTCCTTTGCTTTTCTTTATAGTTTTACTACATGCGTCTGTGGCCACAAACAAGATATTGTTTATTTACATGTTTTTGACCTTTATGGTAATGAAATTGAAGTGTCAGTATTCTTTGGTGACTTGTTTCATTCACCATGTTTCTGAGATTCATCCACTTTGGTGCATGTAGCTGCACTGCACAGCAGTGAAGAATTCCATCATATGAGACAGTGTAATAGATTTACCCAGTCCTCTGCTGATGACACTGAGTTGGTTCTGGTTTTCTACCCTGGCAAACAGTGGTGCCCTGAACATTCTCGTATGTGTTACTCGGTTCCCATGGACAAGAGTTTCTCTAGCTTACCTAGGAGTGGAGCTGATGCACGGCTTCAGCCTCACTAGATAATGCCAAAGTGATTTTTTTTACCCACTTACACTCCTACCAGCAGATACGCTGTTTCTGTTATTCCACACCCTTGCCAATGCTCAATGCTGTGATTTAAAAATGCTTGCAAATCTGTAGAAGTCCAGTCATATCTTATTGTGGTTTTGATTTACATTTTCCTAATTACTAAGGAGATTGGTATCTTTTCCTCTGATTATTGAACATTGGTGTTTTCCTCTTCTATGAAATCCCTGTTCATATCTTGGCCTTTTTTGATTGGATTGTTTATCTTTTTCTTATTCATTCATAATAGTTCCTTATATCAGGTGGATATGAACATTTGCCACTTTTTGAGTTCCCTACTCTGTACCTTGCTTTTTTACTCTCTTAATGGTGTCTCTCAGTGAAAAATTATTGATTTTAATGTAGTCAAATTTAGCCACCTTTTTTTTTAAGCCTCACCTGAGGATACAGTTATTGATTTTTTTAGAGAGAGGCATTGATGCAGGAGAGACACGTTGATCCATTGTTTTCCGTACAACCCCTGCCCCCTGCCCTCTGGGGATTGAACCTGCAACCTAGATATGTACCCTGACTAGGAATCAGACCCACAACATTTTGGTGCACAGGATAGCACTCCAACTAACTGAGCCATCTGGCCAGGGCTATGTTTTTTTCTTAATCTTGATTACAACCTGGAAAACAGATCACCTGGAATCCGTTTCCAAGAACCTTTCTCTGGTTTATTCATTTGAAAATAGATTTGAGTGCTTCCCATGAACCTAGGGCTGTGATATGTGTTCGTTCAAGTTTATTTAGGTCAAGAAGAATTTATTTCCCACTCTGTATTTGCTAGATACTACCGGGATGAATAATGCAACTCTGTGAACCCAAGAAAATCAGTTTAATTGGAGAGAAAAATTTAAATTTGGGGACAAATCATTTGGCAGTTTTGCATCGACACAAAATATGGATATAGCTTCTTTGACTTGCTGTTTATGAAAACCACATCTCATGTCCTTGTGGGTGTTCCTGAATTCAAGTGAACCAGGAAAATGTTACTTCTTTTTATTCTTTTTCTCTGCGTTACCTCTTTCTGAAATAGGCTAAGGTCTAATATCCCCTTTCTCTTTAGCATTTGACAAATAAAATTGAAATGTAGTTCCCAATATACATAAATGACCCACACCAAAAACAAAGGAATTCTTACTTGCATCCTCACAGTGGATACTGTTGCAGGTGGTGATATTTTCCAAGATCCTATAAGGATCTGACTGGGCAGAAAGGAACAAGCCCCAGGTAGTTGCTGGACAGCCTTGTTTACTGTAAATATAGAAACATATCAAGAATAAAAAATAATCATGGGGAAACTGAATTATAAAATATTTTTTAAAGGAATGCAGTTTTCTTACTTTCAGAGATACCTAGTAGTGTGAATGAAGCACACATTACTGCCTGCTGGAGATTCCAAGAAAATCTGCTGGAGTAACCAAGATAACCTCTCTCTAAAGTCAATAAAAACATTCTCAGGTGGGGAGTTTTAGGGAAAAAAGTGAACTATGATTAGTTCATCACTTACTTGTTTATGAAAAGGATGTTCCAGATAAAAACAATGACAGCAACAATAATATAACTTGACCACTGCATGCTTATTGTGTGCTGCTAACTCTGACTTTCATGACAATGTGCTGTGAAGTATATTGTCCATAAGTATGTATCTGTACCATGGAGGTCGCTGCTATTGTGGTCTTCATGTCACAGGTAAGAAGACTAAGGCACTGTCAGGGTGAGTTAGGATTCGAACCTAGGAGGACAGGCTCTCGAGTCTGTGGGTTTAAGCTTCACTGCCTCAACTTTGCCTTCCAGTCACAGCAGCAGGAACATTTTCACCTTCCATCTTGTTTTCCATAATATTTTTGCTCTACTAATTCACTTAGCAAATTTTTAATAATTTATTTTGTTTAAAGATTTTATTTACTTATTTTTAGACAGAGGGGAAGGGAGGGAGAAAGAGAGGGAGAGAAATATCAATGTGTGTTTGCCTCTTGCATGCTGGGGACCTGGCCTGCAACCCAGGCATGTGCCCTGACTGGGAATGGAATCAGCGACCCTTTGGTTTGCAGCCTGTGCTCAATCCTCTGAGCTACACCAGCCAGGGCACAATTTTTTTTTAGTATATTGTGAAAATGCCATCCAAGATACTTCCCTGCATATTAAAAATTAAGAGTAGCGGAATCTAAATTTATAAATTGAAAAGTGGGATTGTGTTTATTGATGATGGTTTGCATCCTGAAATAGTTATATGCATACATATATGTAAAAAGTATTATTTAAAAAATGAGACAGGAAGAGAATGAGCTTCACACACACAGAAACTCACAGTGATAAGTTGGACAATTCACAGTGTTGTCTAATCCTCTTAAGGAATGGATTATGTTGTTCTAGTCTTTGAATGTTCATAATGATGTTTAGAGTAGGTATCCACTTTAACCTGTTCCATTAGATGGTGGTCTACAATTATGCTTCCGTTGTACTTCTGTCCTCCCTCGGGAGGGAAAAGATGATGGATTCACCATAAAGCTGGACCTCACTGTATGAATAAGTAGCCTGACTGCTGTGCACGTCAGGATGGCTTTCATGATACACTGAGGTAACACAATGGAAATCGCAGTTTAGAGATCCAATTTATCTTGCCTCCAATACAGACAACAGTTAGTTCTGTTCCATAACACTGTTATAGAAATGTGACATTGAAAAACGGCTTTGCAATCTATTAAAGCATTCATTTACCATGAGTTCATGGCACAAAGGGAAAAATGTTAATCCCACTTAAGTGAAAACACATAAAAGTGTTTTTTTTTTTAAAGAGCAGCCACAAGGTCAGGAGACAACTGCTGAGGTAATGAAGTGAAGGCTTCCCTGAAACTTCTAGTTGCTTATACATTCTATCACAGTTGCAGAATTCTGCTGATTCTTGTTTCTCAAAACCGCTGGGGTTGCGGCTCTGTCGCATTATGGATTAAGCACAGCGATGCCGGCCTTTAATGTTTCCTCGAACTGCACCAGAGCCGCGGCTGATGCTGCCGGCCAGCCCACCAGCCAGCCAGCCGTGGCTCTCCCCTTCAGCTCCAGCATCCTCTTCTGCTACTTCTTCCGACATCACCGGCCAAGTCACTTCGCTGCTTACACTGTTATACAGAAAATCCCTGAAATGCACCTTCACATTCACTGTGAGAATAAAAAGGCCTTTGCTTTAACTTTAGAAATTAAAAACCCCCTGAAACATAGCTAACATTTTTTCCAGTCATCTGTGGGCAAGCACACATCAAAAGAAAAAAATCCATATTTTAATAAGATTGGACTCAGGCAACTTGTAACTCGACTGTACATGAGTTTATTGATCACCCACGAGGGGCAGGCACTCTCCAGGGAGAACATGGTAGAGTGGAAAGAGCATGAGATCTGGAGTGGAATCCAGACTGCATCATTTACCAGCTGCATGAGCCTGGGCAAATGCTGAATGTATCCTCATTGGTAAATGGGGGAGAATAGCTATCTTGTATGGTTATTGTGAGAATTAGGCATTATGTCTATGGTATGCTTGGCATATCCCAAGTATTAAGTGGTAGCTATTATTATTAGGCTACGTGAAATAAATAAAGATGAGACTTGGTTTCCACCCTTAAGGAGCCTGTTCTAGAAGAAGAGAGAAAACGTGCACAGATATGTAAGCTTCAAGGTGGGAGGGATAAAAGCTATGAAGGAGCTTCAGAATGCCCTGACGAGGGCGCTATGGATGAGAACCTATTAACTGGGTTGTTGCAACAACCTCCCACCTGGTCTCCTCCACTCTTGTCTTGCTCTCTCCAATCTGCTCTTCACAGAATACCCGACGTGTTCTTTCTTAAATGCAAATCTGACCAGGCTTAAAAATCCCATGGATTCTCATTTCCTTTAGGATAATGTGTTCAGTGTTAGAATTCCTGCTTAATTCTTGATCTTCATCTCTTTCTCAAACATATACTTGATGTGCTAGTCCTTTTAAACTTTCTCTTTTTTAGTTTTATATCAGCCAGTGTTCTGAGAAATCAGAGAGAGAGAGAGAGAGAGAGAGAGAGAGGGAATATATGCTATAATAGCAGGTTATTATAATAAGGAATTGGTTCACATGATTATAGAGGCTGACATGTCCCAAAATCTGAAGTCAGCAAGCTGGAGATCTGGGAGAGCCCATGGTGTAGTTTTAGTCCAAATCCAAAGGCCTGAGAACCAGGATAGCTGAGGGTGTAAGTTCCAGTCTGAGGGCTGGAGAAAACCGACATCCCAGCTGAGGTGGTCAGGCAGGTGAAATTCTCTCTTACTCAGCCTTTTTGTCCTATTCAGGCTTCGATTGATTGGACAAGGCTCACCCACATGAGGCAAGGCAGTCTGCTTTATTCAGTCTACCAATTCAAATGTTAATCTCATCCAGAAATACCCTCATAGACATACCCAGAAGAAGGTTTGATCACACATCTGGGCACCCCATGGCCCAGTTTAGTTGGCACATGAAATTAGCCATCACAGTTTTCAAGAACATGCCTTGTTCTAGTTTAATTACTGTATTTTGACATGTATAATGTGCATTTTTTTGCCCAAATTTTTGAGGAAAAGATAAAGATGCGCATTATATATGAGTAGTACTAATTTTGTATCTACATAAATGTTTTTAATGCCTTTATTTATTCTTATGCATTAAAAGTGTAACTCTAGAAAGCAATAATGATAGCCACATGCAAAATAATACCCTGGAATACGATAATCAATTTTGTTTCTAAATATAAATAAATAAAAAAATTAAAATGGAAGATTTTTTTTTTCCTGAAAGTTTGGGCCAAAAACGTGGGTGCGCATTATACACGGCAAACTATGGTACATCTGTTCTTTTGCGCACACTGTTTCCTGTGCCCGGATGGCTCTTGGTCTGCTGATCCCTGGCTCACTCCTGATGTAATTAATTTAAATAGCTCTCAGAAGTCGAATCACTTTCACATTATCTCTTTAGAATACACTGAAGGAGCAATATAGTTATTCAACAAAAGATTCTAGCCTCTTCTTGAACCTTGTATAATACAGTTATCCATTGAATTAAACATTTTTTAGACTAGCTGTGTAGGTTGGATTGAGGCTGAGGTGTGTAGAAGTCTCTCATTCACTGTTTTTGTTAAGAAATAACTATTTACGTCAGTACTGTAATCACTTTCATTTTATTTTCCCAATCCCTTAGCTTAGGGCCCGGCACAAAATAAATGTTCAATAAATGTTTGTTGATTGATTGGATTACCTAATTACTTTTTAAATCCTTCTGGTCCCAAGATGGAATGGGAAAAATATACTTATGAAAATTTTATACAGTTGTTATGTAGGTGTATAATTTAAATAAAGAAACACAAGATCTGCCCAGAAATTACCCAGTAATGTGAAAAATAGAGACATTTATTGAAGAAGATACAAGATATAAGAAACATTGTACCTAGGACAATGATGCCTCAGTCCCCTTCAAAGTAGGCACCTGGGAACCTCACACAGTTCTCCCAGCATCTCTTCCACTGTTCAAAACTCTCTGTAAAATCCTTTGTTGGATCCTTTGTTGGAATCACCATCAGTGGCCTTGTTGTGTTCTCCTGAATCTCATCAACAGTCTGAAATCTCTTCCCTTTCAAAGGTGATTTTAGTTTGGGGAAAAGCCAGAAGTCACTGGGTGCCAAATCTGGGCTGTAGGGAGGTTGAGTTGACTGGGTGATATGATGTTTTGCTAAAAACGCTGCACAAGACATGATGTATGAGTGGATGTGTTGTTGTGATGAAGCTGCCAACCACCAGTTGCCCATAGCTATGGCTGTTTTCATTGTATTGCATCTCTCAACTGATGAAGAACATTGAGGCAGTACTCCTTATTAGTTGTTTGGCCTGGAGGGGTGTACTTGTGATGGACAACACCTTTCCAATAAAAAAAACACAGTTAACATGGTCTTGATCTTGCTGCAACTTTGCCATGTCTTCTTCAGGTATGGAGAACCAGGTGACTTCCATGGGGACCACTGGGCCTTTGTTTCCAGATTATAGCTGCAGACCCATCATTCACCTCTGGTTATGACTTTCTTGAGTAAATCTGCTTCATTGGCAGTGGTTTGAATCAAGTCATTAGCATGATGTTCCTTCTGCTCTGGAAGGCCACTGCTCAGCAGAAGCCACTGAATGAATTTTGTCATGACACATTTCATGCCAAGATCCTGAATCAAAATCTTGGACACAGTAGGCTTTGGAATCCCCAGTTCAGCTTCTAGTTCTTGCACTGTCAGTCGCTGATCTTTGTTGATTGCAGCCTGTGCACGTTCAACGTTCTCGGGTGTTCTGCTGTCGCAGGCCTTCCAGAATGTGGATCTCTTTCAACAGATTCTTGACCATCTTTGAAACATTTGTATCACACTTTTATTTGCACTGCACTCATTGCATCATCCCTGAAAGTCTTCTGAACCATCCAGATAGTTTCTGCAGAGCAATGTTCAAGCTTAATGCAACATTTGATGCAGACTCGTTACTCTACTTGCTCAGTCATTTTGAATGTGACAGCCACACAGTACATGTGTTCACTCAAAGGCATCTACTGCCCCCACTGACTAGTACAGTGAGGTTGTCATTGTTCACACATGTGCATTCTAGTCTACTCTCCTGGCTGCCAGGTCACATCAATGTTGTGTAAACAGTTCTCCTTATATTAACAATGGCTGGACTTTTTTCTGGAAAGACATAGGTATACTGATTGGAAACACCATAAATGTTGAAAAAAATATTTATAGATGGTACTAGACTAATGATGGTTCAACTTATGATTTTTTTGACTTTAGGATAGTGCCAAATCTATACTCATTCAGTAGAAACTGTACTTTGAGTTTTGAATTTTGATCTTTTCCTGGGTTAGCACTGTGTGGAACTATAATCTCTCCTGATGCTGGCAGTGGCAAGGAGCTGCAGCTCTCATTCAGCCATGCAATCACGAGGGTAAACAACTGTTAGTCTATGGTGTAGTATTACATGCATTTTCCATTTACTGTATTTTCAAGTTACAATGGGTTTATCAGGATGTAACCCCATCTTAAATCACAAAATTCTGTGAGTAATTAATAACCTTGCAGTACTAAAAGGAGACTACTTTTCTAGAAAATACTCATTTTCTAGATGAGGAACCTGAGGATCACATATGATTGTGACTTGTACGAGGCCACATCCCTGGCTAGACCTAGTTTTTTGATTCCTGCATCCAGGCACTTACGCCAACCTATGCTAATACCCAACCAAGGACAGAAAGGAGGAACTGACTTCCATCTTCACCGAACCCCATGCAGTTACTTTTAGAACTTTGGGAAAAAGTCAGGCTATTCCCTGAGATGAGAATAAAGTCCATGTGTCATGCATTTCAGAAAATAAATGAGAAAATCCAGCAAGTCAAAGCAAGCCTTTTAAACCTGAGAATCTGAAACAGAATAGTTTCTCAAGAGCTGAGACAGATATTGCAATATTAGGGACATTTCTGCAGCAATGACATAAAACTAACTATTGGGATGTCTGGGTGAGGGTCTTCCATCTCACCAAGAGATTGGTAGAATTGCTATTTTAATTTTTGTATTTCCAGTGTCTGTGTTTAGGGTGGACAATCACAATCTTAATTGTGTCTGTTTGGGATAAGGGTGGAGGAAATACTAATAATGTCACCAGAGGAAGCACACAGAGAGGATTTATCATCCTGGCGATCAGTCAACTGAAAATTTTGCTAGCACATCACTGGAGCTCAGTGGGAGCTAAGAGTAGCAGTGAGTTGTGCCAGCAACCCACTGAGGGTGACAGTTTAAAAACAATGGACTGAAAAATGTCGTAAATTTGAAAAACAGTGAACTGCCTGGTGTCAGGGTTTAGAGATTGATGGGTCTGGTGCCTGAAAATCCAGATAGGAGTGTGGAAATTCACACCATTTTCACATCCAAAATGTCCTTTGCATTGATTCATTAAGAGCTATATAGATATAAGTACATATTTATGTGTGCATATATCCATACATTATCAATATTGTTTTCTATGTGTGTTTAAAATGCTCAGAAGCTGAAATTTGTTTGGAAGTGTTCCGTCAAGGGAAATGGTTCCTTTTCCAATACGCAGTTAGTCTTGATAGTTCACGCTGCTTTTCACTTTCGTTTCCTTTTCTCCCTATGTAATTAAAAGTGAAGGGCAAGCAGTAGAGAGTTTTACTTATTCTGGTGTGCCCCCAGCAGTGCTTCCACGCACGGCCACGTAGGCTCTGAGTCACGTAACACAGATACAAGGTGTTGCAGCAGTGCTGCCAGTCTGATGAGGCCAGATGGGGACTTTGGGTTTGAAAGTATATCAATTAGCTATTGCTATGTAATACTTTCCAAACTGTGTGACTTAACACAATAACCGTTTATTACATCTCATGAGCTGAAGGGTTTGCTGGATGGTTCTGCTGGCTTTGACTAGGGTCCAAAATGCATCTGTGTGGTCAGCTGGTGGGTAGGCTGGTGGCTGGTGGGTCTGGGATGATCTTGACAGGGACAGTTCACCTGTTCATCGTGTGTTTCTTACATCCCTCCAGCAGGCTGGCTCAGGCTTGTTTTCATGTTAGTGGAAGTTAACATGCAAATTTTTTCAAGCTTCTGCTTAGTCAAATGTACTGCTTTCCCATTGGCAAAGCAGATCACATGGCCAAGTGAGAAGAACCAACCAAAAGGTGTGTATTCATGAAGGTGTGAAAACTTGGGACTTAATGCAACTAATTTAACAGAGTGAGTTAGCAAACAAAAGGCTCAGAGATACCACCATCATGAATGCCAAGGTCATTGCTGTTCAGGTCAGCCATGTTTTACTCTGGAGTTTGTATTTATCAATTTACTCATTTATCCAACATTTACTAGGGAACTACCCTGTTTAGACACTATTCTAGAGGCTAAGTCAAACTTTGTGCTTAACAGAGTTTTACTGGGCAAGACAGGATTTTCTTTGTTCCTGACAGCTTCTATTTCTTTTCTCACCACAGGTACAAAGGGGATCTTTTGTAAATTGGAAAAAAGAGGTAAAGATTTTTGTTAGCATAATAATAAATCAAAAGTTTGCTCTAAAAGATAGTCAATGTTAACTTGAGAAAGTTTTTTTTTAATCTGCCTCTATAGCTTATTTTGCAGCAGTTGGAGACTTGAGAAAGATTTGAAGGTCAGGAGCTGGGTCTTGGAAGGAGGGAAAGGAGGTAGAAAAGGACCAGGTGGTGGGAGGATAGAGGGGAAAGGGAGGAAGTCCAGAGAGAGAGAGAAAGTAGAACTTCCAATGCTTATCTGAGGTGGGCTGAATTAATGGAAGAATGACAATGTGGGAAAGCAAAGGTGTTTTGTTTGCATCTCTCTCTGGGTTCTCTGTGTGTGCCTGATTGGCTAATGTTTTTCTGTCATGAGCTCTCCTAATGTGTCTCCCGGATACTATGGGGATAACAAAGGCACTTCATTATGTGGGGATACTGAAGAGTTAATCTTTTGACTTGCTCTGCTACTCTTCCCTCCACAGCCCCTTACACCTTCCCTTCATCCTTACCACTTCTGGTCACCATCAGCTTCCTCTGGGTTTCAGGAGTGTCCCCACTAGTGTGACCTCAATTATTAGTCACTTTAATTTTGAAGGCAGAATTCTAGAATTCTCATCTTCTTGATCTTTATTCTTCAACAACATCTTCACAGGCTAACTCTTGGAGGATTACCTGGATTCTGACTTCATCCATTCGGGGAGCATTTAGAGAGCTCCAGTGATCATGCAAGGCAGGGTGGCTACACACAGGACTATGTGAAATAACAGCTGAGTGCTTACTGCGGATGAGGCTCTATTGTAAGCACTTTCTTTTGTATAAACTCAACTTCAGGGCAGTGATATGATCCTTATGTTACAGATGAAGAAATGGAAGCACAGAGAGGTCAGATAACTTGCCTGAAACAACAGGACTGCCGGCAGAGCTGAGAGTTGGATCTGAGTGGGCAGGCACAGCCACACAAGATAAACAAAGGCCATTCCTGGTGTCAGGAGCACCTTCATTTTCTCTCCTGTTTATCTGCCATCACCACCTCTCGCTTCCAACATTTTCTGCCTTCATCCCTTCACCCATTCTGAAGAAAAATTCCTTGACATTTCAAAGTCAATCATTTACATCATATTTTAATTCTTGCCTCTAGTATTCCCCTCTCTCCAGTCCTGACCTCCTCTGAGACATCGACCTTTTTATTGTCTTGGCTCTTACTTTTATCTTCTATTACTTCATCTTTGCTAGTTCCTAGCAGCCAGCAAACATGCTCAGCATTAAAAAATAAACTATCTTCTAACGTCTTTTTTGAATCACAAAATTAAAAAGAAATAGGTGCCTTTAATAATTCATGACTTGAGGGAATCTGTCTCCTGGGGTCGCTGATGACCGCACCAAAGCTGGCCATCTTTCCCTAGTCAGGGTCCTTTTTCACTTCTCTGAGTTCTCCATCCTGCTTCTTTGTTTGTGCTCTTCTGCCTCCATAACCGGCTTTTCTCCTCCTGCTCTCACCCATTCATGCACATTGCCCAAAGTCCTGTCCTGTGAGTTCTTCCCTAATCTTTTCGCCTTTTCCCTCAGTGATAGGGTAGCCATACAATTTATTGCCCAAACTGTGACACTGTTGTCTGGAATGAATGCTAAACTGGATGGGATTCCAGGATGGGGGACGTAAACCGGGACCATAACTGTTTCCTCAGTCTCTCCAAATCCCACGTTTTCCACCTCTTACTGGTGGTTTCTGCTTGTACGTTCAGGAATTCAAGCTCCAGGTATCCTAAATCAGACTCTTCCTAGTTTTCTTTCCTTTTATAACTAATTGTTCCTGATTGCCTTACTTTTGCCAATGGAGTTGCCCTCTTGCAATGACTGAGACTTGAAAACTTTAGGTCATTTCTGAATGTCTCCCATACACAATGCCTGTGGCATCAGTCTCCAGGTCTATTTATAACGTTTCACTTTATCCTTCCTTTCCATTTTCAATGCTGCTATTTTATTTCAGGCCTTTATCACGTTAAGTTGGGACTTTTTTAGTAGCCTGATCCTAACCAACTTTTATTTTTTGTTAAATTAAAAAATATATTTTATTTATTTATTTTTAGAGAGAGGGGAAGGGAAGGGAAGGAAAGGAGAAAGAGAGGGAAACATCAATGTGTAGTTGCCTCTCACATGCCCCCTACCGGGAACCTGGCCTGCAACACAGGCATGTACCTTGACTGGGAATCGAACCAGTGATCATTTGGTTCACAGGCTGGTGCTCAATCCACTGAGCCACACCAGCCAGGGCTAAATCTTTTTTTTTTATTGTTGTTCTATTACAGTTGTCCCAAATCCTCCCTCTCCCCCAGCCTTGTAAAACTGTTTACTCTCCTACTTATGCAAGAACTCTCTGTGTGTTAGAGAATGTCTTCAATGCTGTGGTAGAATTTACAACATAGCTTAGCCTTTACTTCCAGCTTGCCCAGAACTTTATGGTTGGCCAGAGGTAGGAAATATACACAGCTGGGCATATGGTCTTTCAGCTGTCCAGAAATAGGTCACAACTCTTCCAAGTTCCTATAGACTTCTCATTTTAAGGATAGCTTTTCCTTTTTAAGTTTTTATCTTCTCATTTGTCACCACTGCCACTGCTGCCTCAGGCAGCTATAATATTAAACAATTTCTGCTGATTGTTTTTGACCAATGCCCCAAGGGGAAAAACCTGTTTCAACTGAATGAGCTCCGAGTCAGGGCAGGAAAGATGAGCCTTGGAAGTGGAGGTGTTCAGGTAACTGCCAGCCAGGCCAAGTGGAGAGATGGGGCTTTGGGGAACCTTAAATTGGTTTTAATGCATGCTAAGTTCTCGTTTGCATGGCTTTTGTGCATTGCAAAGCTGTGGATGTTCATGATTACTATAGAGCTTGGGAGAAGGGGTTGGAAATAGGGCAACTTAAAATACCACAAAACTCCCTGTTTCTTATGGAGATTAGGTCACTTAAATAATGGTGGTGGTGGTGGTGGTGGGGAAATGAGGACAACTGTAATTGAGCAACAATAAAATAATAAAAAAAATCTTGGATTGTTATAAGCCTTTGACTAATTTCTAGAGTTCTGAAAAAGATGATTTTGACAATTTTTGCTAGTATTCTCATTGCTTTTATCAGGGGAGTGGGTTTTTGCAGGTCCTTGCTCTATCATTCCCAATTCAGAATCCCTGTGTGGAATGTTTTGGTTTTAGTTTCCATGTTATGAAATCCTATCCATCAATTCTGAATTTCTAAACCTTTCCCTGACCATAGAAGTTGAAAGAGATGCTTCCTTTTAAAAATTTCTGTAGTACGTGGCACATGCCACCTACATGATTGTCCAGAAACCTCGTGTGCATACGAGTAACTGCCAGGGATCTGGCTTCAGGAGAGCTAGAGAAGGGCTCGGGGACCTGCATTTTTAAACAAATTTCAGGGAACTGACGTTCTAGTAGTTCATGGGCCAAATTTGAAGAAACACCACTCTGAATAGTATTCATAATACTCACCATTTACCAATTTATTACATGTGTATTATTTTATTTTTTGCACATTTCTACTTCTCTACTAAGAGAAGTAGAAACTCTCTGTGTACAGGAACAGTGTCCTGAACCCCCTGAATTCCCAGGAGCTTCACTATTGTAGGCAGCCCTCTAAAATTTGCCGAATGAATCAGTAGGTAAGAGCATTGTTTTCCTTGGCAATAAATTCTCAATTCCAAACTATGACAGACCAAGTAGAACTTTTAGAATTTGGAGGTTCACTGGTAAATTGAAAATTGCAGCTATTGCTTTCTTAGTTAAGAAGGTAGTTAACTTTATAAATATTTGAACTTAGAAAATGACATCAATTGTTTTCACAAATTGTTTTCTTGAGAAGTGCTAAGTAGTCAAACTCTAGCCAAATGTGTAAATGAGGAAACTTGTACTTCAGATGACTGGGGAGAAAGGAGGGGAAACACTGAGCTGCCAAAAGTCATGCAGTTTTTAGGTTTGAGGTTAAATGTCAGCAGTTTTGTCATCGTGCATCTTTTTAGTGTCAAAGCTGATAATTTACAGACTTCTCTACTTTCGCTGTCATTTGACCATCTGCCTCTAGTGCATTAGACAGGCAGGGGTTGCCGGGGCTCGTGAGTCTGGTTCAGACACAGATGGAGATGGTGTCTCTGCTCTCAGACAGCCTCTGTGTTCTTGCGGGGTGAGGTGGCTTCCTGGTCGGTAAATTAACCTTCTCTTGCCCGGAGAAACTATGAGATGGTAAAGGAGTCTTGTGGAGGAGAAAGGTGCGGTAGGATGGTAGACCACATGGACACCATTCCAGTTTTCTGCCAGAAAGTAACAGATTAAGTTGTGAGCTCAGCAAGTCTCTAGTGCAATTTAGTTAATTGTTCTGCCCCAAATGAAAGAAGATCATTAGAAATTGCTTAGGTAATCACAGGTTCTCTTGCTCAGTGCATTGTGTAAATAGGTGTTAGTTTTAAAATATTTAAGAAGATAGGAGTGAAAAAAAAACACTGAGATGTTTCTGAGTTGCATTTATACTAAATACATTTATTAGAAATAGTGGAAGTTGATCATAGCATTCAAGAAACAGTGATATCATGGGGGAGTATATTTATTTATTTATAAAAGCTTTAGGTATAATTCATATATAATACTGCATGCTTTTACAGTATGATGTCTTCACATATGATTACACCAAGGAAACCATCACTATAGTAAAGATGATGATCTGCCTCCCCTAAAGTTTCCCTGTGCTGCTGCGTAACCTTTCCCTTCCTGCCCTCCACCCTCAGGAAACCACTGATCCGCTTTCTGTCAATGTAATTAGTTTTCATTGTCTAGAACTTTACATAAATAAAACCATAGCATTTACTTAATTGGGAGGGGTCAAGTTTCTTTTATTTAATATAATTATTTTTAGATTCATTATGTTTTAGAGTTTAAAAATAGCTCATTCCCTTTTATTGCCTAGTGGTATTCCATTGTATGGATGTATGGTAGCTTGTTTATCCAATAGCCTGCTGATGGGCATTTGGGTTGTTTGCAGCCTTTGACTGTTACAAATAAAGCTTCTGAGAACATTCATGTACAAGTGTTTGTGCACTTCCATTTCTCTTGGGTAAATACACAGAGGGAGAGTGGCTGGATCATAGGGTTCACACATGTTTAACTTTTTAAGAAATTGCTGAACTGTTTTCTTAAGGGCTTGTGTCATTTTATCTCCCCAGCAGCAGTGTAGGAGAGTTCAATTGCTCCATATCCTTATTAACACTTAGTATATTTGGCCTTTAAGATTTTAGCCATTCAGTAAATAATATAATGATGTTAAATGTCTTTTCATGTGCTTATTTGCCATCTGTTCATCTTTTTTGGTGAAATGTCTCTTCAAATATTTTGCCCATTTTAAAATATTGGGTTTTTTTTTAGAGTTGAGTCTTCAGAGCTCATTATATATTTTAGCTAAAAACCTTTATATCCAATTTCTACTTTTAAATATTTCTCCCTAGTCTGTGGCTTGTCTTTCATTCTCTTTATAGTATCTTTTGAAGAGTAGAAATTTTAATTTTTTATGAAATCTAGTTTATTTTGCTCTTGCTTTTAAAAATGATATTCTTGACTTTTCTTTTTCGCTATCTTGAAGCCTGTGGAGCCCGCCAGGAACAGCACTTCAGCAACAACGAACCTGTCTGGAAGGCAGGGGTCCCAGGCCATTTTTAATGGCTATAAACAAGGTCTCTGGAACCAGAGGGAGCACACAGCTTTCTTAACATTGATGGTGTTTATGCTTGAACTGAAACTGAATTCTATCTAGGCAAGAGATGTGCTTGTGTGTACAAAACAAAACAACACAGTGACTCCTGGTGGTAGACCCAACAAAACCAGAGTCATCTGGGGAGAGGTAACTCGTGCCCATGGAAGCAGTGGCATGGTTTGTGCTCAATTCTGAAGAAACCTTCCTGTGAAGGCCATTGGACCCAAAATCTGTGTAATGCTGTACCCCTCAAGGATTTAAACTTATTGGTAAATAAATATCAACCCTGACTGTTGGGCTTAGTTGGGGGCCCTCTGGCAAAGCAAAGGATTCTGGGTTGGAGCTCATGGTTGGGTTGCAGGTTCAGGCCCTGGTCAAGATGCAAAGGGGGAGCCAACTGATGAGTGTTTCTCTCACATGTTGATGGTTCTCATCATCTTTTTCTTCCTCTCTTCCCTCTCAAATAAGTAAATAAAATCTATTTTAAAGAGTAAATAAAAAATTATATTCTTGTTGGGTATAGAGTCTAGGTTGACAGTTTTCTTCTTTCAGTATTTTAGATGTTGCTCCACTAACTTCTTATATCATTTTCAAAGAAAAATCTGCTGTCATCTTTTTTTTTCTTCCCTTCTATCTTACGTGTCTCTTTTCTTGTTTGATTTAAAAATTTTTCTCTTTATCACCAGTTTTGAGCAATTTGATTATAATGTCTTGATATGGTTTTCTTCACATTTCTTGTATTTGGGATTCATTGAGCTTTTTGAACATGTGAGTTGGTATTTTCATTAGAGTTGGAAACTTTTTGTTCATTATTTCTTTAAATATATATTTTTGATACCCTATCTTCCCCTGAGGGACTTCAACTGAAGCTTTTCCACAGCTCTCTGATGCTCTGTTCATATTTAAAAACTTCACTTTTCTCTCTGTGTTTCATTTTGTATAATTTCTATTCTATTGTATCCAAGTTTACTAAATCTTTTCTTCTGCAATCTCTAATTTGCCATTAACTCCATCAAGTGTTTTTATCTCAGACATTACTGTAAACATCAATAGAAGTTTAGTTTGGGTATTTTTATATTTCTGTGTCTCTATCTAACCTTTTGAATGCATGGAATACAGTTATAACTGTTTTAATGTCTTGTCTGCCACCATCCGTGTCAATTCCGATTTGGTTTCCCTCCTTGTTTTTGGTTATATATTCTTGGTTACTTGTATGTCTGGCAATTTTCTGACTGAATAGAAGACATTCTAAATTTTATTTTTTATATATTGAATGTTTTTGTATTCCTATTAATATTCTTGAGCTTTGTTTATGGGCACAGTTATACTATTTGAAAACATTTGATCTTTTTGGGTCTTGCTTTTAAGATTTATTTTGAGTGGCAGAGCAGCATTTGCTCTAAAGCCAAGTACTCCCTATTGTCGATGTAGGTCCCTTGCAGG
Organism: Phyllostomus discolor; assembly: GCF_004126475.2. Classification (NCBI taxonomy): domain Eukaryota; kingdom Metazoa; phylum Chordata; class Mammalia; order Chiroptera; family Phyllostomidae; genus Phyllostomus; species Phyllostomus discolor. Next base: position 159,569,654 of record NC_040904.2, on the reverse strand, counting down.
TACTCAACCCAGTGAGTACCCCACGAATCACGAGGTTTTCAGTCTGGCTGGTGGGAACAGCTGGGCATTGCTACCTTTAATCCTCTCAGGCGGTCTTTCCCCAGCCTTTCAGGTAGTTTCTTCACACATGTGCACTGACCAGTACTCAGTTGAATACCCGGGGGAGACACTCTTCAGATATCTGAAGTTAGTCAGTGCATCTCTCTCCTCTTCCATACTCCACTGAGTGAACACTAGATGTCTTGGCCACCCCCACTCCAAGCTCTATTTCCTTGTCTCAGGTTGTCTGCTGGGCTCTGTCAGGGTTTTCTTTCCCTGTGCTGTGTCATGGAAACTCTTTCGAGGCAGGAAGCTGTAGCAGTTGTAGGGTTTACCTCATTTGTGTTCTGTCTTTCAGGAATCACTATTCTTTGTTGCTGTATACTGTGTCTTGAAAACCATTATTTCATATACTTGTGCATTTTGGGTTTTTTTTTAAGTGAGAAGGTAACTCTAGTCCTGTTACCCAGTCTTGGTGAGCAGCGGAAGTCCTTGGGGAGTGTTTTAAACACCAATTTGCTTCATTAATATTGTGACCAAGTCTGAAGGCCAAGTTACCTGTGGCTCATAAATAGACCTTTTGTCAAAAAATATTCCAGTAATTTGTTACTTTTATCATTTGACATTCATGATTATACTGATTTTTATTTTGCTTTAGTTACATCATTTTGCTTTTTAGCGGGTGCCAATTGAGGGGATTCTATTTTTAATTGAAAAGTTATTACTGTGGCTGTTCTGAGAAGAAGAAAATTACTTTTTTGGAAAAATATTAATGTTTCAGTTCTTTTTAACACCTGGGCATAAAAGTCTCTTCAGTGCACTGGCCTGACTTGAAAGAGTCCGCCTGCTATGAGATAGTGGCAGTTAGGCAGTGGTTTAACCCAGCCTCAGATTTGTTGGACTTTGTCTTTCTTTGACATTTCTCTCTGTTTCTGAGAAGACAGAATAATTTCATGATATGTTGGCATTGTTATGAGGATATAAGAGTAAGAACATCAGAGTGGGACTCCACAGAGCTCGTTTCTATACCCTCTTCTGTCACTGCTTAGCCATTTAACCGTGGGCAGGTCATGGACTTCTCTAGGTCCCTTGTTCTTACTCTGTAAAATGAGGTTGATCACTAATTTCCAACGTACTTCCCAGTGCAAACATTTTTCTTAAATCCTTACCGGAAGACATTTTTTTCATTGCTTTTAGAGAGAGAATAAGTGGGAGGAGGGGAGAGACAGAAAGAGAAACCAAGAGAGAGAGAAAGAGACACAGAGAGAAACATCAATGTGAGAGAAATGTCAATTGGTTGCCTCCCACGCCCACCCCATCGATTGAACTTGCAACCCAGGTGTGTGCCCTGATTAGGAATCAAACCAGCAACCTTTTGGTGTGCAGGACAACACTTCAACCAACCAAGCCACGTCAGGGCCAGGACCTCAATGCAAACATTTCATGACGTGTCAACAGCTTTTTGGATCCATGGTTCAGGGTATAGATTTTGAAGGAGATGCATAATAAAAATTGTAAGTATTTTTAAAAAGATTTTATTTATTTATTTGTTAGAGAAGGAAGGGAGGGAGAAAGAGAGAGAGAGAGAAACGTCAATGTGCAGTTGCTGGGGGTCATGGCCTGCAACCCAGGCATGTACCCTGACTGGGAATCGAACCTGCGACACTTTGATTCGCAGCCTGCACTCAATCCACTGAGCTACGCCAGCCACAGCCTAAAAATTGTAAGTATTTTGACATGGCAAAATCTCTTCATCAAAATCAAGCTCCTATTAGATATGTGATAAAAAGGCTAACTGGAATTAGCAAGCTACTGCCATAAATTTTTAAAGTTTACATTATTTTAGCATGCCAGAACTCACAAGCAAACTGTCCACCTATTAGCATTACTAATATGAGCCAGGTACCCCTCCCTTTTTGAAAACTTTTATTTTGAGGTGAAATTTCTTTATAATAAAGTGTGTAAAGCACACTAGTCTTAAGGGTACAGCTTAAAAGATTTTTACATAAGTATACATGAATATGACCATCACCCTAATCAAGAAATAGAATATTTATTCCTTCATGAAGTTGCTTTTTCCTTCTTTCCATTTTTTTTGTCCTCCCTTTCCCACAGCCCTGCCAAAGGCATACCTCTGATTTCTACCACTGTTAATCTTGAGCTTTATATGAGTGTAACCATCCAGTGAATACTCTTTTGGGTCTGGCTTTTTTCACTGAACATAATCCATGCTGCTGTGTGAATTGGCAGTATATCTATTTTTATTTTTTATTTTTCCATTGTATGAATATACCAAAATTTATTTATATTTACCTGTTGATGGGCCCTTGTTGTTTCCAGTTTTAGGCTATTATGTTTCTGAACTTTCTTTTACATGTTTTTTGGTGAACATATGCACTCATTTCTCTTCAGGGTAATTGCCATAGGGATGGTATATGTTCAGATTTAGTAAATACTGCCATGGGCTTAAGTTGGGGTCTGAAGTACTTTTGGAATTTTCATTTGAAAGAATCACAGAATCAGAGGCTAGAAAGTGGGACCTAAAGAAGAGATGTACTGAGTGATTTAGCTGAGACTCAGTGTTTGCTGGGCTGTCAGGCGGTGATAGGTTGGGGGTTCAGGCCAGACAAGCAGGGAGGTCACGCACGGGGAGAATGTGGGCTTGCCTCGTGAGGGAGTGCAGGAAACAGGTGGGGCTGGTTTCTAACGTGGGCCACAAATGACTTCATTTGGACTCTTTGAGTGCTGTGTTGCTAAATGACGACAGATGGTACGTAGACAAAATTAGAAGTATCAGTCTCAAAGGGTTATAATACTCAGTTAAAATTTAGAAACGGGTTTGTCTTTTCAAACCAAGTTTCCTTGACAGTTGTGTCAGATGAGTCATCTTATAGCTGATGCTATATCAAATTCAATTAGAAATTAGGACTAAGATTTACTATATCTAAAAGAGACCCCAAGGATTATAACACAAAAAGTTGCTTGCATAATTCTTTCTCTTCTCATTCTTTCTCTTCTGGAAATACCACTAGAACCAGTCAGGAGGAATTCCCTAGGGAAAGGCATCTGTTTTCAACTGCTAGGCAGTCTTCAACTTCATGGCAGTCCAGATTTCCTGCCCATCCTCTCCATTTCCCACTACCTGCTACTCTCAGAGGGAAAGCCCAGAGCAAAGATGGATTCCTGGTCCATCCAGGGTTTACACGTGGTGCATCCAGAAGGCAGGTAACTCACTGTAAAGGAAGGGATGGGAGCTTGCTATAAGGTGGTTTTACAAAGAGAAAGGTACTCTCTTTCCCCACAGATTTGTGGCACACCATAACAGAAATATGTGGATAAATGGGCAAAGTTGTCTTGGGAAATATTCTTAGGTAGTATTTGTCTGGCAACAGATTTTTTTCTAAAGTGATTTTTGAGAAACTCTATTTTCTTTTCCTTAAATGTTAATAGATGGTCTGTGAAAGTTGTTTTGTTGCCCAATGTTCATGTATCTCGGGGTTAATCAGGTGGATTTACTGCGGAGCTTCTCCCAGCCATGCTGTGTTGATCCATGTGGCTCCCCAACAGGGGTGCCAGGATGAGGCGTTTTCAGAACTTGTTTAACTATAGGACCATGTTCCCTTGGAGCATCTCTTCAAGTTGGTGCTGCACGGAATACATGTTAAGAAGCGCTGTGTTAGAGCTACATGAAATGTAGACTTTAGATTGTTTTCTAGAACACACCACCAAAAGCCTTCCAAGTCAGGACCCAGGACATTTTTTCCTTCTTAATTACTTTTCTAATTTTCTTCTCTAATCATTCTTTGAGTCCTTGCCAAACAGAAGTTCTGAATCAAGCACTTGATATGTACCATGGCAGTTAAAGAGAAGTAAGATAATTGATTTGTTTGGTCTGGGTCTCAGTTTTCTCATCTGTGAAGTGAGAAGGTTGGATAATGACTGCTAATGTCTCTCCCAGCTGTTTGGTCTGTGCTTTTTTTGTGCAAAAAGCACTAACCCTGGCCCCAAGGTGCTAACTGTCCAGCCTGGGGTACAAGGCTAATGCAAATGAGATAACTAGCAAGCAATTCAAAATAGCACATATCCCTGTGCCAGATTGTGTGGTACAGATTAGAGGGGCTATCCGAGTGCAGAGACAGAAAACCAATGAGGCTGGAACACGTCTAGCTCCCTATGTTTTTTCTTGCCACATTGGGCACTCAACAGAGCCCCTAAAACAATAATTAGTGAGAATGTATTTGGCTATAGAGATGTAAAATGCATTTACTTCATGGAAAGATTTTGTTCCGTGTCTCGCTAAGCTCACTTCATGACAGTGCAGAGCTTAGTTACAATGTGAGATTAATGAAAACGTCTCTGTCAATGTAAGCATTTAATATTTATTAAACTAATCAGCAGGTCACTAATTCCTTTTGCTGAACTTGGAGACATAAACCAGCAATTTTCAACCGGTGTGCCGCAAAAATTTTTAAAACATTCAATATGTCACTCTTTAGTCAGCGCCACTGAGCTCTTTTCCCTTAGATTGTCAAATAAAAAAGCGATAACAGCCAACACAACAATAGCTGTCTTGTGTAAACAATTCAAATTATACCTATTTTTCTCTCCTTAAATATTATTTTATTGTATATTCTCTCCAACTTCCTATTTTCTTCAAGTTTTCAGAAGACATTAGAATTAGTCATATTAAATGGAGGCAAAAAATCTTAGCTAATAAAATTAAGTGTACAATTTCTTGAATTAATAGAGTTTTGTTGAACAATTTGTTACAATTGAACTTACATTTTTTAACTTTAGTTTTATTGTTGACACTACCTATTTTTTTGTCAGATCGGCAAAAACAATAATATATTTTTTGTGTGTGTTGCAGAATTTTAGTAAATAGTTTAATATGTATCATGAAATGAAAAAGGTGGAAAATCGCTGACAAACTAAAAGATATTTTAAGCTGAAGGTAGGAATAAGATCTTAGAATGTTAGAAAAGCCTTTAAAAAATTGTTGTTTATGCTACTGCAGTTGTTCCTGCTTTTTCTCCTTTATCCCACCTCCACCCAGTCCCCTCTGATCCCTGCCTTAGTCAATTTCGATATCATCCCTCTCCAAGGGTCAGGCATGAATGTTCTTTCCTTAACCTCTTTAGCATTTTTCATCGAGGATCCCTCCATCCCCGGCAGCTGTCAGTATCTAAGCTTCTATTTCTGTTTTGTTCATCAGTTTATTGTGTTCATTAGATTTCACATGTAAGTGAGATCATGTGGTAATTGTCTGTCACTGACTGGCCTATTTCACTTAGCATAATAGTCTCCAATTCTGTCCATGCTCTTGCAAAAGGTAAGAAGAGCTGGAAGGGATCAACTAGGTCAGGGGTCAGCAAACTTTTTCTGTAAAGGGCCAGATAGTAAATATTTTAGGCTTTGCAGACCTTTTGATCACTACCGCAACTATACAACTCTGCCCTTGTAGTGTAAAAGCAGCCATAGATGATAGGTAATAATTAAGCATGTTTGTGCTCCAAATAAAATTTATATACAAAAATAAGAGGCCAGGGGGGAGTGGTATGGGGAAAATGCAGACAGCAGTACTTGAACAACAATAAAATAATTAAAAAAAAAAGAGGCCAGCTGGGTTTGGCCTGTGGGCTATATGCAGTTGCCAAACCTTAATCTGGATAAGACCGGAGTGGCAAGGCAGTTTGAAACCTTATAGTGCTATGGCCTGAATTGTGTGCCCGCCCCCTCATATTCATGTGTTGAAGCCCTTAACCCCCTGTGACTGTATTGGGAGACTGGGCCTGCAGGAGGTAATTAGGGTTAAATGAGGTCGCAGGGTGGGGCCCTATGGCTTTCCAAGCAGCTTTGGGGAGGAGAAGAATGAATGTATTGGCTCAAGTTTGAAAAGGAAATTGCATAATTTTCCCCCATTTCACCTTTGTATACTTTTATTCAATACACAGATTAATAGATTAAAGAATTCACTATTCATTTTGGAAAGCTGAAGTGTTGAGAACAGAAAATCAAACCTGTTAGGAGACTGAAGAAATGCCTTGATTAGGTTGGTGATTTAGACCACATTTCTTAAGCTTGCCCCCTTCTCCTTTGGGGGATTAATCTTTCCCTTTCCTTTCAACTTCTATTATTTACATGCTTCTTACTCCTTGTCTGTTACTACATGTCTGTTTTCATCTCTGAAGCTTCTGGAATGTAAGTTCCCTTTTTGTTCCTTTATATTAACCACAGCACCTAGCTGGTGCCATGCATTGTGTGTGAATGGAATTGAGTAATCATGGGTGTTACAACTCACTTGTTCAGTTAACAAATATTTGTTGAGCATCTATTAGGTGCCTCACTCTGTGTTAAATGCTGATGGAATGGTGAACTGAGAAGACACCACCTCATGGAGCTCATAGACTGGTGGGGAAGACTGATCCAGTAATATATAGTGATTCAATTTAATACACATTTATAAATTTTGATAAATGATATAAAGGAAGCCATAAAACAGGGAAACCCAAGGAAGCTTTTCCTAAGGAAGTGGTGTTTGTGGTGAGATCTAAAAAAATGAGTAGCGATTACCCAGCTGAAAGAAAGATGTTGGCGAGAAGAACTGGGCAGAGGCCTAGAGATGAAAGAAAGCCTGGTGCATCTGAGGAATTGATAGGAGCATGGATACACGAAAGAATCCAGAGAGAATGAGCAAGGTCTGGCCATTCAGAACCTTGAGGCTTAGGGATTGTCTGGATTAGGGATTGTCTGAAGCAAATTTAGAAGTCATTAATGAGCCTTAAGCATAGTTAGAAAAAGATTTTATTTATTTATAGAGAGAGGAGAAGGGAAGGAGAAAAACATTGGTGTGTGAGAGAAACATCAATTGGTCGGCCCCCAACCAGGGACCCAGGCATGTGCCCTGACTGAGAATCAAACTGGCAATGTTTTGGTTCACAGGACAATGCCCTACCCACTGAGCTACACAAGCCATATTTAAGATCTTTCAGGCTGCAGTGTATTGCAGGAGAACAAAGGCAACTGTGAGAAGGCCAGTTAGGAGACGCTTCCTGTATAATGGTGGTTTCAATCAACAATCTCACTGTTGGTTTTGCTGGAGAGAAGAAGGTGGAACTGAGAGACTTTTAGGAGTACTTGGTGAAGACTGAATATAGGAATGAAGGCATGCAAAGTATTGGATAAATCCCAAATACCTGGCTTGTAAAACTGGAGAAGTGAGGGTATTGTCCTCTGGGTGGGGGCACTAGAAAAGAGCTGGGTTTCAGAGAAGTGGGGACAGGTGGGAGTGGATTGTGGTTGAGTTTGAGGCAGCCTTGGAGATGTGGAATAAGCAGCTGGGTGTGTGGACCTTGGTTAGGCTCTTCCTGAACCACAATTAAAATTTGTGATATCTTCAAAAGAAAAAGGGAAAGCAAAAATTTTTTTGGATGAAAAATGAATACAGAAGGACTAACTTGCTTGCCTCTGCTTCATGATACTGGGGAGACACCTTGGAGCTGTGTGTAATAAGGGATCCCAGCCCTGGGGTTGACTTGAAGTAAAATGATATAGACAAGGACTCTTCAATGTCCCTCATATCAAAGGAGGGAATCATCTTCCTAAAGTTCCACAGATTAGACAGTAAATTTTCAGGCATTTTCCCATCCGCCTTTAAAATGAAATCTGAACTTCCTTCTCACAAGGTCATGCATGATTTGGCTCAGTCCACCTCTGCAGTGTCATCTGGCACTCCTTGCCCTAGATTCTAGCCAGGCTGGCTCCTTGCTTTTTCCTCTCACAAATCAAACTTGCTCTTTCTCGGTCCTTTTGAACTTGCAGCCCTGTTGGTGTGTTCCTCTCATGCTCTCTTAATGGCAGTTTCTTCTCTGAATGAGGCTCAAGTTTAAATATCTTCTCCTCAGTGGAGCCTTCCCTGCTTACCCAATCTAAGTACTCGCCCCCATCACTTGTTATTCCATCACCCTGTTTCATTTCCTTCAGTGATGGTACACTAACTGAAACTGGGTTTATGCACTTACTCTACTTTTCCCCGCTGAATGGAAGTTTTATGAGAACAGGAGCTGGGTCCGTCCTGTTCAGTGCCTTATCATCAGCACCTATTACAGGGCCTGTTAAATGTGGAGGTGCTCAGTAAGCTGTTTAGTATGTTCTATTAGGCGTTGAGGAAACACAGATAAATATTGAGGAAGAATCTAAATCTCGAGTGCTGCCAGTGTCACACTTTAGAGAAGTGTTGATGCTTTGGCGAAGAGTATGATGTGGGGACAAGTGCTGGCTAGAGACACTGAAGCTAAGTAGTTCTGAAAAGTCCAGTAGAAGCATCCTCAATCCTCCTCAACCTAATAGAACTACTATCTTAACCAAAACTCCCGTACCCTATGTAAAACACGCTCACAGATGCCTCCAGCACCTTGAACAGCACAGCTGGAAGGCTAATGTCTCCACACTTGGGTATGCAGATGCCAACTGGTAAGTTGTATGTAGAAACAACATATGCTCTTTTTTGGAGAGAGAAAATGTAAAATCAGAAGCACGAGTGTCCTTTAAGAAGGAAATCATCTTTAATTAAAGGAAAGTTAGTAAACAATTTACCTGGACCTAAAATTGATTAGTTTACCTGAGCTATTACATTGGATTTATGATCTAACAAACCAAATGAAGAGCTTCGGGTGGCTGAACAACCAACCAAGATGAAGAGTTTCGAGAACAATTAAAATTTGATTACCCTCTGTTTTCTACTATGTGGAACAGATTTCTTCACTAGATTTTCTTCTAGTCAATATAAAGAGATAAAGACTGTCTTATTGTCAAATTGTCTTGTTACAAGACTAAACTTCTATGCTTGTAAAGCCTATTTTAATCATTGCAGAAATCATAAAACATGTCCAGGGTAAGAGATAATTACAGGTAGTAAATTTTTCATACTTTAGTCAATTCAGATACAACTGAACCTAAAATGAACTTTCTAGCAACAATGTGGAGAATTAACCACCACCCTGCCACCCCCACCCTGAAGAATAAGTTGCACTCTGAATGTTTAACAACACCAGCCAGTGACAATTCACTGCACTTGTCTGCAGTATCAGCCAGGTTTGTCTCCAGGGCCGTCCCCCAGATGCTGCTTGGAAATTCACACCAGTGTTTGCCTCTTCGACCCTCTAACTCATCTTTTCATATGTTTCAATCCATGACCAATCCTGTTATGACTGAGATATTCTTAAAAAAAAACCCATCATGTTTCTGGATATACAAATTACATATGTATATTACAGACAATACAGAAAAATGTAAAGAAGATACAAATCCCTATATCATATCATCAAGGAAAAAAAAGGTTACCAAAAAAGGTTGTTGGATATTTTTACCCAGGCTAAGTTATTTTATTCTTAGACTATTTGTCTCATAATATATTGTTTCCTGTTTTCCCACTTGATATTATATCATGAACATCTCTCCATGACATAAGATATTTTTTCTTTTTGTGAAAATGATTTTTTATAAAATAAATATAAAAATAAATATTCCATTGTATAGATGACCATTGCCTGCTTTTAGATCAGGGATTGTTTCCAATCTTTTCGCTCCTTTCCTCTCTTTCTCCCTTGAATTTTGTAAACCTCGATTCATCTGTTAATTTTTTCAGGATGTCAGATTGAGTGATACATTTAAACCATAAACCTTAGTAACATACAACATTTAATTAAAAGTAATTGACTCATAAGTAATCATGCAAAATTGAAAAAAAGTAGAGTGGGGGCCGGATGAAAGGAGATACTTGAGTAAGTATTGCTAAATTCCAAGCTTTCGTTTTTGGAAAAGGTAAGACTGCGTTTCAGAGCTGACATTGCACAGAGAAAGGTTTCCTTGTCACATAGACTAGTTTTCACTCAGTCTGCACACCGCTTCTTGCTATCTCACGTAAAATGAGATGCATTTACAGAACCTGCTTTGTTTGCAGCTTCAAAGCTTTTGGTGTTTGTCTCCTTTCCAGACAGGGAGGGATGCTCTCTACAGGTTTCTGCTCCACCCACTGGCCAGGTGATTTTGTTCCCTTTGACTCGATGTATTCTGCACCAGTCTGGTGGCCCATGCAATTCTTTGCTTCCTTGTATTCTTTATCACGCAGCCATTTTTGTCAGGAATCATTCAAGACCGTGAGCAATATTTGTCTTCTGGACATCAGACAGATAGTGCGGCATCTGAACCAACGCCTGCTATCTTTTCCCAGCCAAACAAATCCTGGATGTGTTTGACTGAAGCTTGCTACACTCTCTGGCTACGTGGATTGTAGCCCTCTGAATGTGTCAGGTAATTATCTTGGAGATGATTTATATTCTTTTAGTTACAGAGATGAGCAGAAAGTGTTGCTGTGGCAGAGAGGGTCACTGCAGTAACAACAGAGATGTCTTTGAGTAGAAAACCCATGATTAAAGTGTGTAAGGTCCTGGACTCCACGTTTAGGATGAAGCTCGAAGAAATCCTCAGGGGTCCGCCATGAAGATCTTGTCTTCCGTGTTCAGAAAGAGGTAACAAAGGGCAAGACGTGACAACCCTTGGTCTTTTTTAACCCCCTTTCCAGAGAGAGATGCATTCTTCAGAGAAGTTGTTGCATTAGTAGTTGCAGAAAGTGCCCTCTGGGCCACAGAGTGAGTCCAGGTGGTGAGGGGCCTCAGTGCACTTGTGGCCTGGGTGGGAAACTAGTCAGCCATGGTGCTAACAAAGAAAGTGGCTTTGAAATTTTTTTTACTGACAATTTTTATGAACACCTTCATTAGGTTAGAGTTCTAGAAGTATTTAGGAAGAAATAAATGTCCAATCTACTTTTCATATGAAAACTCAGCCTCTTTTTGTGTGTGTGTGTGTCTTTTGAAAACTGTGTTGGCAGAAGTCATACAGTCAGTCCTTAGGCAGAGTCCTGGGGAGGTCAGGCCAATGGCCAGAGTTCACAGAGCCCATGAAGGCAGACAGCCCTGGGGTCCAGGCTGCTTCTCCACGTCAGCAGTGACCCGCTAGACTGAGGGTCTGCTTGTAACTGATGTTTCCCTTTAGAAAACACTGTTCTTTGCTCAGGATTTCAGGTCTCATACCTCAGAATGGCTGCAAGTTCAACAAAAGTCGGTGTAATTAGAATGGAAACAGGTACTTGGGGCCTGTATCAGGAGTGAGCAGGAGTAAAGCTTGTGCACAATTACAGGTGGTGGCATCCTCGCAAGATTGATTTTGTATATTGATGGAGACCTTGCTGACCATGTTATTATTCATGGCAACAATTTTAGGTAGTTAATTATTTATTGCATTTTTCCCCCTAGTGGATGTAATGAGACAAGAATCTTTATACGAGGACTATACAAATGTTGTCCTTTAGCCTTATACAATGGAAGGCACTTCTGCCAGTTAGAGATAATTGCTATCATTAAATATTGATAAATCATTTAAAAAATTTCTACAAGTAAAAATGAAGGGAACAACTCTGGGAAATATAATCAATGTGCCCTGGACTTTTTATCCAATCAGTACCAGGCCTCAAGGAGGAAGAAAATTATCTGGAAGGAAGATACTTTCCTTTTTATTTTTTAATAACAGGCCTTCCAAGTGATTATTGCCCAAGATGTAAGAGAAAGGAGATATTTTACAAGGCAGAAGTCGAGATAGAAGTAGCACTTTTAAATATCAAGCCCGAGTATAACGGTGTGCATTCTCAAACTGGGGCACGCTGCCCAGAAGAGGGCAGAGGGAAAGGGTAAGTTGGCTTCTGCAACTAGAGCAAAGCTAATTAGAAGGAGAAGGGAAAGGTCTCTGAAATCACTACCTACGGTGACCTCAGGCTTGAACAACTCCATTCAAAACAGTGGCAGGCTCTGGACAGACGACAGCAAAGGAAATTGTGAGTAGGAGTCAGCTTCGACTATGGCAGTGGCAGGAGCAGAGCAGTCAAATCATAAGGCCTCCTCCTGCAGGGCCCTGGCCTGCCTGGCAAAAGATGCACCTTTGCCCTCTTGCTCCTGTCCCAGGTTAATCTGAATGGTGTTGATCTTTGTAAAAATAAAATGAATTTACTCATTCATGTCCTTGTCACAAACAGGGTTTGAAGGGGTTAGTGGAACATCAAAGGTGAGCTGGAATGAAGGAAAATCACTTACAAAAAGATAGTGTGGTGTCTCAAGCCAGAGACTGTATGTGTGGAGCAAGTGAAGGGATGGGTTTGCCTGCTTCCCTTGGAGGCAGACTATTAGAATGGTGGTAGGGAGCTGCTTAACGGGTGATTGTTGTGCCTGTGTAGGGGTGGGTCAGTCTGCAGCCACTGTTCAAGGCTCCAGAGATTTGAAGGTAATGTGTGTTTCATTTAGGAGCAAGACCATAGGGGAATTTAAAGGTCCTACTTAACATTTAGATGCTTCTGGAGCCCCGACTCTGGTTATGAATGTTTCAGTGGATGAACATTAGGGGCCTGTGGCAGCGGTGGGTGAACCATGCATACATACACTTCTTCCTCCCTCCAACTGTTCTAAAGTTAGTGAGCCCTTGGTCCCTCGGCCGGCTGTCTGGGAATGTCTTTCTCTCCACCGGCTTTGTCAGGGCAATGGTGAGATTTGGGGGATGTCATGTTCCAGCTCTCAAAATTTTCCCAGGTGCATCTCAATGAGATGAGACCCAGTAGAAAGAAGGAAATCTTACATTGAGATTGAAAAAAACCCCACCAAAATTTGAAATAAATTGAGTAATATAGAATTGGAGTGTGGCTAAAGAGAGCTTAGGACTGTGGGTAGTGGTGTGATAAATTCACTTGCCTCACACAGATGTGCAAAGCAAATAGAGTTTCCTAAAACTGATGTGATCCTCCTCCCTTGGGTGGTGGCAGTCAGGGGGAAATGTGCAAACTGACTTTAGTCCTCAATTTGTACAATCCCAGTGCCCTCAGGTGTAAACAATCTCTTTTGGATGATTCAGTCCTCTCTGGGTAACTCTTCAGTCTGATGGATTCCCACCTCTCTCTAAAGTGGTGCCTGGATAGATCAGTGTGCGGAGCATGTGTGACCTCATGTTAACAGGGGAGAGGGAGCACTTTCAGACCCATGGAGTCTCCTTTGGCTCCCCACTGGTCTTCGCTGTGCTGGGGCTGATCTAGTCTGTTTCCTGTGCTAATGGTGGTGGTGGGCTTATCTGGCCACTTGGAGGTCAGGTCCACAATTTAGAGTTCATGCTCTTGCCTTTGATCATGAAGTCCTTGAATGCTGCAACAATTTTATCCTGAATGCAATTCTCCACAGGCCCCCTCAGTTCTCTGAACCCCTGCTCCAGAGCAGGTGGGAGGCCCTAAATCCCTTGATGCCTTGCTCAGGCCTTGGGGAGCCAGGAGCATTGCTCCTTTGGTTAGTCTCCTTGCCCTACCAGTGCAGCTCTGTTTTCCTCAGGCTATTGAGGGTGAGGGCCTGCCCGAGCCCTCCCAGGCTTCCAAGCTACGCTTAGGGAAACACGCTGATCACAAATCCTAATGGAAGCTCTTGTGCTTCCTCCTATCTGTCCAGATGTTTCAATCCTGTTTCCTGCTTCCAGAATTTCACTTCAAAGAGAACAAGTAAAATCATGGGCATTGATCTCTTTACTCCACAATCGACTGGAATTTGGAAGAAGGTTTCCCATTTTCTCTTCCTGTCTGGTAGGCTCTTCCTCAACAGCACATTCTATTCCTTCCTGTGATAACATTGACTTTCCCTCCCCTCACATTGTAATGATGGAATGGCTAGCTGCCAGGGAACACGAACCATACACGAATTAGTAATAGTTTCACACGTATTCTCCCAATTATGTGTGTGTATCAGGAGACAGTGGGAAGCCCCCTTTGCCTTTATAATTGTTGTAGAAATCTTCTGAGTAATAATTGTTGGTGAATGGAAGAGGAGTGGTGATTGATCCATTACTATTTAAACATTAAAATCATGAATGTGGGTCCTGGAAACTGTGGCCTATGCAAATTGAGTTTCCACAGTGTTTGTGTCAGAGCCTACTATTAACGCTCCTTGTTTTCAGGACTTGGGATGCTGTAAAGGTCCTAAAAAATTTTTCGATTTTGCTGGAAGTGTTCATGCTTGGTTTCAATACATTCATAGAACATTCACAGGAAATAATTGCAAGTTCACACAATACACTCCACAGGTGTGATTCAAATAAGCTCTCGAGAACACAGAATAAAGGCTCTCAGCCATTTATACAAGGAAATGTTATAATCATGATAAAGGGATCCCAGTATGATCAAGGGGAATGGGAAATAATTAGATATTGAGGCACAGGTCTTTATCTTTTTTGGGATCAAAAGCTACTGGGCGCTACTGGGTGGATTTGAACTTCTGTTGAGAAGTGCTAGTAGGGTTTTAAGGATTTGAGTCATGTCAGCTTTGTTCGCTGAATCCCGGTCATAATAAAACTTCATTTTGTGGGGGAATAATAGGAGGCAGACACAATGAAGGAGCACAGAATGGGGCTTTTTCTTTATAATAAAAAATAAATGCTAAAGATTTGAGATTTTACTCTTGCCCAGTGGGGAAGACAGTATCTTTGTGCAGCCAGTCTCGTCTCCCGAGAGCCCCCTGAGTGCTGAAACTTGATGCAAACACTGTGAGGGCCGAGACGCTGGCCTTCAGATTCATCTGGCCTATTTTGGGAGGTAGAACATGCTTATGTGGATGGGCAACTTCATGAAACTAAACAAAAGTTAACACAAATTAAGGTGTGCCAGCCTAAAAAATAGAATTCTGAAAACCTGAACCTGGAAGACTAAAATTGTATATCCTTGTAAAATAGTTTTAATGTATAACTAGTGGTTAAATATAGGATAAGTTAAAGCTGTAACTATATAGTCTGTTTAACAATAATTAGAGCTCACATCTATGTTGCATTTCCAGAACATTTCCCCCTACTTATTAATATTTTTACATTTCTACTACTCTTGACTTCTTTACCCATTTTCTTTCCTCTGGGAGACTAACATTGGGTGATTATTAGCATTTCATACAGTTATTATAGTGTAGAATTACCACCACTGTTTTCTACCACTGGAATAGTGCCTAACGTGGTGGGCTCTCATTTTTTTTTAACTTATTTAAAACAACATTTATCGTCTCATACAATTTCTGTGTGAGATGCTTCATGACAGCTAGCTTTGTCCAGGGTGAGCAATTGGAGAGAAAACAATGATTATTTATTGAATAGATAAGTCATAGAATTTAAAGGAACCTCAGAAGCATTCTGAGTCCTCCTTCAGCTCCCTCACTGATAGTGTTTATATGTGTCCAGTGATGGTGAGTTCATTGCCTCATAAAGCGGCTCATCCCATTGCCAATAATGAAATCAGCTACCTATTGTTGGATGTCATACTAGGTGATCTTCCTACCACACTGTGCTCCCCCTTGTCAAATATGTCTCATTATTGGAAAGCTCTTTTTTACTTTGAACTGCAATCTGACCCTTACTATATTTCTCTCACTGCATTAATTATGTTCTTCTAAGCTTTACATGGAGGTGCCCATCAGGACGCTTTTGAGAAAAATTAAAACAGTTTTGAGAGTAAAAAGGAGTGAAAGGAGCCACAAATAATTAAAATGCATATTTTTTGAAGTATTTTCTGATAGTCAAATAGAACTTTGCTTTGATTTTACATCAACCTTATTAAATTTTTTCAAGTTCAATTACTCCAATCATTTCTATAAAGACATTTTAATACATTACCACTATATTTCTACTCACAGGTTCCTAATTTAGTAGAAATATAGCTTTGACCATAACACTGTACTCTAAAAATTATATTTCCATCATAGAAATTTTAATTTTCACTATTGAACTTTTCATGAAATGGGTGAAATATTGGAGCTATTATTGGAATTAATTGATTTCCTCGTTGAAACTTCAGTGATGACACTGATATAAAACTGATAATTTTAAACTCTGGGTTTTCTGCTTACAGAATCAATGCATGTAGCTTTCTCTGTAATTTTGCTATATTCACAGAAACATTTGGAATATAAAATAAGTGAAATTAATTTAGAAGAAGAGTCATTTGATCTGAGACATTATGTGTCACAGAGTGATATGTAAATACATCTTCTGCAGTTGAAAGGATTAAATTTTTGCCATGGCTGGTGTGGCTCAGTGGACTGAGTGCCAGCCTGCAAACCAAAGGGTTGCTGGTTTGATTCCCAGTCAGGGCACATGCCTGGGTTGTGGGCCAGGTCCCCAGTAGGGGGCACATGAGAGGCGACCACACATTGATGTTGCTCTCCTTCTCTGTTTCCCTCCCTTCTCCTCTCTCTAAAAATAAGTAAATAAAATCTTTAAAAAAAGTCAAATTTTTATCTTTGGGTGCAGTAGATGCTGATGCTTTTCAGAGAGTTGTGGCTTCAGGTTTTCATGTGGTCAGTGATATCACTCTCTTCATAGTGGATGGTAAATGTGAACATTCTTGAGAAATAGAAATTTGGTACTTATTATTTTATTATTAAGTATTTTAAAAAAGTCATTGCTGCCAAAATGTTCATTATAAAAATAAAAATGCATTATCAAATAATAAAACTCCATACCGTGAGTGACAAAATCACTTTAGGAAGAGGGTTCAGGCAAATTCCTGTATTACTCTCTATGGCGGAACTGTCCGGACTCGACTTCTGATTTCAACCGGGAACCTGGTCTCTGCATCTAGACTCTCATGGACTCATCTGCCTGGCTCCTTCACCACCTCGTTAGCAGGGGGAGAAATGCTGAATATGTCTCCCACACCTGAAATGGGAAGGCGTTTTTCCTGAGTGTTTGTGTGAGTATCTTTTGTCATGTGGGTTAGTGGGCACCTTGTGTGCTGTTCTTGAAATGGAAACAGTAGTCACATTGCCTCTGGAAAGGGGTTGGAAAAGAGAGACGGGTTCTTTATCTTTGTTAAACCATATCTTTTTGTTTGTTTGTTTGTTTTTAGAAACCATGTCTTAAAGTTACATCTCTGTTCACTGCATATGGGTTTCACAGAAAGCTAAATGAGAAGACAGCATATTAGATTGCAATTAAAAAGGCACCCTTGTTTCCTCCAAAAAAATAAAAAAGAATTATAGCAGAAACTGGAAGTACAAAGTGCTGGAAGATAACCCATGCTGAGTTGTCTTAATGAAGCTTTAATAAGAATACTTCCACTGGGACAAATGCTAAGCTGGCCCTGAGCCAACAGACATAAGCCAGTACTGCCCCAGAGAAAATGGGAGTTATGGTCACTCTAGTTAAGGAGAAATGACTTCTTTTCTTCACCATATCTGAGCCTTTTACATGCTTAACCTTACTTCTTTGCCTCAAGTTGACCTGTCCTCTAGGCTAGGCTTCCTCATTTCCTTCCTTTGTTCAACATATGAAAGGAATCCCTGTGTTGTCCTCTCTTGGGGTGCAGAGTGGGGCTATTCAGTGTCCTCTGGCTCTGTCCTTGGACATGACTGGCTAGGTGGGGTTTGTAGGAAAAAAGCAATTCAGGGACAAGATGGGCAGCCATTGAATGTTCTCAGTGCTGCCTGGAGGGCAGATGTAATCCCACCAGCCCAACCCTGTTCATTTAACTTCTATCCTGTACTCTCTTCTCTGCCAGTCTCCCCCGTATGACACTTTAGGAGCTCCTCTGTGCCTCTGGGTTTGTCCCAAGTTATCTGCAGGCTGGCGGGGAGGATGATGAGTCATCTTCCTCTATCTCATCACTATGCTTTAGCTCACATCCACTCTTCCTTTAACCTGTGGCATGGATGTGCTTACTGCATCCTGTAGTTTCTATAAAACTTGTCTGTGCATAAGCTGTTACTGTAAATGAGCACCTTTAAAATGGTAGAGAAAGAAGAGGCACACATGATCCTGGAGAAAGAATTGAAATCATTTCTTAGACTTTGTCTATTGCTGGTTTCCACAAAGTATGCTGTGTGCCCCTGTGGGACTGCTGGTTCCTCTTTAACTTAGATGCCTGTTGTATAAACCATCAGGCACGAGGAACACACTATCTAGTCTTTTGCTAGAGATGCCTCCTTAGATGTCCTTTCTTGATCTCACCTGTGCTCATTACATTTATGCCCACATTGCTCTAGACAGAGGGAGAAAACATTGGAGGGAGATGTTAGGGAGGGAAGAACAAGACTGGACAACTTTACAAAGTGATCAGACAGTCAGAGCAGAAGACTGTGGATGGCAGTGTAAGTGATTTTCGTCTCACTCTTCACCCATAAAAGTAGTGCAGAGGTTAAATTTGCTAATCACAGCATGCTAATGCTGGTCAAAATCTTTGCAATCATATGTTTCCAATCCCTTCATTGTATAGACGAGAAATCAGAAGTTCAGGGAGGTATTAGTTTGGGAGTAGAATATAGGTCTCTTGACTCTGTCACAGTGTCTTCTTATGAATGGGTACCTGGCTAGTAAAAGTTGGGTTACAGAAGAGAAAAGAGCAACAATGTTGGAAAGAGCATTGGTCTGGGAGTCAGGAAACTTATATTCTAGTTCTGCCATCAAATGTCTGTATGCTTTCAGGAAGTCAATTTCCCTCTCTAAGCATCAGTATCCTTGTCTATCAATGAATAGTGTCTGAAGTCTTTTCTGTCTCTAAAGTTCTGTGTGGTGGCTTTTCTTCTAGCGTTAGTTGAGAGTTGTGATGAGCTAGATCTGTGCCAAACACATAATCATGTTGGACCTGTAAGTGACTCTGAGGTACATTCTGTCATTATCCCATTTTACAGATGAGGGATCTGAAGACCAGAGAGAGAGGTTAAGTAACTTGCTAGTAAGTGGGAGAGTTTGGAACATCACTCTAAAGCCCACCCAGTGGGTGGAAGATGTGTGTGTATGTGTGTACAAATGAAGGACTTCCTGAATCTGTAATATTCATTGGATCACTGGGGAGGGTATTGGGAAATAAAGAGCTGGATTGAGAAATAAAGAGCTGAGTAACATTGGCTTGAGTTCCACAAGCAGATACAAGATATAATATTTGGATAAGTTTATTGACCACAGAAATTGAAATCTTTGTGCAGATTGTCAAAAATTAAACTATTTTCTTTTAGAGCAGCCAGGCACATGCAGCACAGCTCTTAATTCATAGATCTCAGAGCACTTACCAATCACTTTGGCTTCGTAAATGCCTTTGTTCCTTGTCACTCGCAATCACCTTTCCCTGATTGCCTCCTCAAGTTAAAATATGTTTCTCCATTCTCATAAAAAAGAGACCAAAAATAATAGGCAATATTATAATAGGCAATTCATAATCAAAGAATTGATTTAAGATCTATTGCGACAGGCAAGCAAAAGTGAAATTTTAATGAAGCCTTTTGAACAACACTTTTCCTCTTTGATTGCTCAACATACTGACAGTTTGTCATGTTTAAAAGGGTTTATATTTTGCATCATCATTATATTATATAATGCCATATAGTCTCTTTTATTAGGTAATATCTCAGATAGAACATACCTGAGTTTTTCCATCTCCCAAGGAAAAACGCTTATAGTGTTACTTGAAGTGCAGCATTCTTAAAAAATAGTAATCCTCAAACTTTTTTCTTTATTGAGGAATAACTTCCATACAGTAAAATAGATCTTAAATCCAATGACTTCTGATAAATATATATACTGGTGTTATCATCATTCAAATTATAGATACAAAAGATTTTCATTATCCTTGTAAATTTCTATATGCCCTCTTGGAATCAAATCCTCCTGCCCAAGACAAGTACCGTAGATATGTTTTTTTGCTTATTCCTCAACTTCATGTAAATGCAATAATTAGTCAACATACTGTTTTGAGATTCATCCATATTTTTGCATGTTTTCATAGTTTTTCCTTTTTATTGCTGGATAATATTCCTATCCCATTGTATGAATATACCACAATTTGTTTATTCCCCCTCTTGGTTGTGAATGTTTGAGTTGTTTTCAGTTTTTGAGTGTTATGAATAAAGATGCTATGAATATTGATGTTCAAATGTTTGTGTGGGTATATGTGTGTTCATTGTGTCTGCAAATGAAATTTTGTGTGTTGGCCCTTTAAGAGGCTCTCTGTTTCGCCAGCTGTCTTTATCCGGCAGACAGAAAGCCTGTTGCTTTTCACAGTGGGATGCTATCACAGTGGAATACAGTGGGTGGACTGTAAAGACAAGTCCCTCCTTTGAGCCAAAGGGTGAGGAGAGTTTGTTTTTTGGGAGGCTATCTGGGGTGCTGTAGGCTGGGGAGCCCAGCTTGGGGTTTAGGTTCCACACTTCTCCAGGGGAACCCCCTGGTACTGAAATATCCCTCTGGAACGTCAGCTGCTGCCCATGGTATCCCATCTAGCCCTCTTATGCCTCCTCCACACTCCCTACCAGTCTTGTTGTGGTGAAGTGGTTTCTTCTGTCTGTCCGTGGTCATAAGGCTTCTCTCCAGCTAGTGTTTAGTTGGTTATTCAGGATGATTTCTCAATAATTTAGTTGTAATTCCAGATTTGTTCTGGGTGGAGGTTCCACTTACTCCTCTCCCATCTTGGATCTCCTGTTAAGTCTTATTACAGAAGTCATGTACAGGGTACCTGAGAGGCACAAAACCACCTGGGAGGGTTAGGCAAGGCTCCTAGAGATGCTAATGCTGAGTTGATGCTGGAGGACATGTAGGAGTTCACGTGGTGGGCCTAGGGCAAAATCCTTTATCCTTCTCCTGACCTAGACACGTATGAAAGCACTGAGACCTATGGTGGAGGAGGCGCTATTAGAGGTAGGGAAAATGGAGATGACACAGTTTTTCCCATTAAACACCTGTGAATGATATTAGGATCTGTACAGTGCCATCTTCTGCTGAGAAACATTTTGGGGCCATTGCTCTCTACTAGGCCCACTCTCCCTCTGGGTTCCGAGGACCATTGCGTAATGTCGCACAGGATCACAAAGCATGATGTTAGAAAGGATGCTAGCAAAAGATTTCCTAGTTTGCCATTGTTTTTAGTTGCTTGTATTTATTCATTTTCTAGTTTTGTTAAGATATAATTGACATATACTTCCAATTTTATAGTTGAAGAAACTGTGTGGGTTGCCCAATGTCACACTACTGAGCGAGCACTGATGTACATGTTTTCTTGGCCAGCAGTCCAGACAGATAGAATCACTAATAAAGGCAAATGAGTAGCTCTTTTTTCTATGGTACCTCTTGAGAGTGAAGGGGGGCAGGAAGGGGGCCAGATTTGACCATCAATGCTTAATAAAAGTTGGTCAGGGATGTGCATGGACATCAGGCACACACAGGACTGTGCTCAGTATGGGCAGGTAGACTGGAAAGACAAATCCCTCCTTTGAGCCAAAGTGTGAGGAGAATTTGTTTTTTGGGAAATTGACTATTCTTTTTGTCTGGCGTAAAGCCTTTATCTCCAAATAGAAAACCCATCTCTGGAGCCCTAACCCAGCCTGGTTCCAGACTGCTGCAGCATCCGCCTTTCAGGCAGTCCCAGGAAGCTTATGATGCATTGCTTCCCTAGTGGGTGGGCTCTTTTGAGCTCACACTCTATGAGAGTAACAACATGGGAATAATAGAATTTTAGCACTTTAGAGTTGGAGTCCAGACCACGTGAAAGTTGATACAGAGAAAAAGTGAAGAGATTATGCATTTACAAATTTGGACCCTCAAGGTGCATTTGAGAACGGTCTGGTTTGCTCTCTGTTTGCTGGGCTATCTATGCTCTTCTCTCCTTCCCTTCATTCTTCATCACTCAATGAGATACACGCTTGGATGGCATTTAACAACAACAACAACAACATCAACAACAAAAACCACAACAGCAATAAACAACAATGAGTTATGCAGAAAAACCAAACCATACCAGCAAATTAAACAAATTTATTTCTTTTTCCAGTAAAGTCTGGGTGGATGGATCGGGGATATGCCAATGCATGGTGTCAGAGACCCAGGCTCCTTCTATTTGCTTGAGCAGCCTTGTGTTCTAGGTTGCAGGAGGATGGGACAAAGAAGAGGCAAAGGGTATATTCATGTGCTTCTTAAGGATGGTGAATGAAAACTACAACTTGACATGGTTATCTGCTTCCCATTGACCATAATGTAGTCACATGCCCACACTTAATTGCAAGGGATCTGGGAAATATAATATTTATTTCAGATAGCCAAGAACCTAGGTAAAAATTGGGAGGTCTCACGGCAATCTCTGTCACATGTACATTATCTTATTTGATCCTTACAGTAGCTCAGTCAGATGGGCGTTGTTGACCCATTTTAATACACAAGGAAAGCCAACATCAAAAAGGCTGCACAAGTGGAGCTACCAGACTCAGATCCCAGGTCGTGTGATCACTAACACAGTGTCTGTCTCAACGTGTTACATCCCCCCTTTGGATTCTTTAGGCCTCCTTTTAGTTCCTAGGGTCTTAGTTTTCTGCCTTTCTAGGGCTGCAGGATGATTTCAGCCCTATGACAAGATCATTTCTCTCCCAAGGAGAAGAGTCTACTTAAATATTTGAATTTCTTAGATCTGTACTGCTTTCCAAAGTGAATCAAGCCAATGGTGTATGAAGGGCAATGCATATACCCAATTCTTAATAATTGGATGGGTTTTCTCATTTTGATCTTGTTAGTCAATTCAGCGCAGCACAATTAAATCAAGGGAGAGGGGGCATTGAGTTAAATGGTGTCTCTCCCAGCCTTTCTTTTCTGCACTGGAACACTGTTGGATGAGAAATTTCCTTTTTTTTTTCTTTTCCTGCCAGAGGTAGCCCATGTGCAGTGGCTGAATTGATTTGTATGAGTTCCATTTCTGTGGGGCCAAAGGTTATGATATTATATTAGGAAAAGGGTTAATATAGGTGGTTGAATTATTGAATTAATTTACCGATTAAGCCTTGTAAGTCTGGCCTTAGAGGTGGCTGACAGCAATCGAGTGCTGTGTAAACTGTGCTATCTCCTTAGTTTGCTTTTTAAAATCACCTTGTCCTGTGCCTGAGAAGGTACCATGGACATTGAATTAAATATTAATTCTCTGCAATTCAAATGCATTGTCTTACACTTGTTAATCTTCCTGTAGCCAGTTAGATATTACCTGACTAAAAGAAAGGTCTTGGAGTCTATACATATTTAAAAAGCCATTTTATTATGGTCATAACATTTTTCTCACCATCAGATTTTCTCTCCTCTTTATTTCCCCTTTAGACCTTACCAAAGGAAATACAAGTTCAGAGTGTTTTATATAAAAAGTACCTGAGCACACAAACAGAATATTTACTTATTGAACTGAATAATTTATGTTTACATCCGCAAACACATCGTAAAGAAGTGTGTTATTTCCAAATCTTGAGTAGTGAAGTTGCTTCTGAGAGCCTCGGTCACTGCTCTGCGGGGAGCAGTGGGAAACGTGAAGATGAGAGCACGGCCCCTGTGAGAGCCAGTGAGGGCCGTGGTGGGGACGCTGGCCTTTAGCACCGGCTTGTCTGCCTTTGACTCAGTTTTCCACTTGCCAGCCATGTTGGCTTAGGCAATTTACTTAATTTCTCTATATCACAAATCACTCTGTGTAAATTAGGGCTGACAGGAATACTAATTAACTAGGAGGGTTTTGAGGATGAAAAATAAATAGGTATTATATTTAGACAGTGCCTGGCATAGTACATGCCACATTAAGTGCATGCTGTAAGGATTTGGTCTTTCTAAGGCATGGTTTTTACTCAACCTGAACATTGATAAAAGACATCCCTAAAATTTCCTGACAGGTACACAGCACCACTCCAAATGGGCTGATTGCTGACTGGACATTTCAGCTCTTAGGCTGGCTCTGGTCACATGTGAGCTGAGGTCAGAGTGGAGTTGTCACAGTGAGGGCTTTGGAGTAAAACAGATTAGGGGTTAAATCTTGGCTTTGCCACTTGTAGGCTGGGCAGGTCACTTAGTCCTTCTGAGGCACGGTTTCCTCACCTGGGAGGGATCACTGGGGGAAGGACTAAAAGAGGCAAAGTGTGAAAAGCACTTGGCACAGTACCTGGTACATGGTAAGTGTTCCATAAAAAGTAGCTTTTTCTTGTGACTGAATCCTAGACAGAGACAATCCAAAAGCTTAGACTAGGAAGCATGGAGTGTTTTCTCCCTTTATGCTTATATTTTCCCTGGGTGTAAGAATGAAAAAAATCCTTTGCTAAAATAATGTCTCAAAAAGCTATTGTGTACTAATGTTAACTTCATGTTGGCTAGTTAAATTCAATTATTCAGGGTAGGTGGGAAACCTTTTGACAAATTAGACCAATTATAGCTGAAGTGAAGAACATATTCCAATTCACAGCGAGTATGGAAATTTCACTGTAGGGCTGTGTCTATGCACATACAATTAAAAACCTACATTCTTGTCAGTCAACATTTTGATGAAATTTAAAAACTTTTCAGTCGTGTTTTTTTTTTGCCACGTTACAAGCTGAGATACAAATTAAGCTGTGTAGACATTTAATTGCAAAATCACTATTGTTGAAAATTTGCCTCCAGTTTTGTACAATAAGCTTGTCATTGTGAGGTAGGAGCGTAATTACGTGTACAGTGTTGAACAGAGCTGCCTTGGACCTGTTGCGTCACTGTTTGCTACTTTAGTTGTCTTATGTTTTGCACAGCCCATGACACCAGCAAATATTTATATGCAAAATAGCACGATAAACTGAAAGGCAACTTAAAATCATGTCTTAGTGCCTTTTTATGTTAACCCAATTCAAATAATTACCCGATAGTGAAAGAAATTCTCTAATGGGACATGATGTCAAAATGAGTGTATCAAAAAACCATGGTACATTTACACAATGGAATACTACGCAGCAGAAAGAAAAAAGGAACTCCTACCTTTGGTGACAGCATGGATGGAACTAGAGAGTGTTATGCTAAGTGAAATAAGCCAGGTTGTAAAAGACAAATACCATATGATCTCACCTAAAAGAGGAATCTGATGAACAAAATAAACTAATGAACCAAACAGAACCTCAGGCAGGGAAATATGGAACAGACAGGGGGTCAGGGGATAAGGGTGGAAAGAAGGGAAAGGGACTAGTCAAGGAACATGTATGAATGAATGAATTTATTGCACCAAATAGGATATTTATATTTGCAAAATTGCTGTAAAAAATCTTGTTCCAAAAATAGTGTCAGATTGCTCTTTAATGTGATTAGTAAAGATTGCAAGGAATCAGCTCATGTAAAAATCCTCCAATGGGTAATTGAGTTATGACCGGATTTCATTACTTATGACCAAAGAGATTATAAGGGCACTGGGTCATTTCCTCTTTCAAGCAGCTGCCTGTCTGGGAACCAAATCCTCCACATTCACTTACCAGAGGGAGAGGTTCGAATATGCTCGCTCATATAAAAAACAATCCACCTCACAACAGGACTCGGACAAGAGTGGTAACCTCCAGATGTTATATAAGGGCTATTTTGAGCATAGAATTATGGATGGAATAACTCTTGACTCATCTCTACATCTTTTGTGAAATTTCCACCTGATTGCTTATATTTAAAAACCCTAAAATTACATCTAACCTAAAACCATTGCAAGTTGTGGCATGTGCCTATTACTCTAGTGAAAATCCTTTGGCAGGGAAGCAATGTTCCCTGTTAGCCCCAAGACACACAAGAATACACCACCGATGCTATTTACTCTCTTTTTGGAATTCAACAAAGTTAGTGTTTATTCAATGATTTAAAAATGACCTGATGAGATTACACTTTGGAGTAAGTCATCTGTATGCATAAAGGAAATGCATTTTGCTTTGACACCTCTTCTTCTGCTCTGAAATTATGATCTGTGCCCTAGGCTATCAAACATCAGTGCGCAAAATTATTCACAAAGGGTTTATGGTTCAAGTGGTAAATCCAAGCATTTGCAAAATGTTGACCCAAGTGAGTCAGCACAGAAAGCTTGATCTTTCAGTTGGATGAAAATGTAATTTTATGGATGTCAAGTTGAAGTTCAAAAGTGACACATCGTGTCACACAGATAAATAGTTTTGCCAAAAGCAATGCCATAATTCATAAGCACTTGTCTGACCAATAGTAACTCTCAGGCTGATTAAGCGAAGTGCTTGCTAATAAATGCAGACTTTATCCCATATTATGCATTAGTCTTTTATGAATAATAAAGATTGCCCTATTTAAGCAGGAAATTAGTGCTGCCAGTCAATGTCCAATATAGAAATACTTACAGATGTGCTCTTCTTTTGACCTCACAAAGATTAATTTCAGAACAATGCCAAACAATAGAGTATGAGTATCTGATATGCTTTCTATCCTTGGCTCCTCACACACCAATGGGATAACAATGCTGGGGGCAAAATAAATGTCAAGACAACTGTTAAAAAATTAGATGTTTTTCTTGACATGCTTTCAGTGCTGAGGAGGAAGCAGTACATAAATAACCTTCTTTACATTCCGGCCCCCATCAGTGTTCGATCAGATCTCTGGTGGTCTCCATTTTCCTGGCTCGCAGGCCCAGCAGCCAGCTCGACACTCGGGACTTCCTGCAGCTCTGGAAGCCCCGTTGTGCTTTTCTAACTTTGTGTCCTGCGGACTTTGCAAGGCTGTTATGCCTGGTGTGGTCTTCGATCCCACTCTTGCTCTGAAACTTCTGTTCCTCTCTCAACACTCATCGCAGTTTCTGCCTTTTGAAAACAGCTCTCACTTGCCAGGTAGAACAGCTCCCTTCGTCTCTGGTAGCCTGATTATGCTGTTACAACCTTCGTCGCTTTGAATTAGGGGACTGTCTCCCTTACTACGTTCTCTGTGGACAGGATTCAGGTATGTTATTTTTTGTATTTATAGAGCCCAGCACAGTGGGTGACACATGCTAAGTAGTGAATGAAAAATTGAGACTTAAGTAGAGTGGCATTTTGAGACAGAGTGCAGAAGGACATTAAAGGAAAGCAAGATTTGGAGAGGCTACCCCCCTTCAGGCTCCATTCAAAATTTAACTTGTCCCAGAATAGTAACCTGCCTGCTCCCTAATTTGACAGCAATCATTCCTTTATTTGTCATTCTCGTAGTCATTAGACACACTCTTTGCAGCCACTAATTTTGCCCTTGTAGATATACTATTTTGCATTTCAATGTCCTCTTATTAATAATTTTGCCTTCTTAGGCAAATTCTTAGGCCTCCTTAATAAAAAATTTGCCTCATACTGAATTCCCTATTTTCCTTACCCCCCCCCCCCCGCCCCCAACTCACGTTCCTACTCAGAGGAAGAACTGTGGGCACACTGTTGAAGAGAGAAGAGTAAAGACATTACCTGGGATATTGAAATTATATTTTTGATTTTCTTCTTTCATCTCATTATTCAACAAGAAATGAAAATGTTAGGCCCTGGCTGGGTAGCTTAGTTGGTTAGGATGTCATCCTGATAAGCCAAAGTTGTGGGTTTGATTCCTGGTCAAGGCTCATATAAGAATCAACCAATGAGTGCATCAATAAGTAGAACAACAAATCTATATTTCTCTTTCTCTCTCTTTCTTCCTTCCTCTCTCTCTGTAAAATAAAAAAAAAGTTTAAAAAAGGGTAGTCAGTACACCTTTAATTTTAAAAAGTTGATTTATATTCGAAAAATAATATGGTCATTACCCTCAATTTATAAGGAAAGCTGCTCTTTGAATTTCTGTGGAAAGTAAAGGTCAAACCATAAATAATTAAGTGTATTAATATTGGCTATTTCTGCCAGTCATAAAACAGAGTGGAAATGTGTATATTTTCTGTGGAAAGAACTTTTGATCACAAATCACTCTTTTTCAGACATCCTTGACAAATTGATAGCAAGGGCATTTTTGAAAAATGGATTTGCTGATCTTTAAAGATTTTATTTGGTACGTTCTTGAAATGATACAGGTGAATTTCTTAGTTCCTAAATGACTTGACCTTTTAAGGTGTGCACTAGCGGGTGAGAAAGGAAAGGGCCATTGTAATGTCATCATCAAGAAAATTATTTCTTTGAATTGAGGCAATTTGATATTTCTACATTTCCTGCACACTGAAAATACATATTGATGCATTGGTAACAGCAGATGTGGTGCAAATCTGAGGCTTTCTCACAAACAGCACTAGAGGCGCTTCTGGAGCGCCAGACTTACGTTGTGGGGGAGGCCACAGCTGACAACACAGTCGTGCCCTGGCCCTTTTGTGTCCGCTAAGTAAGTGACAGCGAACGAACGTTTTCCTTCTTGGCTTAATGTATCTCTTAAGTAGTTCTAGTCCTCTGACCTTGATTTCAAGCCGTTGAAGTTTATAAAAATATGTTTTGGGGGGTAATTGTTCTAATAGATTATACAGAAGCATTTCCACTCCGAGAGAATATTTCTATTATACTGTCTTTACTAATTAACTCAACCCCACGTGCTGCGAATACCCCACTGGATTACTAAACTCTAGGCTCGGCTCTTTGGTGATGGCTGTAACATAGTTATAATTTTGAGACAGATGTAACTTCTTGCTAGATTCACTTGTCTCTCACGAGAATATCGCTTAATACTTTCTGTGAACATGGATATACTTAGAGGGACCTTTCAGTTTCAAGTGCTTTATCCTATCTGTGACCCGGTTTTTGCTGTCAGTTAAACAAATATTATATTTTGGTTAATGGTCAACATGTTGACCTTGCCTCATTTTTATTTCCAGAGAATATTATGAGGGAGATTTAACTTGTTTCTTTGCAAAATTTGTCTTCAGACAATCTGCTGTTATTTGAAAAGCCCCACATGTAGCTTTTATCCAACAAAGCACTCGATTGGGGTGAAGATTGTACAAGAAGTGGAATTGAAATTGCTCACTTTGTCGTGTTTCTATTTTTTTTCTTGTTGGGGATTTTTAAAGGTAGTTTTAATTCCATTTGTATTCAGAATCACTTTTCCTGACATGTCTCCTTTCCTTATGTGTTTCTGTTAAGTTGCTCTCTCTCACAAAATATGAAACCAGCCAGTTTCATTCCAGCGCTATATTTTGTGTTATTAACTTTATCCCATTGATTAGAGTATGAATTCAAGGCTCTTAGGCTGATCCATGAGCCAGCTGTTTAGATCAGTTGGGAACAGTGTGTTGTTATGGAATCATTGCTTCTACTCATTTGTAGGTCTTTTCCACTGTCACCTCTAAATTAAGCCTGTCCAAAGTCGTCAATGACCTACTGCAGACCTTCCTAGCAAAAAGGAAATCACGAAGTAGATTGCATCTAGTGGGAATACCATGATATTACTAATCCCTCAAATCTATCCAAAGATAGTGGTAAACTATCTTTTGCATTATTTCTCCCGCATTCAAGAGAAAATCAAAGTAAATGAAATGGAAAGGAAGTGTATGCACAGGTGCCTAAAAGCCAAATAAACAGACACTTAAAGAAGTGAAGGAACTTATTTAGTTAAATCCCCATCATCAAAAAGTGCCTACTTAGTTTTGGCACCTTAGAGATCAAGTTCAAAGACACAGTTTTTGGTCTTGCTGGGTGGCTAAGTTGGTTGGAACATTGTCCTGTACATCGGAAGGTTGCAGGTTCAATTCCAGGTCCAGGCACATACCTAGGCTGCGGGTTTGATCCTCAGTTGGGGCATGTTCCCTCTCTCTCTCTCTCTCTCTCTCCTCTCTTCCTCTTTCTCTAAAACCAATAAGCATATCTGTGGGTAAGAATTTAAAAAAAGACATGGTTTTTGTCATTTGGGGGTTATTAATATGTAAACAGGCATGTAAAAATTTGCCAAAAATTAAATAATGAATGTTGAACAAATAGAGTCATAAATATTTATATTTTATAAATAATGGTGAATGATGGACTAATTATGATTAACATCTACAGCATAAAAACACTTTAGACATTTTTTTCTCTAGTTAGGTTTTAGAATTCTGTTTGTTAGCTCTAACCAGAGCATGATGAAAATTCATTATGCCAACAGTATCATGGTTTACAGTTGACTTTATTTGTATTTAATGTGAGTTTATGTAATACCTACACATGTTAGGCACTATTCTTAGCCCATTATAAAGAGTAATTCATTTAATCCTCATAACAGCTCTAGAGGTAGGTACATTATTGTTAATCTTTCCCTACGTGGGGAACTGAGACACACAGCAGTTAAGCAAGTTGCTTAGGTCACTCGCCTTGTCAGGGGCAGAGCCAAGATTGAACCCAGACGCTCTGGGGTTCAGGAGACCAAAATTTAACTGAATGCTATGCTACCTGGGTTTTGGAGGCATTTCCAAGGGGTGAGTTCCAAAGCTGATGTGATCAGCCCTGTCTGCATCATTGACATTGGTGTCAATGACATAACTATGTGACTTCCTCAAAGGACCACACTGATTTTGCTGTTTTCCTGTTCCTGAAAAAATCCATTTTATTCCTATTTGATTCAATTTATTATAGCAACTATTTGAGACATTGACAATCTTAGTTGTTAATGTAAAATACAGGCCGAATAAAAGTCTTGTTAATTAAAACACATTTTTGACACAAACAATAATTATAAAAATAAAAGATTATTACTGGCAATTATCATTGTCCACCTCCCCATGGGTAAAATGTGATTATTGGGTAGATGACCTCGAAACTGTCCTGTTCAGAATGAATACTATACTAGTTTATAATTCTATATACAAATAATTTGCAAATCAACTTTCTATACTGTCAAACTTCATGCACAATCATCTTTAGCTGCTTCATACATTTAGAATCCTTGTCCATCCTTCTCCACCTACAGGGTGGGAAAAAAGTAGGTTTATAGTTGTGAGTACGCAAAACACAGTTTATTCTTGTATTATTATTTATCACATTATTTTCCATAAAAACAACTGTAAACCTACTTTTGCCCCACCCTGTACATTTACAACTTAAACACACACACACCCTTTTCACTCTCGAATGGTTCCCGGTCACTTTCAGGACCAAGTTGAAGGTCCCGGCTTGGCACACAAGGCCCACCACGATCTACACTCTCCCGCCTCTCCAGTCTCTTCTCTCCTCATTCCTCTTCCTCGTATGCCTTATAAACTACTTACTGTTCCTTCAAAATGGGTGTTTTAATACAGGTCTCTGCCTTTTAACATCATTCCCTCTTCCTAGAAACATTTCCCCATTTTTCCATCTAATAAACTTAATATCTCAAGAGTTAATTAACTTCTTTGGCTTCCCTCCCCCTCTGGCCCCTAGAATGAATCAGGGGCCTGTCCTCTGGGCCCCGTTAGGACCCTGTGTACCCCCTTCATCGCACCTGCCACATTCCACGGCAGTCACTGGCTTTCTTGCTTGTCTTCCCCATTGGGATATGGTTGGAACAGAGACCGAATATTTCAACTGACTCCACCAGCAACTAAAACTGTGACTTCCTGTCACAAGGTTCAGTGTCTGAACCTTGCTGAGAATCAGTATTTTCACCCTTAAAATGGGAATGCTGCTGTTGGCTCTGCCTCCCTTGCTCAGCTGTGGTGGGATACACGAGGTACGGGTAGGCATTCCTGTTGGACTGTCGCAAAGTCCGACGCACTTTTATTGGTTCTTTAATATTTACCACTGGAGAAGATAGTTGTGGAATTTACCTGCTGTGCTGTTGCATAAAGAATATTGCTTAATTTTAAGACTTAAAAAATATCTAGCCAACCAATCAGGAGAGATTAAATTGGCCTCTAGTATCAGGCTGTCAGACTAAAAAACAAAAAGATTTAAATCCAAACTAGGTCAAAGCTTAGCCCTGTAACAAGCAATAGGACTTCAGTGATAAGGCTACCGCAGCTGTTTTTCTTGCACTGAATTTGCTAAAAGCAATCTCCTGTTTTTAACCCAAGTAGACAGCCCTAGTCCCCCAGGGGTTCATTAGCTTGGTGTTCCAAGGCAGTCTCTTTCCTGTTGTTTGTCTGCAGCATGAAGGCACAACAGCTGGGAAAGGTTCAGCCTCATCTTTTTGGTTAATGCTTATAATCTTATTAAAGGCTAAAGAAATACCTGATCAGCTAACTCCTCTTATCACTAAAAGCTGATTTACCAGCAATCACATCAAATGTTTACCTTGCCCTAAGCTACCAGTAATTACATGCTGATATTGTTCAGGCTCAAACAAACAGAGAGTAATGAATTTCTGCTAATTATGAGGCGCTGATGAAAAATATGACTGGCCCACTCCCTGAGTATCCTGGGCATCCCATCTTTCTGCACAAGGGAGAACGTCCATTGATATGAATGTATTCAGCGTGCTGGAAAGCACTTCAGTGGTGTCAACCAGAAGTAATTACTGGCATGTCTGGGAAAGTGATTAAAATGGCTTAAAATTAAGATTTTGGCTTGCTATAGTTATTTCTATGCAAATATGCTACATTTTTCAACTGACATGGGTGTCTTAATTAAAAACAGACTAAAGTTTTAGAATAACAAGAGATTTTTAAATTCTGCCAAATCCTCACACTATAAAAAATAATGATTCCAGCCTTAGCTTGCAAATGAAAGTAATCTTTCTCCTTGTTATAGATCTTATTGGGCTTTTTAAAGCTACACTGCAGACTGTTACTGCATCAAGGTTTCAGGAATTTTACTTTGCAGTCAGTCCCTCGGACCAAAGGGAGAGCGAGTCTCCTGTCTCTTCCTGTCAGCAAGGGACTTCCAGGGATGACTGGTTTTTTCGCTTCTAATTTGGAGGGAGAAAGGAAAGAGTACAGAAACCTAGGATGGGCTCAGGCCCTAGACCACACTTCGAGGCCCTTCTTTTTTTTTTTTATTTCTTGTTCCTGTTTCTCTTAACTCTCTCATTTAATCATGTGTGGGGTGTACAAAAGGCATATGGGGAACCTTTAATGCTCTGCATCCCTTTCAACCCAACCTGAGAAATCAATGGTAAACAAAGGCCTTTCAAGATGGTCACAAACCCAGCAGGTTAGCAAGCACTTGCTTTTTCCTTTCATCCCTCCTCCTCCTCCTTTTGGGAAGTTCTGAGTTCTCTGATTACTTCCAGGTTATTTTAGCGATGTTGATTTGTGTGCTTAAAGTCCATCATTGTAGAGATAACATTTGTGTTACATCAAAAGGATTTCAGTGGCTTAATCCAAGGCCAAAGTTATGTGAAAATTTAAGGAGTTAAAAAAATTCTAGGAATTGTTGTAAGATCAACAGGTAATAATAATTAATAAAATCAATAGGGAAGGTATAGGGCTAGAGTTATTTTTTAAAAATTACACTAGAGAGAACTCTTAAGAATATCAATTTCTTCCTCAGTCTGTTCTCCTCCCTCCGTACACAGTCCCTGGGTAAACTTGGTAATTCCCAGGACCTCAACTGTGCTAACACCTTCCAAAGTCGCTTTTTCAGTCCAGACCTCTCTTGTGAGATTCTGATCTCAGCGTCTCTTGGAGATGCCACCTCAGTGTCCATGTGTCTAGAGCTGCATTTCTTCCTCAGCCCTACTACCCTTGGGCCAACCACAACCTGCTCACACCCTGAATTCTTAGTCTAGCATCTAACCAGCTGCTAGAGTCAGAGATCAGAGAACTGTCCCTGGCCATTCAATAGTCCTCATTTCCCATTTCTCTAAGTTCTACTCTTTTTGTTCCTCTGAGTTTTTGTTCGCCATGTCCCCTGTACTCCTTCCCTTTGTCCCCAGCTGGCACTGCCTTTTCCCATGTTTTGTCGTGTCTTGCTCAGGCTAATAGTCTCCTAACTCTATCCCTGAATTTCCTTCCTCCAATCCCTCTATCACGTCTTTCTGTCCATTGTCTTTATGCTTCTTGCCTGGTTAAGATTCTGCTGTGATTATGTATGGCCTACAGGCAAAGTCGAAGCTTCTGACTATGGTGGTGTGGGCATCCATTGTGCCCTCCCCACCCCCAGCACCCATCAGTCCTCCAATACCAGTAACACTGTCACTGATTCTGTCTTTATTTAAAATTAGAGCCAAAAAAGTCAGTAATACTGATCTTATCTTTATTTAAAATTTTGATATGCTATTCACAGATTTGTTTTCATTTTGAATTTTTAAAATATTGCATTAAAATATTATTTATCTCAATTACTGAGTTTTTGGGTGTCTCCTTAAACTTCTGCTGGGTGCCTCCCTCACTTTACCCTAGTTTGGCCCTGAGGTGTGATCCTGGTTCTAGAAATTTCCACGAGGAGTTAGAGAATGAAGCCAACTCAGCAGAAGGCTGGGGAAAACCTGGAGTTCTAATGACCACATTTGAACCCTGAACCCAACTGTGCCTAAATCCTATACCTACAATGTTCAGTTTTGTAAAACAATAAATTCCCCCCTTTTTTGCTTAAGCCATTTGGAATTGGGTCTTTTTTCAAGAACTGCAGAAAAACTCTCGAATGATAAATGAGGAATATGTGGCTCCTTACAGCATGCTCCTTCTTTTACTTGTCCAGCCTCATCCCCTTACTATTTCTATGAACGTCCCATGTCTCTGTCACATGGTACAACATGCTGGTTCTTGAACACATGCTGCCTTTTTGTGCTATGTTCCTCCATGCATGGGGTTCCTCTTCCTGGAACATTCTTTCCTACCTGGCTCATCTGCTGAAAAAGCCACTCATTCTATAATACAAAGTTGAACTGTCACCTCTGGTGTGGCTGACTGACATCTACGGTTATTTTCTTTGTTCCAGGTTTTGTTTTTCTTCAAATTTTCAAATATATGAAGTAACAACTTACCCAGTTGCAACACCGTTAATTGCCTACTCATTCCCTTGCTGTGTTAGAATTTTCATTCCAAAACAATGTCCAATAAAATATAATGCAACTTAATTGTGGACATGAAAAAGTTGGAGCACTCCAAGGGTAAGTAGTGCCAAATTCTAGGTGCCTCTTCAGAGATGCCCTGAGTGCCTCCCCTTACCCCCTCTTAATACAGACTGGCCCAATAATGAAAATTTTCTTCTTATAAAATAAACAGGACATTTAATAATATAGATGATGAACGCTAGGTTTTCTATATCTTAGCTGGTCCTAAAAACCTCATAATTATAAAGAGAAAATGAACAAAGGAAATAGTTTAGCAGACCCTAGACTTCTGAGATTTAAGCACCCTCTTCCATGGCATTTCTCGTCATGTGAATTTGGTGTTAAACTTGTTGTCAGCTCCTTGGGACAGCATTGCCCCTTTTATCATCTGTGTTGCACTGCATGCTCCACAGCTCCAGAGGAGCTGTTCTCTGCTTACCTCAGCTGCTCTCTGGGGAAAAGAGCTGTCTCCTTACAAGGTTTGAGCCCAACATATCATCCCAAATATAATGAACCCACCTTCTTTCCCACAGTTCTACATTTTGCACTTGCATTTCTTAAGCAACAGGAAGAAGGGTAATGAAAACATAGAAGACAGAAGCAAACCTGACACTTGAAGGTCTTCCAGAGTTCTCAGAGAATGAAGTTTGGGTATCAGAATTTCTGCTGAAAGATGCACGTGCTCAGTCATTCAAGGCTCCCAGCTCCAGGTTGTGGCTTGAGGGCGTCCTGGGCCCTGCTCTGTGAGGACTCTTCTGACCCTTTCCCGGAGCCTCTATTATCACTCCAGGTAATGAAGTAGGGGAAGGCAGGCTCTGCCCTGATTACGACACTGGAGTTGGCTTCTGGAAAGGTGAGGTGGGGGGTAGGGACAGGGTTCACCTTAGGGAAAATTTTGAAGCAGACCCCTTCCCAGACCCCTCTGTGTCCCTGTTTCTGTGCCACTCGTCTTATGGGGCCCCCTCTGCCCCATCCTTTCATGCTGTCCCCCACTGTGTAAAGACCCCCACTTTAGGCTTCCCTCAAACCTGCTTTCCTCAAAGAGGCCCATGTTCCAAAATTACTTCATCTCCTTTTGGGAGCAGCCATACCTATTAGTGCTAGAGAGTCAGGGATTACTTTGCCAGTCCACTAAAGTTTTCCATTTAGGGTAATATTTGCTCCATTTTTGATCTCTTTATTAGGGTGAGGATGTGGGTCAAAGTTGAATTTCATAAAATAACTTTCCTGCATTTTTAAAGATGCTCATGTGGTATTTCTCTTTTAATTCATTACATTATAGGTTATATTTATGGATTTTCTAATATCAAACCACCCTTGTAGATTGGTAAAACTCTAAGGTTGGTAATGATATATTGGAGTTTATATTGAAAATATTGCTCCATTATGTTATATCCAATGTTATCCAATTTTTCTTGGTCCATTTTATGTTGATTGCTCTTCTTTCTTTAAGATTTAGATTTCTCTTGGTTTTTGACATTCTTAAATAGCACTAAGTGTAAGGCTTTTTTAAAAAAATGTTTTCTTGTTGGTCTCTTATAGCACTTTCAATCTATAGTCTTTTCTTTATGTCAGGAAATTTATTTTCATTTTCTTCAAATATTTCTAATTAATTTAAAATTTTTATCTTTGAAATTTCAAACATATGCAAAAATAGAGAATCCATTTTATTTTTATGTGTTTCTTTGTCTGTAATTTCTTTTTATAAAACTTTTCTTTTATCCTCACCTGAGGACATTTTCATTTTCTTTTTTTTAAAAGACTTTATTTGTTTATTTCTGGAGAGAGAGGAAGAAAGTGAGAAAGAGGGAGAAATATCAGTGCGTGGTGGCCTCTCTGACACCCCATACTGGGGACCTGGCTTGCAACCCAGGCATGTGCCCTGACTGGGAATTGAACCAGCAACCCTTTGGTTTGCAGGCCAGCACACAATCCCCTGAACCACACCAGCCAGAGTATGTCTATAATTTCTATTATCTGGATACCAGCACTTCTAACCCCCATCTTGTTAGCTTTCATTTTCTATTTACTATTTCTTTTTCCTTTCCTTCTTTTTGGGAGATTTCTATAATTCATTCTTTCAGTTCTCTAATTTGAGCCCTGAAAATTTCTATTATCCTACTTATTTGTTCTGTTGCATTCTTTATTTCATTTTTGTATATTTTATACTGCCTATTTCTTTTTGGTTTTGGGCTTTCTCCTCACCCACAAAACAACTCCTCAGGCCAGAGTCTCACCCTTTGCCTTCCTCCCCAAGTAGAAGCAACGTTGAGATACTCTGCTTTCCTGGTTATTCACCGGCCCTGGAGCCTGGATGGGAGCAAGGCTGGAGAAGCAACTTTCCAGGA
Organism: Phyllostomus discolor; assembly: GCF_004126475.2. Lineage (NCBI taxonomy): Eukaryota > Metazoa > Chordata > Mammalia > Chiroptera > Phyllostomidae > Phyllostomus > Phyllostomus discolor. Next base: position 159,532,554 of record NC_040904.2, on the reverse strand, counting down.
CTAGTTAGTCCTCGCCTATTTCCCTCAGCTTTTCACATGAGCAGGGTTTTCATTCTGACCTGACTCCACTCTGGAGGACACCTGGACCAGGTTTGGGGCAGCACAACTCAAGCATCGATGTCTACCAGTTTCTCACACATGTAAGCCTTTCTCACGGTTTGGTAGATGGTTGACCCACTAGAAACCCATCAGGCCAAGGGGAAACACCTTATGGAACAGTCAAAAGAAAGCTTAAGTTTGTTTTATCAGATATCTGAGTTATAGACAGAGCATTTTATTTAGGAGCAGGATTTCTCAGTCAACAGCACCAGCGTGTTATTGAGTGAGCCCCATGTGACAAGGGCTACGTGAATAAGATCTCTGTTCTCTGGACTGTAAATATTCCACAGCTTTAACATGATAGCAAACTATACTTTGAGTTATCCTTAGGTTATTTAATTTGAGGAAGTACTTCAGCCATTATGGCTGATCACGTCTCTGAGTAAAAGTTGATTTTATAGTCTTAACTCTCAAGGGAAGATCTTACTTCTTTTAGTTTCAAGTTCTTAGGAGGTAGATTTCTGTAGTCCTCCAGTATCAATGAGATTAATGAATAAAATGTAAATATAATTATATAACTTAATTAAGAAAGCATATATACGGTGATGATAATGTCCTATAAATATTAATTCTAGTTTGACAAACTCTATGTGAACAAAGGCACATGTAAAAAAATGCAAATATTTATTGAGCTTTTATTAGCATTGATAATTTACCCAGCATGTGGTGGTATACTCGTACTAAAGATTTGTAGCTGGTGTTTGTTCTGATTGGTGAATGACCATGCCATACTCATGGTAAAATATTTTAAATATCATTCCTGGCTTCTATCAGGTCCTGGGCACTGTCCTGGGTGCTTTCACATGTTCATCAATTAAATCTCAAAATATTCAATTTTATTTTATGCTACAGAACTGATGGACAAAACTCTGGCACTTTTGAAAGTTTATCATCTACTCAAAACCTAAAGTGGTTTGAAGATCAAAAAAGTTAGGGATAAGTGTGTGCATACGTGGTGTGTGTGTGTGTGTGTGTGTGTGTGTATAGGAGCACAAAATACACGATAGATTTAAATAAAGCCTGAAGCTTGAAGCGCCGCCCTTCAGAGAGCACATCTCATTTGTCTATAGAAAAAAAAGGTTGATATATTTATATTATCTAGTCACCCACCTGTGACATGAAGAAATATGTATTTGTTCTTTGCCTCCAGTTCCTGACACAGAGGTCTAAAACCGTTGTAATTTCCTGAGTTATGGGGGTATTAGGAACACCTTTTCAGAGCTTCTAAATTCCTTGGAAATTCTTGGATGATAGGAATGTCTTTTGTTCTAATAAGATGACTCTTGGTAGGCTTCTGAGTAGCTTTAGGATGAGGGCTGGTCACCCAAGACCAAGTCATAATTAGAAGCTTAGAACTTTGAGCCTGTTCCTCATCCTCTGGGGAGGTAGAGGGACTGGAGATTGAGTTAATAATTAATCATGGCTATGTGATGAGGCTCCCCTAAAAATCCCTAAACCACAGGGTCAGGAGAGCTTCCAGGCTGATGAAAGTATCCACAGGCTGTGAGGATGGTGCACCCCAACTCCATGGGGACAGAAGCTCCCTTCCAGACCTCGCCCTATTTTACCTCTTCATCTGGGTGTTCATTTGTATACTTTGTAATATCATTTATAATAAACCAGTAAACATAACTAATACATTTCCCTGAGTTCTGTAAGTATTATAGCAAATTATTGAGCCCAAGAAGGAATTGTGGATACCCCTGACTTGTAGCCAAGTCAGACAGAACTGTGGGTGACATGGGAACATGCTACTTGAAACTGGTATCTGAAGTGGGGGGCAGACTTCTGGGATTGAGCCTTTGACCTGTGGGGTGTGGGGGAACTCAGGGTGGTTAGTGTAAGAATTAAATTAAATTAAATTAAATTATAGGATACCCAGTTGGTGTCTGCAGAGGACAATAGAATATCTGGGTGTAGAACACTCACACATTTATGTCAGAAGTGTTGTGAATAGAGAAACCATTTTCTTTTACCACCTTAGGTTCAAAATACCTGAGGGATTGACACCCTACTTGGAGATGCATTAAGAAGCATGAGTGTACATCCAGACCCATCTTTCTCGCTGAAGTCTTATTTCAAGGGCATTCAAGATATACAGTGGAATTTACATTTTGGGTCCTAAGCTCTGGAAACAAGATTGGCATTTGATTGCACAAGAATATTCCCCATTAATTTACAAGGTAAAACCTGTCATCTCACTTAAATACAGTATTCAAAACAAGAAATCAGAATCTTAGAGGCAGTGGGGGTGGGTTTACCATGCAGTAGAATTGCTTGACAGCTTCTCTATTTTCTCTCAAAATAAAACAGCCTTCCTACCATCAAGAACATTGCAGGGGGGATGGCAATAGCCATAGCTGTATTTCAAATTATAGTTGATGTAGTCATTTTTGTTGAACTGAAGTTAAGGTATACATTTGTTGATTTAAGTTGTTCTCCCCAGATTATTGGAATTAGATAGTTAGCTTTCCGAAACATCGGCGACAGATGCAGTCTAGGTGGCCTTAGTGGGAAGTCGCAATGTGAAGGAAACAATGCCACCTGAACTGATGTGTGAGTTAGTCCAGACAAACATCCCTTCTTCAACACAGTCCACTGAACTGAAGAGGGTGACTGGGGCGAGGAGCCAAGATGTTCTTATCAATGTTCTAATTATTTCTACAATAATTTATAAAGATAATATATGATCACTCTAAAAGTTAAAACACTGTGTGGGTGTATAAAGTAAAATGAAAAGTGAGCCCTACTTCACTTTCGTTCCTTTATTGGGGAGGGAACTACTGGTAATGGTTTGGCACATATTGTTCCAGCTCATTTTCTGTGAACTTCTAAATTATGTGCATATTTATCAGTATGAATACATTTACATATTCATATATTACTCATATAAAGATAAAATTACTTTATATGACAAATTTAGAATATCTTCTTTTATATTAAATATGATAAAAACATATATGTGTTGGTTTTTGAGAGACTTGACATCAGAAAAGTCAGGAATTCCTGAGAGACAGGAGACAAATAGTGAGTTCTGTGACTGTCCAATTTGTTGCCTACTCAAATCCAGCCTATCTGTTGTGCTAAAGAGATACCTATAAATATTGAAGATACTAGAAGAACATTGTAGACCCTGAGAAAGAAGATAACTACTAAGAAATGTCCCTGATGGCTAAACGGGATTAAATTTAAATGCAGAGCCCAGCAGCCATATTTAAATAGGAACCTTTCATGCAAACCGTGCTTTAGGAGGAGCCTGCACTAAAATGCTCACCTGCACTGTGCTCCTGGGGTCCGAGCTAGCCTATAAAGGAGTTTCTGGAATTGTATTTCAACGAAGAGAACTGAGGCTTTTCTTTTCCAATCAGAGTTGCATGGCTATATACCCATCAGCATTTTCACTGATGAATCAGAGTAGCTCCATTCTGACCAATCAGGAGAGTGCCTTTTAAACCACTCAAATGATACGGATTGGGAGTCCTCATTTGCATGAAGATGGACCAATTAGGGACAAGGGGCGAGACTTCTCTCTATTTAAGTCAGCTTCTCTCTGGCTTGGGTAGTATATTTTCCCTTTCCATCAAAGACTGAAGACTGTGTTTCCCTGTCTGAGGCTGAAATACCAAATGTGCCTCACCAGACCAGAGTGAAGCAGAGCAGAGGAATGCAGAGCAGAGGTGTCTAGCTGGAGAGGGGCCTTGCCCCAGGGCTGCCTCACCCCAGAGGCCACCTCACATCTGTGTTGTTCCACAGCTGTGCTGTTTCATACTCGGGCTGTAACACTAGTGAGCCGTTACGCAGCCATGCTGTATCACAGTTGAGCTGTTTGCATAGTTGAGCTGTTTTGCCAACAACCACTGGTTGCCAGTGTAAGAATAATTTTATAATACAGAATGGAGGAGGCCTTTCCTAGCATGGCATGGAAAGCAGAAGCATTAGAAGATAATTTAAGAAGATAATTTAAAACTTCTATAAGGGTGAAATGTTTTTCAAGCATAAAAGTAGTTTTGAGCCAAATACTGGAGCTTGTGGCTTCACCTCTAAATGCTTCAGGTCTCAGATCTAGGCTCTCTTCTCCTCTTAGTTAGTTCCATGACTCTAAACACCATAGATGTGCTGATGACTCTCAATTTATGTATACTTCCACTCCAAACTGTGCATGTTATCCACTTGGCACTCATCTTAGGCACTTGGATGACTTATAGCCATAGAAGACTTAATATGCCCCAAATGCTTGATTCCTAATTTCTTGCCCTGATTTCTAAATCTTTCCTCCTCCATCCCATTCCATCTTTATTGAAGTAAACAACTCACCATCTACCTAGCTGCTCAGCTAAACCATCTAGTGGTCATTATTGATTCCCCTCTCTCCTCATGCCCCATAGTTAAGTCCTATTATCATCAAGTCCTATTGGTTATACCTTCTAGATGTACCGCTGTAGGGAACTGCTTCACGAGGCATGGAAATGTAGCTCAGCACCCACGTGAAAAACCAGTGGGGAGCAAGTTGGCACGCAGGACCATGCCTGTGAAGAAGTTCTCCTGTGGGAAATCAGGCCTGCCTTATACCTAAGCTACTTTGTGACTTGCTGTTGCTAAAACTCTCTCTCCCTGAGGTCAGGCAGCAGACGCTTGCTGCATATCTTTAAAGTAACTTTCTGAAGTCTGTGCTAACTCTCCCAAGGACTGAAGTGTAACCAGACCTGTTACTCTTATCGTTCCCTTGCATTTGCAATGTTTTTTCCTTATTAATCTGTAAGAAGTAATCAGTAACATCCCTTCTGTTGCTATTTGTGAAAAGTAATTACCTAAAGCAAACCTAAGTATAATGAATGAAAACCTTTGATGTATGCTATCAGAAAGCCAATAAAAGTGTGTCAAGGCAAGGGTCGGGGTGATCTCCCCTTGAGAGAGTAGCTGTGCTGTTCCTTTTCCTCCACAGGACTCGGTAGTCCGTGTGAATTTATCTTGTCTCATCCATAATGCCGAGGACACCATGGGCCGGTGTCTGCGTCATACCCCAAATCTGATCCCATTTTTTTCTGTCTTTGCTGTCCAAGTAGCATCTTCACATGGTTGGACTGTAGTGATAGCATCTAATTGTCCTCCTGATTTCTACTGTCTTGCTCCATTATCTATTCTACACAGAGCAACCAGAGTAATAGTCTTAGAGTTAATCCAAGTCACTCTGCTTGCTAAAAAAACTTTGTGACTTCTCATTGGTCATGTTAAGATACCATTTGTCTATCTGCTTTCATTCTTAGAAAATTTTATTGTCATGCCTTAGCTGGGGTTATTTCCTATTCTGTTATCTTGTCTCTGCCTTTTATACCTTTTTAGTCCTTGGCAGTCTCTTTCCTGGGATTTAGGAAGAAGGGGAACATTTAAAGGCCTGTTGTCACTATGTTTATCCAGTCCCTTGATTTTTTGCTTATTGCAGTGTATTCCCATTAATGCTGGGAGGGTAGGAGCTTTGTTTTATTTTTTTTTTAACATATTTTATTGACTATGCTATTACAGCTGTTCCACTTCCCCCTTCACTCCCCTCCACCCTGTACACCCTCTCCCACCCACATTCCCCCTCTTTAGTTCATGTCCATGCATCATACTTATAAGTTCTTTAGCTTCTACATTTCTCATACTGTTCTTACCCTCCCCCTGTCTATTTTCTACCTACCATCTATGCTACTTATTCACTGTCCCTTCCCCCGCCCCTCTTTCCATTCCCCTGTTGCTAACCCTCCATGTGACCTCCATTTCTGTGGTTCTGTTCCTGTTCTAGTTGTTTGCTTAGTTTCTTTTGGTTTTGTTTTAGGTGTGGTTGTTCATAATTGTGAGTTTGCTGTCCTTTTACTATACATGTTTTTTTTTAATCTTCTTTTCTTAGATAAGTCCCTTTAACATTTCATAAAATAAAGGCTTGTTGATGATGAACTTTAACTTGACCTTATCTGAGAAGCACTTTGTCTGCCCTTCCATTCTAAATGAAAGCTTTGCTGGATAGAGTAATCTGGGATATAGGTCCTTGTTTTTCATGATTTGGAATACTTCTTTCCAGCCCCTTCTTGCCTGTAAAGTCTCTTCTGAGAAATCAGCTCACAGTCTGATGGGAACTCCTTTGTAGGTTACTGTCCCCTTATCTCTTGCTGCTTCTAGGATTCTCTCCGTCATTTTTACCTTGGTTAATGTAATTATGATGTGCCGTGGTGTGTTCCTTCTTGGGTCCAACTTCTTTGGGACTCTCTGAGCTTCCTGGACTTCCTGGAAGTCTATTTCCTTTGCCAGAATGGGGAAGTTCTCCTTTATTATTTGTTCAAATAAGTTTTCAATCTGTTGCTCTACCTCTTCCCCTTCTGGTACCCCTATAATTCAGATGTTGGAACGTTTAAAGATGTCCTAGAAGTTCCTAAGCTTCTCCTCATTTTTTTGAATTCTGATTTCTCCATTCTTTCCTGTTTGGTTGTTTCTTTCTTCCTTCTGGTGCACTCTATTGTTTTGAGTCCCAGTTTCCTTCCCATCACTATTGGTTCCCTGTGCATTTTCCTTCATTTCTCTTATCATAGCCTGCATTTGTTCATTTAATTTGCGACCAAAATCACCAATTCTGTGAGCTTCCTGATCACCAGTGTTTTGAACTGTGTATCTGATAGGTTGGCTATCTCTTGGTCACTTAAAAGGATGGGTTCTGGGGCTTTGATTTGTTCTTCTGTTTGAGCCATCTCGCTCTCTCTCTCTTTTTTTGGGGGTCTGGTCACAACTGTTATGGTGAGGGGTGGAGCCTTAGGTATTCACCAGGGGTGGGCACCCCAGTCGCTGGATTGTGACATTGTATGTGGGGGCGGGGTTGAGAGGAAACAATGGTCTCCATTCTCCATGGGGCCTCAGTCTCTTCTGTTGCTCTTCCCAAGCAAACTGGGCCCCTCTGGTGCCAATTCCCGTGTGGGTGGGCTCGTGCATGCTGTGGGACCTTCCAAGGACCTCTCCTGTGAGGCTGGGTGTCTCTCCGTGTGCCTCAACTCCCACAGGTGGCCTCAATCAGTGCCCCGAGGCTCTATTTCCCAGCGCTGTGAACCTGGGTTGAGCACAGCGCTTTGCTTTACAATTGCCGCCTTACTGGGTCTGCCCATTGCCACCCCTCGGCGGAGGTCTGTTAGCTGCCGCTTGCACCTGCCAGCTGCCACTGCGGTCTTGTGTGCCCTGGATGCCTTATATGCCCAACTCTGCTCTCCCAGCCATTTGACCCGCGCCTGGCTGCTCGTCTCTGCACCTCTTACTGGTCTGGACGAACGGGTCTATTTCAACTTCTTGGTTATCCTACTTCCATTCAGATCAATTTTCTGTCAGTTCTGGAGGTTATTCTGTTTCTAAATTGTTGTTGTTCCAATCTTGATAGTGCGTGGAGGTACGGTGCGTCCACCTATGCCTCCCTCTTGGCCAGAAGTCCAGGAGCTTTGTTTTGATTATTATTTTGCATCAGGCCTCTAATAGTGCCTGGCAAAGAGTGGGAACTTAAAAAATATTTGTTGAATGCACGGATAAAGAAATTGTACAGGTGTGATTACCTTTATAGGTGTGATGACTTTTAAAAAAGGTTATTGAGATAGAATTCACATACTATAGAAATTACTCATTCAAGGTGTATGGTCTGATAGTTTTTAGAATATTCACAGAATTGTGAGTCATCACCATGATCAAGTTTAGAATGTTTTCAGCAGCCCCAAAAGAAACTCTGCTCATTAGCAGTCTCTTTCCATTTTTCCCAATCCTCCAGCCTCTGGCAACCACTAATCTACTGTATGTCTCTATAGATATGCCTATTCTGGATATTTCATACAAGTGGAATTGTACTATATTTTATCTTCTGTAACTTGCTCCTTTCTCTTAATGTTTTCTAAGTTCATCCATGTTGTAACATATATTCATTCCTTTTTATAGCCAAATAATATTCTATTGTATGAAAAGATCACATTTTATTTATCCATTCATTAGTTGATGGACAGTTGGCTTATTTCCAGTTTTGAGTTATTATGAATAGTGCTGCAATGAACAATGATATACATGTTTTCATGTGGGTATATTTTTATTTTTCTAGAAGTAGAATTGCTGGATCACATGGCAAGTCTTTGCTCAGCTTTATGGGAATTGCCAAACTGTTTTCTAAAGTGTCTGCACCATTTTGCATGCCCACCAGCAATATCTAGAAATCCATATGTCTCCATATTCTCTTATACCCACTCTTGTTATTATGTCTTTTTTGTTGTTACAGCCATGCTCATATAAATTGGTATCTCATTGTGGAACTTTGTGACTTTTAAACTTAAGCAAACAAACATTGGCTAAGTAACTAATACATGTCACATACTGTGCTCTGAAAGATTTGAGAATAAATGAATCAGGAGCCTGGCTTCCTACAGGGATGACAAACACAGTATTTGAGCTGGGTCTTCCTGCCTCCCTTACAGTCCTTGGTAGGTAACCAAGGACTTTCTTCTTTTGCGCCTTTTTTCCTCTTTTATTGATAGTAAAATACAATCTTTATTATGACTGAAGAACATGAGCAGCGCTAGTGAAATATGTCTATTAAGCAAAAAGGAAAGCTCCGTATTCTTAAGTGAAATGAGAAATAATTAGTCCCTAAGAGTGTTCAAATTCTCATCAGAATAGCCTCAACACATTTCTGTCTACTCCCTGGCATGACATTTCTTTCTTCATCTTTCTGTCAAACTCCTGTTCATCCTTTGAGTGCTAGATCAGAAATCACCTCCTTTGCAAGGACCCTTTTCATCTCCCCAGACAGTTGCGCACCTTTAGTGCTAAGGGCAGATCACTAACCTTCTCATTTTCTTTGTTTTCTTATTCCTGTTCACGATTCTGTAGCTTCTTGGAGGCAACTGCTCAGTTTGCTGGTACCCACTATATTGTTAGAAAAGTACTTATTAAAACTGCTTTTCTTTAAGCATCAATATTCAAGATAATGGAAAGCTGATTATTTACTTTGGAATGGATTGCTTCTCTATTTTCTCTGACTTGTTAATTATAAGAATTGTAAAATATTATATTTTACAGTATTTTCTAGAATTTCTATGGCATTGAAGTTTTATCATAATTTAAATACATTTCTATGAGTTTCTTGGGGCTGACCTATCATTTCTAATACTATTTTTATGGGAAACATATAATTCAAATTCTACACTGCTGATTTGGAAAGATTTGGACTATAACTTGGTTGTAAATGCAATGGTCATATTTTTTATTCAGTTTTTTAAACTTATTGATTTTAGAGAGAGAGGAAAGGGGCAGAGATGAGAGAGAGAAACATCCATTCGTTGTTTCACTTACATATGTATTCGTTAGTTGATTCTTGTGTGCGTCCTGACTGGGGATCAAAAGTGCAGTAACCCTGCAGTGTCAGGACGATGCTCTAACAGCTGAGCTACCCAGCCAGGGCAATGCAGTAGTTCTTAATAATTAAATCAGGGTATTGAGCACACTAACCTTTTAGTAGAGAGAGAAGTCAATCATCCAGTACCCCTCATCCTTTAGTACCGATAGTGAAAGGGGGCTCCAGGAATGATGTTTTAATGTGCTGTCACTGGCCTATAGTGGAAGGAGCCTTTCTACGGAGAGAGGTGACTGTGGGCAAGTCGCCGATGTTCTGTGGATCCCATCTTCTTCACCTGTGAAATGAAAAAGTAGAATAAGGTGATTTTGAAGAAGGCTTCCAGGCTACATACAGTGTATAAACAGGCTACATACAGTGTATAAAAGCCAAAATCACTATGTTAACTTGTTATTTTTCATTTCAAGTGTAAGATTTTTTTTGTTTTAATAATTGATTCTTTATTCCTCAGACAGATTAATGAAAGCCCTAGGCAAAGTGACACGTGACTCCAGCTGGATCGAGACCATAGCCTATTGCTGAAAGTTGGAGCTGCTGGAGCTCTTCCCTTTATCCACCAGGGGCACGTCCTCCAGCTTTGTCCTTGTGGTCATCGGCCTTATGCATAACCAAAGAACATCTTTTCTGATACGTATACACCTGCTTTTCACATCCTGAGAACTACTTGTGTTAATGTGTCTTTTTATAGTCCTTCTTTCAAGATGCCGAATCTCCACAAAAATCAATTATTATTTCTTTCTACATGACCCTTTCCTTGTAAGTGGTGGCTTAATTTGTAACTCTTTCCCAGAATGGCACTCAGGTGCCATGGTTCTGGGGGGTGTTTTTTCTTACAAGAAAGAACAAACAATTCAAGAGTGAAGTTTTTCTGATACATGCACACATGTTGGGGTAGGGAGGGTTTGTGCCTTCTGTTCTCTGAATGCAGTAAAGGGTTGTCTAGCTGATCCCTATTTCCAGGTAAATTCGTAGCTGACAATAGAAGTCCTTTGTAGGGTTCACTGGACTAAGTTCTTTTTTCTTGTATCATCTCATTCTCTTCTCCAACAGTCCTCCAAGGCAGATATTGCTAGCATTCCCATTTCATAAACAAGAAAACTGAGGGCTGGAGAGATTGTAACTTGCTCAGGTTCACACAGTCAGTAAGGTATATTCAAAGGGACATCTGTTTGACTCTAATTTACCTGTCTACCTTCTGTGCTCACAGTGTTTGAATCCTTGAATGTCAAAGAGTCTCCTTTCTCCTCACCAGCTGACCTTCACCTTCTGTGGGGAATGTGAGTGCTGGGGCAGGGGGATGGCTGGGTGTGCAACTTCTCCACCCCACTTCAAGATCCATTGATCTCTTCTCTTGGCCAGTCTCCTGCTACTGACACTTCCTTCCACCACTCCAATTTCTCTTTTTATTACTGTTTATTTTACTTTGAATATATCATCAGTTAAATCTTCCAAGGGTCTAGGGAGTGAGAAAAAGACTTTTGAGGTGTTGAGTCAAATTTCAGATGCTGGTAGCAGTCTTACAAGAAGAAAGGGACAATGGGAGGATTGATCAGTGGATTCATGAATGCAAATCACATTTTGTGGTTTAATTCTAGACCTTTCCATTCAACAACAACTCTTTCAAAGGTCACCAGTCAGATACAGAATCCTTTCTGTTGTGTGCTAAGCCCTCCACAGTGTGGCACCAATCAACCGCATTTGAACGTGCAGCCCAGGAAACCAAGTGCCAGTTCTTGAAGGTACCCACCTTTTTATGCCATTTGTGGTGCCCTGCCTCCACCAGTTGTCATCCCACCGTCCCACCTATCCCAGATGGCACTTAAGGGGTCATCGTTGTTGTTTTTGAACATTTTTATTTTTGTGTCTTTCTTTATGACATGGTTGATGTTTTACTTATGGTTTCAGTAATTAATGTACTTGCCTTGTTTCCCTAATTAGACCATGAACTCTTGGAAGGCCAGGACTATTTCTGGGTCAATGCCAAGTCTCCAGTGCAGACTACAGGACCTAGTACTTACCAAGTGCTCCAGAGTTTGGAGACAGGGATCAAATGAAGAAAAGCCACATTGTATTGGGTTGGCCAAGAGTTCTTTTCATTTTTTCCCTAAGATGGTTGTAGTAACAGTTAGCTGTCTTTAACTTCATTTGAAATGATTTTGTTAGATTGTATTGTGACGGCTGTTATATCACTGTGCATTTTTTAAAAACTTATCGAAATTGGTGAGTTTTTGTGTAGCCATTTTAATATTAAAGACGGAATAAAATATGCAACATTTTTTGGCATATGAAGCTTTATTATTTCTGGAAAGGTTAAATATGCAACTCAAAGGCAAAAATAACTTGTGCAATGTATGGAGAAGGTGCTGTGACTGATCAAATACGTCAAAAGTGGTTTGTGAAATTTTGTGCTGGAGATTCTCGATGGACAGCATTCCATGGTTGTTTGGGTAGACCAGCTGAAGTTAATAGTGATCAAATCAAGGCATTAATTGAGAACTATCAATGTTATACCACGTGGGAGATAGCTGACATACTCAAATCAATCAAGTTATTGGTGAAAACAAAAAATGCCTTTTGTTTTGTGGAAAAAACTAAATGGACTTTTTGGCAAACCCAATAACTTGTGTCTGACTGTGCCCTCTGTTCTGGGATCATGCCCCTTCATTTTCTGTATCTCTCTTTCCTGTTGACTTTGGGTGGAAGAGTAGGTGGGCAGAGTACAGACAGAAATGATGCTTCTGCTGTGTCTCTAAATCTTAGTATCTGGTTTACCTTCATGAGAAAGGTGGCCCTATATCACCCTCAACAGAGACTTATTTATTTATTTTCTGCTGTTTTTACTAGTTGTTTTGGTAGACACTTTTTCTGGAAAATATCCTAGAGCTCATCATGTATACATAGTTAGATAAACAAGTACTATATATCATTTCTTAATTCTGTAATTCTATATTAAACTAGATAATCTGCAAATTTTTATCTATGGTTTCATGACTAGGCTGCAATCTGCCAGAGTCTTTTTTAAAAAAAATTTTCTGGACTCTCAATTTTATTCCATTTATCTATACGTCTATCCTTATGCCAGTACTACACTGTCTTGATTACTGTGGTTTTGCAACAGGTTTTCATTTTTTTTACTTTTCAATTATAAATGACATTCAATATTTTATATTAGTTTCTGGTGTGCAGCATAGTGGCTAGACATTTATATAACTTACAAAGTGATCTCCCTGAAAATTTGAGTAGCCACCTGGCACCACACATGGCTCCTAGAACCTTTGTGGGCTGTGTTTGGAAAAAGCACTGATGATCTCCTACCTTCTCCTCACCCCCTCTGGAGAATCACATTATTTCTGTCCTCACAGACTTGTTGCCAAGAGTTAATTGGGAAGGCCACATGGTATAGTGACCTTTAGAATCAGATTAAATATAAACTCCAATTCAGCCACTTATGCATGTTACTCGGACCCTGTTTCTTACTCTGTATAATGTGCTTATGCAAGGAGATAACATGTGTGAACTGACTGACAGACTCAAGTCATTTTAGTGTATAATGAGAGCTCAAGTAATATAAATTCTCTTCTTTCTAATTGGGTTAATATTACTCAATATGTAAAATGTAAGACATTCATTGGCTACATTTAAATAGCAATTCATCTGGCCCATCATGAGGCTGAGGAGGACTTATGTGAGCATAACACAAACTCTTTAAAACCCAAGTTTATCTTATGAAGATGGTGTTTAAATCTTTTATAAACTTTCCTGGGGGTGCACATGAACCCATAAACATGCTGTTCTCTCCTATAGAAAGTTTTGGATATCATGAGTTGCTTATTCTTTGTATAGATTACATTTTAAAAAATATTATTTAGCAATTTGTTTACCCCTTTTTTTCAATTAATATTGTCAGGCAATACCAGTAACCCATTAAGAAGCATAATGATAGGAATCAAAAATTTGAAAAGTATATATATATTTTTTAAAGATTTTATTTATTTATTTTTAGAGAGGGAAGGGAGGGAGAAAGAGACAGAGAGAGAGCGAAACATCAATGTGCAGTTGCTGGGGGCCGTGGCCTGTAACCCAGGCATGTGCCCTGACTGGGAATTGAACCTGCGATGCTTTGGTTCACAGCCCATGCTCAATCCATTGAGCTATGCCAGCCAGGGCAAAAAGTATATTTTTTAAAAGAGAAAAAAGCTAATTTAATTATCAGGCTAATATGAACATAAATAATGAGCTTACATACTAAATTCCTTATTTTAGATGCTGTTGAAGGTGAACTTCACATACATTAGTCATGTAATATATTATAGATCAGGGAAACCTAATTTCTTACATCTAAACCAAATCAGAAGCATTTTAAAAATGGTTATCTCACTGTCTAAAAGTAGTATAATACAGTAATGGTGTTTATTATTTTCATTTGATAACTACGTATGTTTTCTAAGACTGAAGTGAATTTTTAAGGTAAAATACACAAAGCAGCCTACCTTAGCTCTTTTACTTGAAAGTTTTGATAATACACCAAAAAATGAGAAAATAGAACTGGTATTAAAGCTAAATGAAAGCAGTAGAACCAGGGAGAAGAGCAACTGTGAGAAATTTTTTTTCCCAATCATGAGGAAGCAACCTCATTTTAATGCTGGCAAAAATTATTTGCTATCATTAGTTCCAAGTTAAAGTAATTTTTCTTAGAACTGTGCAAGGGAAGGATGCTGGGAAACCATTCCTTGAGGGAACCGGCCAGAGCTGGAGAACTGCACTTCCTCGCACTGAGTGCCCTGCCTTGGGTCATCCCTGGAACAGGGGTGGGTGTATCCTCTGCTCTGCCTGTCCCACCACCCTGCATCCAGAATTTAGATGACATATGACTTCTGTGTATCTCTGACCTGCCCTCTCTCTCTGTGATTTATATAGACATGCCGTAGAGGTTTTGAAGGGGGAAGGATACTCTTTAATGAGGATTGTCATGGAGGACATGAGATAGAATTGGGCTTTTCTTACAGAAAGAACAAAATTGACAATGATAGAAAGATGGGAAAACACTTGGGTATTTGGAAAAAATGTATTTAGAAATGAAAAAGCCATAATTCCATAAAATAAGAAGCTTTCAGGTCTGAATTAGCGAGCTGAGTGCTAAAAGGTGCGCAGTGACAAACAGCTCAGCACCACTGTGCTGAGCCTTGTGGCGGGTCCACGGCAGGCAGAGAGTTCTGTGCTCCCTGCTTGTGCCCAGAGATGCCTGGTGCTCTTTTCATCATTGTAGAGCTCCTGCCCCAGATCTCAGAGCTGCATGTTCGGGCAAAGCTGCAAAGTAGGTTATGATTATCTTTAGTTAACCCCATGTATTCTCTTTCTAGAACCTTTTTTTTCTCCCTTCCTCCTGAACACCCACTGTTCTCTGATGGCTATCTGCCTCTCTCTGGCTTGTCCATCTAACACTGTTCTTATTAGCAATAGCATGCCTTGGGTGTTTGGTTATGGGCAAAGCTTTAAGTCTGTGACTCATGTGTGGCAGGTCACTGGGTGAGGCACCGTTGGCTGGTGGGCAGGAAGAGTGTGGGCTTTCCCATGTCTCATAAAACACCATCTTGGAGCCAGTCAGACTTTCAGGGGAATGTCGGGTACCCCCCTGGGGGGAAGTCTTGGTCACAGTGGATGCTGCCTATCTCTCTATGTCATGGAATGTTGACGTTGTTCATGATTCCAGGTGACATTAACCATCCTCCTGAGTTTGGGCCTCACCCTCGCAGTCCTCTGAGCCTGGTGGTGGGAGGGGAAAGCCAAGAGTCTGGAACGGAACTTGTCACCTGGAACACCCAGTAGTATTCGATAACTAGAGTGCACTTCGTGTGTGAGACCTATTTGGTAGTTGAGAGATTTGGATTCAGAATGTTTTCCAGCTCTTTGTCTTGACAGACTGGGATGATTGATGATGAGTGGTGTCTCAGGAGATAAAATGAGCAAGACTAGAACATATGTAGTTTTCCTGACAGGGGACTTTCCAAGGCATTCGAGAAGCATAAATGTGTTTCTTTAACTGACACTTTGTTGTATTTTTTTTTTTTTTTTGTCTTTCACCCTGACTGACAAATTCGAGACCTCCCAATCTCCTTGCCTAAGACCCCTCTGGGGAACAAACCAGCTGTGTGTTGCAGTGGCTGTGACGTAGGTTTAGATCCTGGCTTGCTTTTAAATCAAGTGGAGCTTCAGTTTGTTATGTCACTGTGGAAACTGGAAAAATTATGTTTGGAAAATATTTTCTTCTCTATTTAAACGTCTTTTTGCCTTAAAAGTTAAGTTTATTTTAAAAAGAAATGTTTTTCAAGCTGTATGAAATTAATTCTGACATTTGCCATTCTATGACTACTTTGCTGGAGATTAGAGTCTCTGCTCTGCACTTCCAGGGAGACTCCATTAACCAAGGTGCAATCTTGGTGGAAAGCTTTGAGACATCAGCTGCATCAATGAATAGTAAGCAAATTCTTTTCAAGGCACAGTCATTTTAGGTGTAGATGGAGAGATGAGCAACGACACTTGTTAATTTGGGGGTTCTCCTAAGTATAAATTGAGCTTTCATTCTTTAAATCGGGAGACTAGTATAGTATGTTATTTTAATTTTTGCTTCTGAGTGAAATAAATAAGATTATTCAGAGCCACTGTTCATCAGTAGTTATTCTCCCTGCTCCCATACCCCCCAAAAGAGTGCTTTTGTGATACTTTCTCAAGGAGGTTATAAAATTCCTATGGAAACTTTTATATGTTTATGCATTCATTCACCTAAAAAGCTGTTGGGTGCTTCTATTTTGCTAGGCACTGTGTTAAGTGTAGTGGGGAAGAAAGAGGAACTGGGCACAGATCTGCTTTCAAATTACGGACAGGGCAGGAGGGAGGTAGGACACACACACCCAGGCACATGATACTTGCATAGCCCTTTATTTTATCCTGCAGAGTTGGTTCCTAAGGTAGTTGCTCAATCAATGTTTCTTGGTTGAAAATTAACTAGAGGAGATTGTGAATACCATCTTGTCCAATTAGTCCATGTCATCAATGAGGAAGCAGAGTCAGAAAGGTTAAGCAACACGCTCAGGGCAACACAGCTAATGAGAGGCCAAGCCAAGGATGCGCGATTCTGAGTCTAAGGTGCTCCTGCTTTCTACAGAAGCTGCATTTTTTGCTTTCACTGCACACAAATCTGTACTCCAGATTCATAACTAGCCTTAACTCACTGACTTGCCCTGAGGACTGCCACACTCAAAATTAAGTTAGAAGCTGGGGACTCTGGATTGAGTTAATACAAAGAGATCACACTTGGTTTTTGTACTTAACAAAGTCTCATTTCAAATATGTAACTATTTCCCCTTACCATCTATTTTTTTTTCTGCATATTACAGTTTTGTCCTTAGAGCTGAAATCAGTAGAAAGATTGAAGATGTCAGTTTCAGGGCCTTCCAGCCCTGCTACCAAAGCTAATTATTTTTCAGCATTCAAAGGATGTGATTAAAGCAGTCAGAGTGTGGAAAGAACAGGAGGAAACGTCTCAGGAAGTATAAGCATTCATGACCACTTCTATCTTTTTTGTCTTTAATTAAAAATCAGGTTGAAATTATTTCTGGTTTGAAGTCAGTCTTATTCATTGAACAGTTACTGCTGAGTTCTCCAATTCCAACGCATTCCTCTCACAGGCCTCACAGTTGGTTTGATGCTGGACCAATGCATGTGGGATGGATTTCTGACAGCTGAAGCGCTGAGGCCCACCTGGGAGAATGCATTCTATGTATGTGTATATTTTCCTGAAGGCAACACAAGACCTGTATATTTAAAATACATAAAAGCTGCTACAAAGCACAGCAAAAGTAGAAAGACGGAAAATCAATACTCTATTAGCTATAACATTACACAGAATTTCCATTCATAGATAAGAGAAAAATCCTCCTGGAGTCCATCTTTTGTTAAAACAAATAGCTGGCTTTGTTTTCAAATCAATTTCCTCCCTTTTACATTTAAGTTCTCAAACCTTTAAAACTGTATACAAAAATGACAGAACAGGAACTAAAATAATTAATACTATCAATAAGTTGCAATTATAGTGTTCTGCAGTTTTTTTTTAAAAAACCAATTCTCGAATGCTATCTCTGGTGAGTGAAAAGCAGAACTTAAATGAACACATTAAATTCAACACAACGTTGCTATTGAAGAAGTTAATAAGAGCTACTTTTCTTTCATTGTCAAAAGAAAGTGGCTGTCTAATTAGAGGAAAGGGTGTCCTGAGAATATTGTCAAATTATCGGTTGAATAGGCCTTTGTTTCTCTCTGACTTAACTCAAATTGTCTTCACAGAGAGGGGTGTCGATATGAGTGTCTGAGGTGTAAGAGAAAAATGCACATCCTTGCATTGCTTTCAATCTACTTCCATCAATTCCATTCTTCATCTTCCCTCCTGTTCTCTTTATCCAAAGTGTGCCCTGGATCAGGAGAGTGACTGCATTGGTGAGAAAGGAGAAAGAGAGGGAACAACTCATGGTCCTGCCTGTCCTGGCCTTTTCAGCCTTGGGAGAAAACTACTAAAGTAGATCTTCTGAAATTAGTTACAAACTTCACAGAAACTTAGTAGTTTTCAGCATACTTCTGCCCCTGATTTCTGCCAAGGCAAATACCTAAGACATATTTGACACTGTGTATTTGACAATTTGCTTTTAAATAATCACATTTTGCTTTTGTAATATCTTTCCTGTGAATATCTTCCAAAATTTTTAGAAATTGGAGCACAATCTCCTAGATGACCCAGGAGGCCTTAGATGAGGTCTTAGATGAGGTCTTAGGCCTCAGTTGGGCAACATAGAAGGCCCTAAAGTGTTTGCTAGGAGGTCTTGTAACTGGGCAGCGGTGCACAAGATGGCTGGGTGTGCACTCCTCCCCCTTGCCTGAGCACATTATTTGCACGAGACAAAAAGAGCCCATGATAAGAAACACTTAAAACAATACAAAAGCTTTATGCTGTGAGGGAAAAAATCAGCGAAAATATTCTGAAAGTGCTAATGTTTCATCTTTCTCTTCCAGTGGGGATTTGTTGTTGGGGCCATTGTATCCACTGATTGTTAAAGAAAAGTGCTCAATGGTCTACAGGTTTTCAAGGGCCTATGAAATGTTTGAAATTTAAAATGTTTTTGTTGGCTCCCAAATTACAAACAAAACATATCTTGCAAAATTGAAATGCATTAATATTTAATTTAAATACCTCTAGAATATAACATTATATCAACTAGTCTACTGCAACTCAACCCATAAAGTTGTAAATTATTTGCATGGCTTATTCTAATATGTTTGCCATATTATGTAGTGGTCTTAAAATTCTCTCTGTGTGTGGAGGGGTGGTGATGGTGGAGAGTTTGGGGGTGGGTGGGCGTGAAGATGGGATTAGGTGTACAGAGGAGATGAAGTTTTGGGTGCAGGGAAAACTTGAAAACTAAGACCAAGGTCTTAAACTCCGTGGTCTTAAATATGATCATTTCTGAGAAACTTGTACACTATTTCCAAAAGTGCTTCTAAAGACAAAATTGTTTTTTTAACAAACATGAAAACTTAATTTTGAAGTGATAAATTGGATTAAAGAGAAGTTGTGACATACATTTCAAATTTGAGAATTGGCAGTCAGCATTCCCCGAGCAATGAATTAAAAAATCTACGATCAGCATATGCACAGATGTGCTGTTCTCAGAGGAAAGTCTGATATACTAAAATTGGAATTTACCAAACAGATATGTTAAGGAGTTGTTTTAACAAATGATTCTTTGTTTTATAAAGGAAATTTCTTGCAAATAATAGCATTTTAGAGGCATGTACATGCTTGAAGCATTTGTTTACACTGTCTATTTGGGGGGTGAGGATGATTATGGAATCATGAAGCCCAAATTTAACATGTCTGTCTTAGTCCGTTTGGGCTGCTATAACAAAATACCATGAACTGGTGTTTTATAAACCACAGCAATTTATTTTTCATAGCCCGAAGGCTGGAAGTCCAAGGTTAGCGTGTTATCACCGTCAGGTTCTGGTGAGAGCCCTCTTCCTGGTTCCTAGCTGGTGCTTTTTGCTGTGTCCACACAAGGAAGAGAGGCCAGGGAGCTCTGTGAGGGCCCTTTTAGAAGGCACCAATCCCTCATGACCTAAGCACTTCCCCGAAACAATTCCTCATACTATCACCTTGGGGATCAGGATTTCAACAAATGAGTCTTGGTAGGACACTGTCAGATCATAGCAATGTCTGAAACTGAAACTGAACCCATTGCCATCCTAACTCATAGACCCCTATCCTCCATCTTGCCTACATCAGTTCCAGGTACCTTTGTTCACTCAGTTGCTGAGCCAGAAGACTCGCTGTCCCATTTCCCAGTTCTTCCCCTAGCACCTTGCACAGTTACCAGTTAATTCTATCACCTGTTGCCTCCTCCATGTGTCTTTACTCTTAGCAGGAGATCTTTTTGTTATGTATTTTTATTTTAGCAATCTTTTTTTCCTATGGAAGAATTTTTGCAATGCATCAGATGCTCCAAATATTTATTGTGCATCATCCTGTAATAATCATTACAGTCTTCTTGTAATATAGTTTTCCAGATTAGGGACCAAGGCAGAGAGATCAGAAAAGATGAAGGTAGGTGAAGAGATAATAAACTAGGTGCTTCAACTATGGTATCTTACTTAGTTATTACATCTCCTCTTGAGGTAAGAATTACACTCATTTTCACTACAGAGGTTAAAGCATGTGCTGATGATCACACGAGCAGGAAGTAGGTGGTGAAGTCAGACTTGGAGGTGAGGCTGGGCTCTCATTACACCATTCTTCCTTCACTGTATTCCCTGATGGGGAAACAAATGCTTACACTGAAGTCTTTTTATTCCTATTCTAATTTTCAGATGCATTTCCGCTAGTAAATGAGTTAAATATTTTTTATGACTTTTATAATAAAAAATAAATATTTTTGATGAGTTAAGTACTCATCTTTAAATGAGTTAATATATTTGATAGAAATTAAAAGAATACATGTTTATAATTAGCAATGGTTCCAATGTAGAGGACTCTAAAGGCACTTTGAAGTGACTTTTACTTTTTAAAAGTATTTTTCCTTTATTGCTAGGAAATCTTGCTTCTTCAAAAGGTCTGTAACAACAACCCTAGAAGTTGCAATTCCTTACACATAATAAAATGTAAATGGATTTTCAGTGAAAATTTAAAACACAGGTGTTAAATATGTGAAGGCACAGTCATAGCTGCATAGCCTGGGAACTTTCCTTATAAGGTCAGTGTGCTAAACACCGCTTTGAAAATGCCCAGATTCCTAACTTTAGGCAACATTAACAAAGCAGAGAACTTTACTGACAGTGGAATTGGAATGGCATAAATATAGATGAAAACAAAATACCAAGAAGTGGTTTAGCTCACAATAAGTGGTCAAAATCGATCGTTCATATTTAGTTTAGGGTCCCCAGTAGTGTGTTAAAGAGGACATGCACATAGAAGACTCGGTTGTTTAGAAAGACTGGAATTACCTCTTCCACAGGAGGCTACACGGCACTACTGGGGCTGCCGCCATGTCACTAGTGATCCCTGAGAGGTTCCAGCATATTTTGTGAGTACTCAACACCAACATCAGTCGGGTGGAAAATAGCCTTTGCCATCGCTGCAGTTAAGGGTGCAGGGCAAAGAAGATATGCTCAGTGGTGTTGAGGAAAGTAGACAGTAGCCTCGCCAAGAGAGCAGGAGGGCTCACAGAGGATGCATTGGAATGCGAGATCACCATGATGCAGAGCCCATGCCAGGATGAGATCCCAAACTGGTTGGTGAACAGACAGAGGGATGTGAAGGATGGAAAATACAGCCAGGTTCTTCTGGCCAATAGTCTGGCCAACAAGCTTCGTGAAGACCTGGAGTGGCTGAAGAAAATTCAGGCCCACAGAGCACTGCACCACTTCTGGGGTCTTTGTGTGAAGCCAGCACTCCAAGACTATGGGCTGCCAGGGTCTTACTATTTGTGTGTCTGAGAAGAAATAAATCTGTAGGCCTCATCTGTTAATAAATAGTTTATATACACCTCAACCCCCTAAAAAAAGAAAAAAAGGAAAGAAATGAAAAGAAAAGAAAAGAAAAACTGGAATTAGGGAAAATTTGCCCCTCTTGCAGGTTGAGAGGATCCTGATTTTGGGAGTGCAAAGATCTGGACCGTCTTTGCCATGAACTTATCACATAAAGATGGATAAGTCTCTTAAAAACATCCTCAGTTTCCTTTGGGTAAACAGAAGGGTGAGACTAACTCTGGGGCCCCTCCAGCTTTCACATTCTAATATACTGTACACCAAGATTCAAATTTGTTGCGACAGTTCTCTTCACCTCATAAAGAAAAAGATAATAATTCACTTCTTTCCATATTCATGAAGATTAATGTCATAACGGCATTCAGTCTTCACATTCGTTCTCTTTATGAATTGCAACCCCAGAACGTGTGCTGTGCTAGATTCATGGAAAAACAAATGACTTTCATGCATAATGAGGCTCATATCTTGCTAATCTGTCTTGTATAAACTAAGTCCCTAAGGTATAACAATCATTCTTAACTACACATTTGTTTAGATTTTCTGACATGCAACTGTAGTTATTTAAAAAGAGGCTTATGCTTTTATAAGTCTAGAATAAGACATTGATTTGTTATTATGACTTCTCTGGAAATGATTCCATCTATTTGCAAAACCACAGTTGAACTGAATCACTTTAAATAATATAAATAGGTATCATGAATAAGGTAAAAATTCAACTGCCCCTTAGAACTCGCTTTATTTTCTAGTAAATTTATGTTTATATGTCAATTAAGATGTGAAGTCAAAATTTATTTTATAACTCCAGAAAAGAGCTGAGGAATTGCCATACCTAAGAGGGCAAACTGTAAAACATGAGCTCTGACAACAAAATGCAACTTCCTCCCCCTGTCCGCTCCTTCTGGCTTCCACGCTGGATCATTGCAGCTCTCCACAGGGGAGGAAATGGAAGCTCTTGAGTCCCAGGAAGCCCTGTGGAGGCTGCTTCACAGGACATTTCTGAGGAGATTTTGTTTGTGAGCTACAAAATTGGATCCATAACAGAGCAAGTCACTGAGGGGGAAAGAAAAGCCGGAGATTTACAGGGCAAACCAAAGTGCCTGCAAATTCTTCATGGGGAGGGAAAGCACTTTATTGGAGCTGAATAAAGCAAGAGGTAGAAGATTGGAAAGCAAAATATTCGAAGTACAACCTGGCCTTATTCAATTTTTAAAATAGATCGATCCCTTTAAATGTCGGGCAACTAAAAATAGAAAGTTCACATTAGGGAGATAAGCCATTAGCAGTTCCAGGAGGGCCAAAGCCGAGTCCCTCAGGTGAGATGCTGGTTGGATTTCCTAGCCCCAGCCCCGCTTGCCTTGCTCCATCAGGGTCTTCCTTCTTATCTCAGACTTGTTCACATTCTCCCTACTTCCCTATTTTCTTTCTTTCCTTCCTTCTTTCTTTCTTTCTCTTTCTTTCTTTCTTTCTTTCTTTCTTTCTTTCTTTCTTTCTTTCTTTCTTTCTTTCTTTCTTTCTTTCTTTCTTTCCTTTTTAAAGAAAAGGTTTTATTTATTTGTTTTTAGAGAAGGAGGAAAGGATAAAGAAAGAGACAGAGAGAAACACTGATGTGCGAGAGGACCCCAGCTGGGGACATGGCCTGCATGTGCCCTGACTGAGAATTGAACCGGCAATCTTTCAGTTTGTTGGATGATACTCAGCCCTCTGAGCCACACCATCCAGGGCTCCCTATTTTTCAATGTTGCTTCCGTGAACATTAGTAATAGTTTATAGTTTATTAAAGGACTCTTGGTGTCATTTTGCCTTAAGATTCTGACTGCACGCCAGCCATGTTACCACCAAGAGAATCTATTATACCCGATTGTTTTCTTATGAAACTGGCCTTCTTTGTTGGTTTCTTTGACCTCCCCAGAGAGAGGAATAGTGAGAGTTAACATTTATTAAGGGGATTATGGTATGCCAGGTACCGTAATTTAAATGCATTGTCATTGAATCTTTATAATGTTCTCATGATACTATTATTGTTTCCTTTCTACAGATGGGGAAGCTGAGGTATGAAGCTGGTGAGGAATAGGGCCTGGCTATTCAACTATGCTGCTTTAGACTCTCTCCCTTTCCTCTGACCCCATCTGCTAGACTTGACTCTTAGCTGTGGCCTCATATCAGCCTGACTTGCTATTGGACACTCTTCTCAGTTTTGGTGACTTAGATGTTGACCAACCTACTTGGCTCATGGATCTCATGTACGTTTGGATTTGTTTTTGGATTATTCTCTTGGTTTAGTGATACAGACTTCTCCATAGCTATAAGTAAAAATGATACCATTCTAAGAAATAATGTTTATTCAACTACATATTTTTGCCTGGCCTCAGCTATATATATGAGGGAGCAAATTTGGATAGGATCCAATGATCCTACTCCTAGGGCAGGGTACTGGCAAGAGCATGGTGTCAGAGTTGAGCCAAAAGACTTAGAGCTGAGAATGGGAATTCTGGTTCTAGACACTCTGCCTGACTGAACGCTCTGTGAGGACAGGGAGCACTACAGTTGTGTTTGTCTCTAGGTCCCCAGCACCAGCGTGGTACTTGCCACATCCTAGGTGCTGAATAAATATTTACTGAATGAAGACATGAATTAATGACAAAATAGGAAAAGGTAGTGATACTGGGCAGACTGTGGAGTAGGGTGTGAAAACAGGGTCACTCAGATGTTTAGGCTCTGTTCCTAGCAGCAGACTCTGGGGCTGCTCGATGAGATCCATGAGAAACATAAAAGTCCCCACTTGATGGTGGGGCTGAGGCCCCAGATAGATGACTTCCTGCTTCTTGCTGTCTGGTTCAGTAACTGAAAGCAAACTAGTTTGTGGGCAGATTCAACAGTGAGCTGGAAAATACTAAACAGAGGATTGGTTCAAATTTCCTTCTGCCTTTCCTAGAAGCAGAAGATTGAGGCAGGCCTCCTGTAGCTGTTTCTCTGTCTTCCCTTTAGCTTGTTTCTGGACAAGGCTCCCCATTCGCTTCATGTTTCACGCAAGCTGAAGTCTGTCCACACACACACAGGGCGTAGCTGTAGGCACACTAGTCCCCTTTCTTCCACAAGTAACTCAACGAGTCCCTTTTAGTGAGGTATTTGGGCATTTTCTTTAACCAGCCTCTATAAACATAGAGGCTGTTCAGCACCCCCACTGCTACCCGTTCCTGCAGTTTGTGGGCTCTCACACTCCTGCTCAGGGATTACAGTTTATTTCGTATGTATCCTCCATATTGAGCACAGTGCCCAGCAAAGGGTTGATACTCAAGAAATGCTTATTGAATGAGTAAATAAATTCCTGAGTGACACATGACTTGGACACATATTGACAAGTTCTATAAGGAAAGTGCTTGGCACTATGTGGCTCTGACATACAATGTTTTGCATGTAAATATCTATCAAAGTCTTTATTTTTTCTGACTTTTATTAAAAAATAGTTGACCTCCATCACTGTTTAAGTTTAAGGCATACAGCATAATGGTTTGATTTACATGTATTGTAAGTATATTGAAATAATTACCAGAGATTTAGCTAACGCCTATCTTTTAGATACAACAATGTATCTAACGCCTATCATTAGCTACAATAAAAAGAAAAAAAAATTCTTCTTGTGGTAAGAATTCTAATTAATGACTTTCCTATACAGCATACAGCAGTGTTAGTTTTAGTCATCATGTTGTACTTTATATTCCTCAGTATTCAGAACTAAAAGTTTGAAATTTTTGACCTCCTCCCACCCTTTGTTTCTGTTAGTAACCACAAATCTGATCCCTTTTTTTCTGAGGGTTTTTTTTTTGTGTTTGTTTTTAGATTCCACATACATGTAGGATAATGCAGTATTTATCTTTCTCTGACTTACTTCACTAGCATAATGCCTTCAAGTCCCTAAATGTTGTTGCAAATGGTAAGATTTCCTCATTTTTAAAGGTCTGTCTCACACGTTTTTATTCACTCATGCACTGGTGGACGATGAGGCTGCATCCGTGTCTGAGCTATGGTAAACAGTGTTGAATGCGGGGCGCAGATGTCTTTTCCAGTTAGTGTTTCCATTTCCTGTGGCTATATTGCCCAAAATGGAATTGCTGGGTCATATGGCAGTTCTATTTTGAACTTTTTGAGGATTCTCCATATAACTTTCACAGGGGCTGTACCAATTTACAACCCCACCACAGTGTACCAGGCTTCCTCTTTCTCCACATCCATGCCAGTGTTCGTTATGCCTTGTCTTTTCGATGACGGCCATTCTAACGGGTATGAGGTGATATCTCATTGTAGTTTTACTTTGCAATTCTCTAATGAATAGTGATGTTGAGCATCTTTTCATGTACTTACTGGCTTTTTGTAAATCTTTGGAGAAATGTCTGTTCAGGACCTTTGCCAATTTTCTTTTCTTTTCTTTTCTTTTCTTTTCCTATTGAGGTGTATGAGTTCTTTATATATTGTGAATATTAACCCCTTATTAGATATATGGTTTGCAAGTATATACTTTCCATTTTGTAGGTTTTATTTTCACTTTGGTGATGGTTTCTTCTGATGTGCAGAAGCTTTTTAGTTTGCTGTAGTCCTACTTGTTTATTTGTTATTTTGTTGCTTGTGCTTTAGGTGTAATATCCAAAAAAATTATTACCAAGACCCATGTCAAGGAGCTTTATTTCTCTGTTTTCATCTGGGAGTTTAATAATTTTAGGCCTTATATTTAAGCCTTTAATCCATTTTGTGTTACTTTTGGTGAGTGGTGTAAGTTAAAGGTCAAGTTTCATTCTTTTACATGTCTGTTTTTATGCCAATATTATACTGCTTTGATGACTATAGTTTTATAGTATAGCTTGAAATCAGCAAGTATAATGTTTCCTGCTTTGTTCTTCTTTTTCATGATTTCTCTGGCTAGTCATTTCATTGTTCCATATATATTTTAGGAGTATTTTTTCTACTTCTTGTAAAAAAATGCCATTGGAATCTTGATAAGGATTGGATTGAGTCTACAGATTGATTTTTAAAAAATATATTTTATTTATTTATTTTTAGAGAGAGGGGAAGGGAAAAAGAAAGAGAGGGAGAGAAACATCGATAGTGGTTGCCTTTCATGTGTCCCCTACTGGGGACCTGGCCTACAACCCAGACATGTGCCCTGGCTGGGAATCAAACCAGCAACCCTTTGGTTTGGAGGCCAGTGCTCAGTCCACTGAGCCACATCAGCCATGGCTATAGATGGCTTTTGATAATATTGATGTGTTAACAATATTAATTCTTCCAATCCATGGAAGGTATCCAGAGGATACCTTTGTATTTCTTTTTGTGTTCTTTGATTTGGTTTACCACTGTCTTATACATTTCAGAGTAGAGCTCTTTCACCTCCTTAGTTAAATTTATTCCTCAGTATTTTGTTGTTTTGATGCAATTGTAAATGGGATTGCTTTCTTTTTCAGTGATTTTGTTGTTAGTGTATAGGAACACTACTGATTTTTGTATGTTAATTTTGTATACTGTAACTTTACTGAATTCATTGATTAGATCTAACAGTTTTTCAGTTGAGTCTTTAGAATTTTGTACATATAAAATATGTCATCTGTGAATAGAGATAATTTTTCTTCTTCCTTTCCAATTCTGATATATTTTTATTTCTTTCTTATATGATTGCTCTAACTAGGACTTATGGTACTATGTTGAATTAGAGTAGGGAGAGTGGGCGCCCTTGTCACAGTCTTTATTTTTAATCTATTTTTCATTTTATATTTCCTAAATAGAGTTCTCAGGACTTTTCATTTCTGGTATTTCATGTTTATGGACATATCATTTTGTGTTTGAATAAAGCAAGCACTTAAGTTTTTGATAACCATTTAAATTTTTGAACTACAAATTTAAAAATAAATAGTGAAGATTTTGTACCTTATCTCAAGAAATAAAAATAAGAATCTTGAGGGAAAATCTTGAGTGAATAAGTAGAATGGGCCACTGTGATTTTTTCAAAAATAAAAATATTGAAAAATTTTATCAAAATGTGTTCCCTTGACTTATAATGTTGAAATTATTATACTAAATGTTACTTGTATTATTATTGAAAAAGTTATATTTTTCAGCTAATTCAGCCAGGATAATGAATATGGATGGTTAAATTGCATGCTTGAAGAACTACTATAAAGGACACATGGACAAAACCAATGGGGAGGTTGGAGGCAAGGGAGGGAGGTGGGCTTGAAGGGAGTAGAGGGGAGTGGTGGGGAGAAAATACAGACAACTGTAATTGAACAACAATAAAATAATTTCAAAAATTGCATGCTTGAATATGAAGCCTACTCTTGAGTATGAAATATAATGGTGAACAGGAATAGCTGAGGTAATTGAAATGCCTCCAAACCTATACATCTAATTTTAATAATTTTTCCAGGATCTCACAGTAAGCTTTTTAGCAAGCAGCAGGTAAGCAGAATGGACGGATTGGATTGACAATTTCTCTAGTCCCTGTTCACCTTCCCACAGAAGTCCCCATCTGCAGCCCTACAGTAGGAGGTATAAAGAGAAGCAGAGATTCTGGTTAATTCACACATTGCCCCATCAGCTCCTGGAATAATTGAGAGTCAGCTATAACAAATTCAGTTTCCTTCTCAGGCACAAAAAATGATGGGTATCAACTCTGTATTTTTTTTGTGTGTGTCTCAAAATCATCCTTAATCATAAAGATTTCTTTTCCATTACTTAAAAAATAATCACATAAAGAATAAATCTTTATCTTTTTTGGTCCCACATCCTTTGTATTTTATCTAGAGAAATAAAAATCTTAAAAGCAGTTCAGCAAACGCACAAATAGAACATTTTTTCCCCTTCATTTCAGTGTGACACTTGGGATGAGTATATTTATCTTTTTATCTGACTTTTTTTTTGCATCTGAGAAATGAAAGAACTAGTTCTGATTCATTACTTCAAATGCATTGGAGATTTACAGCTCTGTCAGGAAAAAATTATATAAAGTAATGAGTATTGGCAATTGTATGCTCCCCTTGCCTTCCATGGAGGAAAAATCCTTCGTTCTCTCTTGGCCTGAGACAGGGGCTCAGTTGTGCTAAATGAGGTGTGTGTGGTGGGCAGTGGGGAGGAGAATGGCAGAGACCAAAAATAGGCCAGGTCACTCTGTACTAGAAAGGAGAGGAGAGGGGAAGACAAAGGGATTCAAGGGCAGAGGCAGCGAGAGATGGAGAGAGGAGTGAATAGACATGGGGAGGGGTGAGCACGATGAACAGCTGCCAAGAGGTGAGAACAGACTTCGGAGGCTCCACGGTGCTCAGGCTGGGCCCCAGGAAGCCCAGGTTTATGCAGGTTACACTACTGAACACAGGGTTCAGCATTCATGAGAGTGTGACAGTTTTCACAACTAAATATATACAAAATCATAATGACTTTGTTTTTTTTCCTCAGGTCTTTTCTGTAATGTATTTTGTATTATCTTTTGTTCTCTTGAGCATAACTGAAACAACAATGACAGACACATTGTTTTTATAACATACAGTTCTACTGGGGATGAAATTTAATTTTTATAGTCTGGAATTGGAGTGGTTTCTCTCAGGAACCCATAAGTATAATTTTCCCTTTAACATATTTTATGTATTTATAAATTTTCATTAGTTGAGGAAACTTCACTGGGAAAATGAACTAAGTCATGGTCTGCACTCTGAGAATATTATTATGCATCAGTATTAATATGACTTTGATACTTTACCAATGTGAATCTTTTCCATTTTTTTCTTACAGAGACCAGTTTTTTTCAGCTGTTCTTTTTTAAAATTTGTAATTATTTTATTGTTGTTCAAGTACAGTTGTCTGCATTTACCCCCCATGACTCCCCCAGGCCATCCCCGCCTACCTCCCCTGATTGTACCCTCCCTGGGTTTTGTCCATGTGTTCTTTATAGTTGTTCTCGAAAATCCTTCCCCTGTTCCCCCCCATTATCCCTTCCCGCCTCCCCTCTGGTTATTGTCAGATTGTTTTTAATTTCAATGTCTCTGGTTATATTTTGCTTGTTTGTTTGTTTTGTTGATTAGTTTTCACTTAAAGGTGAGATCATATGGTATTTGTCTTTCACCACCTGGCTTATTTCACTTAGAACAATGTTCTCCAGTTCCATCCATGCTGTCACAAAGGGTGGGAGCTTCTTCTTTCTTTCTGCTGCACAGTATTCCATCGTGTATATGTACCATAGTTTTTTTGATCCATTCATTTACCGATGGGCACTTAGGTTGCTTCTAGCACTTGGCTATTGTAAATTGTGCTGCTATGAACATTGAGGTGCATAGATTCTTATTGATTGGTGTTTCAGGGTTCTTAGGATATAGAACCCTCAGCAGTGGGTAGTGTACATAGACAATCCTATAGACTCCACCAAAAACTACTCAACCTAATAAATGAATTTGGCAAAACAGCGGGATACAAAGCCAGTATTCAGAAATCAAAGGCATTTTTGTACCCCAACAATGAAATATCAGAAACAGAAATCAGGAAAAAAATCTCATTTGCTATAGCAACAAGAAAAATAAAGTACCTAGGAATAAACCTAACCAAGGAGGTAAAAGACCTGTACTCAGAAAACTGTACAACACTGAAGAAAGAGATCAAGGAAGACACAAACAAATGGAAGCATGTACCATGTTCATAGATTGAAAGAATTAACACCATCAAAATGTCCATACTACCCAAAGCAATTTATAGATTCAATGCAATCCCTATTAAAGTACCAATGACATATTTCACAGATATAGAACAAACACTTCACAAATTTATATGGAACCATAAATGACCCCAAATAGCTATAGCAATTTTAAGAAAGAAGAGCAAAGTAAGAGGGATCACAATACCTGATATCAAACTGTAATAAAAACAGCCTGGTACTGGCATAAGAACAGACACATAGACCAATGGAACAGCAGAGAACCCAGAAAGAAACCCAAGTCTCTATGGTCAATTAATATTTGAGAAAGGGGACAGAAGCATAAAATGGAGTAAAAATAGCTTCTTCAACAAATGGTGTTGGGAGACCTGGACAGCTACATGTAAAAAAAAACAAAACAAAAACAAAACTCGACCACTAGCTTACACCATACACAAAAATAAATTCAAGGTGGATAAAAAACTTAAATATAAGCCATGACACCATAAAATTCCTAGAGGAAAACATAGGCAGGAAAATCTTGGATATTCCATGTAGCAATATTTTCAATTGATCTTAATATAATTTAAAAAATATGTATTTATCTTATTTTTAAATCCTTTTTTTCCTTGTTATTAATTCTGTTTTATTCATTAGATATTTTTGCTCCTGTTGGTACCTCACTTTTCATTCCTTTTTGTAGGTTTCTGTGCAACCTAGTAAGTTTCCTCCGGCGCACAGCACGGGCTTTGCATACGGCAGGTGTTCCTGTAGTACCAGCCTGTGGGCTAGTAGAGTTCCCGCCTGGTTTTAGGGGACAGTGGGTATGATGGCTTCTTGATGTGTCAGCTTGACTGGGCTAACCTACAGTCCTTAGTTACTCAATCAAACACTAGTTTAGGTGCTATCATAAAGAGATCTTGCAGTTACAGTCCCTAATAGGTTAACTTTAAGTTAATCAAAAGGAAAATTATCCTGAATGGGTCTAACCTAAACAGGTGAGCCTTTCCAAAGAGGCTTTCTCTGGGCTCAGATTCCAACAGTGGCTGCATCTACGTTTGTGCGCTCTCTCTCTCTCTCTCTGTCTCCTGGATCTCAGCGTTGCAGCCTACTTACACGTTCCCCTTTTTGATGTGGACAGTAAGCTTCAGCCCGTGTCTGCTGGGCTCTAGTCTGCTCATGGTCTTTCTTTCTGGCTGCTCATGGAAGCTCCTGTCCATGAGTAACAGCTTGCTCATGTCTTCCCATTTTGAAGTTATCCCTATGGACTTTAAACTCCTCTAACCATCCCTCAGAACTGCATAAACCAATTCCTTGTAACACACCCACCCACCTACACCACACACACCACTACTGGTTCCTGGGTTGAACTCTGACTGATAGAGTAGGTATCTGATTCCTCCTCTTCCTATCCCCAATGACTCTAATCGAGTTTAGTTCTCATAAATCTTGGCCAGTTTGTTCCTGGAATTCTCAAAGTTTAAAATGCACCCACTTGAAGTATAATTTTAATAAACATATAGGATTTGGACAAACCAGTGTATTTTGGAAGTTCATTGTTGCCCATTTTACTTCAAGTGTTTTCCCTTTTATTATTCAAAAATTGTCCTCTTTATTTTGATGAAAATAAAATAACTGAGAAGTTTTGAACATATTTGTCCTAGTTTCCCTCTCATGTGTGAGAATTTAGTAAGCCAAGAAACTAACCATGGACCCAGGGCAGAAAAGACTGCACTGTTGGAGCTACACACAGCTCGTGAGAGCAGCTTGGCATTGAAGGCTGGTCTTGTGTGAGGGTGCTGATTCAGGAGGGTGGTCATCACATGCTTTTGTGGTCGGGGTTGGGGTCAATGTCCTCTCCAGCCCCCTCATCTGACCTGTGAAAAATCAGGAATAAAGTGAAATGCACAAGGGCACATTTATAAGGTCACTAACCTGGGATGAGGTGCAAAGTAAGAAATGTAGATATTGGAGAAAAAAAGTAGTTACAGATAGAACTGATAAGGAACAGTGTCTTTCTGCCTCTTTTGCTTTTTTCCTTTCTTTCCCTCCCTCCCTTCTTCTTTTTCCTTCCTCTCTCGGTTTCTTCTTTCCTTTCTTTTTTCTTCTTTTTCCTTTTATAAAGCAGTTATGGTGAAATAAAATAGTGATAAGAGGCATCAGGAAACACTTCTCATTGACAGGTTATTAGAGAGTTGGAAGCTCAAGCCAGGCCTGAGTAGGGTGGGGCTGGGGATCAACATTGGAGGAAAGGAAGCAATAAATAGATGGTTTGATCCTGCTCTGATTAGGGGCTGGGTGAAAGGAATGTGCTTATCTGTACTTCTGCTTGTTTTTGTCTTGGGAAGCTGGTACCAGGAATGCCTCTAACCTGGAAGCACCCTGCTGCAAGGAGCAGAACCACAGTGGGGCCCAGATGGAGGTGGGGGAAAGCTGGCTGTTATCCAGAACTGTGTCAAAAGCTAGAGAGAATTGAGGCCCACGGGAAGCCTGGCCCACTTCACCAGGGCTGGAGGGAGGCGAGCTCAGGGGCTAGGCCACGATGTACATTTTCCTGGAGTGTCTTCTTGGATGTGTGGCTGGGAAAATGTGGAGGTTGGAGGTGAACCGGCCATGGTGCTGGAGGAATTGGCTGCCATGGGGCTGTCATGACAAAAAGATGGCCTTGCATTCAGGGACTCAGAATCCTGCTCATCTTTTAGACACAGAAAGATGTCCTAATTCTGCAGCATAAGCTGGGACCAAAGGAAAGCCTTTTCAATGACATCCTGTTTTACTTAGCCCTAATCCTCTGGCCTTTGCTTTATGGGAGCAAAGTAAATAGAGGACTAGAAGATAACAGAGGATCTAGACTTCTTTGGAGGGCCTGTTTAATATAGCTTAGTTTAATTTGTGGTGAAGAATAATTCTGAGGACCATTATGCTAAAGCAGCAATTTTCAACCTTTTTCATCTCATGGGACACAGAAACTAATTACTAAAATTCTGAGGCACACCAAAAAATATATTTTCTGCCCATCTGACAAAAAATAGGTATGATTTTGATTCATTGACACCAGATGGCTATTGTGCTATCTTTTCTTTTTCTTTTCATTTGACATTCTCAAAGAAAAGAGGTCAGTGCCCCTGACTAAATATCCAAGTATTACATGTTTAAAAATTCTTGTGGCACACTGGCTGAAAGTCGCTGTGCCAGAGACATTTAAGGAAGATTAAGGTGATTATCAAAATGTCCTATCTTAGATATGGCACAGGTTTGTAACCCTTTTAAATCACTGTCAAGAAAACAAAAGGATGTGTTACTAGGTAGCGTTAAATGAAATACATAGAGCAAGATGTTTTAATATTAATCTATGTTTTACTTCCAGGAATGGCAAATGATGGAACAATTGTATTATGTACCCCCAAATTATAGCTTATTATGAAATGGTCTTATGCTCCATTGCCTTATGAGAGAAATTTTATTTGAATTACTATGCATTTTTAAATCTCATGAGTGATTGGTAGGAGGTGTAGTCCTTTGTAACACAAAGAGCTGCTGACTAGAATTACAGTTCCCATTCAAAGCATGTAAGTAAAATAATTTTGTTTCAATAGTCATAACCTAAGGGCAAATGGGTCATAGGAAGTGAATGAATTGAAACATGAACCCGGTAATAATCATGACATATCTGTCCCCTGTGGATGACCTCACTTCTTTTTCCTCAGGACTTGAACTTTCTCAGATATTTACCGTTATATCAAGGTATGCTGATAACAATAATAAGGTGGTTAAATATGCCATTAGTTTTTTCACCATAAAAGTATTCTTGGCACGAGAAACATGTTGGTATTCTTTTCTAAATTAAAATATACAGAGGGCAAAAGGATTAGATGGATGTAGCAAATACTTCGATGGTAAGAAAAATACCATAGATCAGCAACAATGAGCTTTTGGAGTAAAAACACAGTTGCAGCAATAATAAAAACAATGATTTGCAAAGTTACAGGGCATATGTATGAATCAGAAGAGCTCTTCACAGAAAATAATGGAAATGCTATGAATGTTTACTTAAAGCAGTTATTCTGACCCGATACTACTGAACAATTGTCAAAAATGAAAATGTACGTTTGAGCTCATAAAATGAAGATTGTTTTTCAGGGAATTATGTGCCTTCAGAGCAATAGGACTCTCCGAAGGCTGCTTATTTCTAATGTATTTTTGGAGTTCCCTTGGCTTGGGCCACTATGGCACTCTGAATTCTTAATGTGAGGATTTATATCGACATTAACTACTCTCCTTGCAGCTGGTAGAAGAGGAACACCTCTCTTGACAGACTTGGCTGGCTGATTTGCACAGGTGTCCTGTGTGTTAATGGTGTACTATGACCTTGTGTGCTTTTGAGGGTCAACACAGGTGTGGAAAGAAGAGCAAGAGCAGGAGCAAGACATGAATGGAGAGGCAAGCATGGGGCCTCCTATCTGGAGATGGCCATTCAGATAAATGGGGAAACAGGCATGAGATGTGTCAGAATTAAGTCACAGTGATGGAAGAGAAAGACAAGGGAGCTACATTGGGAAGAGATAGTGGTATAATGAAAGTCTGGAAACATCCATTAGGCTAAGAAGAAAGCCATGAACACATTTGTAAAAGTGTGTGCTTATGTGTTTTACATGTGCGTTTATTGCATGAAGATTTAGTCCTGTATTTTGAATGATTTTACTATCTCAAAAGGTAAATCTCCCCTTTTCCTGCAAGACTCCTGGTATTTTGATTTTAGCTTTATTGGCCTTTGGAAGAAGAACCTGGAGTGAGAGAAGAGGGTGAGGTGTGGTGGCAGAGTGCTGATGGCGAGGCAGTGTGGGGCAGGGTGCCAACCACACCCCCTTCTTCACCCTTGTGCTTGGAGTTGTTTCTAGTCAACCCCGTCCAGAGACTTCTGATGTAGCTTCCGCAAGACTTGCTGCACCCACTTGGGCCACTCACAATGAACTGTTTTGGAAAACAACCCCTCTTTTTCATTCTATACCATTCTTGCAGCAGGATAAACAATTCTGTAGCATCCACTCCTTACTCACCCGTTCGGTCACCAGATTCTTCCCACAGAGTGAAGGGAAGGGTTGCTTAATTCAAACTGTTTATTGAATGAATGAATGAATGAATGAATGGCTTATCTTCTGCCTGCTCATTGCATTTAGCCATTTCCAAACTTTTGTTCTAAGATTTCTTTCCCACACTTTTCCTCAGAGGATCTCTTCTTCTTCCCTGTGTTGAACTTTACAATATTGTATGTATGACTGCCAGTTATATTCTTCAGAATTGTTCTCTCAGACTTCAGATCTGAATTTCTAATTGTTTGTTGTATGGCCTAAAAGTTGTTTTTTTTTTTTTAAGAATTGTGATTTGTTACCTTTTTCTTTTTGTTTTCATTTTTTAAAAGGTTTTATGTGTTTATAGCCCTGGCTGGCGTAGCTTAGTGGATTGAGCGCGGGCGGCAAACCAGTGTCACAGGTTCGATTCCCAGTCAGGGTACATGCCTGGGTTGCAGGCCATGACTCCCAGCAACTGCACACTGATGTTTCTCTCTCCACCCCCCCCCCCCTCTTTCTCTTTCCCTTCCCTCTCTGAAAATAAATAAATAAAATATTAAAAAAAAGATTTTATGTGTTTATTTAAAGAGAGGGAAGGAAGCAAGAAAGAGAGGGAGAGACATCGATATGTGAGAGATACATTGATTGGTTGCCTCTTGCATGCTCCCAACTGGAGACCTAGCCTGCAGCCCAGGCATGTGCCCTGACTGGGAATCAAACTGGTGACCCTTTAGTTCACAGGCTGGCCTCAATCCACTGAGTCACACTAGCCATGGTTCACCTAAAAGTTTTAAAACTCAACATGTCCACATGGAGTTAATTTCCTTCCTTAAGTCTGAGCTTTCTTCTTTTTTTGTACTGTATCTTAAACTTCATGATCTTACACTTCCCCTGTATTCACCTAATATAGAACTTATGTTGTTGTCTCCTTACTTCCTGCATCCAGTTAGTCTAGAAACCACATTCATTTAACCTCTTCAGGATTTCTTGACTCATTCCCTCTTTGCCATTCCTGTGGATACCACCCTAGTTCAGAACCTCATTATATCTACCTAGTCATTTGAATTGCTTTCTAAAACATCCATGGTCATGTCATCTTCCACCTAAAGTGCTTAGTAGAGAAGCATTAAGATAGAACTGGTCTCTGGCCCTCTGACTCTCTGAAAGTTCCAAAAGAATCCACTCTCTAAGGGTGACTCAGGCTTTTTATTTGAAGATGTTCTGTAAAATGTACAACTGAAAAATCCTTTAAAAATTCAGTGTATTCTAGACATGGAAATGCTACTGACTTGATTCAGCAATGACCTAATTGTCTTGGTGGGAGCTACTTATATGTTAAAAAGAATTCCTTCAGGTCTTCCTCTTCCCATAATGAAATTTTTAAGAGCAAGATTCAAAAATTGAGGTCAGCCCACAAAGGCATCATTTGCTATGGTAGCAGATAGAGGTTTTAGCCAGGTTGATTGTGAAGTTTAAATATCTTTTTCATGTAAAAACTAGTTAAAGTTAATTTCATTATAATACAGAAAGGCCTAGTGACATTTATTTTTCCTGTAGCAATACCCACAGATGTCTGAAATGGTGGTACCTAGGGCACTGGGTTCTAGATCATTGGGCTGTCTCCATCTGCTTTTATAATATGTGATGCTTTTTGTCTATTCTTCTCTGTCATCACCTTGGTACCCTTTGCTTCACTGACATTTTCTCCTGTATAGGACTTCCTGGCACAGATTAGCTTTCAAACATTTTGTTTCAATAAATTAAAATATTGAATTGAATTGTCTAGTTATGGGAATGTGTCTGTGTTTTAATCTTAAGGACATGATACACATATGCACAACTTATTTCAGCAAGTCAGCCAGGCACCTCACCCCTAAATTGGCAGTCAAGAAAAAAATGTTTGCTTTGTGCCTAGTAGAGAATAGACTTTTTTTTTTTAATGAGGGGAATTTTGGTTTTGACAAAGGACTTACTTTTCTTTGATAATTGAAAACAGGAACTTAAAAATAGTAAGGGAATTGATTTTTAAAAGGAAGAAGTTGTAGGATTCCAAGCAGAGAAAGTTAATTCCTGCTATAAAATTTGGTTTCAAGTGTGTGAGGCACAGAAACAGGAATGTTTGTAAAGTTTCCTCAAGTGCTTGAGGGCCCCTAAGTGGAGTGTGATTGAGGAAGCAAACCACCAGGCCACCACCTGTGCCCTTCATTAACCGTGTAAAACGGCCTTCGCTTAGTCCATGGGGTGCATGTCTCACAGAATTACGATTGTTGATGCTCACAGACTCAGAAGATTACACACCTTATCAAGCTGAATTATAGATTTATCCCATTTTAAACGTATCAGATACCAAAACCTGATTTTACAAAACAAGAAAATTAAGTTAATAGTTGGTTTTAAAAAATGATTTACGATAACAGTATTTAAAATTTAAACTCCCCGACCATATTGCAAATGTGCTAGATTTACATAATTGCAACTACCCAGAACTCTCAGAACTTAGCATAGATTCAGGAGAATCTCTGGTAGTGCATGTGAACTTGCATGAGCTTGCTTCTGTGTAATACCGATCCTCACTTTTTGCACACATCTTGCAGCACCTTTTCACCTGACTGGGCCATGTGACTTGGCTTTGGCCAGTTGCAAATACGATGCAAGCAAGGGGTAAAAAAATCTTGTGTGACTGGGTTTGTTCTCTCAACATCTTTGCTTTGTCATGAGAATGAGCACAAACTAGCTGGTTGGAATGATAGAAGACACATGAGGCAGGGCCAAATAGCTCCAATTATGTAAGCAGAGGCCACCCAAGATGAGTCAGCCCCTGGCTGAACCAGCCCACAGACAGGAGCAGGACAGCCACACTTCGGCCATGGCCAAGCCTGATTGAGCTCAGCTTGAACCAACTGAATCCCACAGACTCATGAGCTAAATAGATGTTTATTATTGTCTGCCACTGAGAATTTGTGGTTGTTGTACAGCATTATTGGGGCAGTACATAATCAATACTGCAAAGTTTGTGTTACTAACCATGTTTTTATAGAAGCGGAAAATGAGGCTCAGAAATGTTAATTGATGTGCCTAAAGTCACATAAGTAAGTGGCTAGGCCCGGGCTTGGTCCAAACCCTCATGCCTCCTTTTGAATTACAGTGAATGAGAAGTACAGCCAGGGAGGTGACACGATAAGTTTATAATCTTTAAAATAGGAAGCTTAGGCTCCCCTTGGCCCCAGTGCTGATCCATTAAAAACATGGTCAAATATGAAAAGAAACCTAGTAGTAGATTGGTTTTGAGGAAAGTAAAGCCATTAAAAATGTATTTCCTGCATTTACTAAATTTGTTTTTCTTTTTATGTATTTTAAGCTGAAATTGCTCCTCAGTCAAGTACTCATCCCTTTCCATTTATATGATATATGCCATGAAGACTATGTAAACTCTTATCTTCTTAGACAAACAAATAAAAATATTATATAGTTTTCTCTGTTGGCATAAATGAGCAGATTAAACGTAAGTATGAGATTCAGCATATCTCTATTTCCCCAACATAAAAAAATAGTGCATTTGACCACTTTTTTGTGTTTTAGTATACTTTTGTCAACAATCTTTTATTATATAAAAAAACCCATTTCCACTCCTTATAGAAGTTTTAAAATAATTTCACAGCTGAGTGGAACCCTAAACAGAGCTATCTTAGTGTAATGAAGCAGAAAACGATTGCTTCTTAACAAGACTGGTATATGGTGACAAACAGCTCATAAAAATCCCATCTGCCACAAAATGCCTGTATTTTAGTTGTCTTGGTATCTAAATAGCATATTTCCTATTTCTTTTCAGAACCAACAGAGGAAATATAAAGCCTTCCCCACCATTAACTTGTCCTCTGACAAGAAAATACTTGGCCCTTAATGTACTGACATGGCTCGTTGGCAGGACCGAATGTGCCTGGTGACGCCCTTCAGACTTGCAGGGTTTGGGCTGCCCCCTTCCACCATTCGCTACAGGCTCCACCAGGGCTGTGCAGTTATGACGTTCTGTATCTGATGTTTTAACGACAGAGAAGGGCCTGTGTACCAATCGGCTTGAGGTTTTGTTTAGTAAAAACAATGCAGCTCCAGAATTTTCAGAGCAAAGAAATGGGACCATTTCCTTTTGAAACATTTAAGCTCAAATAATTTG
The DNA here is from genome assembly GCF_004126475.2 of Phyllostomus discolor. NCBI lineage: Eukaryota > Metazoa > Chordata > Mammalia > Chiroptera > Phyllostomidae > Phyllostomus > Phyllostomus discolor. Next base: position 159,493,066 of record NC_040904.2, on the reverse strand, counting down.
ATAACATTTAAAATGAAATTTTAGTGTGTTTTCTAAAACTGAACCATTTACCTTTCTAAAGGTAAGTTTTCTAAAACTGACCATTAGTTTTCTAAAACTGATCATTTACCTTTGTACAGAACATTAATGTGCTAGAACTTTCAACAACTTTTCGAAGTGCCATATATCTATAGGTGGTCTAGGATGACTTAAAATGTAAATATATTACTTTGTGAAAGTAATAAACTAACTTCTTCAGTTAGGATATTATATATATATATATATATATATATATATATATATATATACTAACTTATTCAAAGACATTTACTTTTAAAGGAAGCCAGGAATTTTTCTTGGAAAGGGTCAATGAACACTGATATTTAAATACATTTAACTTCCAAGTAGAATGCAGTGGAGTTCTCTGGTTTGAAGATACGACTAGCTTTCGTGAATTGGCTGTAATTTGGCTCTCATTTTACTTGGTATGAGGTAGAATTTTATGTTAAATGATATCACACACTTGATTTCTGTTGACTGATTATTGTGCCACTGCCTCTTGCATAATCTCCATTATGCTTGCAGAGAATCTCTGTGGGGAGGAGGGGGCATAGTATCCCTTCTCTGTGACACAGAGGGAGGTATGCAGGCTGGGAGAAGCAGCGGTCTCACTGAGGTCAGGCAGCTGGTCAGTGGTGGAACTCCTGGCGGCCCCACCCTCCCGAGCTCTGGCTTTCCAGGAGGTCTGGGCAGAATCCAAGACAGACTGAGCTGTGAGGCTCTAGGACGGGGACCATTTTCCCTTGTGTGCCTCACGGGTGCAGAGCCCTCCATCCACACAGCCAAATCTTGGTGTACTCAGGCCTGATGAACTTCGCAGACCTAACCCTGAAGACTACCTGAGACTCTTTCTTGCCGGGCACTGTTGTTAGCATTGGCAGTAAAATGCTAACTAAGCAGAAAAAGTACCCACTCTCATGAAGCTAACAACTTAATGAGAGGAGGGAAATGATAAACATGATGAGGGAAACGATAAGGGCTATGAAATGGAGAGTGGGGGGTGATGGTGAGGAGGGGAGGCTGCCACTTCACAGAGAATATAGTCAAGGAAAGCCTCTCAGAGGTAACAGTGAACTGAGACCAAAAACAGTGGAGGAGCTTGCCCTGTGTAGCTCCCAGGGTGGAGCGAGTGTCCAGGTGAAAGAGACAACACGAAACAATGTGTTAAGCGTATAATCAATATTTATAAAAGAGCCAAAGAATGCCAGTCCGGGGAGAGACTGGTTATCATCCAGTCCCCCACCCCTCTTTTAGGCATGATCAAGTCTACCCTGTTTCACACTGTACACGAGAAAACGAAGGCTGCATGCCTAGTCAAAGGAGGGGCCAGGAACTGACCCAGGTGTCCTGAGGTAGCACTCCACTTCTCCTTCCGCAGCGCCACCCCGCCACCACTACTGTCCTTTCCTGGTCACTTTCTCTGTGCGCAGCACTGCGTTAAAAATGCACCTCCACTTTCTCACCAACACTTTATAGTGCCCTATGAGTTTAGCATTATCCTATTTTAATTCTTAGCAAAAAAAAAGGCTTGAAAAAGTTCAGTAATGTCACATAGTTCTAATAAGTGTCAGAGCTTGAATTTGATGCTTGTTCTGTTCAACTTCAAAGTCAGAGCCTCTTACTATAGGACTTCCCAGTCTAGTTCAGGTACTTTTATGTGTTTCTAAATGTAGGAAGTTCTGTCACACATTTTATATTAGGTGAAACACATTATTTATTAGGTGAAAAAGTATACTTAGAAATAACTTCAACCTTGTGGAGTAATCAGAGTGTGAAAAAAGTGACACTTGATTGAAGAAAAATATAAAATGAAAAAATTATTAAAATAAACTTTTTAATAGCTACTAAATAGTAAAAGAAGCCAAGCCATAAAATACAAATATATCAAATCTGTTCAGTATAGTACATGTTTTGATACAGAATATTGAGTTAGCCTTGCCACAATAATTATACTATAACTTCTAAAACAAATGCTCTGCACACTGAAAAAGAAACCAGAAGTTATTAGATGACCATGGTATGACTATAAATGCAGGGGGTGGGGGGCGGTGCTCATTGGAAAGGAATGAGCACGGGTAAAAGATGTTTATTTTTCCAAGAAACACCATATGTTCACCAAAATATATCCAGCTATTCCACATGTGATGTTTCTTATTTAAAAGAAATGAAAGGTATTTTGGTACACAGAGCTCCAATCCCCACTAAAGATAGTCTCTTTTGCTGTAAGAATCTGGCCTATATTTTTTATTTGTTAGCAGATTTCAGCTGTAATAGTAGCTGCCTTGGAGGAAAGAATGAGCAGCTGCGGGTCTCTATAATTTTTAATGATATAATGGTAAAGGATACACAATGTATCCATGTCTTCTGATGTGTTCCGACCTCAGACTTTATTCCAGTTTTTTAAAATGGAAAGTATCATAGACCCAGACTGTTAAAAAATGAGGCGTAAGTAAATACCAACACCAATCATGGCAGTTCGTGTGCTAACAGCGCTGGCTGCTTGGAAATCATCACCGTTCAGAAGTCTGTGTTTATAGCCTCTGTGTCAGAGGACGCGATTGATGTTTCCAGGTTTGCTTTCCAGTCACTCCCACCCCCAAGTGCCTCTTTCCCTCCTCCTTCCTTTTCAGCGTGTGAAGGCATATTGTTCTAATTTCCTTTGTAATGAACATAAGACCATAGAATATTAAAACCATTCTTTTAAAGAAATAAGGGCCATCAGGTTTTCCTCCTAATTCCTTTTCTCTGTCTGCTAGCTTCCATTCTAGTCTGGTTCCATGTTTCATCTACCATTGGAAATGACAGGTAGATTTGGAAGTGCAAATTCTTTTTCAGATGCTGTCATTCTTTATCTTGATGGGTTTCTTTGGTGATGTAAAGATAAAGACAATGATAGTTCATATTCTACAACTCAATGTGTAATAGGGGAAAGAAGCATATCAACATATTACATCTCTTATGGGCCCCACGTATTATTAATTGCCTTATTATATTGCAATGCTCTTATGGTATATTTCTGCCCAAGTTACATGAGTGAGGCAGAAAAATATTCAAGAGGGAAAGAATGAGGCTTATTTTATGACCGTAGATGTGGCTCTCTTGCACGTTCTATAAATGGCACGAGTCTCCCTCACATGGTGGTAGAGATGCAAACTGACAGCGGGTGTTTCAGGTGTGTGGGAAAAGATGAAAAACAGATCACACTGAATTAATGAAATGAATTCTTGGCTTTGACACTTCTCTGACAGGAAGGAAGCAGTAGTGAATGAATATAAACATTCTGACACATGCAAAATAAGGTGTATAGTGCTGTCTAAATTCTTACTTTCCCCCATCGTAGGGACTTGTGGGACTGCTGGGCCTCTGGAGATGACACTTAACAGAAGTTCTTATTTCATTTAGGGTGAGGTCTATGCAAATTCAGAGGTAAATGATAGTAAGAAAACCACTAGAAGACTATTTTTAGGGTTTTTTGGGCTTTATAACTAGGCAATGGTTGTCTTGATAGAAAAAAAAAAATTCAGCCTGCCTGGAGATGTTTAATAGCTTTAGGCTGTTTGAGGTGAATTCAAACAACTTGAGGTAGTAAGGTCTTTTTTTACCTTTCACTGCTCTCTGTTGGTGTTCCAATTAAGGATCTTAAAAGTTTTATTTATTTACTTATTTTAGAGAGAAAGGAAGGGAGGCAGAAAGAACTGGGACTCGAACCAGTGACCTTTCATTTTGTGGGGTGGTGCCCAACCAACTGAGCCACACCAGTCGAGGCCCAAGTAAAGGTTTTTCAAATTTCTTCCTATTTACGATGGAATGCGCCATAATTTTTTCTTTTCCTCATGCCACCCCTTTCTTTTCTAGAATGAAGGACAAATAAACAATCACCCAGAATTCAAATATAGGTGGCTCTCATGAGAGCGTGTAAATCAGAGAAGGGAGGTGTCCCTTCCCCAGAGGACTGCTAAGTGGTGGGTATGCTGCATAAACAGATGCAAAACAGAAAATAGTGAGCTGCTTAGGACAAGCCCTATGGAAACAGCTGGGAAATTTCACATGACATTTAGTTTCAACTGGGAAGAATGCTAAAGCTGATAAAAATGTTTAGTTTAGCTTTCATTTTCTCTTTCCATGGATGAATACATGACCTAGTATGCTTGAAGCTATTTAAGACAGGCAATGTCCATAGAGGTGGCACTATGGAAAGGTGTCACAGTCAAGGTTATTTGGATGCAAGTGACAGAAACAGACACTGGGTAAAAAGAGGGTATTTTTGGAAGATGGAGCAGCAGGAATACTGGCAAATTAAGTTCAGAGCAGCAAAAGGACTGAGGGAACTCCAGGCATCCATGGAGCAGGAACTCCTCTTCAGACCCAGCAGAGAACTGCTGCCAAAAGGAACGGGGGTCAAGGGTCAAGTTCCCGGGAGGGACATCTGATTGGATCATATGGTCATGACCCTTCTCCCTTTCGCCTCATGGCTAATGCCAGCTGCATTCCTTAATTAGGGATCTTATCCCAATGTATACAATGGAGGAGAGATAATTTCCTAAAAGAACAACAGTTTGTTATTACTAAAAGAGGGGAGGACTTCATGCTCATCTACCCAAAGATAGAATTGTCCACTGCACAGTGTAATGCCCTATTGATTTTATGCCATATGTTCTATGGCTTTTAGTTCACATAGTTTTAATCCATATAGTTTGTCAGGAGAAGGGGAGGGTACAGGAGAGAATGATAACATACTCATCACTGCAGAGTATGTAGAGCCTGATGTGGAACAGGTGGCCTGTGTGGGCACTGGGTATCAATGGTTAAGCTCTCAAACCTCTGGTCTATAGCAGTCAGCTAAGACATTGAATTTTAATCCATAGTATCATGGCATTGACTTTTTGCCTAATGGCGAAATCTGCCTTAGCTGGCCTCCAAGTTTTAAGACTTTCTTTTTACCAAATGGGAGAAGTGAACATAATTTCCCTCCTTGTCAAGAAATGGGACAGAACACAAAAGTAATTGAACAGGATCAACCCGCACCGCCCCCCACCCCCACCTCCCCCACCAAGAGCAAAGCCACAGCTTCACAAACCAGAGAGATCCAAGTCCCCAGAAAGAGCAGTAATTAGTGTCAGGTCTGTCTTGCAGAGTACTGGGAGGGAAGGAGAACCTCCTTAACAATATCGCTGATAAATACCATGTACTTACCATTGCATATATAAAGACTTCTAATTTTGTACAGATAGTGACCAGTGCCAGGAGTAAGGCTAGAGCAGGCTAGCAAATGACAAGTGCAGAAGAGAGGCTTAGCAAAACCAGAGCAGAAAGAAAAGAGGAGAAACCCAGAACATTTTGTCGTGGAGACAGTTTGACTGACACAGCTGGATAAGAGCTTTTGTGGCCTGAGAAGGAGGCATTAATTTACTAGCATCTGTCCCTGTAGTGTTTATAATTTATTGCATTTAATTTTTCATGAATTAACTGTGTATAAAGAGTTTGAGATGTTCATTCTATAGTAGTGGCTCAGTCTACCCCTGGTTAGCTTTCTGCTATTTTTAGACAATTCCTGGCAGAGCTGAGAACTTGGCAGATCTCTGAATGGTTCCAGAGGGTTCTGCACTGTCACTTAATGAGGAAGGAGAAAACCAGGAGCTGCAACTGCAAGACAGAATCTGCTTGTGGAAAACATAGGTGAGACACAGAGAGGACAAGATTAGCAGACCCTCTGGTCTTTGACATAACTGGGCTTAAACCCTGGCTGTGCCATTTCCTAGCAACCAGACCTTGGAAAACTCATTTACTCTCCATGCCTTGCCTTTTTTGTGTGAAATAAAGATATGATGAGAGAGTTCCTATGCTGTGGGGGCTCTAGAGATCAGGTGTGTAAAGTGGATGGCACAGCCCCTGCATGGAATAAGCTCTCAGTATGTGTTAGCTTGTGGTTTTATACAGAGGCAAGAATCTGGCTATTTATGGAGCTTTGGCTGTAGAACTGGAGGATGCTTAGATTACTGATCATGTACATCACATAGGTAATAAAGTGACTGTCAATGAGTTAACATGAATTTGTGGGAAATGCCTTGTGAGCTCAGTGCCTGACCTGTGTGATTTGTCTGCGCCAAATTCTAATACAATCTTAGGTTGCATTCATGCAAGCATGATGTCCAGACTATAAGAGGATATCTCCTCCACTGTACGTGACTCTCATTAATGATGTCTGTGGCATTACAAACAGTTCAGTGGGTAGAATACATTTTAGGGAGGTCTCTGAGAGAACAGGTTGACAGAATTGGTAGAGGGCCTGGCTATTCATGCCAAATGAGAAATGTTTGAAGGAAGAGGATTAGTTGGAGCATTTGAGACTAAGAGGACATTTGATTTGTCCACAGTGCTGAAGAGATGGTCATGAAAGAGAGATTTGCCTGGTTGTGGATGCAGGAAGTGATGGGGAAGTGGATTTTGGCCCAGAAGGAGGAGTCTGATATTAGATCTACTCTAAGTTCCGATGGTCTTCTCTATGAGCTGATTTGGCTCCTGTTTCTGGAAGTAGGCTGCGACACACTGCTTAGGGATGCTTAGAAAGGTATTTTCACTTAGAGTTGAAGTTGTTAAGCAGATAACAATTTGATAGGCTGTTTCAGCTTTTTGACTCCAAAATTTAGTAAACTCTTGTAAGGACAGAAAGAAAACAGTAACAGTCATTAAGCTAAAGGAATCCCTCATGCTTTTTAAACCAGAAAGCTTTCTACAAAAGAGGACCTGCTTCCTCTGGATGTCCGGGATCAGGGTCCCTGTACCCATTTGTGGAAAGGTGTGACTAGACAGTTAGAGGCTCCAAGCATCAGGTGCTTAGAGCAGAATCAAGACTGCTGAGAGAAGGCGGCTACATTTTTCTCACTGCATCCTATTGGTTGTCAGTCTTCCTTTGTTACTATTGGCTTCTGAAGTCAGGTGCATTCATGACGTTAGGATTAAGATTCTTGACATGACTGGATCAAACTTGGAAGGAACCCCCACGAAGTCATATTTAGCCTATTCTCAACATTTCTTAACAACCATGGAACATATCATGTTTTTAAAATAGCTACAGAAGACTTGGGAGAGCTTGCTGAACACCACTCTATCTTACTTGGGAAGAAGAAAGGGGAGGGGCTGAAGAGCAAACCGCCTTCGAGGGCAAGCAGGCATGGCGTTCTGGAGACCAGCTCTGGGGACAGTCCGGGAAAACTGCTCTTAAAATGGCTCCTGTTCCTCAACTCTCAAATGGGCACAATAATAGCACCCGATTTCTAGGTTAGTTGTAAGGCTGATGAAGGCAATACATAATAAAGTGCTTAGCACAGAGCCTAGCATATTGCAAGGTGTCAATAAACATTACTTATTGTAATGAGCTCTTAGACTCTTCCCCTGTTCTGTCATGGTAAGAATGACACAGATGGTCAACAATTTTAATACAATTTCAAATACTTATTACTTTTATCAATCACTTTTTAATTAGTTGGGCAGGAATTCATTCCGAATCCGGCAATCTTTCTTTCTGGAAATATTTACTAAATGTTAGTTCATTTCTAGACCTCTTAGAGCTCTTTTAAGTCTTTGACATCTTTATTAAATTTTAGCACTCCAAATGGTAAATGCTAAGCAGTATTTATTTGCAGACTTTCCTGGAGTGTGCATTCAAGTTTAGAGTTAAGCTGTCTAAGATAATTATTGAGAATTAGCTACAAATTATTAAAGCTACAACAGTTATAAATAGCTACCCTCATAATTAGTCATGTAAACCTGCACATGAAGTACCTTAAGAATTTCATATATTCTTAAACACTTATACTACAGTGGGGAAGGAAAACACTGGATTTATTTAATAACTATATATTGAAAAATTTGTATCAGAGACCTTTTCTTACAAGACTAATAGAAAAGGGGTCCAGTGGGTTCTAATTATATTATGTTAAAAATTTCTTACTTCCTCTCAGTAATGTAAATTACTTCTTGTAAATGTTATTCAGCAACAGTTCTTTAGCCCTTACATTCATTATATACTTAATTATTACAGGAGAACATATTTTACAGCCAAATGGAAATTTCAAGAACCTCTACAAATTACATTATATTGTATTTAAAAAATTGATTATTGCAATACTATAATTTCTAACCTTTCATCAAAAAGAATAAAGCCATACATAAGCCTAGTTAAACAAATCTATAATCAAGCAACAGGAGGAATTAAAGACAAAAGTTGACTGTTACGATATTTTATGTCCAAATTTACTTTATCACTAAACTGTCCTGTGATGGGCACTAAGAATGTGCCTTGGGATTACACACAAAAAAGTTCATAAATATTCTGGAAAAGGGGAAGATAGCATAATTAAATCATAATAAGTAACATGGGTATTGTGTTAGTATTTGAATGAATAAAACATTCTTACTATGTAGGTTGCTATGTTGACTTTTCCATGATATTCAAAAGGTTGAGATTCAGCAAATGGAATATGTATGAAAGTAGCTTTTTCTAAAACCCATGCTCACAATGAACATGAACTTGTTATTAGGAAGGTATAACATGCAAGAAAGTTACATATCCATTTGTTAAATATTTGAATATTTTTAATACTTAAGTTTTCTGTTATATAGCACAATGTTAATTTCTTTAGTGAGAGTTCCCAAATATTATTCTGATCAAGTTTCACTGATGTTATGTTTTTTAATTGATTTTTTAAATGCCAATTTAAAAAACAGATATTGCCTCATCTATTAAGAAACTGAAATAACTACTTTAATATTTAATCTTTATGATGTTTGGGAGTCCTTTAATCTTCAGGCAAAGCAATTTTGTTGACATCAAATTTATTAATAATTTAATTTGTCTTCTAGACTTGAGAGCCTTCATTGTGAACTGCTGTTACATAGAAACTGATTCAAACCACCAAATGGATTATCAACACTCAAACTATAAACCTTAGCTGGAATTTTAATATCTACATATTACTTTTGATAATTTCTGTGATATATTTATACCCATATTGATTAGGTGATTTACCACCACTGGTTTAGATGGTCCCCAGAGCAGCTTTTCCTTTCTCTTTTTCAGAGAGCGGCCCTAGCATCTGCCTCAGTCACCTGGTCTTGATTCCTTGTCTCCTTCCTCCCTCCCACTCCTACCACAAAAACACAAAGTCCTTGTACTTACTACCTCAGAATCTCTTGAAAACATCCATTTCTTTCCATCTTCTCTATTGCTCCCTTAGTCCAAACCACCACGATCCTTCAGAGTTTCTGCTGTGGTCTCCCTTTCTCTAGTCTTGATCCCTTCCAATCTGTTCTCCTTATTGTAGCCGGGATGTTTCCAGACACAAACCCACTCACAGTGTTTTATCCACTTCTTAATTTTGAGTACCTTCCACGCCCTGTGGATGGCTTAACTGACCCTCTAGCCTCTCGGTGTCTTGGCCATCTCATCCCCATTGAATACTTCCTTCACTCCAACTCAGCTATGCATTCTCTCCACTGGGCAATTTTAAAATCAAAATTTCAAAATAAATCCACACATTCTATTCTCTGAGCAATGTCTTATCTTTCCTTTTTACCTCCTCAGTCACCTGTGGAAATAATTCTTTAAAGACCCTGAAAGCTTTAATCCATTTTTTCTCTATTCCTCAGTCTCCTTTTATTTTCATTCTTCTCCTCTGTATCCACTTTGAATCCATGATAATTTTACTGATATAATTTTTTGTGTAATTGAATTGTTATACTATCCCCTGGCAAATCCACACTCTGGGAAGGTCCAGCCTCCTACTGTCTCCATGCACATGCCCACACAGCCAGGTGTTGCTACATGACAGGCAGTTTGGAAAAAGGGTAACTTCATGACCAACACCCCCGATGCACGCTCAGCACCAATGCACTATCCTACTGCTTGCTTCTCTCTAGTCAGTTCGTCCTTTAGTTTGACATGTGGACTCCCATCTTCTCATTTCTTGAACATATTATGCTGAAGATTTTGCTTCAAATTCATTGGGAAAAGAAAAATCAACAAAGGAGAACTTCATCAGCCTTTGCTTCCAAATGTCTATGTCTGTATCATTTTCTTCTTTTTCCTGAAATGGAAGTTTGTTTCTCCTTCTCTCATGTAGGTATTTTTTCACATGTGCTGTGAGCCCTTTTCCCTCTAGTCTTATCAAACATCCTGTCCTTTGAGCCTTTTCCTCTTTTTCTTTTTCTGTAATATCAATCTTTCCCTCTCATTTGGTTCATTTATAAACACACTCAGCATCCCCATTTCTTTTTTTTCTAATTTTATTTTAATCATTGTTCAAATACAGTTTTCTCCTTTTTACTCCTAATCCAGCCCCCCCTCCCAACCCTCCCCATTTCCCTCCCATACCACTCTCCCCTTAGTTTATGACCTTGTGTCCTTTAACTTTGTTCCCGAGAACCCTTCTCACTGTCCCCTTAAATTCCCTCTACTCTCTTCTGTGGGCACTGTCAGCCTGACCTCTATTTCAGTGTCTTTGGTTATATTTTGCTTGTTTCTTCGTTTTGTTATTTAGGTTCTTGTTAAAGGTGAGATCATATGGTATTTGTCTTTCACTGACTGGCTTGTTTCACTTAGCATAATGTTTTCCAGCTCCATCCATGCTGTTGCAAAGGGTAGGAGCTCCTTTCTTTCTGCTGCATAGAATTCCATTGTGTAAATGTACCATAGTTTTTTGATCCATTCATTTACTGATGGGCATCTTGGTTGCTTCCAGCATCTAGCTATTGTAAATTGTGCTGCCATGAACGTTGGAATGCATAGGTTCTTTTGAATTGGTGTTTTAGTATTCTTAGGATAGAGTCCCAGCAGTGGAATCGCAGGGTCAAAAGGCAGATCCATTTTTAGTTTTCTGAGGAAGTTCCATACTGCTTTCCATAGTGGTTGTACCAGTCTGCAGTCCCACCAACAGTGCACTAGGGATCCCTTTTCTCCACAACCTCTCCAATACTTGTTGTTTGTTGCTTTGTTTATGATGGCCATTCTGTCTGGTGTGAAGTGGTATCCCATTGTGGTTTTAATTTGCATCTCTCTGATAGCTAGCGATATCGAACATCGTTTCATGTGCCTTTGGATTTTCTGTATGTCCTCCTTGGAGAAGTGTCTGTTCAAGTCCTTTGCCCACTTTTTAATTGGATTCCTTGTCTTCTTAGAGTGCAGTCTTGTAAGTTCTTTATATATTTTTGAGATTAAACCCTTGTCTGAGGTATCATTGGCAAATATGTTTTCCCATACAGTTGGTTCTCTTTTAATTTTGATACTGTTTTCTTTAACTGTGCAGAAGCTTTTAATTTTTATGAGGTCCCATTTGTTTATTCTTTCCTTTGTGTCCCTTGCTCTAGGGGACAAGTCAGTAAAAAAGTTTCTTTGTGAAATATCTGAGATTTTCCTACCTACGTTCTCCTCTAGGACTTTAATGGTGTCATGTTTTATATTTAAGTCTTTTATCCACCTTGAATTTATTTTTGTATACGGTGTAAGTTGGTGCTCAAGTTTCATTTTTTTGCACGTGGCTGTCCAGTTCTCCCAACACCATTTGTTGAAGAGGCTATTTTTACTCCATTTTATGTTGCTGCCTCCTTTGTCAAATACTAATCGACCATAGAGACTTGGGGTTATTTCTGGGCTCTCTGTTCTGTTCCATTGGTCTATGTGCCTGTTTTTATGCCAGTACCAGGCTGTTTTGATTCCAGTGACCTTGTAGTATAGTTCAGTGTCGGGTATTGTGATCCCTCCTACTTTACTCTTCTTTCTCAAAATTGCAGCAGCTATTCGGGGTCATTTATCATTCCATATAAATTTTTGAAGTGTTTGTTCTATATCTGTGAAATATGCCATTGGTAGTTTAATAGGAATTGCACTGAATGTTAAATTGCTTTGGGTAGTATGGACATTTTGATGATATTAATTCTTCCAATCCATGAACATGATATATGTTTCCATTTGTTTGTGTCTTCCTTGATTTCTTTCCTGAGTGTTATGTAGTTTTCTGAATACAGGTCTTTAACCTCTTTGGTTAGGTTTATTCCTAGATATTTTCTTTTTCTTTTTTTGCTATTTCAAATGGGATTTTTTTCTTGATTTCTGCTTCTGCTGTTTCATTGTTGGTGTATAGAAATGCCTTTGATTTCTGGATATTGACTTTGTATCCTGCTGTTTTGCCAAATTCATTTATTAGGTCAAGCAGTTTTTTGGTAGAGTCTATAGGATTTTCTATGTATACTATCATGTCATCTGCAAACAGTGACAGTTTTGTTTCCTCCTTTCTGATTTGGATGCTTTTTATTTCTTTTTCTTGCCTGATTGCTGTGGCTAAAACTTCCAGTACTGTATTGAATAGAAGTGGTGAAAGTGGACAGCCTTGTCTTGTTCCTGATCTTAGTGGAAAAGATTTTAATTTTTGCCCATTGAGTATGATGTTGGATGTAGGTCTCTCAATATGGCCTTTATTATGTTGAGGAATGCTCCCTCTATTCCCACTTTGCTGAGTGTTTTTATCATGAATGGGTGCTGTACCTTATCAAATGCTTTTTCTGCATCAATTGATATGATCATGTGGTTTTTATCTTTGCTTTTGTTTATGTGATGTATTACCTATACTGATTTGCAAATATTGAACCATCCTTGCATCCCTGGAATGAATCCCACTTGGTCATGATGTATGATCTTTTTAATGTATTGTTGGATGGGGTTTGCCAGTATTTTGTTGAGGATTTTAGCTTCAAAGTTCATCAGTGATATTGGCCTGAAGTTTTCTTTCTTTGTTGTGTCTTTATCTGGTTTTGGAATTAGGATGATGTTGGCCTCATAAAAAGAGTTTGGGAGACTCTCATCTTTTTGGATTTTTTGGAATAGTCTGTGTAGGATAGGGGTTAGCTCTTCCTTAAATGCTTTGTAGAATTCTCCTGTGAAACCATCTGGTCGAGGGCTTTTGTGCGTTGGGAGTTTTTTGATTACTGCTTCAATTTCTTTTGTTGTTATTGGTCTGTTCAGGCTTTCTGCTTCTTTTTCATTGAGTTTTGGAAGATTATATTTTTCTAGAAATTTGTCCATTTCACCTAGGTTTTCAAATTTCTTGGCATACAGTTCTTTGTAGTAATTTCTTACAATCTTTTGTATTTCTGTGGTATCTATTGTAATCTCTCCTCTTTCATTTCTGATTGTGTTTATTTGGGTCTTCTCTCTTTCTTTTTTGATGAGTCTGCTTAAAGGCTTGTCAATTTTGTTTATCTTTTCGAAGAACCAGCTCTTGGATTCATTGATCCTTAGAATTGTGCTTTTAGTCTCTATGTCATTTAATTCTGTTCTGATCTTGGTTATTTCCTTCTGTCTTCTTGCTCTGGGCTGCCTTTGTTGTTGTTCCCCGAGTTCTTGTAGCCATAGGGTTAGGCTGTTTGTTTGGAATGTTTTTAACCTTTTTAGGTGGGCCTGTATTGCTATGAACTTCCCTCTCAGGACTGCCTTGGCTGTGTCCCATAAGTTTTGGGTTGTTGTGAGTTCATTTTCATTTGTTTCCAGAAACTTTTTGATTTCTTCCCTAATATCATTCTTGACCCATTCATTGTTTAATAGCATGCTATTTAATCTCCATGATTTTGAGTGTTTTGGGTTTATTTCCTTGGGTTGGTTTCTAGCTTCAGTTCCTTGTGGTCTGAGAAAATACTTGGTATGATTTCAATATTCTTGAAATTTTTGAGGCTTGTTTTGTGTCCTATCATGTGGTCTATCTTTGAGAATGTTCCTTGTACATTTGAAAAGAATGTATATTTAGCTTCTTTTGGATGGAGGGCTCTGTATATATCAGTAAAGTCCATTCCATCTAGTGTATTGTTCAATGCCACAATATCTTTGTTGATATTTTGTTTGGAAGATCTGTGCATTTTTGATAGTGGGGTGTTAAAATCCCCCACTATAATTGTGTTGCTGTCCATATCTTTCTTGAAGTCCTCTAATATTTTCTTTATGTATTTGGGTGCTCCTATATTGGGTGCATATATATTTATAATATTTATGTCTTCATGGTGGATTCTTCCCTTGAGTATTATGAAGTGACCTTCTGGGTCTCTCTTTATGGACTTTTTTTTGGAAGTCTATTTTGTCTGATATGAGTATTGCTACCCAGCTGTTTTCCTATCCATTTGCTTGGAAAATTTGTTTCTAGCCCTTCACTTTCAGCCTGTGCAGGTTTTTTATCCTGAGGTGGGTCTCTTGTGAGCATCATATGTGTGGGTCATGTATTCTTATCCATTCAGCTATTCTATGTCTTTTGATTGGAGCATTTAGTCCGTTTACATTTAAGGTTATTATTGATAGGTACTTATTCATTGCCTTTTATGTATGTGTGTTCCTCTCTCTCTCTCTCTCTCTCTCTCTCTCTCTCTCTCTTTTCTTTCCTTAAAGCAGTCCCTTTAGCATCTCTTGCAGAGATGGTTTGGTGGAGGTGTATTCTTTTATTCTTCTTTTGTCTGGGAAGCTTCTTATTCGGCCTTCTATCTTGATTTAGAGCCTTGCTGGGTAAAGTAGCCTTGGTTGCAGACCTCTGGTTCTCATTACTTGGATTATTTCTTGCCATTCTCTCCTGGTTTGAAGTGTTTCCATTGAGAAGTTAGCTGTTAGCCTTATTGGGGCTCCCTTGTATGTTACTTCCTGTTTTTCCCTTGCTGCCTTTAATATTCTCTGTTTGTCTTGAAATTTTTGCCATTTTAATTATGATGTGTCTTGAGGTGGGCCTCTTTGGGTTCCTCTTGATTGGGACTCTCTGTGTTTCCTGGATTTGTGTGTCTTTTTCTCTCATCAAATTAGGGAAGTTTTCCATCATCACTTTTTCAAATAGGTTTTCTATCCCTTGCTCTTCTTCCCCTCCTCCTTCTGGTATCCCTATTATACCGATATTGTTACGTTTCATATTGTCTTGCATTTCTCTTAATCCCTCTCATTTTTTCTGAGCCTGTTTTCCTTTTCTTGCTCTTTCTGGGTGTTCTTTTCTGCTTTGTCCTCCAATTAACTAATCCGGTCTTCTGCTTCTTCAATCCTGCTTTTCATTCCTTCTACTGTGTTCTTCAGTTCAGAAATTGTATTCTTCTTTTCCTCTTGGCCCTTGTTGATAGTTTCTATTTCCTTTATCATGTTGATATGGTTTGCAGTGAGATTGTTGTAGCTTCCCTGTAGTTTGTGGTAGCTCATTGTGGGTTCATCGAGCTTCCTGATAATCATTGTTTTGAACTCAATATCTGATGGTTGAGTTGCCTCTATTTCATTTAGCATGTTTTCTGAGGCTTCCTCCTTTCCCTTCATTTAGGGATTGTATCTTTGTCTTCTCACTGTTCGTGAGACTCTTCTTGTTATCCTGTTTCTTAAATTGATCTGTTCTTGTTCCCTGTGATTATGGTGTGAACTTCTGTGGTAGAATACCTGTGAGATTCAGTGGTGTAGTCTCCTTCAGGTATTCTGGTGTTCTCAGCTTCCCCCTACTCTTTTTTGTGATCAGTTGGAGGAGTAAGGCAAAATGGTTTAAGACAGGAAGACAGTATTTCTATGATATTTACAGTAGCAGCCAGTAGAGAAGAGATGGGAGATCCTTTGGCTATGTATAGTGTTAACCGTGATCTTCCACCCCACTAGCCATATTTTAGAAAGGATGGAAAGAAGGTAAGACTCTTATTGGGGATGAAAGGATTGTGAGTTGGATCTAGAAAGCTGTGAGGCTGTGGGAGGTCAGATTCTGAGGTAGGGTGAGAATAAAGATTAGTAAATAGGAGTAGTGTATAAAAGAATAGAGACAACCCCCACAATAATGTAGTTCAGGAAATTGCAAAGTGGGCTGAGATCAGGGAGGGATGTTGAATAGTATTTACAATTGTATGAACTAGGTCTTATTTACAGTTATATTAAAGCAATAATCATGTGGCAGAATCTATGAGATCTAGATAACAAGAATAAGGAGTATAGAACCTTGAGAGGTATACTAATGGAACACAAATGAAGGACAGTAAATTATCAACACACTGTGACTGAGATAACAGGGGGAACCTATCAAATGACAGTATAACCAGCCAAGCAAAGAAGATTATACAGAAAGAAAAAGAATACCAAAATACTATTAAAATAAAAAATGTCAGAAAAGTGAGAAAAAGATAATACAAATTTGCAGTAGCTTGCAAGCTCAAAAAAAAGGGAAAAAAAGCAGAAGATAGAATGCAGGAGAGATACATCTGGAGTGGAAGGAATAATACTAGGCTGAAAGGAAGAGAAACATAAGGGATTGAGAGATATAAAAATAATAATTAAAAAATAAAAAGTCACTTAAAAAACAAGATAAACTCAAACAATCAACCAACAACAACAGCCAAAACCCCCCCCAAAAAACCAAAAAAACAAACAAAAAAAACCCAACCCCCCTCCCCCAAATGAAAACCAAAACAAAACCTCTTGTTGGTTTCTAACTGGCCAGACCAGTTTTTCGGGTCTTGCTGGCTTTAGCAGGCTGAGGGGCCTTTCGAATGCTTATCAGTCTTCCCAGTCAAAACTCAGTAAGTCTCTCAGGTACTGTCCCCAGGGCCAGCAGGGTGCTCTCCCCAGAGCCAATCCAACTCTCCCCTGCAGGACCTTGGGCGCTCCCGAGCATGCTCTCTGGAGCTCACTGGCGCGGTCTCCTGGGTTCTGGGGCAGCAGAGCTCCTGAGTCTTTTCCAGGTTCAGGATGCAAGCTCTGGGGATTGCAAGGAGATGCACCCTTCCCCCAAATTTCACCTCGGAGGGTGCCATGTTTTCGGGAAGCACCCGCATCTTTTTGGATTCACAGTGCAAGCTCTGGGGATCGTGAAGGGGCATGCACTTCCACCAATTTCTCCATATCGGGCTCTAGGATCCCCCAAAGTGCCACGTCCCTTTCAGGTTCACAGCGTGAGAGTCAGGAATCCTGAAGGGGTGCGCGGCTCCCTGAGTTCACCACTGCAGGCTCTAGAAACCCTGAGAACCCTCGAGCCCTTTCCTTGTTCAGGGCTGAGGTCTAGGTTTTCCACAGATCCACACTCCCACCAGGCTGGGGGCATGTGTGCATGTCCAGACCGCCCCTGGTCATGCAGGCTGGGGGCACTCACCCCTCCCAGGGATCTGGGGGGGGTTCTCGCAGCTCCTGCACGACTGTCTCCCAGTCCAACTCCCCTCTCTGTGCCTTCAAGCAACAAGGTCTCCCCTGGTGTCGCTCATCCCCTGTTGTCTGGGGAGGGAGCAGCGACAGTGCTTTCCTGGGTGCCCTAAGGGAGACCCAGGAGCACCGGGCCTAAGGGCTGCAAACCCCCTGGTCCCCGCACTGATCCCTGGGTCCCTGTTGTCCTGAAGCAGTCTCCTTACCGTCTGGTTTTTCAATGTCCGCTATAATTTTTGATGTCCTGTTTTCATAAATATTTCAGTAACCTAGGCCCCTTGCTCTGTTCCTCCGCTAATCCGTGAGTTTCTGCTTATTTAAGAGACGAATTTTATTTATTGTAATCAATGCCATGTTTTTACTTATCTATGTCGTGTATTTTATCATGCCTTGTCCTTGCATACACTGCTTTCCCGCCTTCTGTTATATGATCCAGGTTTCTTTATTCTTTATGCTTTATTTACTGTTCTGGAAGTTATACATTCTATTTTTATATTGATTTTCCTTAATATTGATATTTACCTTTATGGTATTTAAAATTAATCTGTGTCTCTCTTCCTCTAGAACAATTTAGGGGCAGTTTAGAAAGTTTTAACTCCATCCCGCTGCATCCCCAACCAGCCATATTCAATGTCAATTCTGTCTATTATGTTAATTCAATGTTGTTTTACGTATTCTGCCTGAATTAGTTAATTATTATTATAAGTAAGTCAGTGCTTATTTATATTTACCCACATGTTTATAACATTTTTTCTTATTATTGCTTTTTTGTTTTTTTCTTCTGGGTGTCATTTCCTTTTTCCTGAAGTATATCCTTTAGTAGTTCTTCAAGAGATGGTCTGCGACTGTCAATGCTCTCAGTGTCTAATATTTTGAGAATGTTTTATTTTACATGGACTATCTTTGCACTGATTTAGATGGGGATAACATTCTATGCTGAGTTATTTCCCTGAGTATTTTAAAGCTATCATTTCCTTTTTTCTTGGCATCTATTGTTGCAGATCCTTATCATTTCATGAGAGGTAATGTCTTTTCTTTAGATTACTTTTAATGTCTTATTTATATCTTTCAACTACTGCAATGCCAAAAAGAAGTTTCTAACTTTAGGTTTTTGTGATTTATCCTGTTGAACTCATACTCTTCCAGCATTCTTTGAATATTATCTCTGCTTCATGTCCTCTAAAATCTTTTTTGGAATTCCTATTACATGTATGTTAGATTTACTCATTCTTTCTTTCATCTCTCAACTTTTATAATTCTGTTTTTTGTTCAGTTTAAGTTATTTTCTCGGATTTATTTCAATTAATCAATTCTCTCTTTAGCTATGCTTAATCCATTCAGCATAGCTGTTGAGCTCTTTAGATATTTATCCTATGTACTAAGGTCTTAATTTAGTAATTATACAGGGTCTGCCACAAATAATGCCCTTTTTTAATTACAAAATCATAAATATGTACTTCTGTAACATAACAATATTATACTCAAGCACACCCTGTGACGTTTTAGGTGAAATGTTCAAATTGCTATACATCTTGTGTGAGACATTCACATACCCTACTAACCACACTCAAGGAAGCCTTACTCCTGCTGGACCCTGTATTTTTTAGTTCTAAAAGGGAAGTGCATCATCTTGTTTCATACATCCTGTTGACTTCTTTGTCTATACTTTCTCTAAATAATTCATTAACTTCTAATGGCTAATAACTCTTAATTTTATATCTTTCTCCCAGTGCTTTTTCCTAAGTTTCTGACTCATATACCCAACTACTTATATAAATTATATGTTTAATACACATCTCAAATTTAAAATATGCAAAATTGAAACTCTTCATTTTTCTTGGAGAACTGTAACCCCCAAGTCTTCCACATCTCACTAAGTAATGTTACTATTCTCTCTGTAGATCTAGACAGTGTCTAACATTTTATCCCAGATTATTTTGTCTCCCTTTCATCTTACAACCAAATCTTAGCAAGCTTTAGTCTTTTAGCTTCTTCTTTCTCTCATTGTTTTAACAAGGCATTTTTGTCTTTCTCCTGGAAGATTGCGTAGGCTCCTAAAATATATGTAACTTGAATCATGTTGCTAACTTGCTCCAAATTCTTCAATGTCTTACTCTTGAACTGTACTTGAAATAAAATTCTGATGATTTCATTTCATCTTCAGGATTCTGTGTGGTCTGGCACTTGCTCACTTCTTTTCTTATTTATCTCTCTTTGATCACATGTTCCTATCCTTCACCATCTTTTTTACCTGTTTGTTAGGGTTTTTACTTGCTGTCCTTTGAACTATTTTTCTAGATCTTCACATAGTGGCTTCTTCTCGGTGTTAAATTTTCACTTTAAATGACATTCCCTAGTGACTCCTTTCTTGACCAGTGAATAAAAATATGCCCTCCCCCAGATCTTCTCCATATAATTTTTCTATATCTAAACAGACTACTTTCTTCACGGAACCTTACATTTTAGTGTCTTTCACTCTAAACTTCAGCTCTCACAAAGGCAAAGACATTTTGTAATTTTTCTCATCACTGTGCTCCCTGTATCTAGCATTGTGTTTGGTAATTTGAGATTCATTCATTCTGCTTTGATTTATACAACAAATATTCATTTAGTGCCTAGAGACAGGCTCTGCTAAATGCTGAAGATAAGACTGTGAGCCAAGACAGAAAAGGCTCTTGCCCTTGCAGAGCTTGCAGTCTTGTGCGGAAGACAGGCAGCTGCAAAGAAATGTGAGTGCTTTATTCAGGAAGCACAGGGTGCTCTGGCAGCACATATGATGGAAACCTATATCCATCTTGGTGTTGGTGGGAGGGGTCAACGAGAGTCTCCTGGAGGAAGTGACATAGTAGCTGAAGCTGGAGGAATCAATAGAAGCTTACCAGATGGAGTTTGAAGGGAAAATTGTGTAGGAGATAGAGGTAGCAGTATATACAGTTTTTGGAGGTGAAGGGAATTAAATTTGCGATGCAATTGAAGAAATTGAAGGAGTTTGGTGTGGCTGCAGCAGTATGACATGAGGAGTGGCAAGAAGTAAGTTCAGAGAGGCATCATGAAGAATCTTAAGCCATGTTAAGAAGTTTGAACATTCTCAGATAACACTAAGGAGGATTGAATGATTTTTCAGGAGTTGATATGTATGATTGTTTATATTAAAAATCTCTGAGGATAAGTTACTTGGTGAAAGCAATGGGCAAAATATTATGGAATGAACAATTCAGTAATAAGCATTATCCTCAGATGGATAATGCAATTTAAAAAATGCTTATTTCATAAAATAGTTATTCACTGATATTACCCACAAGTAATAGATTCACTAAAATAAATTCCTATCTTCGTGGATTCATTCACTGGGAATAAGAATGAAGGAAGGGAGAAAGAAGTGCAAGATTCAAGGAGCAAAGAGAGTGACAGTTATAAATTTATCAAAATATGAATTCTGGCTCATAACTGATGAATTTTCAGATTTAAGGTCTCATTTTAAATGTCTTGCTTTGGCTCAGTATCTTTACAGTTTAAAACATGTGGAAAATCAACATTTAGTTGCATTAATAAAGATCAGTCTCTATCAACTAAGTGAAACACTAAGGTAAGTTATCTGTTACTAGATTTCCTGCTATCCATCTGCATCCTGTGATCATCGCCCCTGTCTCCAGGCCTCTCTGGCTGTCTGTGGGTGAGCGAGGCCTGTAGAGGTGACTGTGAGGGGTAAAGGGGCTGTCCTACCCATGGCAAGGGATCTGGTTGCCATAGCTAGGGGTGGTGATGATGATGGCAGCAGCAACACAGAGGAAATGCCCAAGCAGGGACAGGCCTGGGGCGATGTTCTTCATGGGCTGAACTGGGAGTCAAAATTCTATTATTACTTAGTAGTTACACAGTGCTTTATAGTCTGAAAGTCCTTTGTTGTTTACTACTTATTTCAAAGTCACAGTAACACTTCGATGGATAGGATAGTAACACTTTGAGCTCCTGAGCTTTCATTTGCTTTAATTCTGTGTTTCCCCTTGTTGTTAGGTTGTTCCCTGTTACATCTTTGCATTTATAGAAATATCCCTCAACACTACTAATTTGTCATTTCTAATCTTCTGTGGTCTAGGAAACCAAACATTCAAGTTTCTTGTAAATAAATTGGCAATGTAAGTGAACTTGATTGAAATGAGAGTCCAGCTGCCTGTTCTAAGGTTATAGAGCATGGTTATAGGACTTGGATGAATTACTTCCTCCTTATTTTCTTCATCTACTTACCCTAAGCCTACCATATGCTTCAATCAAGCTAAATTACATGCAAACCTGTCTTGCTAGCTCTTAGGGCCATCCTTTCCATGTATGGTATTTTTTCAGCCGAAGACATTCTTCTAATTCTTGAGAATCTAACTGTTATTCACTATCAGCACTCAGCTCAAGCATCATTTAATTGGTAGATACGAGCTTCTGACTTTCCCTGTCCTCCAAACTCCAAAAGCTGGATGAGGCAGGAGGCACCAGTTGTGGTCTTTCATTTCAATGCCCTGCACAGTGCCTGCCACAAAGGATGTGATCGTTAATGTTTGCTGAATGACCAAATGTCTTGAACTGAATAGGCATGTAGTGTGAAATGATGTATAGAGCAAAGTGGAAAGTGAATCAATGGACAAATACAGGTATTACTGCTCTTTCAGTTGACCAGGTACTTTTCCCATGTAAGGCTCTACTGAGGCTTGTTCAGTTGACAGATGTCCCTGTGTTAGCTGGGAGCCCATCAATCATTAATACAGTTTTTGATATTTTAAATGAGCTGCTGATCACTAACAATTATTTATTTTTGCTATTATTTATTTGTGTAGTTATTTTTGTTATTCCTTCTAGCACTATTTATTATTTTAACTTATGTTATTTCTTCTATTTATACTGTGCTTGCTTTTATCATGCTAAGAGAGAGTTTAAGTTGTTTTTGCATGAGTGTTAGTACATGGTGACTCAAAAAGGGACTTACTCAAGTAAGATCTTGGTGTTCAGACTCCCTGATGGATGCTTAATATGCTGGGTCTTGTTTCTCCTCTGGCGCTAAAGTTATGGGATCAGAATGTGAAAGAAACTTAACCCTAAATTGTGTGCTATCTCTATGTTTTAATCAGAAGCCTACAATCCCTGCAGACTTTGCTTCTGCAAGTCGCTGATTTTGAACTCTGTCATTGTGCTGATTGCTCATGTAATATTAAACCCCAGTTGAGCCTTAATTTCAAGAAATGTGAATCAAACTCTGTAAATGAGAATTTCAAGAACTTCTGAACTATAGAAAGTGGTTTTTTTACAGTTGCTGAAACATACAAATAATGAACAGTTTCTGATACATGTTTTTGAATTCACTTGTCATAGTTTAGAAATGGACAGGAATTATTAGCGTCCAGGATACTATCCCACACATTTCATTTTCTGTCATGACATCTCCATTTGGATGTCTGCTGAGAATCTCAAACAATGCCAAAACTCTTAGTTTTTATCTTTCTTCACTCAACCTATTCTCCCAAAATCTTACATCACAACAAATCATCGACAGTCACCAGTTGCTCACATCCCAAATGGGGAAGTCATTTTTAATTTCTTTCTTTTCCATTCTTCATCAGCTAGTTCTATTATTTGCTTTCCAAAAAAATATCCGAGCCTTCCTTTTTCTTTCCAGTTCCTCTCCTGCAAGGTTGGGTCAGCCAGTGACATTTCTCTGCTGGCTGCCACAGCAGCCCTCCCTTTGACTGCTCTCCCGGCACCCAAGCAGTCCAGCTCTGGAGTGTGTGCTTCTGACCACTTTCGTTTGCTGCCTCTTGTCTGTTTCTCGCTGCTCTTAGAATAAAACTCAAACTCCTTATCACAGCCATTGGCCTTGGCATTATGAGCCCACTGGAAGCTTCTGTGAGAAATTTTAGTGAAGTTGTGCAAGTGGATGGCATTCTGCTAAGAGTGGGGGATCCGGAGGCAGTTACAATTGTTAATAGTAAGCCATTACTTTTAGGTATTGTTTTGTGAAGAGGAGGAGAGAGGTAGGAAGGCAACAGGAGAGATCAAAAAGAATAAAGAGGTCTTTTTAATTAAAAAGGAGACTTGAGCAAACTAAGATAAGGAAGGAGACAGAATGGAAAAGCTTGAAATGTAGGATGAAAGAGATGACTGAATGATGACTTTGAAGGGGCAAGAAGAGGTGGTGGTTCAGCCTTAGGTGCTAAACTAGGTATCTACTGTTGTGTAACAAATTACCCTAAAATTTAGCAGCTTAAATTTATGAACATTTATAGTCTCACACAATTTTCTGAGGGTCAGGAATCTAGGTGCTGATAGTTGAGTAGTTCTGGCTCAAGATCTCCTGGGATGTTGCAGTGGGGCTGTTGGCCAGTCCGTCTCTGAACTGGACTGGAGCTGGAGCAGCTGCTTCCAAACTGTTGGCAAGAAGCTTGACTTCCTCGGTGCATGGGCCTCCCCATAGGGCTGCTGATGACAAGGTTTCACCTACAGTAAGTGATCCAAGAGAGAACAGGAGAATAAGGACCCACGACAGAAGTTGTAGTGTCATTTATAATCTAATGTTGGAGGAATGCCATCACTTACCATCACTTCTGTCATATTCAATTGTTCATACAGATTTATTCTGGTGTCATGGGGGAAGACACTACACCTGGGTATGAGTACCAGGAGGCAGGGATCATTGGAGTCCATCTTAAAGGTCAGTTACCACAGAACTCAAAAGGAAAATCTTTGCTCTGTAAAAAGAAATGTGAGAGAAAGGGGAAGAAGCTGACAGAGAGGCTGGCTTATGGCTTCAGTTTTTCTCAGTGAAGGGGGAGGCAAAGTCATTTTCTGAGAGGGAGGGGGTGAGAGAGTTTGGAGTGGAAGTTTGAGGTGTGGAATTCCGGAGAATTGGAAAAGTGTCCCTTTTTGGGTGTATCAGTAGAACAGTTAGGGGGAACTGAGAGCTCAGCTGAGATGGGAAACCAAGACCAGTCTTCCTGGTTGTGTGATTTTCTCACTCAGTGATAGGGAGGCAGGAAGGGCGATGCTGGATGAATGGTGTGATCCAGAATGGAGCTTTGTGAAAGTGTGTGGCCCAGATGAAAGGAGACAGGATAGCTGTGTAAAATGTGGGGCGAGTAACTGAGACAGTTTTTCGTGAAACTGGAAGGAAGGACCTGAAGCCAACGGAAGCTAAAAGATGTGAGAATGTGGATGGCGTCAAGGAACTTAAGATTTTGATACAGTTGAAGTAGAGGTTAAACTAGAGAGAGGGAAGGAGAGCTGGATGCAGGAGGTGATGGTTAGAGATGACTGTGGAGTTTAAGACATTCCCTATGACGGATATAGGGACATGTTTTAGGGAAATGAACTAGATTTATAAAAGCCTAGGTTTGTTTTTCCATACTAAGTGGAATAATAGGTTAAGCAGACAAAACATATTTGTCGAGCTACTACTACATGTTCATAAAGGTGTGAAGTGTTTTGGGTGATAAACTCAATTAAAGTATACTTTCACTAAAGTCTCTACCACATGGTGTTGTGATTTACCAAAGGATTTTTTACCTTATGAAAGAATCCATCACAGGTTTTTTGAAATAACATGAAATAATAAACATCTTTCTATATGGGCATAACATGATAGAATTTAAAATATACAAATGGTGTGATACATCAATTTAAACAAATATCTTGTGTAAAGTAAACGTGGGTTCTTTCTCAGTGTTCATAGTTTAGAAAATATTTCAGGAAAATGACCTTCTTATAATAAGTTGTTAGCCACTGTATAGTACAGTTAGTTCTCAAAGTGCGGTCCCTGCCTAGCAGTGCAGACCCCTCCTGAACACTTGTTGGAAACACAAACTCTGCGGTTCCACCTGAGATCCACTGTATCAGAAACCCTGGGTGTGGGGTATAGCGATCTGTGTTTTAAAAATCTCTTCAGGGGATTTTAACACCCTCTGAGATTTGAGAACTAGCACAGAAGATGTTAAAGCAATAATAAGACAAAACAAAAACAGAAGCTAGATAGGAAAACTCTGCCTTCTTTGGGTTTTCCTTTCTACGGCAGAACTGTCGACTAAGCTATTTTTCGCTTTGTCACAGGTAGCTAGCTCTGTGAGAACAGTACTGTTTTAGTGTTTTACTTACTGGTATATTTCCAGACTTGTATGGTCAGCTTCTTATAATTTCCTCACAAACATGTTTTATTAAAATGTCATGGTGTAAAAGTCCAGGAAAAGTAAAATCCTATTCTGTAAGAAATAATGTCTCGTTATAAGGCATGTTTATAATAGTTCATATTAAAATTCAGGGCTATTTTCTAGATAGATTTGGCCATTTTATAGGCTATAAACAATTTATTTACCCATGTTTAGCCCATAAAACATAGTTTAAAGTAGTTATAATCCAAATACTCTATTATTTAACCACTCATTTTGATAGTAGCCACTATTTGAATGTACTGTTCTACACCTAGTTGCCGTATATACTACTAAAAAACCCCAACTCCGTTTAAGTAAAAAAATGAGTTTGTCAAATTCAGTTTTCTAAAATAGAGAAATATTTATTCAGCACTGTTGAGGAAGGAGGTCTTCTATGCAAATGAATTTTCTAGGAACCTGACTTATATTTGTATATCTATAGCTATTTCTTTTTCAATTTATATCAATAAAATAGAAAGATTATTTGGTAAATTACCAGTTTGATTTTTCACCATTGAAGCTCTGCTTTGAATACATTTTATAATATTCTTTTACTCCACTTAAACGAATGTTTATTGAACATCGACTATTTTCATAAAGTGTACTGAGTCACGAGATGGATAAAAAGACGAATGAGAGATGATGCCAAGCTGGTGACAGCAGAGGACTCCTGAATTTTTGTCCTCCCAGGATACACTGAATATACAGAAACTAGTTCAGGACTCCTGCCCGTGGGGAAGGAGGGTGCGGAGAAAACACCCACAGTAAAACGGGTAGGGAAGGCTGAGACACACTCTTGCCATAAACCCCGCCTCCCACACAGCACCTTCCAATCAGGACGCAACCCCCAACTCCCAGCTTCCTCCAGAGAAAGGGGGTGCTTAGACCACATATAGTGCCCCACCTTTTATGTACACACTATTGCTATAGGTTTAGCCTGTAGTGCTTTGAACTCATTACCATTCATTTTACATGTAAAGTGTTCTTAGTTGAGAGGATTTATCCCTTTTTCCCCTGAAGTGCATTACGTGGCAGTGTTCCCTCTCTAGCAGCCAGTATGAAGTGCGGAACTAAAGCTGCATAACAACTGCGGTGGCTTTATATTTGCTGAATGTCAACTGCTTGCATTACTGATCTTGCAGGGCACAGTTGGGTTTTTGCAGGTGATATTTCTCTGTAAATTGCATTCTGCATTAATGACATTAAAAAAACCTAGCCCTCTTTATCTGCGTGGCTTCAGTCCTCTTTCCTCCCCCTTGATATTAACATTAGCTCCAGATAAGCCAATTTTCTTGAATTGAGTCCAAACATTTTGTAGAGCTTCTTAATTTTTGCAAATTTGCATTATCAGTAAGACCTGCTGGACCTCAAATGGAAATGGCAAATGTGATGCTTCAGGAAAGCTAGGAAAAGCCAAAGTTCAATTCTTTTATCACCAAAGAAAATGAGCCTATTCTAGATATTGTCAGCAGTGAGCAGATACTGTCAGTGGTGAGGTAAAAGAGAAACGAACTAGGGAATTAGAATTTAAAGTTCACAGCGTGAACCTGAGTATTAAAGAGTAAGTTATACATTGACCCTTCTGATGCTTAACAGAGAGAAGCATTCAATTTGCATCTCATTAAATATTACAAATCAGATAGTATTTCTATTTCCACTTTTTTCTAATAAAAATCTTTTACCAAATTACCTTCGAGTTATCAATATAAGAAATCCTAGTATATTCTCCAAATTTATAGTATATCTAATAAATTTCTTATTTACAAGGGCACAAATTATTCTTGTAATCTCAACTTTTGTTTCTGTGTGTACAACTTGTTACTGTTAATAAAGTGATAAATATTGTAATTCTATATTTATGTTGATTGAATTTAGATAAATTTAGAGTATTTAATGTTGATGTTTATATTTTTATTATTATGCTTAGCTGCTACTTATATTATTTACTCTATTTGGGGATTAATTTTACTGAAACTAACTAATGAGTGCCTTAGCATATTTCTTTGTTAATTGATAGTAATACGATGGAATAAACAAATCAGTTCACATTACTTCATTAAAGGCTAAGAGTTGCTTCTCACTCATCTTGGGCATCACATAACCTATGGACATTGAAATAATATTTTTTAAAGAGAAAGTGACCTGGTTTTGTTGAGTTACCCCTGTAGCTCTATTTTTCTCTGTTTTTGTTCTTGTGGTTTCATATCTTTGTATGCCTGGTTATCTTTGATTGTATCTAGACTTTATATTTAAAAAAATTATTTGTGGGAATAACTGGAAGTCTAGGATGAAGGTCTCTTTGTTAGAGAGAATTTGCTTTTGCTAGTAGCCAGAGGGCACTAGCAACCTAAGATCACTGTAATTCAATTTTAGAAACTGAGATTTGTTTCCCAGGCCGTCTAGAAGATTTAAAGATGAAGTTTAGTCCCTGTGTGGGCTGGCATACTGACGATTTTCTCTTGCGCATACGATGGAGGTCTTTGGGATTCCAACCCCAAACACTGGCGACATCCGTGAGTTCCTGCTGTTAGGAGGCTGGGCTCCCCGCTCTGTCCCACCGGGAGAAGAGACTGTCCACACTGCCACTTCTGGTTCAGCAGCCTCTTCTGGGAAGACGCAAAAGCAAATTCAAAGGAAAAACTCACTTCTCTGGATTTTCCGTTATTTTCACTGTTTTGTTAAATCTCTGATTCCTGCTATCAGATGTTTTTATATTTCATTTAACTTTTTAATTGTCCTCGGCAAAGGGATTGGCTCAAGTGACTGCATTCTCCATTACTAGAACTAACACTGACCTTTCCTCCTTTATTTTTAAAAAATGTTTATAATTTTCAAACTAATAATCATCCTTACAGGAAAATTTTAAGTAACTAAAAATAGAAAACTAGAAAATCTCTCATAAACTCACTCCTTAATTGTATCTTTGTATATTTCTTTCTAGTCTGTCGTCCATAATTTTTTATATTATATTGTTTATATTATGTTGCATTCTGTATACGTTAATATCTTTTAAAAATTTAACAAATACTATATGCTATTTCCATGCTATTATATAGTATAGTTAATTTGTATATGCATGATCTACTTATTAAATGGACTTTAATTTATAGGACCATTATCTTATGTTTTGTCATTTAGGTTGTATTCAGTTTTCATTATTATAAAAAAACATTTCTGCTTGAGTTATCTTGTTTCAAACTTAGAGTTATTAATTTAGGATGTACGCTTAGAATTCCAGGGTCAAGGGCATGCACATTTTTAAGGCTTCTGAAACATATTGCTGAATTTCCTTCCCAAAGACAAGTTAGTTTTCCACTCCCTCTTCATGTTCTCACTACTCTGCCACACTGTATTTGGGTCAAACTTGTCTTTAACATTTGTGTCCAGATAAACATTGCTTTTAGGATAGTCTGATATAATTAAGACTGATACTGAAAGACTATTCAATGTTGACCACAATGTGAGTGTGACTATAACCGAACGGTGTTTCCTAGTTAGGAAGGAGTTACAACTGCTTGCAGCGCTAGTTTAGTGATGACCCTCTGGATGCCACTTTGTATACTACATGCTACTCACTTCTAGTGTGATTAACTTGGATTTTGGCAGAGTTCAGAATTCCAAGTTTCTTTTAGAAATAATTGTCATGTTTTTGTATTTGCATATTTTTGGCTATTTTACTTAATCAAATTGAGAAGAGGACTTAAGTAGGAGATCTGCTCTTTCTTAGCCACGTGATAGTGGAGAAACCATTTCTTCTTTCTGATCCTTAGTTTCCTACTTTGTAAAGCAGGGATGAACTGAGTGATCTTGTGCTTATAGGTAACTGGTGCTGCTTAGATGTGGCCAAATCACTAAACCCTCTTGTGACCATGTTTGAGGGGGGAAAAACCCTTAAATAGCTCAACAGCAACAATAACAGAAATATTGGTAGTATTTCCTTTACAAAAATATCATGAAATTAAGGTATCTTAAGTATTGTGGAAGTATCTTAAACTTTTAAGACGAGGGGCAATATTTCATTGAAAATAAAGGTAAGCAAAGCTATTTGAAAAATGCCTTATTGAAAAAAATGCAGATTCAGGCATGCTAATTATTAAAGTGAAGATTATAAAGTTATGATGCCAAATTGAATGGCAGATCTAAAAGTCATGACATTTTTGTCCGATGTGCTGGGGCTAATTTACATGTAAATACAGGCCCTGGAGTATTCCCTAGACATTCAAGACTGTCTTAATGGCTTAGACTGGGAAACCAATGTGTATTTCTGCTTAACATTATGCTTGGAAGCATTCTGTAAAATGTATTTTAATATGCATAGTTTGAAGGATAAAGAGAAGAGGCACAATAATTTGGGAAAGTCTCTGGTTAAAATTGGATCTAAAAATGTTGGGGTATGTATAATTAATTTTTACTAAAGTTACTTTTTTGTTTCAACTCTGGTGTTTTGTAGGAGAATTGGCAGCTGGCTGGAGAACACCAGAATTTTATGCTGCTCTGGGGGGTTCCGAAGCCCTTCGTCTGCATGTGGGAACATGATTCCACATCTGAACTCCAAAGCCTCTTGGTGGGGCACTGAAGACATTCAACTGAATTCTGACCACTGTAAAACAGGAAAATATAAAAATAGAATAGTAGAGTTTGTTGGCTGTGATCACTTGAGCAGACCCTCATATGCCCCAAAATGTAAAGATTTAGACCAATCAAGTAGTGTGGGCATTTCACTTAGTTCAACATTTTAAAACCATTTTCATTGTGTGATAAACTTGGGGCTTCCTAGTGTCCTAATGCTTCCATTACTTACTACAGCGAGTTATTAATTTACCCTCTGATCTATCTGGAAAAGCATTTGCTTTGCACAGTAGTGAAAAGCATGAGTACGAAAAGGGTTTTTGGGTAACTGACAATGAATGTCATTTAACTGAAGGTGGTTCTCTCAGGACATGAAACACTTCGGGATACACAGATCTGCAGTCATAAATCTCAGAAATGCAATTCTGTACTGATGGATCACTGATTTTTGAATTTTAAGAAATAAAGCATAATGTTAACCATAATTTTTATTCTATCATCTGCAACATGAACTTTGGCCTCAATACACATTGAAAGTGGACTCATATAAAGTTAAAACTAAAGTTGTCTTTATATAGTCAAGAAATATAATGCTGAGGACACTTGCGCCATACACATCACTCAAATGGAAAGGAACCACTTTCAGAAGTCAGGGGGATAAATAATATTTTAAAAATAAAGTTTGAATGGAAATATGAAAAGCCAGAACAGTATTATGACACTGGGCAGCCATAACCAACACTAACGCCTTTCCTAGCGACTCCTAAGGACTGTTCTTTTCCCTGCAGGCTGCCGACATGGAAGGCAGACAGCCTTGGAACACAGATCTGACCTTGTGAATCTCTAATTTGGGGAATTACTGAGGTGCTAATTGCTCTAGGATTTTGATAGCCGTAAGTGAGTTAACCAGGATTTACTTGGTGTCACACTGCAGCGGGACCTTCTTCTCTTTTCTGGAGACTTGGAACTTTCTTGGGAATTTGGAAATTACTAATGATAGTTTAGTCTCTTCTAAATGTCCACACAGGTGTGTAGAACAGCTTAAAAATTTTCATGTTGTAAACAGATAACTGAGGACTAATTCATCTTATAAAATTTAGTTTTATGAAAGTTTAACAAGGAAGTTCCTTGGGTTCTCCAATGATTTATCAGAGGGGCTAGGGAAGGGAGAGAAAAGGCAGAGAAACTTTGAGGTGTGAGGAATAATTCACCTCAGAAGATCCATGGCAGGTGAAAACATGGTACAGGTTTTTCCCATGACCTGAAAATAGAGCATTCCTATAAGACCTCTGTTAGGCCCAAATGGCTGAAGTGAAGGAGCAATTACCATGAATTTATAATGGAAAAGAATTTGAGTCTGTTTTACATTAAGTATGACATCCTTATGAGCTCTCTTAGCCTTTTCTGATACCTTAGGACACAGCTTGCTAATGAATGTACAAAATAAATAGAGATATAGCACAAATGCTCACAGACACAGTTCAAAGCTATGGCAGCCTGATGCTGAGGTGCTGCGGGTGGTTCCCAGGAAGGAGCTTGGCGGGGACATGCTGGCTGCCCCTCCCGTGCCTGCTGCCTTTAGGACACCTCGCTACAAGACAAATGCTGAACACTATTTTTACTTTTCACCTTTTTTTTTTTTTTTTTTTTTGGTAAAAGCAAAAATCCTCTTTGGATTTCTTTCAGTTAGTGAAAACTAGTACTAATTTATGTAGGTCTTTCATGAAAGCAAAGTGGTGTAACATGAATTTTTGAAAAGCGGGGGATACCTGTAGGTCTGAAATTAAGTGGAAGGATTGGGATTGACAGGTGCCCCGTTTACCCGGAGCGCCTTTATTTCTGACGGAGAGCCACACTGCAGGGGAGGCAGTGCCTTTATTTCTGATAGAAGGTGGTGCCTCATGGTACTTTCCTGGGCCAGAACAGCCAGGCCATCATGACTTATTACACTAAGACTGTTGTTAGGATTCAGATTTTGCTGTTAGCCTGAATTATTTTGGGGATGATAATTGTTTTATTTAGTTATTATTGAATTTATTGGGGTGACATAATTATTTTAAATTGCCTTTGAATGGAAAGATTTTAGATGAGTCTTTGTTGGTTTGCTGCCCACAACCGCCTTTGATTTGAAAAATCTAACAAATCTCAAGTAATTTCTCTTGAGAGTCCCAAGTTGGTGAAGACAAATTTTTGATAAATCTTTAACAGGAATCAAATGCATAAATCTTTAAACCTAATGAGTATTTGCTTTTTCTTGAGGGCTTCATTATCTCTCTCATTTGAGGGCAAATAATGACTAATACTATTTTTTCTGAGGCAGGAGAGTGGCTAGAAGAGAAATTTTTGTCTTTGTTTTGTCCAAGGTGAACAAAAGCAAACAAAAAAATTTTAAATCAATATTTCATTCACTTCATGAAACAACAGAAACATCCTTAAACCAATACAAAAATAAATATCCCTGGGCACTTCTGTTTCCCTCACAAATACTGAAATAAAGAAAAATATGGATTGTTTTCTAATTTGACTAAATTCTCTTTATGACCCATCAGAATGCCTCATCTTTTTGTTCTTTCTTTCCTTTTTCTGTTTCACCTGTGAATAGCAAAGTAGTCTTTCCACACTTTGTTCTGAGACAAGTCCTGGCTCAGGAAAAAGTCCAGACAAGTTAATATACAGGTCTTCCAGGATGCTATGGTTAGAAAAGACAAATACTTCTTTGTTGTTCCACACAGACTGTGTTAATTTAAAAACTAGTTTTTCTCTTTATGGTATCCTTTCTTACTTGTGTTTATTATTTGAGGTTCACCGTATTACTTATAACACAAACCGAAACCTCCCTCTCTTGATGAGACTCATCAATGCCCATGTGCCCTGTCCATGGACAATGGGATGTTGCAGAACCAAGTCTTCCCCGCTGGCAAGCAAGTCACTGGGTGATAGAGCTCAGTATTGTTTGAGAGGTTTTCATAGACTTAGTGCTGTTTTCAAAGTTGTTTTTTGGAAAAAAAATGTATTTTGAGACTCTCAAACAAGGATGTTCCCTGTCTTAGTGTTTCTGGAGATGAGACTGGCCTGCATGTTCATAATTTTGAGTAATGGACTAGAGCTAAATATCGATGCGCAGTGTTGCTGGGTGTCAGGGCAGCACTGGGTGTTAAATACCCTTCAGGAAAAATGTATTTACACACACGCTGACAGTTCATTTCCAGGTGGGAGCCTCGTGTCTGCTTCGTACACAGTACCTTCAATCTTCCTGCTGTGAAATTTTAGACAGCTTGTCTGCAGAGGCTTTGCCAGATCTATTAATATTTATACATTCCATTCACACTCCAGTCAGAGCATATAAGTTGCAGATCTTTCTGATTTAGAAGCTATTAAGATTCATGACCCCTTTAGCTATTTACTTCATGCCGTTGAGGAGCCTTTGCAATCAGCTTACACTTAAGAAGAAAGCACAAATCATTACTGTTCAGATATTGTCCTGTATTGTGACCATTTGTAGTCCATCAAACCGGTGTTAAGAGCTTTAATGCACTCATTTATCTCAGAGACACAGGTTATTAGATGAGGCATTCTTCTCTTGGAAAGGGATAGAATAGAAGTGTTAACTTACACCAAAAATTGCTTTTTTTAATTCCAAATTAGTGACTCAAACTGAAGCTTCATATGTTATTAAGAAGTAATAGCTGATCAATTTTTTGTTTTTGAGAGCAGACATTGATTGGACAAATGGTGGAGGTGATGTGCCGAATAGAATAGAACTAAGACGATCGAACACTTAGGTGTGCCTTAGGCCTGCCTTTGAACAGGTCCTCTTTTCTTAGCATTTTAAGTTTTGTGTGTTTCTGGTTTACACAGTGTTGTGCAATTGAAGATGGATCTTATACTGAATTAATTTGTGGGGTTATTTTATATGTTTTATTACTGTCTCCAAGACATTTAATCTTATTCTATAAAAAGCTTTATTCTACTGAAAGAAAAAATGAGAACACATGGAGAAATGGGGGTGGGGTGTGAGGAGATGGAATTGATATTTGTTCACTGCAGGCTATTTTACATTTATTAATTATTTTGCACCTTGCAACAACCCTCAAAGTGGGTGTTATAGCCATTTGCTGAACAGACACTGAATCTTTGAGAAGTCAAGTAGTTTGCCAAAGAGTACATGTTTAGTTCACACAGGTTCTTTAGATGTTATTTTATCGACATTTCTCATAGAAATATCATGTTGTGGCCTCCAAAAGGCTACCTTATGAACTATTTACTACCCCTATGAAATATTTCTAATGCAAAATGAATCTTATGAATTCTCAAAGTAACTGAGGCCTGTTGGTTTGCTTCTGGTTCATTTTCTCTTTCTTTTTTTAAAATTGAATTTATTGGGGTGACATTGGTTTGCAAAACCACATAGGTTTCAAGTGTACAACTCAATGAAACATCATCTGCACACACATCACGTGCCCATCTCCCCAAGCAAAGTCTCTTTCCATCCCCACTCACCCCCTTTGCCTACATCCACCTACCTCCAAATCCTCTTCTCTCTGGCATCACCACACTGTTGTCTGTGTCTACAGGTAATGTACATATGTTTTGGGTAAATTCCTATTTCCTAAACTTCAGGTTTGAAAAAATCAATAACTCATTTATTAAAAAGCAGTATCACCTCCACCACCACCACCTTCATCATGATCTCCACCAGCACCTGTTCCATACTCATCTCACTACTTAAAGGATGAATCAGTAAATCAAACTAGACCAAAGCAGTTTTTATTTTCTATCTTTGAGTTGCAAAATAAAAATCCATTACATATTTTGGAGTCAAACACCAAAACACGTTTGTAGACAGCCTATAAAACATTTGCAGCCCTGGCTGGTGTAGCTCAGTGGATTGAGCACGGGCTGTGAACCAAAGTGTTGCAGGTTCAATTCCCAGTCAGGGTACATGCCTGGGTTGCAGGCCATGACCCCCAGCAACTGCACATTGATGTTTCTCTCTCTCTCTATCTCCCTCCCTTCCCTCTCTAAAAATAAATAAATAAAATCTTTAAAAAAACATTTGCAAACACTACTTTTTGGAGGATTTTTACCCAACATGTCCATATTTCATAATATTGTTATATAAAATAAAATCCATTGCTGAATTGACATTTTTTCTTGCTTTGAAGATGAATCAGATTCAAAGATATAATTTTGTTAGCCCTGAATTACTTTTGTGTTGAAAAAAAACAGGGGATGTTGTGACATCTAGCTTTCCTGAGAATGACTGACCACTCTGCTACGTGGAAACTGCAGCTCCAGAGAGGCGGAGCTGGTGTTCCTTCAGGAAGGTTTGGGGAGAAATCAGTTCTCCCACAGAGAGCGCAAGGCCTTAGCACCAGTCATCCCAGCTGTGGAAAACAAGACATGTGGCAACTCACAGTTAAACTTATTCACTGTTTGGTTAGTTATACCACACACTGAAATGGGCAAAATGAACTTGAGAGATAGAAGCTTAAGAAAATAAAACAATGCCTTTTCTAGTCAAGGCAACCAACTCCCCCCTTCCCCCGACGCCCCCCCCCCCCCCCCCCCCCCCCCCCCCCCCCCCGCAACAGCAAATAAAAGCATGATATCATCACATACCAAAATCAGAATGGGCTTTTAAATACTGTTTCTTTGGGAAAAAGACAAAGTTTTGATTCTTTGCTGCTTTCAAGATTACTGTCTTTCATCCATCAAGTGTTTTGAAAACTGGGCGGAGG
Source organism: Phyllostomus discolor (assembly GCF_004126475.2). NCBI lineage: Eukaryota > Metazoa > Chordata > Mammalia > Chiroptera > Phyllostomidae > Phyllostomus > Phyllostomus discolor. The sequence goes on along the minus strand of NC_040904.2, from coordinate 159,457,370 downwards.
ATGAAGGGCTAACAAGATTAAACAAACTCTTTAGATCCTTGATTTTAGTTTCTGTTATGTTTTTTCTGACCTCACCTGGTTAGATGAGAAGTAGCTATTTGATGAGGACAAGCTCTTTTTTTTTTTGAGAACTTCTCTCCCTCCTTCAAATATTAAGTTTAAAGGCTCAAGACAGTTCTGTTTCTTTCACGTTCTGGCATTCGCTGCCTGTGAGGTCGCTTTAAGACAGCTTGGGCTGGTGGAGTCAGGTTTTGAGCACTGGCTGGTGCAAACCTGGTTCGGCCTGACCAAAGGTTTCTCGTCAGCTTCTCTTTGGTAAGGAGGATACAAAGGGTAGATGTTTAATCTCTGTTTAATCCTGAAAGAATCTGCCAACACAGTGCTTTTTTATTGTAGCCCAAGCAGCTCTTCCTTGCATATTTCCACCAGAAAAAGGTTTAAGTGGGATTTTGAAACACCTCCAGTCATCCCTTTCTCCACGGCAGTTAGTCTCGTCTCAGTGGTGCCCTTTGTGCCTTGTCAGACGTGCTCAGGGACAGAAGCATACTAACTGGAAATTTAAAAGTCAAAGAGAGATGAGATAGGTTGGTTCTTCAAAAGGGTCATACTTGTGTCTTAACGAGCTGATAGTACTTTAGAAATACTGCAATAAAGACAACTATCTAGCATGTTATTAATAATTGTAATAATATCGTTAATTTCTGTCACTCAGCTACTATGCAACAAAGCTATGATTCCAACTGCAGTCTTTCTGGGTCCAAGAGACTAAGCGCTTTCTTAACCAGCATCTTACATTGTTTCCCTGACTTTGCTCCTTCCCCGCCTGAAATGTCACTCCAGGCCCGGTGGTGGCCCCTTCTCACCACATTTCCTCATCAAGGCAGGTCTGTTTCCATTTGTGGTTCTGCGTGTATGTGATGGTCTCAGCCACGGGGCTGTCACCTCTCTGAGAAGAGTGGTAGTGCCTTATATGCCTCTGTATTTTAAGCCATTAATTTATGGTTTCCATTAACTTGGCCCATGGCCATATCTTCATAAATATTTGTTTAGTGAATGGTTACTGCCTATTTTGTTACTTGGTTTTAATGTACACTTTTGTAATACAAAACTTTCAGAAATAGGTCAACCTCCTTAATAATTTTCAGACTTAACACAAGAAGATGAGACAAATTAAAGGAGCCTAGCTTTAAAAAGCCCTTTAAGAACTCCTGGCCTCAATCATTGTAAAAAGGAGAAAGAATAAACAGCTGATTGTAAACATTAAACCAAATCTGTGGTTTTACAGGATACCTACTTGCTAAAGAAGACCACAGTTTGGGGTGGAAATATTTTTGGTAGCCAGATTAGTGTTGTGTTAACTATTTTAGAATCGGGTTGACAGTTTTAATTGAATTTGCTTTTAAGAAAATATACACATCCATTTCTGCACAGGTTTCCTGCAGTATTTAAATCAATAGTCCCATTAGACACCATATTACATTAATCCATGGAAAAAAAGTGCCTTCAGCACGCTGGTACTCACTTGCGCCTCTGTTTCATCCAGTCACAGTAGTCCCTCCTTATCCACGGTTTAACTTCCCGTAGTTTCTGTCACCTGTGGTCAAATAAAGTCATACATAGTAAATCAGAGATTCTAGAAATAAACAATTCATAAGTTTAAAATCACTAGCCTTTCTGAGTAGCATGATGAAATTTTGCGAGACCCACTCCATCCCTCCCAGGACAGGACTCTCCCCTTCGTCCGGTGCGTGCCTGTTGTGTGCACTCCCTGCCCATTGGTCACTAACAGTTGTCTCGGTGTCACAGTGCTTGTACTCAAGTAACCCTTATTTTACTTAATAGTGTCTCATTTACCTCACTTCATCTCTTCGCATAAGTATTTTATTTTCTTATACCTCCACAAACAGAAAGGCGAGTACAGCACATATCTCGAAGTAAGATAGTTTGAGAAAGAGACCACATTTATATAACTTTTGTGACAGTATATGGTTATAATTGTTCTGTTTTATTGTTAGTTATTATTTTTAATTTCTTACTGTACCTCTTATAAGTTAAACTTTATTATAGATAAAAATGTATAGAAAAAAACATGGGATCTGTAGGGTTCAGTACTATCTGTGGTTTCAGGCATCCACTGGGAGTCTTAGAACACATGCCCTGTGGGTAAGGTGGGACTGCTCTAAAGTGTTAGTAATCACTGCGTGAGTGCTTGACTTGCCGAGGGACACGTGGCTGAGAGGATTCATTGCCAGAGCCCAGGCCTCAGGACCCCTCTTAGTGCACCTTTCATTATGTTAGCTGCCTTCAGGCTAGAAACGCAGGGGTCTTGTTTTCTGCCCTGCCCACTTTAAGGGGTGGTCATATCTCATGAGGTTAATATATACAAATGAGTGGCATCAATATTAAATCCATAAAAACGCTTTCCTCTCTGTAGGCTCAAGTAGGCAAACTGGGCCTCTTTAAGTTTCTGGAACAACCTCATTCTAGGAAAATATTGCTTTAAATAGAAAGCTCATAAATCCCCAAAGTGTGAAAATAAAAATCAGGAAAATGCATGTCTGGTTGAATTAAAAGTAGACAGATTTTAGAAAACAGTGTTAGCAAAAAAGAGATTAAAGAGGAATATTTGTAAAGTTTGAATTTTTAAGATGAGCTTTTTTGCCTTTTCACTTTCTCAGCCTGCCTCTATCCATGATGGTAATTCTTTACATTTCTCTTAGGTTTAACTTTATTTCCCGCCCCCAACTCCAGAAGTCTTTACTGAGAGAAAATTCTGTGCAGAGTTGTTTCATGATGACTACATTTGTAAAAAAAAAATGTGTGGCAGGGACCAATAATTGAGGTTCAATATTCACATTCTTTTTTCTGCTATAATAGAACCATTTGTTTTTAGCTGTGTATCTGACTCCTGGAGCAATGACTATATTCCCAAACCTATCTCTCAGCTAGGTGTGGCCATGTGATGTGTGGTCTCGGAAATTCTTAAAAGGAGTGTGCTCCTTCTTCCCAACTTTTATCCTGCTGCTCAGAATGTGGATTTGAGTTGAGCTACCTCGAACCTTGTGAATGAGGGCAGAAGCCTAGGGCTGGTGGAGTAACAGGAAAGATGGTGTCTGGGTCTTCTGATGACTTCACAAAACTGAGCAGCCCTACCAGCCCTCCGCCACCCATGCCTAGAAAAACATAAACTTCTGTCGTACTGAAGACATTGCTATTTTTAGCCAATGAAACCTGTAGCTGAATCTAAATGCTCCCTGATACAAAGGTAGAGAAGGTGAGAGATTATTTTCAGATCAGAAATTAGAGGGGCAATGCTTCAAATAAAATAGTGACAACAGAGTCAGAAAATTCTCCTATCCACAGACTAAATATTGTATGGTGGGTTAACTCATGATAATGGCTTAAATATCTGCTGGTGGACTAAAGCAAAGAAAAATAGAGTGCAAAGTTCAATCAATCAGTGTTTATTTTATTACACATCAGCACAGAAAATATTGGATGTTCAAGTCTTTTACAACCCTTATGTTCAAATTTCAGGTCTACATTTCAGAAGTCGGCATTACTTATAGACTGTTTCATCAGTACAAAGCCAGTCAACCAGTCAATTTGTCCTGCATTCCAAGAAAGAACACTTGCTGATAATAGGGAATACTACCTTCTCAAGATAAGGCTTTTAGAAGGAAGAGCTGACCTGTTAATAGTTTGAAATTACCTTAAGGCAGTCTCAAAGAAGTTGCAGTAAATCTCAAACCACATTATTCAACCTGAATTCCACAAGTAGGGAGCAAGAGCCATAGTGTGCTGATGAAGTCTCGAGACGTATGCTTGCAAGTGTGGAAAATGAAAATGGATTAACAACTAGATGGCTGCAATTCCAGAGCTTCCTAGGACATCATTTAATTAAATAGGATCATGTCAGATGAGAGCAGCCATATAGACCTGGGGGACCTGTGGCGAAACTAGCCTTTCTATTTTGTGCATTTCCCAAAGTAACAGTTTAGTTCTTTTCCAGTCTGTGTGATGGTTCAGAAAGCAAAATAAAATAAACATACTTACTTTGGCAAATATGTGTGCACACACATACACACTCATTCATTTGTAATAAATATCTATTGAGCACCGGGGACTGTGCCTGTGCATTTCCTCATTCATTTACCAACACAATTTGACACGATCTGTGAGGTGGGTATTTGATTACTCCCAATTTATAGGTGAAGAAATAGAAACCACTTCTGAGTGTCCCCTACATGCAAAGTGCTTCAAATACATTGCCCCACTTAGTATTTATCTCTGCAGTAAAATTTACACCCATTTTACAGATGAAAGAGAAATGAGTTCAAGAGAAGTGAAGCAAGGTTCCCGAGGTGCACACAGGGATTGGCCTCTGCTCTGTTGTGCTCTGAGCTGGTGCCTCTTCACAGCCCCATTCCTGCCCTGCCCCCGACCCCACCATCCCACCACCCAACACACACAGGGTCGTGAGGCTAAGGAACCAGCCCACTTCAACATTATTTCACAGTTGAATGTAAGATTCTGACTTTGTTCTCTATGTTTAAATCTACATTGACTGTTATGTACCATTTGAAAGTACCATTATTAGTTATAAAATAGCTCAAAATAGAGGGTAAAAATGAATAAGCAGTAAATACTTTGGTAGAGTTTGCATGACAAATTCAGCCTTTCAGAATTTTTTTATAGTAACATTTATTCTGCACTAAGAATTGTACATACAATTGGTGTTTAATAATATTCACATCCTGAAAAAATAGGTGAGATTTAAGAAATCACTGCAAAGAATGAAATATGCATTTAATTCTTGTTCGGTCTTTCTTTTGAATACCAATGGTGCATGTGTTAACACGAACACATTGTATTGGAATTACATTATTGATGCACTTTTTATTTCATTTAGTCTACATTAGAATTAAGTGTATATTTCAAAAATCACATTGCACAAATGTGTAGGGCTAGGATCTCGTATGACTCACCATTGCAGTTACTAACCTGCCCAGCAGAGAACCTGGCACACTTGCTGATACTGAGTGAGTGAGTGAAGGAAGGACGATTGGTGCAGGTTCCACTTTCAGAATATTGACTCATTTTTCTTGTCACATTTACTTACATATGCAAAGTAAAACAATATTTGAGAGAGTTCTTTAAAAATAAATACTAATTAGTTCTCTTCCCAATATTTCATATCTATATTATTAATGCAAAAAATGTTTCAACTTGGTTTTTATAGAAAAAAAGTTTTAGAGGGTCTGCTTTGGTTTTACTTAATCATTGCAACAATTGCCTCAGGTTTTTATTTTGTGTGGATTTACCAAATAATTCTGATCATTCCTTTAACTAGGTCATCTAACCAGTAGTAACGTTAGGAGCAGGGGACAAAAATGAATGAATACTGAGCCACTGCCTTTTCTGCACTTTAGTGAATGCTTTCTTAAGCATTATCTTCTCTGGACTTACATTAAAACTGCAATGTAAGACCTCTGGTGATCCCTTCTTGCCCTGAATTGCATTTGGAAAGCCCAAAATCATGAGAATAAACATTATACTATGATAATGGTTTTCAGTTTTTTTTTAAAGATTTTATGTATTTATTTTTAGAGAGAAGGGAAGGGAGGGAGAAAGAGAGGGAGAGAAACATCAATGTGTGGTTGCCTCTCATGTGTCCCCTACTGGGGACCTGGCCCGCAACCCAGGCATGTGCTCTGACTGGGAATCAAACTGGCAACCTTTTGCTTCACAGGCCCATGCTTGGTCCACTGAGCTACACCAGCTAGGGCATGGTTTTCAGTTTTAATATGAGAAATTCTTAAGGATTCCAGTCATGGCACATCCTAGAATAGAAATGGTCAAACATATCATTGTCAACTTCCCAAATATTCCTAAGAAGTATGTAAGTTTGTTATGCTGGAAAATTACATTGTGAAGAATGAACTATCGTTTCTTTTTTCCTTATTGTGGCCCATACTTGAATTTAACCAAGAGAATCTTGTCAGAAATTTGTCAATAAAGGGCTGCGTTGCCTCTACAGCCAGTCTTAAGCCCCTTTGAGGACATCCTTGGGGGATTTACGTAGAAAGTGCAAATTTGCTAATGAGGTGGAACTGCAGACACAATAGAAGCCTGGTGGATTCTTGAGCTAACTGCTACCACATTGGCTTAAGTAAGAGATGTAGGAGGCACAGCAGGTGCTCTTTTACCCTGAAAATCCTGTTTGCTTTTTCAGAAAAATGCCAAAACCAAGCCTTTACAATTAATTTTAAGCCTCAGCAGTGTGTCTCAGAACCTCAAAGCATATTTCAAAACACAGGAGGATGTGTACTAATTATATTAATTATTTCCTTTTTAAATCATATTATTTCAGGGGTTGAGTTAATAACTTTCCAGTAGTAAAAGCCCCGATAAGGAATAAAATTACAGTATGATTATTTGTGTTCTATCCACTTTGGATGAAAAGATAGGATGTATTCCATGGGTGACAGTGGTAGCTCAAGCACCTGTGTGTGTGATACATGCTTAAGGTGAGCCCCTGTGAGCCCTGCCCTTGAATCCCCTGCCCTGAGTATGGGTGGAATCTATGACTTACTTGAACTAACCAACAGACTATGATGAAGTGATGAGATGTCACCTCTGTGACTATGTTTTGTTATATAAAATACTGCTTAACATATTGGTGCAAGAGTTTCTCCCGCTGATCTTGAAGAAGTGAAATCCATGGGTGAAGTGCTTTTCAAGATGGCCATGTGGCTGGCTTCTTGGTCCTAAGGATGATTGCCAGCTGACAGCCACTGAAAACCAGGGCACTTTGTTACACAGATGCAAGGAAATGAATTCTGTCAACAATGAAATAAACTTGGAAGCAGATTCTTCCCCAGTTGAGCCCCTAGATGAGCATGAAGCTTGGCTGGCACCAGCTTCGAAGCTTACAGCTTCGTTAGACCCCGAGTAGAACACCCAGTTGTACTATACCCAGACTCCTGGCATAAGACAGCTGTGAGATCATCAGTGTGTGTTTTAAGCTGCTAAATTCGTGGCAATTTGTTAGGCAGCAAGATAAAATGAATACAGCCTACTACAGGTCCAAAAATTAAGGTTGCATCTATAGCATGTTAATTCTCTGACATTAGTAAACATTTTAATAAACCGGTTACTCACCTTGAGGGGAATTAAATATCTTGGGGGATGATTGAGTTTTTTCTTCTCAAATGAATATTTTGCAGTCACATTGTCATAGTTCAAGTCTACTCATCTGGATGCCAAATGGTAATTTAGAGTAATTCAAATAACCAATCACCATCAAAGTATTTGTGATGTCCAAAGGGAAGCATGGAACTTATAAGAAGCAAGATTTGGTTGGGGCAGCATTTTATTGTGAAAAGATGGCTTTAGGGATGGGTAGCAGTTGTGATGGGAGACCAGACATGATCACACAGGAAAGAATATTTAAATACTGTTGCTTGGTCTGGACAGAATTCTTTTCTCCATCCAACATTCATCATCCTCGAAGGCATTAATAAAGTGTTCCAAGTTGTAAGGAACTTCCTTGGACAATTAAGTCTTATTTTTGCAATGTAAGGGTTTGTTTAAGAATATACAGAAACAGAAGTGGCAGGAGCACCATAGAATTACTAAATGCTTTATATTAGAGAGGAGAATTTGAACTAATGCAGCTCAGTGGTTAAGGTTGCTAGTTTTGGGTGAGCAGAGATTAAACCATGGGAGAATTTTTAGAAACTACTTTATACTATAATTTAAGACAGTTAAAATATCAGCTAAAACATTTTAAGACTTTGGAAAGATTTATACTAATATAATTCATAATACTAATGGGAATTTTATTATCCATTATGAAACTATGTGACACCATTACCAATCTAAAGAAAGGAAAAGGTTACTTCTGAAATATAATTAACCCATTTTCACTTGGGAAGAATAGGAAGTTAAAAATAAAGTTATGACCCTTATCTGTATCTTTGGGTAGATTTACCTGATGAATGAATGGAAATTTCATAGAACAATAAAGGCTGCCACATTACTACTTTTCTAGTAGAGCTGATCAAATATAGATGGTCTCAAGCTCTCTTTTAATATAACATACAGAAGAGAATCTGGAGTCCATGTGTAACCTTAAAGTTTTTATTTTGATTAAACTTCATTAGGGGTGTTAAAATTGCCTTAGAAGGCATAAAGTCAATAACTGATGAACCCTTTCTGGGTACAGTGAGAACAAATTAAAAAATGTGGAGAGGATGGTTGCTTCCTACTCTTTTTGCAGATCTTGAAATTTGGAGATACTTGACACATCAATTTCTATCCTAAATCTATGAAGATCTTTTAAAAATCCAAGTTGTTCAGTGGCGCCTCTAACTTTATTGCTCAAGTTCACATCCTTTAGGATGGCATTGCAAGGTCTGTCATTGTCTGTGTTCTGTGCCAGCTCCTCTGGCTTCAGCTTTTCTTCCAGCTGCAGTGAACCTTAGCCACCCTCTGGCTGTCTGCAGCCTTCTACCTCCAGGCCTTCGTGATGTTGTTGTCCGTTGCAGGAATACGTTCTCTGCACTTTTTTGCAAAGCTTGGGTGAAAAATTGGCTTCTGTAGGAAGCCTACATAGACTTTCAGTCTAATTTAAACATGTTGGCCTGTCTGTGCTTTCCTTCATTACAACACTTATTCTGTAAGTAATAACTGATTGACTATCTGCTTTCTTTATTAGACTGTGATTCCCTTGAGGGCAGGATTACTCACTGAATTTGTATCCCAAGACTAGTACTATTTACTGAACATTTTCTGTGTGTCAGATGCTGTCCTAAAAGATGTATATTAACTCCCTTAATTCTTCAAATACTCTTGTGAGGTAGATACTAACTTAATCTTCATCATATCAATGAGGAAAATGAATCCCAGGGAGGTTAAGGAATGTTCAGTGCCACCCAGCTAGTAACAGTTGGAGCTAAGATATGAACACCTAGGCAATCTGCCTTAGGTGTCCTCTTAGCCATGTTCTCAACTGCCTTGCCAGTGCTTGGCATGTGGTGGGTGCTCAATGCATAATGGTGGAATGAATGACTGGGTGATAGAAGCAAGTGACACTGAGGCAGTGAGACCTGATTGTGAGCTGGCTCACAGGCTCAGAGAGCAGTTATGTAAGGTCCAGTTACAATAGCGACAGAGCAGAGAGGCAATTAACTGGGGAAACTGTTATGGGAGAAACGCCGAAAAACTCAGTTCTTCTCACCAATGCAGTAAAGAATTACAGGCCAGTGAGTCTAACAGTGTGCAAACAAAGTTTATTAATGCTAAGTTCTAATAGGAAAGCAAAAGCAAGGATGGCTAGAGCAAGGGTGGCCAGAGGCTGGGTGGCCAGCACCCAGATGGCCAGAGGCCAGGTGGCTAAAAGCTGTGTGGCTAGCAGAGAGGTGGCCAGGCCCTCCCCCCCCCCCCCCGCCCCGCCCTTGTGGCAAGAGAGCCAGGAGGCAAAGATAGAGTCCTTTGTTCTGAGGACTTATATAGTCGGTGGGATGGGGGTGAAAAATGACATGTTGATTGAAGGGTAGAGGTGGTGCCAGCTTTCCGGGGGAGACGTGACTACCCAAACGTAGGCATGGTGGGGGTCTGTTAGCCTGAATCCTTATCTTGCTCCAGACTTCATTCATTTTGCATATGTGACAGGAGGCAGGCAGTTAGCCAAAGTTGTATACGGGTTTTCTTTGGGCAGCAAAGGCCACCCTTCTCTTCTCCCTTTCAGGCCTTGGGATGAATACACAGTTTCAAGGTTTTCCTTTCCCAGCTAGTGGAGATGATACACACAGACTTTCAAGGGCCCTCCCCTCTCCTCACTATCATAGGTTCACTTATTGTTTGGGATGCCTGGCAGCCTTATTGGACCAGACTCAACATTACTGGGTCAGTGGGTGAGCTTTTGTTTGTAGCCCCTGTATTAAGTTCTTTGTTAAATTACAATGGTGAGGGCTCTGCCTTTATTTCCCCTCTGGCCACTTATTCCACCGTAACAAAACCATTCTAATTTCTACCAGACTCATAATTTTACTGTCTTGTAGTTCATCAGGGACTGTCCATGTTAGGAAAGGCCTTTGATACGTAGAAAGACATGAATAAAATAGTTGGAAGAGAAGAAAGCATGTCAATTCAAGAAATCACTAGTTTTTCAGGTATAGAATGTTTTCAATGATTTACACACAGTGATGCATTTAATCAAGCAACAAGAAAATTTTAAGCACCTTTGTACCCTGCACTGTTCTCAGCCCTGTGGGAGATGTGCAATAAAGGGAGTGGCAGCGCCTAAGTTTGATGGCAATGGAGTATATGAAGAAAATCTTATTTTCACATTGAAAAAATGTTGTAATTAGGTATGTACTTCATATTCAGCTCTGGGCACAGTGTTATCAACATTGTTAACAATATGATAAAAGCTACAAGCTACTATAAACATTTATAATCACTTAAAATAATAAAAATGCTGTAAAAATGGGCATAAATGTACTATATACATTTACTGTAGTTGAGACTCTAATGTAGTGACAAGTATACACATAACATTTAAAAATATAATTCCATTTTATCATAAATTTGATTGAAAACAAATATGCTAGCCTTAATTAACATTAAATATTTAAGTAGCAATAACTTTCTATGCCTTTTTAAGAGTTTATGAGGGCTTTGTGGGAATGATTTGGATGGCCCAAGTTCTTAAAAACTCTGTCCCAGGCAGTTCTGTTTATGCCTTTTTCCTTCTTGAATTTTGCTGAAGCAAGCAGAGGCACTGAAAATAATTCTGCTCCTTTAAATTAGCCTCAAAGTACCAGTTACTGAAATGTTGAAGATTTTATGGTAATAAAACTGTGGTTTGACCTGCTGCAAAGAATTTAAGAAAAAGATAGTGTTAACCCTCACATTCTCCTTATCACCTTCTACTTATTCAAAGTAATAAATGCATTCGTTCTGAATCAGACCCAGTTAAGGTAACCAAGAAACAGTAAGTGCTAAGTCCCTTTACCTGACATTTTACTAACACCAATCAGAGTACTGAAGGAAGCTTTGGACTTCTGTCCTTAAGTGCAGAACTTAGATTTCACTGTCTGTTGCTTATCTCCACCTGAAGAACCCACAAACACATTAACAAAACGTGAAATTATTATCTTTCCTTTGAGACCTTCTTTTATTCTTCACTTATCTACTCACTCAGCAAATAGCCTAGAGAGTTGAGTGGATAAATGAATGAAATGAAGCAAAAAGTTACCAGGTTGTCAGCATAGGCTTAAAAAAATAAGCTGCATGGTACATATATCAGTTGGAGCCAATGCAGACAACTGAAACCAATGGGACATCTTACCTTGAAAGGAACTTACTGCGAGGATTTGGGTGTTTACAAAATATTTGAAAGGCCTGGAAGCAAGGGCTACTTCTGGACTTTCTGATTTATGGTCACATGACTGAACTGTGACCTCAGGTCAGCAAACTGCTGCTACTGCTATCATTACTGCCTTTCTAACTTCCTTACAGCATTGAAGCTGGTAAGCTGCCAATATTCACTTGGCTGGAGCCCATTTCTCCCCCATTGCAACTGAAGAAATAAGTTTTCCATTTCTTTTCCAGCTTCCAAATCTCACATAAGTGCATCCAACTGGCAGAACCCATATTATATTGAGAATCATAGCTGCAAGGGAGTCTGAGAATTATAGTTTTCAGTCCTTAAGCCCTAGAATTTAGGAGGGACCTTGGAAGAAATTGGAAATTGATGATGAGTGTCATATACTGTATCCAGTATAGAACATGCCTTAGAATTGCTAAAATTAGTATAAGACAGGGTCCTGTTGCTAATGAATGAACACCAAGAAATAAGGGTAGGGGTAAGGTGAGATGTGGAGAATTCCTAAGCTTCTGCTCTCTCAAGGTACTTAGGGGCATTAATGGCTAACTATCACAAACTTTGTGGTATAGAACTAAATGCAATAGATGTTGAGAAAAGGCAGCAATATTGGTGCTGAAGTGGTCTAAAAAGGTTTTGGGAGGAATTGAGCTCTGACCTAGGCCACAAAGAATGAACAAAATCTGCACATTGGCACAGTAGAAGGAAGAAAGATGGAATTTCAGGGCCAGGATATGGCCTAAACTGGAAGTATTGCCTCAACTTTTGGTTACTTGAACTCACGTTCACAAAGACAATGTCTGGCTCTTGTCAGTGTGAGCCACATAGCAGGGTCTAGTTGCAACACCTGAAGAGCTTTTATTTTCTCATCTGTCTTTGAATGTTATCAGTTCTTTTTATACTGACTGCAGATGGATTATAATCTGATTTTATGTAAACCAATTCATATATTAGATATTTTAAGTCTGTATTTAATTATCTATCACTATATAATAATTACTTAAATACCTGGCAAAATAAAACAGTAAATATATATTATCTCACCTAGTTTCTAAGGGTCGGGAATCCAGGAGAAGCTTAGCTGGGTGGTTCTGGCTCTGGGTCTCTCATGAGGGTGCAGTGAAGCTATTGACCAGGCTGCAGTCTCCCGATGGGCTGGGGATCTGCTTCCAAGATCACTTAGATGGATGTTGGCAGGAGGCCTCAGTTCCTTACCATGTGTGTCTCTTCACACAAAGGTCACGACTTAGCAGCTGGCCACACTGAGAAAGTGATTTAAGAGAGTAGAGCAAGACGGAGCAACCATGATGGCAGCTGAAGCGTCTTTTAGGACATAACTTTGGAAGTTACATGCTACCACTTATACTTTATTTTGTTGGTTACACAGATCAACCCTGGTACAGCGTAAGAAGGGAAAACACTGGGGGTGGGTTTGTTGGAGGCCATCTTGAAGATTGGTTACCCCCAAATAAAATAACATTGGTACGTAGGTAATGTTTCAGTAAGGAAAAGTTAGAATAGCTCACTCAAGAATCACACATTTATGGAAAATCTAAGACCCTGTTACATTCCTGTGATTCTATTGTTTTAGGAATTTTAGGACTACAACCAGAAGCACTCACTGGTGTTTTAAGCCATTATCTATGGGTCACTGAGATGTGAATATGTGTTTTAAAATCTCCAATATTATTTCTGACATCTCCATTTACAAGCTAAGACTATTGCAAAAGTGGAAACTGTAGCATGTGGGTAAATTTTGAAAATTTGGAAATCTGCTTCAAATGTAGCAGTTATATTTTGTTATACTGGCAGATGATATTGTGAGCATATGCTGTTTTTGAATGAAGCTTCTTGTTTGATACAATACATCATTTGGAGAAATTATACCTTTTGATCTATTCTAGTTCATTAGTAGGACTATATATTTATTATAAGTGATTATACTGGTATTTCTTATTTAATAGTCTTACATCTGGAATTTTAATTTATCTAAAATTTATCAAGTAAGGAATGAGTTTAGCACTTGTTTTCTGAAGTCTTAAAGTTTAGAAAATTAATTTATATATTTTAAATTTATAGTTGACATATAATATTATATTAGTTTCAGGTGTAAAACATAGTCACCAACATTTATATACCTTACAATGTGGTCACCATTAAACATCTAGTAGCCATTTGTCCCTCTACAAAGTTATTATGATATTATTGCCTATCTTCTCCATGATGTGCATTTTTATGACTTGTTTTATAACTGGAACAGTATACCTCCTAATCCCCTTCACCTTTTCTGTGCATTCCACTACCTTTCTCCCTCTGATGATCATCAGTCTTTTCTCTGTATCTGAGTCTGTTTCTGTTTTTCTTTTCAGATTCCATGCTTAAGTGAAATCATATGGTATATGTCTTTCTCTGTCTGACTTATTTTACTTGGCATATTACTGTCTAGGTCCATCCACAAGAGAAATGAAGTAATCAAGAGATGTGGTAAACATGAGATGTATGAGGCTGCTGCAGGTGTAACATGGCATACTGTTTTACAGCAAACATTTCTTTTGTATTCTAGAGTACACTCTAAAATAACATAAAATATAGTATGGTAAGTACACAAACCAGTAACTTAGTTGTTTACTACCATCATCAAGTATTATGTAACATACATGATTCTATATGCTATACTTTGATATGACTAACAGCACAGTGGGTTTATTTACACAGCATCACCAAACACTTGTGCTGTGCTATGACATTACCTCAGCTACAAAGTCACTAGGTGATAAGAATTTTTTGGCTCTGTTACAATCTTATGGGACCACTATTGTGCATGTGATCCATTGTTGACTACAATTATTACACAGCACATGACAGTATTTAAGGTTTAGGAACTGAGAAGCATAGTGATTTGCCATTGTCGTTGTCATAAACCAAGCAAAGGCCTCACTGTGGCCAAGTCCAGGAGAAGATTCTTGCCTTTATACAATGTCATCATTCCTTGAGCCATGTAATGTGCTTTGTCTACTTGATATAAGACAACTTAAGATTTTGTAAAAATCAATAGAAAATAGTAGTTCTAATATGGGTTTGTTGACTCCTTAATAATATCTTAGTCTGGTGTGGAGAGATTCTCCTCCTTGCAATTTAATCACGGGTGAATTAAAGGAGAATTTCTGAAAGACACGCTAAAGATAGAGACTGAATAATTTCTGGATTATCAAATTCTTAAATGGAAGCAAACATGTGGCCTAAGTGAATGGAAAAATCTTGTTAGATCTTAAAATGCCAGTGTGACAATAATGAATCCTTAAATTTTAGAAACTAGTAAAAAGAAACATAAGATTTTATATTGAGGAAACTGAGTCTATGGACAACTTTTAATAAAAATGCAACCCCCCCCCAACAAAACAAATGTTTTCTGTGGCATAGCAGTGAAATGTTGAGAGTATCTCACAAAATTACTGTAAAGAATGTCACAAATTAAATTATATAGTAGTTTTACTAAAGAATTTCTTATTTTACTTTCTTTTTTAAAAAACTGCCTAGCCCTGGCTGGTGTGGCTCAGTGGATTGAGCACCAGCCTGCAAACCAAAGGGTCACTGGTTTGATTCCCAGTCAGGACACATGCCTGGGTTGTGGGCCAGGTCCCCAGTAGGGTGCGAGCAAGAGGCAACCACACACTAATGTTTTTCTCCCTCTCTTTCTCCCTCTCATCCCTTCTCTAAAAATAAATAAATAAAATCTTTAAAAAAATTGCCTAGAGGGTTCTTTAGTGATTAATGGAGAAAACTTAAAAGCTCTGGTTCTAGAAATAGTAGAAGAGTAATATTTTCTCCTCTAGTTACTCATTTGAAGAAAAATACTAAATGACTAAAGTCATTAAGTGCAGGGCCCCCTTAATTCAAACAGCCTGAAAGAATAATCAAGTTCTGAACAGGAAGAGACACCCTGGAAATGGAATCAGCAGGTGGAGAAGCTTTGTGTTTGTGACTTGACTGACAATTATATCTCTCTCCAGGGTTTTGTCTCCCAATTCTAGATCTGCATATCCAGGTCCTTATTTCCAGTATCTTCATTTGAATGTCTGAGAAGCAACTCAAATTTAACATGTCTCAAGCTGAACTTCTGGTCACCCTTTCCAAACTTGCTTCTCTTTCCGTGTCCTGCATTTCAGTTCATCCTTCCAGCTCTTCACGTTCAAAGCCTTGAGTCTTGACTCCTTTTATATCCTAAATCCAATTTATCTGCCCATCTTATTGGCTCTATCTGCAACTATATCCACAATCCATCATTCTCTTCATCCCTACTGCTACCTCCTTGGTCTGAGCCATCGTCATCTGTAAGAATGTCCAAACTGGTCTCTCCACCTTTACCTGCACTACCTGATGCCCCTTCCACCCCATTCACCTATTCTCCACAAGGCAATCAGAATAATCTTTTTTAAAATGTAAGTCAAGTCATGTCACTCAGAGTAAACATCCTTACTATGACTTACAAGACCCTACATGTTCTCTCTCTTTCCTCACCACCTACTAGTGTCCCCTTCCTTGTTCCTTTGTAGACACATGGTCTTCCTTGCAGTTCCTCCAACATGCTAGGTATGCTCCTACCTTTGGGCCTTTGAACTTTCTGTTACCCCTGCTATTGTCTTAGATAGTTGCCTGGTCCACTTACTCATCTCCTACAGGCATTTGCTGAAATGTCACCTTTTTAAGGGACTTCTGGTTGAGAAGGAGGTATAGGTAGACATGTTTCACCTCCTTGTGCAATCACAGGGAGAATAACATCTATTTCTCAAAACAAATAACAACCAGAACCATCAGAAAATTGTATGGAATTCTGACAACCAAAGATTTAAAGAAGCCACATTCATCCTGATGGGTAGGAGGGGTGTAGTTACAGAGATGGGCAGAGAAGCATGGAGATGAGGTGTGGCATGGAGAGGCCTCGCTGGTGGTGGCAGAACAGGTGTTCCCACATTCATGTGAGGTGGATTAAAATTGGGAGGGATACCTTTAGCCCCAGGCCAGACCATGCAGCTCAGGGTTCCAGTTCCAGGAAGATAAATCCCCATAACTCCTGGCTGTAAAAACCAGTGAGGTTGGGGAAGCAGAAGAAACTGCCAGATTTTCAGGTGAGTTCATTTAAAGAGTCCACATGGACTTAGAATGTATATAAACACACTCATTCTGGAATTTGCCAGCAGCATAACAGCTGGAAGGGCACCTGTCACATATAGTAAGTGGTTGAAGTAACTGGAAATGGGGCAAGTGCTAGGCAAACCTACAGAAGCCAGGCAGCAGCATTGTCCCCTCTCTGAGCTCCATCACCTCCCCAGAGAGTCACAAAGTGGTGAAGTGGGTTGCCCTACCCTGGATATTTACTAAGGCTCCACCCCACATAATTTACAGAAGCCTTTTCTAAGACAGGGAGTCAAAGCAGCTTTACCTAATACACAGAAACAAACACAGGGAGGCTGCCAAATTGAGGAGACAAAGAAATATGACCCAAATGAAAGAAATGAACAAAACCCCAGAAAAAGAACTGAATGAAATGGAGATAACCAACCTATCAAATGCAGAGTTCAAAACACTGGTGATCAAGATGCTCAAAGAATTCACTGAGTATGGCAAAAACATAAGGGAAGAAATGAAGGTTACACTAAGTGAAATACAAAAAAAACCTACAGAAAACCAACAGTAGAGAAGATGAAACCAAGGATCAAATCAACAATTTAGAATACAAGAAAGGAAAAAGCATTCAATTAGAACAGCAAGAAGAAAAAAGAATTAAAAAGAATGAGGAGAGGCTTAGGAACCTCTGGAACAACTTTAAACGTATAGGGGTTTATGAATCATATGAATCATAGGGGTCCAGGAGGAGGAGAGGAAGAAAAAGAAATTGAAAAATTATTTGAAAAATAATGAAGGAAAAGTTCCCTAATTTGGTGAAAGAAATAGGCATACAAGTCCAGGAAGCACAGAGAATCCTAAACAAGTTGGACCCAAAGAGGACCACACTAATGCACATTATAATTAAAATGCCAAAGGTAAAAGATAAAGAAAGAATGTTAGAAGCAGCAAGAGAAAAGCAGAGAGTTACTTACAAGGAAGTTCCCATAGACTATCAGCTAATTTCTCAAAAGAAACTTTGTAGGCAAGAAGGGGCTGGCAAGAAGTATTCAAAGTGATGAAAAGCAAGGGCATACAACCTAGTTTACTCTATCCAGCAAAGCTATCATTTAGAATGGAAGGGCAGATAAAGCGCTTCCCAGACAGGGTAAAGCTAAAGGAGTTCATCATCACCAAGCCATTATTATGTGAAATGTTAAAGGGACTTATTTAAGAAAAGAAGAACATATCTATGAACAGTAAAAGGGCAACAAATTTACAACTATCAACAAATGAATCTAAAAACAAACAAACTAAGCAAGCAACCAGAACAAGAACAGAATCATAGATATAGAGATCATTTGGAGGGTTAACAGCTGGGATGGGTAGTGGGAGAATGGGGGAAAAGGTACAGGGAATAAGAAGCATAATTGGCAGGTACAAAATAGACAGGAGGATGTAAAGAATAGTATAGGATACGGAGAAGCCAAGGGACTTATACGCACGGCCCACGGACATGAACTAAGGGGCCTATTGCTGGAGAGAAAAGGGGTGCTGGGAGGAGGTGGACAAATGGGACAACTGTAATAGCATAATCAATAGAATAAAATTTTTTAAAAAGTCACCCTTTCAGTAAGCCTTTCCTTGGACACCTTATTTAAAATTACAAACTGGCCTACCATCCCTAGTCCCTCTGTCCCTCCTTTGCCTTATTTTATTTTTATTCATAGTATTTGTATGTTCTAACATATATATTTACTCACTTTCCTAGTCTGTTCGTTTATAGCCCTGTCCCCAGCACCTAGAGCAGTGCCTGGCTCAGAGCAGACACTCAGTGAATATTTGCTGAGCAAATGAACAAATGACCACTGCCGTTATTGTATTTGGCTGGAACATTCTGTAGCTGGGCTTTGTCTTCTCTCTTCTCCCACTCTTAAATTTGGAGAGTTCATTTTGAGACCCGAAACTTCATTTCTACCACTGTGGGTGCTCTTACCCTACTTTATAGAAACTACTTAGGAGGTGTACTCTGCTGCTATGAGAAAAGTAAATTTTTCTCTAGAATATGTCGACTGAGTTATCCAGTGAGGAAAACAACTTGCAAGAAGCCGTTTCTTCTTTATGGCCCTTTCTCATGGTGGGACCTCTCCTGATTTGAGTGGATGCTGGTGAGGGTCTCACTGGGATGATGACAGTCCTGAGAAACTGCTTCATAGCAGGGATAGGAAGCAGAATGCCCCTGGAATGAAGATACCATAACCCAGAAAGTAGGGATTTCATGCAAAGAGAATGGATTCATGTGTTAGGCATTTGCACTGTCCATTGTGTTAAGGTAGGCAGGCAGGAGACACACTCTACGTTCTACCTCTTGCTTCTCTGACCACTCACAATATTTTCCCCTGAGCTTTATAATTGCCTGCTTCTATCTCTCTCAATTATCATACATCCACTCGAGCTGGAAATAACACAGTGATGGTTTTGTGATCCAACAGGTGTTCCTGCCAGTTAGGAACCTGACCCCATCATCATATCTGCCACTAGCCTCTATAAGGTTGGCAATATTTTACCAGT
This sequence comes from Phyllostomus discolor, assembly GCF_004126475.2. Lineage (NCBI taxonomy): Eukaryota > Metazoa > Chordata > Mammalia > Chiroptera > Phyllostomidae > Phyllostomus > Phyllostomus discolor. Next base: position 159,438,301 of record NC_040904.2, on the reverse strand, counting down.
TTTGGAGTAAAACCCTAAAATTTTGGAGGGAAATATTTTATAGCTTGTCTTTAAATTTGTAGCCAATTCCCTTTTTCTGAATACAATTGACTCCACTAGTCTTACCAAAAGTTTTGGTAAATATATTTAAAAAGGATAGCCTTTACTGGATGATACAAAAGAGGCAACAGATTATATTAATGCTAATAAAATAGACTGCTCATCAAATGGACTATGCACACTCATTATACTGGTACCCTGTGAAATTATTACATACGATTATCAAAGTATTTGTAGAAAACCAATATGGTGCTTGGAAATAGAAAAATCAAACTGGGCATGCGGTAGAATTCTGATAAAATGAAAACAAATAAACATTTTAAAAATTGAAGGCTTTTTAACAATGTGATTTGGTGCATTTGTGTTGTCTATGTTGCTGTGATCATAGGCCAAATGCTATAGAATAAATATTCTGATTGTATCCCTCTTCCAAAATAATTGCCTTGCCTCCCTTGGCTTTTAGCTTTAGGGCACATGGGTCAAATAGTGACTGACCTTCCTTGCTAGTTGGCTTTAGTCCTGCACACCTTTGGTTATTGACCTACTGCAGGCTGCTCTTGGGCAAGATTAAGGGATCTGAGAGGCAAGGTTTGCTGGAGGATATTACACCCAGACCTGAGGAATCACACAGGGGAACTTCCTGGGGAATAAAGTTTTAGAATTCTTTAAACTTTATAAGGTTCTGTCTCCAGCTCAACCTCTAACTGGTTGTGGGGTCCTGGACAAATCACTTCCCCTTATTAGCCCTTGTTGTCCTCATTTTTAGAATGAGTGGGCTGGATTAACTGTGTCTATTGTCGTTTGCAGTTGTAAAGTGACAGGCAATTACTAAGCTGCACAACAATGGCTACTCACCTTATCTATCATAACATTAACACAATACATTTGATTTGTATAATGTGTCGTTAGCTTTCAGCATCCACAGAAACCGCTGCAGATCAAGGCTGGTGAAGAATCGTTTAGCACCTCTACAGATACATTTCCCCTTTTAGGGAGCAGTGTTTAGGAAAGCTTTCTAAATGAAACGACTCCATAGCAAATGCTTGTAAGACATTTACAAAGAGAAAGGAAAAAAAAAGCATGGGGAATAGGTGAACTGCTTTACTTCAACAAATAATGAAAATCAGTTTGTTTACATGCTTCTTTATATTCCTAACACTTTAAAATGCTTTGTTGCTTAAACTGTAATTTCACAGTCAATTAATCTACCACATACTGTATGCTGTTTTCTGTAGGCTGCTGTTCTAGGCACCCAAATCTCACAGCCAGGTTTTCCTACATTTTTAGGTTGATTTAAATGTGACTGCTGGAGAGTAGGCACCACCTGATTTGTAGGGAGAAAAAAAACCTTTCAAAATGGACTCCATATACAATATGGACACTGTGATTCTGCGCTGTCAGAATCTAGGGTTTCGCCTTAGAAAGCAGTTCCCAATCTCCTTCCCTGATGCTTTGATAAAGTGCATCATAATGCAGATGAATATTAGAGGAAACAGCATGAGTCACATGAGTTTCATGAAAATCAATGGGAAAATAAATGGAACTTCTATTAGTCGATTGGCTTCTGAGGGAGAAGAGAGGAAGGTTATTAGAGGGCACGTTGGGGTTCTCACCTCCAAGCTCTAGCTCTGCTAGTGGGTACAGTGACCTTGGGTGAATTACTTCGTCTTTACCTTGCGGGCTGTCAGCTCCATCTGAGAAGTGAGTTGATTGGATTGCTTGATTGCTATGGCCTCCATGCGCCCTAATTTTTATCAAAGTCTCATAGAGGTGCCATGAAATTAAGCACATTTTTATTTCTAAGTATTTTGGAATGTTTATGCAACACAGATTAAAAACCTTGATAAGTAACCACGGTCCCTAACAAGGTTTTCTATTGGGGTTGTGAACTGGGGCGTGTAAAACATTGATCTGCTGTGTTGGTGGTGCTTATAACTTCTCTGATCGCTTTGGCTGAAAAAAGAAAAACATTTTAGGGGACATCATCCATTGTTTTAGTTTATGTCTGAATGAGACTGTAAACTTCACAGGACAGGAATTTTGTCTTTTGTGCTTTATGTGCTATAAAGTATCATATACATTTCTACAGTTCTATAAATTTTAAGAATAAAAATTAGTGCTGATCCAACACATTCATCCATTTAATATTTAGCAGATTTTAGTAATGCCTTCAATATTTTATCCTCTCGTATTTTACAGTGTTTGGAGTTTTTATGGCAGTATCTCAGAGACAGAATTTAAGTTTAAATTTTGCCTTTTGGAGAGGCATCGATTCTGAACGTCCCTTCTGGGGCCCATTCTTTAGCCATTGAAAAACTCATAGCTGACTTACCTCAGGAGCCTCTTTAAGGCCATTTTCTGTTGCATTAGTCAGCTCCCTTTGGGTGACATCCAGCACTTTTCGTTGCTGTGTATACTTTTCCAATTTTCTGCAATTTATGGGAAGCTCTTTTTAGATGAATCTTCCTAAAACACTGACTTCATTATGTCATTTTCTGGCTTAAAAACTTGCAACATTTCTAAAATGAAATTTCAACCTCTCAGCTTAGAATTCAAGGTATTCCATCAATAGAAAAATGTATTCTAGTATCTTCCACTTACAAAGAAAGCAAAGAGCAAGCAAAAACAGCAGCAGCAGCAACAACAACAACAACATCAACAACAACAACAACAACAACTGTTAAAGTCACACATCCTCTATCATTGCTTTATCTCTGTTTCCGTTATAGCAAGACTTCTTAGCATAGTTGTCTATGCGCAATTCTCCTTTCTTGGCTTCTAGTTACTCTTTAACCCACTCCAATCATTTCTTTATTGAAACTACTTTTTTCATGGTTACCAACCACCTCCATGTTGCCAAATCCACTAGCCCCTGCTCTTCTCTCTCTAAAGTGACTTCTCAGCAATGTTAAGCATATTCTGGTTTCTCTTCTGCCTTTTTGATTACTCTTTTCAACCTTTTTTTTCCTACCTCCTGTATTGGACCTCAGATGTTGAAAAGTTTCCAGGCTCATCCTAGAGCCCTTTTCTCTTTCTTCACTTTTTACTAAACCAATTTTACTCAGTCCCATGGCTTTAGATGTCCTGTACAGTCTGATGACTAGTTTTTATATCTCTAACTATTCCCCTGGATTCCAAACTCTTATAACCAGCTGTCTTCTTTCAATTTATACTTAGATGTTGTGGCTCACATAGTAGGATACCTTACCAATATTCACTTTCCCCAAGAGAACCCTGGTATTGATTCAGGTAGCAATGTGTACAGCTAAGAACTACATTTTTAGATTCCCTTGCAGCTATGGGCAGTCATGGGAGATGTCACTCAAAGTCTTATGGAGATTTATGAGAAATTTTCAGTCTTGATATAGACACATATCCTTTCTCATTTTGCTTCCTTCTTATTCCTGCCCAAAGCATAAGCCACTTGCCACCTTCTCACTGTGCATCTGCCACATTGGTTTTCTTTCTGTCTTAGAATATGAACATGAATTATTTTTCCTTTTAAGGACATATGCTCTTGCTGTTCCCTCTGCCTGATGTCTATAGGTCGACTCTTCATAATTTAGGTCTTGCTCAAACACCATCTCCTTAGAGAGGCTTCCCTCAGCATCCTAAATAAAGTAAGCATTTTGTTTGATGGGGAGTGGCTATCCTTTTATTCACCTCTAAATCAAATCAAATCTACCTCAAGCTTTACTATCTCTAGGAAGCCTTTCTTTTATTATTCCATTCCACAAAAATATTTCTGTTTCTTGACCCCCCATAGCATTTATCTGTACCATCTTTTCCATATTATAGACTAGACTGTCTTTGCTACTCACAAGTTGGGTTGTTATGCATGCCTCATTTTCCTCAGCTGAATGTAGGCATTTTGCAAATGACAGGTTTTGAGTTTCCTTTAATAACTTCAGTGCTTGGCTCATGGCTGAGGCTGAAAAATGTATATTAATTTAATGATGCTCATATTTTCAGTAAGTGGTGCCTTCATATCAATCATCTGTTTTGTCTTTACATTACATGGGTTTTGGAGAAAATATTTCCTTGCTTGATTATAAAGAGGATCTCCTAGTGTTTACATTTTATCTTTCGTCTCTGTGGCTAAAATCAAGGTAAGATCCTAGTATGTTAGAATATAAAGTATGTTTTGCAATAATTTTCTTTCAGATGGATTTAGAACCAAGAGCGAAGATAAGTTATGCTATTGATTGCCATCACTGTCCTCCATGAATATCATACATAGTGTTGGGTAAGGCAGAGCCCGGCATGTGACTAAGCTTTAGCTTTCAGAATTTCTATTTCAATGTAAGAGAAAGGTACATTTGTTTCTACTTGAAATGATGCTACGAATCATTTTCAGTAGGACCTGAAGTGATTAGTGATATGGATTTGCACAGATCCACCACCCATACATCTTTTCTGGTATCCATGGCAATGAAAATGACACCTCTTTGAGAAACTTAATAGGGTCAATCAAGAGAGGTTTTCTTGTTGCAAAGTGCGCCTGTCCATTTGAGGTTCGGATCTCCACCACAGATCTCATTAGGACCAGTCATTATCAGGTTGAATGAACCAACCCAGGAAAAAAACAATTGCTCTGTAAGGGTTCACATACCTACTTTTACTTGAGATTTTGTAAGAGAAGTAATAACTTGCCTGAATTTAGTCAAGATTCAATAAGCCTGGAACTAACCATCTCATCTCAAATCTGTCCATTTCTTGGATCAGCTGGGTTAGCAACCCCACAGCTGTAAACTGCTCAACCCTATTTAGATCAATCTTTATTTTAATTTCAGGAAAAGTTCAGCTAAAATTTAAATCAAATTCATAATGAAAAGGATGAATCTTTAATAATATGAAAGATCAAAACTGAGAGAAGTGTAAATTTAAATTGGGGTCATTACAGAACACTCTCTGGTAGAGTTGCTATATTTTAAGGGGATTGTAAAATTCTCCATATGTTTACAAGGAGAATAGAATGAGTAATAATATCAAAACACACCTGAAGAAATATTAAGTGAATTTAATACTCTTCCTTATTAATAAAAGTAAAGCTTCTACATAACAATTTGAAAATTCTGAAGGGAACACGTCCACCTTTAATATTGTAAATCAGTAGAAATGGCTCTAAAAGGATATCATGGTTATATTTTTTTACAGGAAATATGTCTTTTAGAAAACATGCCAGTTCCACAGTTTTAATTTAATTGTGGTTGTATAAGAAAAATGATTTTCTCTGTGGAACGTGTCTGTTGATGTGGCATTTTGTCTGACCCTGGGCATTCTGTGTGTCTAGACAATATTCCTCGCATATCAGGGAGAGATCAGCTGTTGCCAACAGTTCTTCGCCAAGCTTATGCTGGTGTTTACTGCTTTGGTGATAGAAGACTAGGGGACAGTGTGTATGTGCTGGCATTGGTAATTTTCTGTGAATAGATGACAACAGGGTAACCTACAAATGTATGGACTGCATTGTGGACAATTCTTCCTGGATGATTTGGCAGACTGACAATTTATCAGACAAGAAAAGTAAGGGAGTTCAGAGCCTTAGGAAAAATTTAACTCTTGAAAATAAAAGGAAGATATTTGCATGTTTCACTCTTAAAAACAAAAAGTGACTTCTTCCAACAGGGGGATGTTACTTTTGAACTTACCTGTGGAGGACTGCTGATCTGTGTTAGTTTGGAGCTCTGTATGCTGTTAGTTATGATTGCTTGTGGTCTCCTACGCAGGTTTCTTTGAAGATTTTGTTAGTTGGCTTAAGCTATGTCCTGTTTCAGAAGATCCTGAGTATTTTCATATGGATTATTGGGGGATTCCCAAAGTAGGCCTTTACTGAAAGAGCTTTCTGAAGTAGACTTAAGCAGGTCTGGAGATATGTGGACCCTGAGTATCACTTTTGTAATACAATCTTCACAAAGGAACAAAGGAAGGGGTAGGTTCAGAAGAATGATTTCACTGAACCACCAGTCAAAGCAGGGAGGGTCATTTCCCTGAGGGCTGACCTTTTCCTGCTTCCTCTTTAGGTCAGATCTTTGTCTGGGTGCCTGGAGATCCCACCAATCAGCTCTCAGCTTCTTTGCAAGGTATTCTGGGAAGACACAGAACACTAGGTCATCACCTCCCAAGCATGACTACTTTCCGGGGGGCAAGCTCTGCCACCTCCAAGGGAGTTTTGTCTTTTCATGAAGAACCCCGCCAGGGAAGGGGGCTACATCTGCATTCTGGGCCCCTCGTGGGCCCGCCTAGCACCACGTAGAGCGCAGGGTCCTGTGACGTGGGCATAAGAACAACCAGTGGGACAGGACTCCAATTAATCCCAAGTGAACAAAGTGATGGCTAAGAGGAAAGACGGAAGGTTAAAGACCACCTGGGTAGATTCTCAAGAGAAAACTGTGCGGAGAACGCACTCTTCCCTGTCTTCTGGTGCCCACAGCAGCTGGCGGGCGTGTGGGATGGTCCCCGTGTCCACTTCTAGCTGGAGAGGAAAGTAATTTTGAAAATCATTTATAGACTATATTTTATAGAGATTTTTTTTCAAATGCTTATTTATCCTCTGCATATCTTGTTTGGCAAGGCATCAGTTCAGATCTTTTGGCACTTTTTAGTTGAGTGGTTTGTTTTCTTATTGTTAGGTTTTAAGTGTTCTTTATATATTTTAAATACATGTATTTATCTGCTGTATGCTTGGAAAACTATTTCCTCCTAGTGGATGCATTTCTTCCAGTGTACAACTTGTTTATTCTCTTAACATTCCTTTTGGACCAGAAATTTTTACTTTGAAAAAAATTTCTTTGAGGAGTTTTGAAGCCTAAGAGGCGCAGGAGTAGTTGTGGCTGGTGAGGGAAGTGGAGGAGAGAGAAAAAGAAAATTCTAAAAGAGTGTTGCTGTGACCGCAATAGTCACTCCAGAATATCTGACAAATACACATGAAGACTCGAGTTAGCTTGAACTGACTTTGTGTTGTTGGACTGAACTTGAATGTGAGAATCTGAGCACCTGAGCTGCATGTCACAGCTTTTCGGTACTCTGACCCTGGTAGCTAGGATGAGCATTAAATGAATAACACATGTGAAGGGCATATGGCAATTGTAGGGGTGCTATCAATTTCAGTTTTATTCTGTATAGCAATATTGTGAGCCGGCGTGTCTGTCTGGAGGCAGGTAGGTGCAGCACGACCTAGTACCATCCTGAGGCAGCATTGCTGTTCTTGCTCTCATCCCACCCTTTCTGCCCCTTTGCTTTGGGAGGGAGAGGAGAGGCTACTCTCTCCTGTGATTTTGCAAACACTGGCTTAGCATCCTTCCTCTCAGAATCATAGTTTTCGCCTCCACAAATCCCACATGTAAGAGAGAATTGTGGTTTGAGGGTTCTGATAGATTTTTGGTTATTTAATTGTGATTATAATTAATTCAGAAGCTACATAGTCTACATTTGTGATGACTGAGACAGAGTATTGATTGCAGTGCATTGCTTTCTATGATAAAAAGGGTTTTCTCCTCGTAGGTAAATGAATAGATTAAACAGGATTGGGCCGTAGCTGGTGTGACTCTGTGGACTGAGTGCTGGCCTGCGAAATGAAAGACAGCTGGTTTGATTCCCTATCAGGGCACATGCCTGGGTTGCAGGCCAGGTCAAAACAAACAAAGAAAATAAAAACATGATTGCAAGGGATAACATTTTCTCACTTTAGAAAATATAATCCACACAAGGCAACTGATTGGGTTCAAATCTTGTCTTTTCTACTAATTGGCTAAGAATCACACCCTTTGGCCTCTCAACTTCCTTATATGTCAATGACACCCAAAACTGCAAAGCTGAGATGGATAAGTGAGGTGAGCAGATAAACCTCTGGACACAGTGACTGGGCCCATGGATGATGCTCAGAACATGTCCTTTCCATTTCCTTCCCAGTGTTTTACAAGAAGTGCTTATTCTACCTCCTCATGGAATCATCTGCTCTTCATCCTCTGGGGAAACTGTCTGAGCTCCTGCTTCTGTAATTTTGCTTCCTTTATTCACTCTGTCTTGAGTATATCTTCACTCTGCTCTTCAACTGTCCATCTCTTTGATGGCTTTCCTGATTCTTTTCTAGAGGGCTAGCTGCCTTCACCCTTCTGCTCTCCTCAGCTCATTAAGGTATTTGGTTCCTACTTCATCGCCCTGCCTTGCATTGCTTACATGCATGTGGCTTTTAATCGCCTCCATCACTTTCCTCCAGCATCACCTCCTTTGTTAGTCCCTTAGCAGTGTGCATCTAACATTACCAATCTGAGTGTAGTAGGGGATCACTGAATAAGTGATATTTGGTTTACAAATCATCTCTATGAGTTTCTCACAGCAGGTGCCTAATGACCTACCATACCTTGCAATGCTTTGCTAACTATTTGAATTCCTTTGCAAAAGGTTCCTTTCCTTTAACACATTTTTAATTCTCTTAAAGTCTCTTAGGTAAAGAAAAGGTTAAATAAATTATCACACAAAGGATGTTTATGAATGTTTTTAATAACAGGGGAAATGCTTGGGTTGTTTTGATAAAAGCGAGTCAGCATGCAAAATCATGCACATAGCATTTCTTTCACAACTACATAAACTGTCAGTTAAAATAACTATGAAACTCCTTATAAATAAGAAAATTGGGTCCAAGCACGAAGACTGAATTTTTCTGAATTAGAAATACTATGATTTTCTTCTAATTTCATTTGTAAAAAGACAATGATTCTCCCCACAAATGCTCTGTGTAACTTACTGTGCATGAAGAGCGATTCTGTGTCATCTCACTAGAGGTCACTGTGGTTCTTTAGTTACTTTTTTCCATCTGGCATCCCTGTTAGGAGGGGAAAAAGCATTCTGTCATGGTTATTATTTTTAGCAAAGTTAGGAGAAATGTTAAAATGATAGCCGCCTTTTTTAAATACAAAGAAACATTTTCCAGAGCAACTGTACTTCTTATTCAGATTCTGTATTCTAGGCCACAAGTATTAGAAACATTTCTATTTTACATTGGTGACTCAAATTTAATTTATTAGCATGAAACATTATCACTGTACCATTCATTCTGCTATTAAAACAAAATTGCATCCATGATTTCTATGGTGTGAAAGTAATAGAGGACTAACCTTTTCTGTTTCTAGTTTAGCTTTTTAAAAAAGGATTGTTTTCCCACAGTACAGAAATGCGACTTCTAAAAGAACTCAGTAATGAAGTATTAAAATAAATGAATGATACATGAGATGTGCCCATATAAGGATCATTTCTAAGGTGAATGCAGAGATCCAACAAATTCTACTGATACACTACTGTGTCTTTAAAAGAATTTCTCCCTGGTAAATTCAGCAAGGATATAGACTATGGTTTGTTTTTTTTAAATGGTCAAATATTAAGAATCAGAAAAAAGAAATATATCCCCAATATTAATAGGATGAATGCTGTCATCCAAAACACCTAAGTGACATGGTAATCAAGGTCCTTAGCATTCCTACTCTCTTGCATTTATTTGACTATAAACAAGGAAGGTCTAAATTTTATATTGCTTTAAAAACCTCATCTTTTTCTTTCATCCTCTTTTTATCATTTACAGCCTTGGCAAGCCGTGTCACAATCACCACACAGGATCATGTTTATTTTTTACAACCTAGGTCATTTGGTTCCCCGTGTATTCTCACTCCTTTTGCATTATTTCTAGATTCACAGGAATTTCCCCCAACTCGAACTGTGTCTCAATGTATCTTAAAGTAAATGATCCATTTTTATCATGGGCCCTAAATTTAGCAGGATTAGAGAGATTAGGGTGTGAGTTGCATGCTGAAAACCCACTGACCACTCCAGTAATCTATAATATGCTTAAAAATTTTGCACGATGTTTGCTCTTGTGTTTTCCCGAGAAGCTACAGCTCCACTCCCCTAACTTTGCTGAAAGCTCTGTGGAGGCTGTAAGGAGCAGGCAGGGCTGAAGGCAGTGGGCAGTCCTGCTGTGCTCTGAAACCTTCCTTTCTCAGTCAGTTACATTTCTTGCAAACCCAATCTCTGGTCCTTACTTTGGGAGGCCACTTTCACAACTGGGTCTCTCTGAAATGAGGTGATTAATGATTGTCTTGACACTGTTTAACAAAGAATAACTGGCTAAGCCTTTTTTTTTAAGCACTTTCCTTTTTTCTTTGAAAGCATGCATTCACTTTCCTGTCTGTAATCCAGATTCCTCCAAAGCTATTTAGAAATATTATTTTTTTTCACACTCTCCCCAGTTGGGGTCTCTATCATTTAGTTCAGAGTTTGTCAAATCTTTAAATGATATGCTTGAAAATTCACACTTTTGACAGGGGAGGGAGCATGTCATGGTGGTTTCGAGTCAGAAAAAACTGGATTCAGGCTCGAGTTCTACCACTTATTATTAGCTGCATGACTTTCAAGCCCCATCACCTCATTGAATTAATATTGAGATCCTCTTCTTTAAAAGAAATGAGGATAGTAACAGTGGTCAATGGCATACTGTATATTAAATGATAATATAGCTGGTACATGATAACCACTCACCATGTAGCAGGTACTATTTTATTAGTAGTAATAGCAGTAGTAGAAGTAATAGAAGTTTCTGCCAGTGTGATTGACATGCTACCACAACGAAGGGGCATTGTGATTGGGAAAGTGGGTTGAGCGTAATGCAATGCAGTCTGCACAAAGCCAGTGCAGGGGGTGATTTGTGGTGCAGGTAGACTGATTCATTCAGTGACCACTTGAGCGCTTGTGAGGAGCCAGGCACCATTCTAGGCCTTAGGTTTGCAATGGTGAGCAAGATGAAGCCTTTTTCTCATGAAGCTGGCATTCTGGTAAAGGGAGACAGAAGATAATCAGGAAACCCACAAACTGCAGGAAGTGCCATGTGGGAAGGACAAGGGAGTGATATGACTGAGTGGCTGGGAGTGTGAGATTGGGGTTGCTTTAGGTTGGGTGCTCGGGAAGACCTCTCCAAGGAAGCGGTATTTGAGCTGAGATCTGGTGATATATATACAAGCCCGTCAGGTGAAGACTGGAGGTGGGGGGATGTTACATAGGAAGGAAGCAAAGTGCAAGGCTCTGAGAGGAGCAAGCTTGGTCAAGGAACAGAAGTTTGGTGAGGTTTGAGCCAGCGTGAGCTCATGGAGGGCCTTGTAGGGCAGGGCGAGTAGGTTTGGAAGTACAGCTCCAAGGTGCTCCTTATACTCTAATGAGAGTGCACAGCTTTCCTCTCTGAGTGTGCCTCTCGTTGGTGAAGCACACGTGGTGCTGACATTCTTCCAGCCAAACAGGACTTTGTTCATACATCCTTCTCCTTCCTTTCCCTTTCTTCCGTCAGCCACTTCCCAATTCTGCCAACCCTAGCTCATTAGTGTCCCTCTACCTTGACCTTGTCCACATCCTTCTCTGCCATTTTCAGTTAGGTTCTCATTGCTGGGCTTTGACGGTAGCTGTGAGCTGGTCCTTCAGGCTCTCTCTCACCTGCTCCCTGTAGTCTACACTCTGAAATACGTTAGGAGCACATTCTGCCTCCAAACCACATTTGAGCAGGCCACCTTTCTGCCCCATGCCTCCTAATGGCACCCTCTTATCAGGGGGTAATAAAGATAAATTCTTTATCCTAGCATTCTCTATTCCCCACCCAATTTTTCATCTACCACTTCCACTTCACACATTCATATTCCTTCAGCTTAACTAAACTACTTCTAATTTCATAATGATGCTGTGAGATTTACTATTATTTTTTGTTTCCAAGCCTTTGCTCAATCGTTCTCTCAGATGGGAGGTCCTCCCCTCCAAACCTACCTGTCGTTTAAGGCCATCCTCATATGTCACTTTCTTCATGAACCTTTCCCTGACCCCCAAACCCAAGAGTTCCCCTGCCTCTGAACTCTGGAGGTGCTTTGCTTGTGCCTTTCTTATGGCACATAGGTCCTAAACGTCTGGTAATCACCGTGCACATATCCTAGTGTCTTTTCTAACTGCAAACTCCACCAGATGTGGAACTAATGTTTACTCACACTGGCTTCCTTCAAGGGGTCAACCACAATCTTGTATATGCTTTTATTTTTTAAACCAAAATAAACTATTTTGACATAAGAATAAAGAAATAAATAATAGATGTCAGATGAGCATTACCAATAGGGAAAAAATGCAGCAGGCTCCTCTTATTAGGGTGGTCAGTGGAGGCACTTTCATGGGGGGGATGAAGCAGAGGTGATTCATGGAAGACAAGTGTGCTGGCCAAGTCTTGGTCTTAGCATGCAAGGCAAGAAAATGAGCAGAGGTTGTCCTTTTATTTTTTTTTTTTTGAACTGGGGTAAAATGCCAGCTGTTACTTAGTAGTTTGATCTCATTAACTTACTAATCATGAGATTATTAAGAGGATTAAAGAAAGTAACATATAAATTAGCTAGTATTAAGCAAACTTGGGGCACTTAGCTCATCTAATCCTCACAGTGACTCAGTGAGATAATCGTCCTTGCTCTCCGTGGCGTGTGACTGCCATGAGGCATGTCTGGCCTTTGGCATTGTGCCGGGCCTGTGAGGAGTGGTCAACAAATGACAGCAATTTTTTTCTTGTTGATATTTATTGAAAGGTAACCAGTAATTAACATGCAAATGTTGTCCCAAAGAGATTGTTCAGCATTTTCCCTTCAGAGGTATGGTGAAGCCACAGAATAAATGGGGAGCATCAACTTGCATGAGTGTATGTAGACATAACAGGGCAGGGGTTAAGTTCGAATTTCTGTTCTCATAAATGTTTTGGTGACAAAATGCACAAGAAGATCCACTTGACCTACCTTTTCTGTGTTGGCCAATTTTATTTTTTTCTTGACAACTCAAAGAGTACATGATTGGAAAAGTTGGTACTTACTACTTTTATGTTATCAAGAAACTTTTGGCTGCTAGAAAATTGCTTACCTCAAAATGAATGAGGCATTCTATTTTGGGAGAGCACACACTAATTTTATTGGTCCCAAGGGTTAGTGCAAACTTTCCAGAGCTGAGGCTCTAAACTGGCCTTGGCAAAATCCAACTGCGAGTCTTTGAAAAATGAGTTTTGTCACCTTATGAACTGGTGTTTTTGAACTTCTAATTATTCCAAATAAAAAGAAAATAAAAACCAACTGGTTTCCACATATCAGTGTGATTTCTTGCCACAATTGCATTGGATCAAATATTTGCTTCATGCCTGCAGAAAAATGAAAATATATACAACTTATTTTGTTCTAGATGTAAGCAACTTGGCATATTAAAGTTTCTTAAAAAATTGAAAATAGGCACAGTATATTATAGATTAGAAAGTAGATTATCACCTGCCTGGCGTAGCTCAGTGGATTGAGTGTGGGCTGCGAACCAAAGTGTCGCAGGTTCGATTCCCAGTCAGGGCACATGCCTGAGTTGCAGGCCACGGCCCCCAGCAACCGCACATTGATGTTTTTCTCTCTCTCTCTTTCTCCCTCCCTTCCCTCTCTAAAAATAAATAAAATCTTAAAAAAAAAAAGAAAGTAGAATTCACATAAATATTTAAGATTTTAAAAATGTTAAACTTTGAACTTATCTCATTCCATTTTAAGCTATTCTTCTAGGCCCTGGAGGGTTGCATTTTGTCTTCTTTTAAAGTGAGCCATGTAGAAAGTCACATTTAGGTGTTAAGACATTATTAGCTATGAATACCTTAGCTTGTACTAATTAACCTTAGCAATTTTACAGAACATAGAGTGAGACTAGAGAGGCATAGACCCATGGGCTTGGAAGGAGGAAACCTGCGAAATGGTCCATGCTGAGAAGAGTGGTCTCTTCCATGGAGGGTGAGGACCAACTGGGGGTACTGGAGAAAAGGGGCATTGGAGAAAGAATGGTCAGGACTCAAGACTTACTTTGCAGGTTTTCCCTGTGCTCATTGTATCATCCTTCATCTAAGACATGCCCCCACATAGCTCAGGGTGAATTGGGCTCATATTCACCCCCCCCTTACTCTTTCCCCCTCTTCTCATGATTCCCTCTTCCCACCACAATAATCTCATGAAGCTGGTTGCTCCCTGATTAGGCACTGGATCTATGTCCATTATTTGACAGATTCTTTTTTTTTAAAGATTTTATTTATTTTTAGACAGAAGAGAAAGGAGGGAGAAAGAAAGGGACAGAAACATCAATGTGTAGTTGCCTCTCACACACCCCCTATAGGTGGCTTGGCCCGCAACCCAGGTGTGTGCCCTGACTGGGAATCGAACCAGCAACCCTTTGCGTCATAGGCCAGTGCTCAATCCACCGAGCCACACCAGCCAGGGCCATTTGACAGATTCTTAAAGGATCTTAGAGACCACATGGCCCAAACTTCTTGTATTCTACATCTTACCAAACTAAGCCTTTGGGGCCAGTTTTATGGGTGTGTGGCCTGTGAAGTTGCACAGGGCTCTGCATTTAGAAGAGCCCCATAGGTGGCTTTAATGCTCTGCTGTCACTATCTTGAAATCCTTAATTTTTGAGCAAGAAACTCTACAATTTCATTTCATACTGGGCCCCACAAATTCTGTTGCTGGTCTTGTAAGCCATACTGATATGCTTTTGACTTAATGAATCATAAGACAATTGGATTTTAAAAGAGAGTCTTAGAAAGTGCAGAAAGGATGAGCGATGGAAAAGTTTAGGAGCTCCCTATAGGCAAGTAGGGGAGATAAATTTGTGGGGAAGCAGGAGCTTTCCTGGGAATCTTCAAAATAGCACATATACCACAGACTTGTCCCACTTACAGATTATACCATTTCTGTCTTTAGATAGTACTTTATCCTTTACCTCTCTTCTGAATCTCCATGTTCCCTCTTAAAACCAATTCCCTTTTGTTCTATTCTCCCCACAGCTGCCGACAACTAGCCATTATCTCCTATGTACTTAATGGCCATTGTAGTCACCCCTCAACATTTTCTCAGGCTAAGAGATCTTGATTCTTTTATCCATCCATGTGAATGCCTTTTTTTAAAAAAAAAATTGATGCTTCCTCAAAGAAGAACAGCTAGCTAGTTAAGGTAGCATTGTTAAAATCGCAGCACAATTAATTTCACATCTAGCTACAATAGTGTGAAGGAGAGGAGCAGACAAAGACAGAGATGGCACCAATGAAAATTGCTTTTTGGAATTAAGCTAAAATTAGCTAAGCATTTTGTAATTACAAAGTAATTTGAAAATCAAGTAGTTAGACTAAAACATTGATCAGGAAAAGGACAATGGGAAAGGAAAATATAGACAAATACGTTGAAAATAACCTCCTCTGCAGACCAGAAGGGGTTTTTGAGAGAAAGTAGATTGCTACTAGTAGAAATGCCAAAGCCCATTAGTTAGGCAAATCCTGGAGGACAAAAAAATGTAGTTTTGCAAAGGCAGAAGGACTAAGTTCTACCCAGTGAAGGAAAAATCTGTGTCTGTGTATAAATACTTTCCGCACACATATCCACAAGGAAATGTAAAAAGATCTATTATATTTTATGTTCCAATTATAGTGTTCAAATACTAAATACAGGCGGCATGATTAGATAAGCAAAAAGGGAAAAAACAACAAAGGTGTAACAAAAGGAATAGAGCTTGATTTGGTGTAATATCATGTATTCCTCTCGTAATTCACTTCAGAGAGATAGTGATTTAATTTCCACAAAACAGTGGCCTGAATACGCTTAAGGTAGATGTACCAGAAAAACTTTATTTGTTTTCCTAAAAGATTAGTTGCATTTTTATACATCTCTGAGGTTGACAATCAGTGGCAATTGAGTGAAATAAAGGGGCCTCATTCCAGGTGGACAATCAGACCCCTCCTGGAGATGCTGACGGGGACTCTGGTGTCAGGTGGGGTGAGGATTTCTCACTCACTAGGGTGAGAGGTAGGAAGCCTGTTACTTGCCAAGTCCTCTGCCCACTCCCGGGCAAACCATCTAGCTTCTCTATATCTTGATTTTCTTATATACAAGAAGCCCTGAAAATACCAACTTATCTAAGCATTGTTGTGAAAATAAAATGAATTAACAGATACAAAAGTGTCTTAAGAAGTTATAATGTATTCTTTTTATACATTAAGAAAATCCATTAATAATACCAAAGTTAAGGAAAGAAATCAACTACTTTATTGGGGAGATGGACATTTGCCGTGCTCTCTGCTGTGGAGATAGAAAGGGGAGTTGGCCTGGGGTTTGCCCTCAGGGAACTTCCAGTCTAGTTGAGAAACAAAGATAATATTGATAGTGGCAAGCTCTTTCATTTATATAGCATTTTACACACCTGGAAATTGGGTGACTATACATATTCAAGAAGAGCACATCACAAACTCTGTCTGGGTTTCAATCCTAGTTCCTGAGATAGGAATAGCACCTCCTACAGTTGTGAAGATTGACTGAAAGAACAATGTACCTGAAGCTAATGGCTGACACAATTTTAATAGTTGCTAATTGTTATTGCTATACATAGGATTTGGCACAAATAGTGACCCTTTTCTATTACAAAATCATGAGCTTGTAATTCTGTAACAAAGCAATATCACACTCAAGCACACCATATAACATTTTAGGTGAAATGATCAAATTAAAACTGTAAATTATTACACCCACATTACTACCTTACCAAGCACACTCAAGCAGGCGTCACTTCTACCGGACCCTGTATACATAGATATGCATCTCCCAAGCTTATTTGACTTCACAAAGGGTTTTTTCTTTTTTGTGAGGGAAAATTTTAGAAGACTATTGTTTCTTGAACCATTTTTTGGGGCATGAGTGTATGGTTGTAGGCAATAAATACAGTATAAATTTGGAGAGTGGGCACTTAGGACTGGGGTTATTAGAAAAATCTCCATAGAGTTGAGGGGATTTAAACTGGGATTTAAAACAGCACCTGATTTGGCAACAAAGAAGAAGTGCTAAAACCATGAATGGGATCAGAGGGGCTAGAGCACTCCAGGCTGACTTAAGGCCTTTGGGAAAGAAGGCTGGAGAGACAGGAGTAGAAGATGAGTGGGTTCCTGGGCTCGGCACTTGGATTTTATCTCATGGGTGGAGGGAGGCCGTCAGTGGGATTTAAGAAAGGATAATGTAGTGTTTTTATCCACAGAGAATGGATATTAAAAGGTGTTGAAAGTGTCTGGAGTTAGGGACATGGCCGGGAAATTACTGAATGAGATTCAAGGCCCAGACTGAACTGAGGAGATGGAGAGACGTGCAGGACTAAAGAAAGAAGCAAGGCCAATTGGTGGTTGACTATGGGACTGGAGGGGAGAGGCAAAATGACTCTCAGGTTTCACACTGTGGTAATTTCGGGAAGCATGTCCCTCCACATGGCCTTATTCTTTCAGTAATTCATTACCAAATACGTTCTGAATGCTCACTATGTTCAGGACACTGTGTAGGTGCTGAGATTTTTTTTTTTAAATAGTGACACGTGGTTTCTGTTTTCAAAATGTTCCCAGTTTGCAACACCTATAATTGTGTGTGTTGAGTGGTATAATGTAGGCATGAAAAAAATACAAGAGGGTGACTGGGAAGAATTTACAGAGGAGATAGCATTTGATTAGGGTCTTCCCATGGTTAGAAATTCAACAAGGGATGAGAAAGCACCACTGCAGAAATGAACGAGTAAGTTGGTGGTTGGGGAAGACATGAATTCTGTTGTAAGTGGATTAGGTACAAGGTGATAATAGAACACCAGGGTGGAAGTGACTGGAAAGCACCTGGGAAGAGGGAACTGGGAGAGAACCTTATTTGTAATGAACCTGCCAAATGGTTAACGGGCCATAGTTTGAACATTTCTTGTGATAGAGCTCTTCTTACCTCCCAGTACAGCTTATTGTATTGCCCAACAATTTCAAAGCCATAGTTTGAACTTGGTCCTTAAGTGAGTTGGAAACTATTAGAGGTGGTCAAACAAGGGGTAGCTTGATTAAAGGACTGTTGATTAAAGGAAGACTCTGTGATTCCTGTGCAGGATAAATCTGACTAGGGCACTGGCTGGGAGACCAGCTCTAATCATTAAATATATCCCTAACCCTTCATTGAGTCAGTCTTCCTCATTACTATTATCATTAGTGGGTCCAGTTTAACTTGACTGGAGCCACACAGAATAAATCTACTTTCTTCCATGTGACTAGTTCTACATTCTTTTAAGATCTTTCTCTTTTAAAAAGAATCTTGTCCTTGATCTTTAGGTACCAGACTGCATTGGTAGATTTTCAACATTCTGATCCATTCATTCAGATATTGGTCAAAACTTATGTGTAAATATTTTATTGGGGAGTATGATCTGGGGACCAGAACTGAGAGATGGGGAGCCATGCAGGGAAAGAGAGTGTCAATCAAAATGTATTTTCATGTTGGCTACTACTTAGGGGGACAAGATGCTCCATTCTGTGGCAGGGACCCAGGAGCCATATGAGATGTATCTTGGGGCTGTCTGTCCAAGGAAAGTACTTACCCATTGTCCCCATCTCCTACTGATCAGAGGTTTGCCCAGTGGGGCACCGAGTCTCCTTCACTCTCAGGTTGCAAATGCCTGAGCAAGAGCATCCTCCCTAAACCCACATTCTCAGCAAAGGAGGCTTGAAGAGGAAGCGAAAGACAGGAGGCTAGATCTGAGGCAAGTGCTGACAGGTGTATTGTGGAAGTTGACCTGGTCCTGTGGCAGTGGCTGGAATCAGGTAGGACCAAGAGACTCAGAAATGGGGCCCGGAGATATCAGATGCATCTGCTATCCACCAGGCTCTCAGCTGGGCTCTGGATGTGCTCTAGGCTCTCCACATGTCTTTCAAAGCTGTGCTCAGAATGAAATAAGTCCTCTAAATAGAGTCTGCGTGGAGATGACTTTAAGGCAGAGAGGAAAGTTGGTGTGAGGGCTGTGGAAAAATGGTATAAGATGAACATATCACGGATACTTGACATACACTCTCCTTAATTCTCTAAACATGTATTGCCACACATGCAGTTCAGCGACAAACACCCAGGATTTGGCAGACACTGTGCTGGGGGGCTGGAGGGTGGGGAGCATCCTGATGGATGAGGTACAGTCTCGACATTTAGAAGGGCTCAGCCAAGTTGGAGAGGCTGAAAAGGTAGCCAAATAATTAGAATATGGTGGGGTGGGCTACAATGGATGAAGAGATGGTTGAGGAAAGAGCCTAATTAACTTCCTGTCAGATGGATGGGTGGGAGAAGATGTGAGGAGATTTTAGGGTGGTCTGCTTCATCATCACATGCGCCGAGACGAAGAGGCAGAGCTCACGAGGGATTCACTGTATTCAGGCCGAGGCGTCTGCTGAACTGCCGGCAAAATGTAACAGTCTTAGGATTCCTGGTTTCAAGTTAACTGTGAAACCACTAGATGCTCCTCATATTGGAAGCTATATTAGAAGTCAATTCACTTCATTTTAAACAAACATTCCTAGCTTAAAAATTGCAGCCTTTCATTTATGCATGTTCAAGTATTTTGAGCCAGTTTCATCCCTTAGGAATCATATCTTTCCCACGTGAATCACTGCTTCATATTTTTCTAGTGCACTAAAAGAGACCTTGACTGTACAAGGTTAAATTGAAGATGAAGTAGGGTGTTTTTTTCCCCTCTTTTTCCCTTGGCAAGAACACCACAGAGCCTTTGTAAACAAAAGCCAGGATGCAGACAGTCTAGGAGCGGTTTCGGCTGAAAATAGTACACTTTTTTTTTTAAACATGGTGAATTGAAGAATAGCTCAGGAAAATAAGGAGCAGGTGGCTCTTGCAGCCTGGAGGGCAGAAGGCCTGGTACGTAGACAGAAAGCACTTGTGGCTTGTCACGTGTTCCCACACATCACTTCAGCCCTTGGACAGAGGGCAGCTCTGAGCCTCCTGTCTTCTTCCCCTCAGCCCTGTTCCCCCCGCCCACCCCCCTGACAAACATATGGGAAGGATTTAGAGACAAGGGAAAAGCCCAGAATTCAAATATGGAGAGAAATTATGTGGCTAACAGCTGGAATTCATGAAGTTCCATATTAAGTGAAGGATTGATAGCAAGAAATTCAAAACACCCTTTCCCAAAAGGAAGACAAATTAATAGCTTGAGGACAAGGAAGACATGTCAAGATTCTTGGCTTCTTTTAAAATACAACAGTAATGCTTATGTTTGTTTTTATAAGGGAGAACTATGGTTATATTTGTCATAAATTAGGAATTGTTGACTTTAAGGATGAATATGGTGAAATGCATTAACTAAATGCCAAAAATGAATCTAAAGTTGGACTGCATGTCCATTTTACTTTGGAGTCTACTTTATTGAGGTATGTTAATATTAAATGAATATTTATGAAGACATTCTACCTAAGTTATCTTATTTAGTCCTCTCCCTACACACCAAGAAATAAGTATTTTATAACCTCCCTCTGCTGAAGAGAAAATCAATGCTAAAGAGATGAATCTGCCCAACACCATGTGGTGGCAAAGAACTTAAACCCAGGGCTTGTGCTCCAAACACCCTTGGGTATACCCACTGCCCTGGGAATTCTAAACCTACATGAGTTTCCAAAATAGCCCTGGAGCTCTTTAAATCTACTGATTTCTGGAATGGACTCTAGAATCTATATGCTTAAAAATCTCTGAAGTGATTCTGAGGATCAACCTGTTTTAGGACCCACTGTATTAAGATAAATGAAACATCATTTTCTCACCAATCAGTTTGAATTCTTCTTTACTCTGGGGATGCAAGTTAGTGGATATTTTGAAGGTCAGCAAAGTCACACCTGGGAAGCATTAAAGTCCACCCAACCGTGTAGCCTGCAACAATTTTGGGTGGGCTGGTTCAATGTGATTACTAGTGTCTGGAAGCAAGTGCGTGATGAGGGGAGGCTAGGTCATAGCAATATACAGTGATGTTTCCCAACCCTTTCCTGGGCAATGACACATCTGTAAAAGTGCTGGGGCACAACAGGGGGCTGCCCATATCAAAGACATAGTGCTACAGGTTGGGATCGCTTGGACAAAACCAAAACTGGAGGAGTCAGATAATTTACCATCAAAATACAACATACTTATTCTTTCAGTTTCTGGAAAGAGTTGAGAGGTACAATGAATACAGAAAACAGCCAGGTTCCTATCTGTTGAGTAGCCAGGTTAAGTCTTCCTAATGCTTGTGAACTCGGGGAGATGATGTGCCTGCTTTGATGTTTGGTGGGCCTGGGTTTGAATCCCTGCTGTATCGCTTACCGACCTTTGGTAACCACTTATCTTCTTTGAGCCTTACTTTCCCTATATGTGTATGGAGGGTAATGCTGCTTTCATCATAAAGTATTTAGAGGCTTGAGTTTAACACTGAATATAAAATGATCAGTCCAGTGGCTGTAAATAGCAAGCACCATGTAAATTGCAGTGGTATTCCTGTCTCTTGAATCCAAGAGATTTTAAATTTAATCAGTAAAGGATGTGAATTCTTTACTAATGTCTTAAGCAAAGCAGGTTTTAAGTGTAGAAAAATGCACCCTAATAAAGCAAGAAAAATACCATAACACATGAGGTCCTACTTTGGTCAAGTCCTGCTTTCAGCTTCTAGATGCATGTCTCATGGGCAAGCACTGGAACACATGAAACCTTCTGCACAGGAGAGCAAGAGGAAAGTGCGCTGAAGAATTGGGAACCCAGGGAATAAATGTGCCCTCTGCACCTAGCAGGTTAGGACAAAGACATAAAAGTCACTTTGAGAATGACTTCAAATGGAGTCAACAAGACTGGGCTGTAACTTGATGAATTATATGAACATATCTAAAGACAGAACTTATTTGAAACTGCAGTCAGCAAGAATGGAAGAGTAGAAAATAGAAAGTCAGAGAGACCAGTGTCCTCCTAGGACCACCCAGGGCAGAAGGAGCCTTAGCTGAGGGACATTGAATATTCTTTTCCATTGGCAAGACCATCTACGTGGTGAGATGTCTGTCTTGGGCTCTCTTAGCTTCATGTCACAACATTGTCAAAGTGGTGTAACTAATTTATTTTTGTATGGATTCTATATGTTTCATGAAATAGTATGATTACAATTTATCTCCCTGTATTGCTTGCTTATAGAGAAAAAGGACACACCTGACAGGGTGCTAATAACCTTCTGTTGCTTACATTTACCATTGTAAGTTCTTTTTCTGGTTTATACTTCAGTCTCTTGTAAGTCTGAGTCAGCTTCCCTGAGTCTGGTTATCTCTGGGCCTGACTTTTGGAGCACACAAGGTTCACAGCAGGACCTTGGGCAGTGACGAGTGGGCGAGACTCTGACAACACCTCCTGCTGGCAGCTCCGCTGGCTTCCCTGGCGACCCATCACTTGCTGCCCACCTTCTGCTCATCATGGGGAAAGAGAGCAATCTAGGAAGAGAAACCACAGATTGGGTTTCCAACAAATGGGAAGAGTTTTGCCCTGACTAAATCATGAACCAGCTTTATGTGATAATGGTTTTCAGAGAAGAAAAGCATTTTGTCCCCTTGCTGAATGGGAGTCTGGCTTTTTATGAGATATCTATTTAAAAGCTCCAGTAACTCGAACAATAGCTTCACAACACCACGGGCTCTGCTAACATATTTCCTTCCCATTTAATAGTTCCCAGTTGTCCATCGCTTCGCTGTCTTGCCTTTTCTGGGCTTTGGTGTCATCGTGTGTCTCACATCAATCCAAAGGGCACAAACATCCAAACACCCGAAACCAGTCAGCTGAGGAGTCCTGGAGCTAGACTTCTCCAGGGGAAGATTTTCTTGTGTCACTTTGCAAAGTTAACTACCACTGCTTGCTAATTGGTCCCTGGATCTCCAGTCCTGCCTGCTCTCTAGTTCCCACACTGAGTGATCTTTCTCAAGTGCCTATATAAATATGTCATATGAAGTTTGAAATCCTTCAGTGGCTGCCTGTTGCTCCCAGTTCAAGTCCCTACTCATCAACAGGTCTTAATAAACCCTGTGGGTCTGTCGTTTGCTAATGCTCCCATCTCTTCACCATTCATCTCTCTCATTCCAATGAGATCTACTGATCTACTTTATTAAAAATAAAGGCCTCTTGGCCTTTGCACATACACTTACTTCTCCTTTTTCTAGTCGTCTAGAAAGTTAAGTTTTTTTGTTGAGACACTTCTTCTTTGGGAAGTATAACATTAATTCATTAAAAAAATTTTTTTTAGCACCTTCAATGTGCCAGACACTATTCTAGTTCATACTTGAAATACACTGTTGAACAAAACAGGGAAAGATCTACTTACCTTATTGGACCTAATGACCTGTTTACTTACCTTGTCTCCCCGAACTGCAAAATCCCTGAAGACAGGGCATGTGCATTACATACTACTGTATTCCCAGAGTTTAGAAGAACGCTAAATGCTCACAGCATCTAGAACCATGGCTGGAACAAAGAAGATGGACAATATATATTTATTGAGAGGAGGAATTAAAGTGGATTTAGACAGAGTTTAGGTTTGAATCTAAGCCTTTCTGACTTCAATATCCATGATATTTGTATGACATATCTTGCTGGTTGTTTAGTTGAATATAGACATTGAGGATCAGAATTCTTAAGACCCTGGGAACCAAAATTCTGGTCAGTTAATCTAAAGTCATTATGCCTTTTTCTTGCCCAATCAGTTCCCTGCCAAAATTTGTTCATCAGCCACAAACAGTTATGTCTCTCTTAATAGCATATAAGGAATTAGGTAGTGGGCAGAGGGACAGTACCAGCTGGTAAACCACTAAAACAAATAAATATATGTAAAATGGAAAATACCTTTAGGATCTAGAGGTGGTATAGAGAGAAGTATAACTTACTTTATAGCAAGTGGCAGGGTCAGAGAAGCCTGCAGCAATGTGGGAAGGCCTGAATAAGATCCTGAGGTGATATGCACTCCTTTCTGTGTGCCCAAAATTGGGAGTCAGAGCATGCAAGGGATCTATTTAGACTAAGTTACAACCCTGATTGCAGGCAGAATTAAGTAGAACCAAAATTCCTAGTTTCTAGTCATCCTTGAAACCACTTGAAACTCCTTATATAAAAAATTGTGTTGTAATGCATTCATTTAAAACAAATAGTCCTGGATTAACCATTACATAACCTTTCACTTACATGTCTATTTGAGTATTTTAGGTCATTGTTCTCTCTTAGGAATGATTTTTTCCCTAAGTCCCTTTTTTTCTGTTGTTCTAGTATGTAAAAGATACCTTGATTTTAAATGGAAGATGAAGTAGCATAAACCAAATGCACTTTTTGCTTTGTGAACTCTGTGCAAGTGTTGAGGCACCTGCTTGAACTTAAGTGGAACCAGCAGAACTTGTTGCTCTGCAGCCTGAATTCATTCTCAGTGTCTTTGGTTCCATATTGGTTTATTACCAATGACTAATGCTTCACCCATGCGTCATTAAACTCATTCTGCACTTTCCTGAGTTCCCTAATCTTCTTGGAATTCATCCTTGTGTCCAATGGTCCAATGTTGCAGCTTGGTGTTCTGACGACTGAGAGAATAGAAATGGCAATAAAATATAAATGTAATATAACAATTCAAAATGCAATTCCCTTTAGAGAAGCCTTCTTAGTAAATCAAATTCTTCCCAAATCATTTCAAATCCTTTGAAATATTTGAAGCTTTCAGTTTCCTTTGTACCTTCATGAGAGGTCAACACATATAGCGAGAGTAGCTGCTAGCTCTGCACATACTTTGCCACAGAATTCAGACTTTATAGGGTAACCCTACTTTTTAGTGCTCTTGATTAACTACATTTAGTAGAAGAAAGCAAAGTATGGCTAATCTAATATAGACAGCAGCTGATGAATATGCATGTGTTTGATGTTCTAGAAAACTAGTACTTTAGAGGAAATGGTGAAGAGCCATTGATGGCTGAACTTAGGGTGAAAAGAAAAGATACCCAACGTCTTGACTACTGTTCTATTCCCTGAAATCCATGTCATTTTAAGAGCAGCTATCTTCACAGAAAGAGTCAAGAAATGGCCTGAAAACTATACAAAAATGTAGCAGACTAAGTGGAAGGGAGATGACTTGGAGTGAGGAAGGAAAAATATAGAAATAAGACATGGAAATACTGTATTCACAGAAATAGGGCAGGTGATGTGAATGGGAAAGGGGAGAAGATAGATTTAGCTGCTAATGTTTGCTGGCATTTAACTTTCCCTATCCAATCATAAGATCTTAACTAGGATGTCCCTCTCAAGCTGAAGTAACTGATGAGTATTCTATAAACAGGCAGATGGAGCACAATGATAGAGAATCCAAACAGATGTGATATTCAGGAGTTCAGGTGGGAAATGTACAATCATTCTCCTCTGGAAGGATAATAGAGAGATGAGGCTGTTCTGCATGGCTAGAGGTGAGACTGAGTAGAATAGTGTATGGTGTCAGGTTAGGAGGATAGTAAGTCACACAAAAGAGTTCAAACTGGTCACAAGAAGAAGCTTTTGATCCTCATGTTGAGAACTTGGATGTGAAGCCAGAGAGATCACAGAACCAAATATATGAAAGCAAGGAGTCATGAGTCCAGATAGGAGGGTGGTCCTGGTATATACCTGACACAGAGAATGTGGTCCAGCTGACTTTTACACACTCTGTTTAGATTGACATCTGGGGTCTCTAGCCACAATTAAAGTATGGGAGGTATGGACAGATCATCCACAACATTTTTCAGGGTGCAGGGCACTATCCAGCATAATGCTACTTGCTAAGTTAAATTGTCAAGTGGCCAGAAGGTTTGTGCTCTGAGTGGATTTTCTCAGTCGGCCTGGAGAGGTCATGGATTGTGGTTGGCTTGACAGTATTTTCATCTCCTCCTTTTCTCTCAGTGTGAAGTGCTGAAGAGTAATGGTGGCAGCAGAGGCAACGGCAGCGGTGAAGGGACTGGCCAGAGAAGAAGGAAGAATATGGGTAGGCAAATTTTAACTACTTCTTTTCGGTGATTCAGATAAGATAAGAGATATCCTTTTAAAAGTACTGCACAATGGAAAACCAATTGAGTAACCAAATAGTCACCTATTATAGATTTCCTAAAAAAAAATGTGCCACTAAAAATTTAGCTTTCAGTATTTGTTGACATGTGAAACAGTATTTAAAGCTGCACTTTACTTCTTTCCAGAACTCTAAACTGCTCTTTATGTTCACTTAATAAAGCTCAGTCCTCAAATATTTTGTCCCCACTTTTTATCTACAAAATAAAATAATAGAATTTTATCCATTATAACTCCATTTCCAAAAGGGAGCTGCGGAGTTGCTACTGAAGAGTCTTGGTTAAGAGAGGTTCTGTAACTTTGGTGTAATAAGTCTTAAAAATTAATTGACAAGACCCATTTCAAAAGATGCCAGTGTTAATTCAAGAGAGTTGAACCACTACTTACTGACATCCATCACTGGGAGATATTAGCCTCAGATCTTAAAGGTAAAGTGGGCTAATGATGAAGAGGCATACAAATAGAGTCTATCTTTTGAGATTGGATGTGTCCGAATGATGACATCCATGAGAACATGAGGTTATGGTTAAGATTTTGTGAGTTAAAAGATGTATTTGTTGGAGGATTTCAAAAAGTCAGGTCATTTTTGTTGAGTCATGCTCAGTAATCTTGAGCTTCGAAGACTAAATTGCAAGGTGAGGCCAGTTGACATATGATGAAACTATCGATTTACTATTTACCCCAAATTCTCTTTCTTTGTGATTTCTCACTAGCACACTGTACTAACTCCTGCTGTCAAATTCCATTGTCACAAGTGCCCAAGCCAATCAATCTTGAGTATTGATCATTCAGTGACTGCTAATTGCAGTAGCTTAGAATTCGATTCATTAGTGAAAACCAAAAAAAAGAGGTCTACTTGTTTTATCCTCACTATATGGGTGTTTTTGCAAAGAGATGCTTGCTTTTGCTATGTTAGCTATTAATATTTTAAATGTAAAATAAGAAGGGAAAAACTCAGAAAAATGTTATGATTTGTTGGCATTAAAGCTAAGGTTGCCTTCAGGCTGCATTAACTTGTGTATCTTCTTTTACTTCATTCCTCTGTTTTGTTTTAATTTATCTGCTGCATCTGTGTAAGGCAGAAAGCCTAATTTTTAAACAATATTACTTTTTTTGATAGTATGTAATGCATCCTATTCTCTCCAGAGCACAGTTTTGTAGGAATAAAAGGGTATGCATATTTTAAAGTTCATCAATGTCGTCTCAGGTTTTACAAATACAAAAGAAATTCGAAAAAGGAAGGATGGAAAACAGATTTGTTGGTGCAAATTTTGATCACAGAATCTTTTCATTGCTGACCAATCTTTTACTAGTGTAAATATAAAAATAATTTCATGGGTAGAGAAGAGGAATTTTTCTTGGTCATTTACAGGATTAGCCTTAGTTGGATGTTCACTGAGATGAGAGGTGGCAGTTGAGTTGCAATGATTTGCTTTCTGGAGTCGAGGCAACTTTGTGGCCAGCCCATTCACAGGAACTGAGAATTGCATTATGTGAGAGGGAGATTTGCTCAGGAGGGGATAATCTTGGGTGCACAGAAGCTGGGGATTTTAAAAATGCAGCTTTGTGTGGCCATGTTTGTGATATTCTGAAGCAAAAGATTTTTTTTGCCAGGACCCTAGGATGAAAATTTCAATATTAGGGTAAATAGTGGCTCTAGATTTAGAACATTATCTACTTTGAAGAAAACATCATTCACAATTTGGTTCACTAGTAATGTCTTTAGAGGTCAAACTTTACATCTCCTGCTGCTTTTGGGAGGTGATTTATACACACACCCATACTCCATGTCTCCCACAGTACCCAGACTATGGGCTATAATTTAAGACAGTAGTATCTAATGTCATGACTACTAGCCACAGGTGGCTACTGGGCACATGAAATGTGGCTAGTCAAAATTGATCTGTGTTGTTAGTATTAAATACAGATTACATACCGAGTTTCAAAGACAATGTTAAAAGAAGAATGAACAATAACTTAATAATTTTCTATATTGATTAAATGTTGATATATTAATATTTTAAATATTTGAGTTAAATATATTATTAAAATTAATTTTACTTGTTTATTCTACTTTTTTCATGTGGCTGCTAGAAAATTTACCTACGTGGCTTGTAGTTCATTACTATTGAACAATACTGGTTTAAGAACATACATCGTATCCTGACTGGTGTGGTCCAGTGGGTAAGGCATCATCCTGCAAACTGAAAGGTTGCTGGTTGCATTACTGGCCAGGGCACATGGCTGAGTGTCAGGCCAGGTGCCCGGAATGGGACGTGAGAGAGGCAACCAAGAGGCAATGGATCCATGTTTCTCTCTTCTTTTTCCCTCCCTTCTCATGTCTCTAAAAATACATAAATAAAATCTTTAAAAAAATATATTATGACAAATAATCCCCTGCCATTCCTTTGTGAGCTGTGAAAAGTTACTGGAACTCCAGTCACCAGGTCCTGACTTTCAGGGATCCTAACCCTGGTGTCTCCGCTGGGGCTCCCCAGTAGCTTCCAGTCCCCTCTGAGCTGTGACTACAGGCAGCATCCGTTCTCCTGCCTTCCTCACTCCAGATTCGATCTGCCCCTCTTAGCTACAGCTTCTGCTTCTGTCCTTGCTTGCAGACTGATGATCCCCCCATAACTGCTTCAAGGGAGAGGAGAGCTTCCTTTCTGACTGTTGTAAACATTTTTGTCTATTATTGCCTTAAGGAATCAAAAGTAGTTTGGCCATTTCCTACATATGCCCTGATGATAGAAGTTAGTCATTAAAGTTACTCTTGGAATTTATTATCTTGGTGAATACTGGTGTAAATGTCCTTGGGGCTAAGTTGGAGAATGATACGGACATCATCACACAATGGGCTGCACTCAGATTGGTTCTTTGCTTTCCCCTGACTCGCCAAATGTGTTTCTTCCCCATTTTACATGTTGTCCATATTTTGAGGCCCAGCCATCGTTTTCCAGGGTTTAATCATATTTGTCTCTCTAGGACAAGGTCATGTCCTGACTTTCTGGAGTGTCCAGAGGGGGTTCCATTTTCATGTGGTGTTGTTCTCAGTAATGACAATGGATACCAGTTGTCAAATATGGATTAAAATGTAGTATCAGCTTTATAAAAGGAAAGCTGAATTGGAGGATGGTGGTTAGGCCTCTTATCTCATACCCTAGTTAAAACTTGCCTGTCAGTACTGAGCAGAGAAGCTAGAGATTATTAGATCTCCTAGAGGAGGAAAGACACTGGGTCAGGAGTCAAAAGGGCAGAGAACACCCAGCATGAGGGTGTAAGAGCCAAAACAGCAAGATAGCAAGAGCCTTGGTTAGTACAATTTTTCATGCTGTAACCTTACCCTTGTTAAACAAGGTCCTGTGGATTTCAGATGCTCCTTCCCTTACCATTAGGTAAATCACTCCTCCTCCTATGGGGAGGAGTGAATGAGTGAGTGAGTGAGTGAGTGGATGGAGAGAAGGAACCCAACTGTTTGTTTTTATATTGTCCTTCCTTGGAAGTAGAAAGAAGTTTCTTTTCTCTATGACATGTGAGGGAGGAGAAGTAAGCAAGTCCCATATTACACAGTGTAGAAGTTAAATACCATAGATTCTCAGAGCTGACAGAAGCTGAAATTTTGTCTGGTCAGATACTATCAAGGAGACAGTTCCATAAAAGTGAAGTAACAGACTGGAGGAAGCTCCCCTGAGTGTAGACTGCATATTTACACCTCTGAAAATAAATGGAACAAAGCAGGCCTCCAGTTTGACATGATTTTTGCTTTAGTAAAAGTTTGTGTCTGTGTTTTTGACTTTAAGTATTTTCAAATTTTAAAATACATTTAACAATAAGATTGAAAATCTGGCATATGCAAAAATTTACACTTTGGTTTGGCACATTTGGATTTACATGCAACATCAGAACTAACCCAGTTGAGATATTTAATGTTTTCTTTCTTTTAAAAAATATCGTATTTATTTATTTTTAAAGAAATGGGAAGGGCGGAGAAAGAGAGGAAGAGAAACATCAATGTGCAAGAGAAACATCGATCAGTTGCCTCTCTCACACTCTCAACTGGGGACCTGGACCGCAACCCAGGCATGCGCATAGGAATCAGAGCAGTGACATTTCGGCTTGCAGGCCAGCACTCAATCCACTGAGCTACAACAGCCAGGGCAGGAGATTTAATATTTTCATTTCACTGCCATAAATTTACACAGACCTTGAGCAACAGAGCCCCGGGAGGAAGGGTGTCTGGGATTCAGATAGCACTGCTGTCATAGAGAGAATTGGGCCCACTGGATATTTTAGCCAGACTCTGTATGTTGAACAAGGTGCCTGCTGGGAATGATATAAAAATCACTAATAGGAAGGTCAGTAGCTAATGAAAAGTTTAACTTCAGAATTTAAAGAATAAGTATGTCTCCAAACATGAGTTTTGGAGGTTAAATGTGGTACATACGTGATGAGCAAGTGGAGTGATCAGTGGCATGTGCCTCTACACTTCTGCTTCAGTTTATTTCTTTGTCCAAG
Organism: Phyllostomus discolor; assembly: GCF_004126475.2. Classification (NCBI taxonomy): domain Eukaryota; kingdom Metazoa; phylum Chordata; class Mammalia; order Chiroptera; family Phyllostomidae; genus Phyllostomus; species Phyllostomus discolor. The sequence continues at coordinate 159,407,792 of NC_040904.2, read as the reverse complement.
AGAACATTTATCACACTGAATTGTAATGATTTGTTTACATGCTCTTTTACTCACGAAACTCTTATGGAGGGTCTGCCAGATGTCAGGCAGCAGGCTGGGCATGGGAAAAAGTAATGATTTGCATTTCATTTATTGTCCTATGTAAAGGGTTTTGGTCAAGCTGATGGCAGTCTTTAGGTCTTCTGAGTTTTGTCATCTGTAAAGTAGGTGGTGAGGATTAGATCTTCTTTAATATCCCTTTAAAACCTAAGATATATGTAAAACAGATGTTTTTGACGGTTTGGAGGAAACTTGAATGTTTTTCTTATCAAATAGCTGGAACCCCTCCTCTCTTTCCGCAAATCATAGTGTCACAAGCAGAGAAGTGTATTTCTCTCTCAAGCACAGGAAGTAGGGAATAAGCTGTTGAGGCTTAAATGACAGTCCACGAGGTTATCAGCCTCCCAGGCTCAGTCCTCTCTCCACCTCAGCTACCCTGCGCACAGAACTTCTAGTCAGGAGGACTGCTGAAGCAGGGGCGGCCACACCCAGCTGCAGGCAGGGCTGGAGCACACACTGTTTTAGCTGGGGACAGTGCTGCCGTTGATACAATATGGGAGGAGGGGACAGTAGATGATGGATATACAACTATTGTTTGTAAAAGAAAAAATGCAGTGGACTGGTTAACAGGAAAAGAAGATTGTATTCAAAACTATTGCAACAGAAGAGAGAAAGAGACTATTAAAGCAGGAAAAGGAGATTGAGCTCAGCTGCTGATACAAAAGGTAGACGGATTTTTAAACACGGGGTAAGCTAATAAAAGGTACTGGAGGATGTCAGGGGTGCAGCTGGTCAATGCGATTAGGACACCTGCGTTTGGTAATTGTCACTTACAGAAGTTAGGCTCCTACCCTCCCACCGAAACTGGGAGACAGGGCTGCTACCTTTCTTGATAATTACTTTCAAAGGATGACTTCCAGGTCCTTGAGAAAGACACTCCTGGCTTGTAGAAGATTTATATCTTAAAAAGGCAGAGAAATAATTTACAATGGCAGTTTTTAAAAAAATTTAATGCTCTAGGAAAAGGAGGTGGTGAGGGGCCTATAATCAGAAATCTGTCTAAGACTTAGTCAAGCTGAAGGGGATTGTAAGGCCATCTTGGTCTTGTCTATGCCATATAATTTATTTCTTTTGCTGCAATTTTATTTACAGCACTAATATCTTAGAAATCCTTTCTTCATAGGTAAGGCACACTTCTGCCTGAATTGCTTTCACAAGAGTCCAAAATTTTTAGTTCGCACCATCTAAGTGGGTGGCTTGTACACCATGGAGGGGTAGGGGAGAGCTGGAGACGTAGTTCACTGCAGCATCACCACAAGCTGTGATGTTGTGGACAAAGTCTGTGGGCTTTTATGACTCCACTGTCAGGCCATAGAACTTCAGTTTTCAAGAGCAATGAGGAGGCACTCATGTTGTGTGAGAAAAGCCTCATCACTTGGCTGTGCCTAAAAGTAGGCAGCTGGGCACCCAGTATATGGTTACTCTCCAGTGAGGACTGAGCAGTTTGGGTTGCTGCCTGATTTGAGTCTGTTTTCTTTTTTTTTCTCTAAAGGCGACAAGCTCTAATTTTATTTTGTTCTTTGTAAACTTGAAAATGAAAGGTCCTGCATGGGTTGTGTGGCAGATGCAGTGTGTGCCTTTGCATTCAAGGTGAGCAGGATGTAAATGTTTTCTTAATGTGCTTCAGACACGTTCAGAGGCATAAAGAAAGGAATAGACCTGGCAGGTTAGCAAGCCCATCTCCCTTCCTTTGCATTGATTGAAACTGCCTTACTTGAGCATGCCTTTTGGAATTTTGAGCAAACTAATTTTCTATGTCCCCGGGAGCTGATAGTTGTCACAATTCCATTTCAGAATGTTTTTTTCTAACATGGCAGACCTCATTGTCAAGATATGTCCCCGCATCAGTTTCCATCTCATTTTTCCTTGGCTAGCCAGGCCAATCCATGAGACCAGACCCCACGGCACAGCTGAGGAGAAAAAACAAGACCCAAGGAATAGCTGTGTTTGCATTAGAATTTTACCCTGTGAAGTTACATTTCAAGAAACCTGCTTTAACACTTAATGTTTTGGAGTCCATTAATAAGAGGGTAAATTATATTTTTGCCCATATTTATTAATATTTTTACTTTTTTATGTGACTAATGTTTCCCACATATCAAATGTTTCAGTTATGTTCTTTTACACCCTGTTCTCTTTGCCACGTGTTTAACACTCCAAACGATATCAAGTCATTTCAATGTTAATTTAATTCACCTATATAAAAGATACTATTAGGGACTATGGAGTTCCTACTTTCAAAGAATTGATGATTGAAGAATATTCTAGGTTAGTTTAATAGAGCACAAAAAAGGCACAAAAGGTTAGAGGATAAATTTTTACCCAAAGGCAGAATGGTAGAAGGAGAACACTCAAACATCCATACTGAACTAGTCATATAGTCACACATCTGAGCAGCCACGCCAGGCAGAGGGACTGTTTAATGGTACAGCAGAGAAAGCGATAGACTAGCTCTACTTTCATTCAGTGGGAGAGTCTGTTTTTTGCTCAGAAAATTGTTTTTCCACCAAAAGCACCTGAATATAAAATAAACTTTTGCTAGGGCATGAGAATACATACCATTGAGAGAGAGAGAGAGAGAGAGAGAGAGAGAGAGAGAGAGAGAAAGAAAGAGAGAGAGACAGACAGACAGAAAGAGCAAGTGAACACAGTACTATGCCAACATACAAACAGAAAGAAAAATCATTCCTACGGAAATAAAGACATAGTTGGCATTTTGGAAATTTCTTAATAAAAGAACTCCTCCTTACAAGTGCCATTGCTAAAGACTGCATATAGAGTGCCCACTGAGCAGGCAAGTAAGAAGAAACTATTTTTGATATTAGTGACGTAGGCCCTGAAGTACTAAGAAACAAATATTCCTGACTAGGACAATGTGGAACATGTAGAGAAGGGTCAGCAGAAAATGAGAAGAGACAATAAAGGAAGACTCTCTTTCAGCTTCTTGTATCACTATCTGGAATTTGAGTTAGCAATTAATTTCGTTAATACTACAGTAAATTATCCACTGTTTCTATATATAACTATTTAACTGAAAGGTAATATTCTCATTTTATTCAATGTTATTCCTTTATCTACTTTTTAAATTAATTTTGTCACTTATTCACTTGTTCACATATTCACTGAGTAACAAAATGCACGGTGAAGCCTGTCATTCTCTAGCTACCACAGCACTGTTTTCATAGGAAAAGAAAGTTTTTCCTGCTTTGTTTTTTTTAAATATTTTTTTCTTTGTAGATCTGTACATGCCTGACTTCAACTGAATTTTCTAGTGAAGACTTTGCTATTCAAAAGTTAGCAAACCAGGAAGGCAGCCCCCCATACAAAATTCTGGCTTAACGAGTGGGTCCTATAGGATACACTGGCAAGGCATCAAGCAGACGTAGACTTAAATATTTTTATTTATTTATTTTTAATGATCACACCTATGGCCAATAAGAAACATACTGATGGCTGATTCTGAAAAACAGGGACTAGACGCTACCATTTTATAACTATCAGCCACCATGAAATACAAAGCAAAGTTTTTATTGCAAGGAATTAAATTCCATGTATTATTATTATTCCTTCAACCCAAAAGGGATGAGAAAATTTGCCATAAGCATAGGCCTGAAAAGTGTTTGCCTGAATAAAAATAACAGTGTAGATTTTATGTTTGGAGAAAGAAATGTGCATGTTCACTCAGACAGATGTGAAAACACCAGACAACTTGTTAATTGTTTTAGTCACTCTATCTAAACAGTTTTAACACCAAGTTCCTTGGCATGTCTTATTAGGCAGAACTGTAATAAGTAGCTGTTCAGTTTGGAGGAAAAAAAACACATCCTCACAATGTGCTAAAAATGAATCAACTCAGTCAATTTAGTTAATTTTTAAAATTGATTTGGAACAGATCATTTAATTAATGGAATCTTTCACTTTCCTATCATATTTAGATTCAGTTCTTTTGGCTGAGGGAGCAGAGAGCTGCTCAGGTTGCTCTGGAAAAAAGAGGATTTGTCCCAGAGATACCCAGGGAACTATCAAGAGCCCTGTAACTCTGGCTTTCACTGCTGACTGACTTCTTCTTCCCACATTTCCAGCTCCAATGATACCAGAAAGGAAATCTAATTATACTAGCTCGTCTTTTCCCATCAGGCCATAAGCAAGCTCAGGGATTGGTTGACCTTGGTTAGCATGTCTAATCCATTCTGGCTGGGGTGCTGAGGAGAGAGGGGAGATGGGAAGAGTCAGGGCAGAGTGCTGATCCTTTGGAGGGATTGTGGACAGGGCAGGCTGCCCTGGAATGGGCAGTCTGAGCTTTGTGCAGTGTGGTCCCCAGCAGCATCTAGTTGACATGGCAACAACGGGCAAGTTTACAATCTTTGTGTATGTCAAAACAGATTCCATTGTTCAGTTAGTTTTTTTCTGTATTTTATAACAATATTTATCATTTTTATAATTATAAAATTAAAACATCTCTATTGAAGTCAATTTGGAAATGTAGATAGAAGAAACCCTTATTAGGCTTCTTATTGGGTTTTAGTAAAGAAGTTTAGTCTATTCATATTTATTACCATAAGTGATGTTTGATTCACTGTAATTTTATTTTGTAGTTTGTGGGTTTTTGTGATTCTTTTAGAAATTTTTTTCCCATGTGGAATATTTTTCTTTGCTACTCTTAATAATTTAAAAAGCTTTGATCTTATTTGTATTCAACATAATTAATGCACATGTCATTAATTATAATATATTTAAATCAGTTTTTCTCTCATTTAGTATTCTTTTACTCCCTTCTTCTCTCCCCTCTTCTAGGTGTCCTTGATATGATCTATATGTTAGATCCAGATTTTTATTTTTATATCAAGACTATTTAAGGACTTATTTAAAAAATACATTTCATTTATGACATTGCTATCTACAATGATATAGATGTAATTCTATACTTAAATGGATTCATTACTGGTTATAATTTTTTTAAATATCACCAGAAGTCACCAATTTTGGTGGGTTTTATTTTTATTTTTGGAGTAATTATTTTTTGGAAGGATTACATGGGTATTACACACTCTGTACTTTTTATGTCTGAGAATGTTTTTCTGTTATCCTGGTTACATATAGATTCTTTGGATCTGGTCTTTTTCCCTACAAAGCTCTGCACATATTTTTCTCATGAAAACTTCTGATGCTTAACAATGTAGGTGAAAAACCTAAATTAGCTTGATTTTACTGTGACTATTACTTTGTTGTTTTTCTGGTCTGATCATATAATTAAGAAAAATCTTTAAATGGCCCTGGTCAGTGTGAATCAGTTGACTGGAGTGTTTTCCTATAACCAGAAGGTTGTACGTTGGATTCCCAGTCAGGCAAAGCACATGCCTAGGTTGTGGGTTAGATTCTCAGTCTGGGCATAAATGGGAAGCAACTAATTGATGCTTCTCTGTTGCATCAATGTTTCTCTCTCTCTCTAAAAAAAGCAATGAAAAACATGTTCTTTGGTGAGGATAAAAAAGAAAAAAATATCCTAAAATGAAAATAAATGACCATGAAATAGTTTGGTTTTGTTATCTGTTATGGCATAAATTGCATTGTTCCCCTCTCCCCAAATTCGTGTGTTAAAACCATAACCCCTAGTACCAGAGAATGTAACTATATTTGGAGATAGGGTCTTCCAAGATGGTATTAAGTTAAAATGAAGCTGTTAGAATGGGCTTTATTCCAATTTAACTGGTGTCTTTATAAAAAGAGGGAATTTGTATGCACAAAGAGATACCAGGTGTGTGCACACACAGAAGAAAGGCTGTATGAAGACACAGCAAGAGGGCAGCCCCCTGCAAGTTAAGGAGACAGGTCTCAGAAGAAACCAAATCTGCTGACACCTTGATCTTGGACTTCTAGCCTTCAGAACTATAAGAAAGAAATCTCCATTCTTTAAGCCATCCAGTCTGTGGTATTTTGTCTTGACAGCTCTAGTAAAATAATACAGAATCTTTTAACAAACTTATTCCTGCTACTGGGTAAATGCTTTTATGTGAATACATGGTCTTTTCTTCAGCTTAGGAAAGTTTCTGATTTTTGTTTCTTTATTGTTCTGTCGTTCTGGAGTCCTTACTATAGTGAATTGGATCTCTAGGATCTGCCTTCTTTGCCTCTTATCTTTTTGACTAGTAAATCTCTCTCTTTTCCACTTTCACTTACTTGAAATAGTGGATCTATTTATTGTCTACATGCTTCCACTGTAGTATTTAATTTGGGTTTATGGTATTCATTTCATGAGGTCTCTTACTATTTCAGAACACCCCTTCTAATGGCTGCTGGTCCTAGTTTCTTAAATGCAATGTCTCTTTGATTATTGTTAAGAATGCAAATTATAAATTTGTCAAGTTTTCTTTTAGTTTTCCTGGTTCATTGGAGGACACTACTTTGATTTCTTAGCATGAGCCCTTCTGCTGAACTGTTGTGCTGTTACACACATTCTGTTTTTTTTTCTGTGTGTTCTTAGGGAAGGTAGTCCCAGCTTGTCAGATTTAGTTCTCATGGACACCTGCCTGCTTAACATTCCTGGCCAACAATTCCTTCTCACACAAGGAGTTGTGGGTTAGGTTGGCCCTTACTCTAGTCTGGCCTCTTCTGCACAATATGTAGCAGAAATTTCTTAATGTGACCGCCATGCAGATGTTGTTATCTAGTTTCTAGCTATTATGCAGTTTCCCCCTTGTTTGGTATTCTGTTGGTCGTTTTGATGAAATTTTGAGAAGGCAGGGAATTAATGAAATGTTTCCCTAGTTAAGAAGACAAATGCAGTTGGATGTTTGCTGAGGGTTGAAATGGGGTGGTGGGACCCAAGATTTTGTTAGCCAAAGTCCAGCTACTTCAAAATATGCTTCAAAAAATTCCATAGAAGTGACCTCTTTATATATATCTCCCTACCACTGGACTATTCTTTCCTGACTGCAGCATAGTAGCTGCTCAGAAACATTTGCTGGGTTTGCACTGAAGTCCTCCACGTGCCCTTAGCTTCAGTATCCAGGACTCTAATGACAGATGCTCATCAGGAGCATGGCACTTATGGGGAAGAGTCTTGACTCTTGAGTTCTTCACTTAGGATTTTAGAAATTGTTGGAATCCTTGTTTTAGCATCTTTCTGAGGATCAAAATAAGCTGACAAGTTTTTACCCTCTGTAGTAGTGCTTTTGAATTTTAGTAGCTGAACATGATCTGTGCCTCTTTTTATATTTTGGAAATTTCTTTCTGTTCTAGGAAGTGTAAATTATTGTCTGACTGATGCTCTGAGTACTCTGGGATGTGCTTTGTTAGACTTTGCTCTTTTGGAAACTTTGGTCTTTTAAAGGTGTTTTCTTACCCCTCATCTTGTATTTCCACAAGCATACTACTTTATTTTGTCTGCTTTATATTAAGTATTTACACACCTGCTCTTCTCCATTAGATTGTTAGATACTTAGAAGGCAGAAGCTGCACATTACTTACTTCTGTGTCACTTTGTTAGTGTCTAGCACAGTGTTTTGTGAAATTTAACTATCTAAATATTTTCCCAATTAAAATAACTTGTTAAATTGCTCCATTTCTATCTTGCTTTCTTCAATGTATAGTGAACATTTCCATATTATCCATAAACCATCCTTTTCTTCTTATTTGGGTGTCTACCCTTCCCCTTGTGGACTTGTATGTGTATGTAGAAAGGTCATTCCATCACAAGCTTCTGAAGTGGGTCCTCGTTGACTTAGGCCAAACAGCACTCTCTACAACCCAGCCGCAGTGTTTGGTTGCAAGAACAAATGTGAGACCCAGCATGGACCAATCACGGTGAATCTCAGGACTTGTTTTTGGAAGGCTAAGCTAGAGATGTCCTTTCTTTCATGCTGGTTGTGGACAAAACAACATGTAACCCTGGGATGTGAGGGCAGTCATCTTGCAACAATCAGGGCAGTAGCTTTAGCGTGAGGGAGGCATTATGGGAGGCAGAGCATAGAGACAGAGGTTGGGTTTCCTTGCAGACATTTTTGTGCTACTAGCTCCAACTGAACCTCAAGCCCACAGTACTCCTGAACTTTCCAGGGATGAGAACTAATACATTTCTTTGTTATTTTAGCCGGTTGTGCAGGGTTTCTTTTATTTGCAACAAAAATTCTTATGATTAATGCCTTGTATTTTTAGCCTATTTAATCATAAGCATTTGGCAGCTTGCTTCACTGATTTTTCTCCTTTCCTAATTTGTTTATTTCAGATTCATTTTTTTCTTTATTTTCCAGTTCATATTTGTTAGTGATGATTAATTTTGTATAGTCTGATAGAATCACAATGTGATAGAGATCAGTTATTTCTACTCCCTTATTTTTAGATAATAAAACTAAACACTAATGAGGCTAAGTGATACACCCATGACCATTATCATTTTAATATTCTCTTCATGGCTTAGGGTCACCATTATCAATATTAATTGTTAAGTTGTCCTTGTAATATGTAGAGGGTGAATTGCTAAGTGCAGATTATTCACCTCTTGTTAGTGGAGGTGTTTTTCTAGATAGTTTTTCTTCTGTCTTTTCCAGTTAGTTGTCATGTTTTAAACTGCTGTTTTTTTTTTATCATTCTTGTGGCCTCTAATCTTATGTCTACTGTGTGTTTGGAAAGAGATGAGTGTTGGTAAGGCCAATCATGCTTTATAAGCTGATAACCTAAATTTTACACATAATATTAAATCAATAGCTATCTAAGGGTGACAATAACTATTGTGTAACATAGGTAGCCATTGAAGTTATTTTCACTGATGGTCTTTAATAATTGTCACTTGTTTCTAGTTTTTGGTCATATAACTACGTTGACAGGGTAGAAAAGAGGAAAGAAGGAAGTATTTGTTCTCTTGCAATTTTTGAAGGTTGTTTAATATTAAGTATTACTGAGGCTTATTTAAAAAGTAAGACAGGTAAGTGTGTATTAGGTAATATATTTGGGAAATTGAGTTCCAGTTAATTCAATTTTTCAACTCATTGAAGGGATATTCTGAAAATCCTTCTTGTTGTTAGAATCTTTTCCTAATACATTAGCCCACTTAACTTTCCTAATGCATCTAGTATATGGAAGAAAGTAATTTTATTCTTCATCAATTTGGATCTTGCAATGTCTGATTCTGAATAACATTAACTGAAGACATGGAGGGCAGTGGTTTTGAGCTGTGTTGTCGTTTTGACAGTGTTAGTTGACATAGGTTGGATATGATTCCTGTCCACTGCTGTCTTATTCCCCTGGAAGGACTGTATTTTCTACCACTTTAAGAGTAGACATGACCATGTACTTCCTTTGGTCAAGAAAATAGAAACAGAAGTGATGAGTATATTTCAGGATGGAAGCCTTTAATTGTCATATTTGAGTATCTACTTCACTCATCTTCCAAAATGGAGCCTCTGTAGCCTAGGTAGGTAAGATGTAGACTTTTGCTATTTTAAACCACCAAGATTTTGGGATTTCTTGATACCACAACATATTCTAGCTTTATCTGACTGGTTTATAGCATAGAAATGGAGAAAGCTCGGGAACAAATTCTTTCCCCCTCCCCTGCCTCCACATGCCTCCCCTTAGCTGTAATAGTTCCTTTCTTCTTGTTTTATTTGGGGGAAAAAACTTCCTATTGCTGAAAAATGATTAAGAACCACTGATGTAGGTGTTTGGCCTTAATGTGCATGAAACCCTAGGATTTAATGGATTTTAAAATGTTTTCTCCTTGAGTTTTCCTGTGAATGGCTTCTCTCATAAAAGTAGAGTGCAGCAAAAGTTTAGTTAATCGAGGGTTTCAGTATGTTCTGCTTTCCTCCAGTGGCATACCCAAGCTGTGCTTATACATTGACATGTTTGATGATTGTATGTGGTTTATGAAATGAGGCTTATTGGTTTATAAACATTACAGAGCACAGAAGTGGAACATACTAAACACACAGTAGATAGGATTACTGAATGGTAGCTGTTTTGATAACCGTAGGTTTTCATTTTGTATTATTTCATAATTTAAAATCTCAATTTTCACACTGCTTTTCATTCAAGGCCAATATTTAGTATGCTGATGAAATTTGGACTGAACAATATTATTTAAGCATTTATGGAGATTCTTCAAGGATGGGCTGAGTGGGACAGTCATTTAATAAAAAGTAGGCCCTGAAAGGAAATATGGTAATATTGGAGTTGGAACTCATTATTGAAGAACACCTTTTGAGAGTTTTTTCTCTTTGGGACTTGAGCACAAAATTTCTGAAAACAGAACCCACTCATGTATTAACTATTTATTTAAAATCATGCAAGTTCATTTTTATTTTAAAAAATATATTTTTTAAAGATTTTATTTATTTATTTTTAGAGAGGGAAGGGAAGGAGGGGGGGAGAGAGAGAGAGAGAGAGAGAGAGAGAGAGAGAGAGAGAGAGAGAAACATGAATGTGCGGTTGCTGGGGGTTATGGCCTGCAACCCAGGAATGTACCCTGGCTGGGAATCGAACCTGGGACACTTTGGTTCCCAGCCCACGCTCAATCCACTGAGCTATGCCAGCCAGGGCTAAAAAATATTTTATTTATTTGTTTTTAGAGAGAGGGAAAGGAGGGAGAGAGAGAGGGAAACATCAATGGGTGGTTGCCTCTCACACACCCCCTACTGGGGACCTGGCCCGCAACCCAGGCTTGTGCCCTGACTGGGAATCAAACCTGAGACCCTTTGTTTGCATGCAGGCCAGCACTCGGTCCACTGAGTTACACCATCTGGGGCTCAAGTTCATTTTTAGATGTAAACAATTTTTGATTATTCAAATGAAGGCAAAGAGACACATGGATTATGCCAAAGATTGGATAATTTCCAAATATTTATGAAGTAATGCAATGATCAATAAGAATTCTGCAAGAATGAACTCTTGGTTTATTAAATTTTTTGCTTACAAAGAGATTAAAAAACAGCTGTTTTAAATTTGAAAGTAGAGTTTCATGACTAACATTGAATATTGTTTTGAAGATTGAATGTCTGGCAACACTTTGGTGTCACTGACCTGAACATAAATGTTCAATGTAGAAATAGAAAATGTGAATGAGATTAGGCTGAAGGTGCACAGATCCCAGAATGTACACCCTGATGTGCTGGTTTAAAAGCTAAACTATGTCTTTGAGTGTACTTACCTCTCCTGTGCTTAAAGTAATTTCTGAGGTGGACTGTGAGGTCAGGAAGTAGAAAAAAAATTGGTAAGTGAGGGATCATCCAGCTGAGTTTTAGTTAATTAAAGTTTTATGTTATCTGTCTCTGTGGTGCAGATGCAAACATCTCCACTGCTCTTTTCTTACTTCTGATCCCAAGGAATGGGCAGTTCACCCTTTATGTGGGGAGCTTGGGCTGGGGCAGGGGCAGGGAGGGAAGTTTACATGGTAGTAAACATTTTATGTTTTTAATTACACATGGTCTATTTCCCAGTAAAACTTCTCATTGAATCAGGAACTCTGACTGAGCTGCACTAGCCCCAGAATAAGCAGGACTATTAGGGAAGAGACTGTTCCTCTTGGGCATTTTCAGGGCAAGATTTGAGGTTTCAGCTCCCTAAAGCAAAATTCCATGTAATGACATGGTGAAGGATTCTAAAGTAATCAATTTTTTTCTGGTATGTTGAAGCTGATGATCATAGACTTGAACTGTAACTGTGGTGCACTGTCATCATCATGACTCCCATGCATTTGTATCTGAAGGGCACCTGACAAAGAGACTATCTTGCAGTCATACTGCCTTACTGTGCCCAGTGCAGACTGGATCTGCACACTTTCTGCCTATCAGTTCCATATCACTGTGCCTACTGTCCCCCAATTCCCCGGTCTAGTGTATTACTAATGTTTCTTGAGTGAATTCATTGGTTTTGACAGGATCCATATCTTCGATCTATATATGTCCACATAGCATTAAATCTAACTGTGAGAATGTTATCATTACTTCACAGTTATTATATCGACAAGCAAATATCCCTGAGTAGTCAGTCATGGAAATGGAGAGATTGTTCCTTTCCTGAAACGCATAATGATTATAAATAGGGCAGTATAGGCTAATGGAAAGAACACTAGATGGATGATCTTGATTCCTATTATGACAGAAATCCATTAATTAAATGCCATTTTACATGTGTTACTCTGCTAACCTTCATGCAGAGGGAAATATTTTGTATTTCTTTGTTCTTTGTAAATGTCCAAACTACAAAACACTGATACAGATACAAGTATTTACAGCTACCAGGGGAAAACGTTATTATATTATGTGCACCTAAAATACTAGAATTATATATAGCTTAAGGATTTATTATGGGATAGGTAAGCTATGATGGAGTAAGAAATGGGAGACAAAGTAAGTGTATTTTTAGAAGAAATGAGGAAGAGCAGCCACTGGAGTTTTGTGTCCCTGCTACACAAGTTATGGGGGAACAGCCAGGTCTTTTTTGGTTAATACAGAAGACTTGGATTTTGAAATTTACTAATGAAATGGAGTAAAGATGTGAAAGGAAACATGTACTTAGTACATTTTTATGACTTTTATTCATCATTGAGTAGTTGTATTGCTCTTCTACTAGCAATCGTCCCCAAATTCATTAGAACAAATGAAGAAATGCATTCTGATGACTCAGTGATTCAGGTCTTTCTAGTATGGTGGGAGGAGCAGGAGTCTGGAGTTATGAGAAAGAACCTGGGTGTTCCCATTGGGAATATATTGCTGTTTTTGGTTTGGAGAATGTTAAAGGGGCAGAAGAGGGACAGAAAGTAATTGTTTTTAAATGATCAAATGTCAAAGTAACAATGCACCCTTCTAGCCACATGTTGATAAAAAATTAATGAACATACTGCCATAGGTGGCTCATGCCAAGGGTTGGGGAGGTCGGCAGAGCACTTCAAGAATAAGCTCCAGGGATCACAGAAGTGCTCCCACACTGGACTGAGCATGGAACTGAGGCCTTTGTCCCGCAGAAAAGATGAAACCAAGATTGGCTTAAGTTCCATGGTGATTAAAATTAATTTATATTAATATGCTAAGCATATGAGCTATACCCTGGATATTTTGTTTCTTTAAACTTTCCTTCAAATATTGTGCTTTCATGATGTTAATAAGTAGTGGATAATAGTGGTTTTCTATCAGTATACATCCATCATTGGATAATGACTTATGTTTAAATTGGTAATAACAGAAGTGTCTTCTAGCGGATGCTGGTGCCCTGCAAATAGCTGCTGGGTCCTGGTTCTTGCTGAGGGGATGCGTGCTAGAGATGACCTAGGGCTCCAGAAAGGCATGAAACCCCAGCGAGGAGAGGACTGAAAGGGAACCTTCAGGGCGGATGGCGCTACTTGACTCCCCTGCTTCTTAGAACAGATGGGTGGGATGCAATGGAGGGCACAGAGCCTTTCGGCTCAGATGAAGGAGTGGGATATAAATTTTCAAGTCTACCAGTGAAAGAGGGAAGCCTTCCCTCTTTAGCTTTAAAAAGGTCTGGAAGACTTTTTGAAAGATTCTTGCTGCCTGATTATCCTTCAAGTAGGTCACATCATTTTTTTTTTTTCCCCTAAAAAAGTAGCTATGTTCCTAGGGAAAAGGAGTTCAGAAATACTGATGAAAGATGATTCTTTTGGGATCATCTTTCTCAGGCGTAGGGACTTAAGACATGTCTCTGGGTATAACTTTATGTCCTCACTAGGTCCAGCCTCTCTTCCTTTCCTGTCCCTTATGAGGCTATCTCATCATGCTCTGGGTCATAGATGTCAGGGAATTAAATTTATAATCACCACAGAGAAGTAATCTGCAGGTTGGAAATCCTCCCAGAGTGGAAACTGGAAAGGGGAGACCAGTGCCTGTCTGATGAATAAGGGCTGAGGCTGCCACTGCCCACCTACTGTCTCCCCAACCTCACCCCACCCCCTTTGGGTGCTGGCCATTTTCCCTCCAGACTAACGTCACACCAAACTCTCATGGGGGCTTTAATAAGGCCTCATGTGGGTATTCCGGAGCAGTACAGGACCAGAAATTAGGCAACTCACTTCCTTGTCCAAACAGCAGAACAAAAGCTTCCTTTGTTCCTTGACTCTATCGGTATTCCTAGCAGGCTTATCTTCCAGCTTGTTCTTTTCTGGTATCTTTGTACCCCACCCACTCCCTCCTCAGAGTCTGCACACCTTCCTCACGGGATAACATCGTCCTTTCCCCAGTTTCTTTTGGTGTCCTGGAAACTCTGTCTCCTCAAGTATTGACTGTGTAGAAATGGAATGATCTGATTATGTTTTTATTATTATGTTAATTTTTGGTTATTTGTTCCACAGAAAGAAGAGAAGAAACTGTGGGCTTTAGTTGAGGTGGATGATAAATGGTTAGTGCCTTCACCCCAGTTAACTCTCTACTCATGATGTGGCATGTTGTGATTTACCTAAGAGCTAAATACGTAAAGCAGGGGGAATTAATTTTCTTCTGAAGACTACACAGTCTGGTCTATGAAGGAATAAATATTCCTCTTATGTCTTTGGCACTTCTTGCAAAATAATAACTCCAACCTGATTAAATTAAAGCATATTTGCCCCTTCCTGACCTGGTTTTCATTAGAAAGGCTCCCACAGAGTTTCTAGAAAATGTTTGAGCTGGAGCCACACAGGATGGTGGTGGCTCACACATCACATTTCTCTCTGACAGCCACATTTCTCCTGTATTATCAAGGAGGAGGATTTTATTGCATCCTACCACATATGAAAGTCCACAAGCCCTCAGTCATGGAGTGATCAGACCTTTCTGACATGTTCATATGGATACTGACTGTGTATTTAGGGTACATTTTTAGGGTAGAGTTCTTCCTTCTCTGACAACGGGAAATTGAGACCGAACCATGGCATGTGCTGTCAAGGCCAAAAGAAAAACTCGTGTGAATTTCTTTAACTTGTCATTTCCTTTTGGCTGGCTATATCTGATTGCAGAGGAAATAGACATCGTGGGATACTGGATTGGAATTATAAATTGTGTAATTAATGTAATTACATAACTTTATACAGTGAGATCGCTACTATGAATATACATTCATCAAAAATATTGGGAAGTCAAAGACTAAAAAAGTATGATCATATTTTGATTTGATCTTGAATATGCAAAAGCTACTGTTACGGCTCCCTTCTATCTCTGTAGCTGTCTTATGTATGTTTTACTTCAAAGCTAGCACCTTGTTCAGATCAGCCCCACAGGATCCAAGGAGTGAGAGCGCTCTCTCTCCCTCACTCTCCTCTCTCTGTCTCACTCTCCTCTCTCTCGCACGTATGCACGCATGCATGTGCACACATACCACCACAAGATAGTATAACAATAAAATGTTTTTCTCTGTATTCAAACTGCTTTCTTTCCTTTGGGTTTTTATTTCATACATTTTGTCTTGCTTATGTATTCCAAAGGGAAATAGACTGTATATGAACTAATGCTGAAATGACTAAAATCTGACTCTGTAAATGTATGCAAAGCTATTCTGGTGACAACTGTAAGAGATTCCATTGATGAAACTAAATTGACTTTAATTTTTCTGTGATGAATGAATCTTAAACTGGGTTATGTAGTCAATTTGGTTAAATTCCATTGCTTTAGTTAAATTTTCAAAGAGGAAAAGTTAAGCATGCAGGTCACTCAAAAGGCTTTGAATTTGTGTTATATTATAGGGTAAGAATTATTTATTCCTGCTTGTATGGAAGGAAGAATCATCAATTACTCCTGGTTATATTTATGAAATCAGAGTGTTGGTTACTAGCCAAGGTTTCTTTTCAAAAACTGCAGAGAAGGCTTGTGGTGGGAGCCAAAACCTTTTGAAGAAAGACACTGGATAAGCCTCTCTCTACAAATAAGAATAAAAGATGATTTCTCCCTAAGCCTGTGTGACTAAAGATAATGCACCACATCTCAATGATAGGATTTTTCCCTCTCTCTATCCCTCCGTGTCTTCCTTTCTTCTTCCCTTTCCCCTCCCCTCCCCTCCCCTCCCCTCCCCTCCCCTCCCCTCCCCTCCCCTCCCCTCCCCTCCCCTCCCCTCTCCTCCCCTCCCCTCCCCTCCCCTCCCCTCTCCTTTTCCTTTCTTCTCTCTCTCTCTCTGGTATTGTATAAACAACAACAAAAACAGTTTAGAAGAACTTAACTTTAAGAACTCAAGCAAGCCAATTTCATGCATCTTATTAATGCAGCTAAATTTGGGATCTTACTCAAAATGACCTTTAGAATATTTTCATTCAAAATCATTTATTGACCACATTGGATAATTTATGTCCTGCTTGGTGTTTTGTGAAAATTGCACAGGATGTTCAAGGTAAGGAGCTCACCGAAGAAGGGGGCATTAGTATGGTACAACAATAATTACAAGAGAGACATGGTGGTTGCTGTGATTGAGACACGGATAAGGTGTGGTGGGGCTCCAGAGGAAGGAAAGCCAGGAAGCAGTTGGCCTGGTAGAGAGGGTGTAGACACTGAAGGTAATGGATTGAATCCTGGCTGTGTTCTATTTAAACTTGAGAGTTCTGAGTCTGTTTCCCACTTTGTAAAACAGAGGTTAAAATGGTCTATATTTTGGGTTTGATAACATTATGTGGAAGTGTGCTTAATGTGCCTAAAATAGTTTCTGGGACACAGTCGGTTTTTAATAATTAGCAGTTATCATCATCATCATCATTAATAGTGTTGGTTTTATGCAGGAGTTAACACATAAATGGACCTTGTTGCCTAGCTAAGATCTGGGTATTCAGCATTTGGATGCAAGGTCACTTTAAATAGACAGATCAGGTTAGTAAAAGAAGTATGAGAATGTATAGGGACAGCAAGCATCTTAAATGGAAACCAGGAGTTGATGAATTTTACTTTTGTTTGTTTTTTGCCCCAGTCTATTTAAAAAATATATTTGACCATAGAAAAATCAAGCCAGGAGGCCTTCATTCAGCATTCTGGTTCCAATCTAAAATATGTCCCACAATTTTCACAAAGCCTATCATTATTGGCTCAACATTTCTTTATGTTTGAAATGCCTTCTCTCCAAATTCTATCTATGCTACTAAGTCCTTCATAAGTCACCAAGCCTTCTATAATCCTCCCAGGAAAATTAATCTATTACCTCTTTGATTCCTATAGCACTGGAGCTGCCCTCCCTCTCTGACCCCATGTGGTTTAGCCCTATTGCCATGTTAGGTCCTCTGCTAGGGATCGGGGAAACCCAGCTGGAACAAGTCTAACCGTCTAATCGTGGTCACAAAGAGAAGAGATAACTGTAACACAGAGTGATACAGTAGAATAAATAAAAGTGTTAAGGGGTCACTTGGGAGGGGCACTGAGGTCGGTCAGGAACAGCTTCCCAGAAGAAGGGCTGATCAATTTGAAACCTGAATGGTGAGTAGTTAACCAGCCCAAATCAGTGAAGCACAATACATGGAGGGAAGCAATTTCAAGGACAAGGTAAGGACGTAATAAGAAATGCAGCTCCACTAGAGCAGCGTCTTCCATATATTAAGCATTCAGTAGACTTTTGTTGACAATGGGTTCTTATGAAAAGGAACCACAGCTGGTAACTACCTGTCAGGCAGCATTTTTTTCCTTTGATATAAGGAGGTGGTTGCTGAAAGGATGGAAAGAGGGTAGACAGGGAATAAAAGAAACTTACGATTAACTTCATCTGCTTCGTGGAATCTGGCAGGCACATAACCAAAGTGAATTCATAGCTTTGCTAAAAGCTTGCTATGAAGTGATGAATAAATAAATACTGTATTCATTTTTAAACATTATTTTATGGCCCACTATCAACTAAACATAATTCCTATAAAAAGCAGAGTAAAACTTATTTTTTTTGATCCAGATTTGGATATCCTAGGGCTATCTTTGTGAAATTATCATTAGAAAAAAAAAGGAAGAGAGAAAAAATAAAACAGAAAATATTAAAGCTAGAAGAGGAAATAAGTTGATATTTTTAGAGAAGCAAAAATTAAAAAATAGAAAATTCCCTGCCATACTTAAAAATATAAACAGAATACAAAATTTTTACTTATTTTAAGATTACATACCCTTAAAATTGAAAAGATATGAGCTCTCAGATGAAATAACTATCCTGAATATACAATGCTAATTATTTAATGTAATTGTATTTAATTTGTGGCTAAATTAATATTGTAAAACAGATATAATACATTAAAATAATACTATT
The DNA here is from genome assembly GCF_004126475.2 of Phyllostomus discolor. Taxonomy (NCBI): domain Eukaryota; kingdom Metazoa; phylum Chordata; class Mammalia; order Chiroptera; family Phyllostomidae; genus Phyllostomus; species Phyllostomus discolor. The sequence goes on along the minus strand of NC_040904.2, from coordinate 159,389,516 downwards.
TACCTACTTTCTGGATACTCTGTGTTTGAAAAAAATAAATAGAAAAGATGCATTTTGGAACATCTGTGGAGGAAAAAGCAGTTGAGAGTTTTTACTAGTACATGACAGGCACAGTTGCAAAAATAATCAATCTAATACGTTTGACAAGATGTTTAGCTCTGTCTTTCATTCTCCCAAGGACTGCAAACCATTAAAACAATTCCATGCTGCCCTTAGAGCCACTAGTTTTCTAACTGACAATACCTTAAATCAAAACAAATTAGAACATCAGAATAGCTTTTTGCACCAAATAGCATGAAGAATATTACTGTTTCTGAAATGAGAACAGAAAGCCCACAACACGACTTCTACTGAGTCACAAGGAAGAATTCTTGGAATCCCCATCTCCTATGTGCCTTTGAACCAGGCATATCAACGATGACTGAGTGATTGTTTATAGGGCTTAAAAATATAGCTGAAATTGCATTACCTAGATACTGAGAAAATTACCTTTTAATGGATCATTCACCAGTGGAGAGAGTTCTTATTTAAATTTGTATCTAGAACTTTGTCCATCACTTTTTTACTTTTTATTTTTTTTGCAAAGCGCACACACATTATTTGTAATTAAGTTAATAGTTTTGTGCCCGTGAATTTTCAGTATCACTGATTTTTTGTACAGTTGAATGATTTTCTCAGTCACCACAAGGTGACAGTGGGGAAGGAAAACAGTTGGATTTATTCAGGTTTGGGGAATTGCCAGGTATTTGTTATGGAAGGAAATGGCAGAGGGTGTTGATGATATTGACAAGAAAGTAGATGAAACGATAAACTGTGGATTTTAAGTTGAACATGAAAGGCTGCACATCTCTGAGGAAGTTAATACATAGACGAGAAGCAGAGGAGTCAGGGTCTGGAGGGTTTCATGAAGTCAAGCAAGTAAAAAAGTTAGAAGATGGGAGATTTTTGGGTTGTGAGGTATTTGGGTTGAAGAGTTCAGAGGAAGACATATGTACAAATTTTCTCATGTTGCATATAACAAATTAACCACAAAGTTAGTGACTTAAAACAACACACAATTTCTGTGGGTTAGGAGTATGGATATGACTTAAGTAGGTCCACTCCTTAGGGTCTCATAAGGCTATAATAAAGATGTCAGCCAGGTAATCTTTTCATCCAGAGACATGACTGGGAAAGAAAACTCTTCTAAACTCACTCAGGTTGTTGACAGAACTCATTTCCTGGTGTTGGTAGGAACGAAGGCCCAGCTTCTTTATGGCTGTCACCTGGAGGTCATCTTCTGTTCCTGGGGGTGGCCCATCATTTCTAGAGGTCCTCCTTCATGGGCCTTCCAACGTGGCTCTTAATTCATCAAATGAGCAAAGAGAATATCTAGAGTGAGGCTGCTGGCAAGGTGGAGTCTTACGTAATTTAATGTAACCCAAAGAGTAGCATCCCATCACCTTTGCCATCATCTATGGGTTAGAAGCCAGTCAAAGTTCCTGCCCACACTCAAAGAAGAGGAAATCACACACAGGCACGAATACTAGGAGATGGGAATCATGGGGGGACATCTTAGGGTCTGCCTGATGCATTATAGACCAATGCCAAAAGATCAGCTGATGGCTTTACCCTTGAGCAGAGGCAAAAAGTGATTGATACTTATGGGCTGGAGTATCATGTTAATTGTTGATAAATGGAATTGTTGATAAAGGATTTCAAGAATAGAAAGAAAGAGAGAGGGGAGAGCTGGAGAAGAAATAGGGGAAAATGCTAGAAATTAGTGCTGATGGAGTGGAGTTACTCCAATTAATTTTTATTGAAAAGGAGTACAAATTCACAAGTGCTTAACTTCATATCTGACTTGCTATTTTAGGTAAGCTATACAGTAAAAAAAGAAAGTGTGTAAAGTTACTGAGAGGATTACTTAGAAAATTTGATTTGAATAGAACATAAAATGTTTATTTTTATAATCTTGTTTTAACTGCATAATAAAAATACATGCATAGTAATATGGCAAGCTTTTAGAATCTAACTCTATAAACTCTGAATTTTATGGTTGAAAGGAGTGATGTAGATTTGAAAAAAAACATAATGAAGTTTGACGTGCAGATCCTCTGTTCTTAACGTTCTTTTATTTCCAAAGGCTGAAATATTCTTAAATCTAGTTTTACAAGCTATTTGCCCCAAAGAATGGTTGCCTTTTACAGAAGAGAGCCACTTAATTGTTAACTATTTTTTTCTTTTTTTTTTTGCATGGTATTAAATTGCAACTTTTTAAAAAGAACCTAAAAAATGAGCTTTAATTCATGTTAACATTTTAATCAAGTATTATAATAAATCTGGTAAAACTTCTTAGAGTTTATTCTTCTGCTACTTCCCTCTGTTACACTGCACACCATAATTTATTGGGTACAATCCCTGCTCCTCGTGAAATGAGAGGGATCACTGAACTGGGATTAAAGGCAATGGCTCTTGTCAGTCCTACTGACCTACTTATTGGCTGGGTACCACTGAGTAGGCTACATAAACTCTCTGGGTCTCAGACTACTTACCTGTAAAATGGGTTGTTGTGAATATAAAATGTGATTATAAACATTAACAGAACTGTGTATATAGTAAATGTTCAATTAATGCTGGCTATTATAATCATATCTTTAGGGTTATTATTCTCTGCTTGTTTACTTGTCGTAACTAATTGTCTGATTATTCCCTTATATGCAGTGAAAATGTTCACACTCTTGTTCTCAGACTTACAGGCTTTCCTGGGTTTTTAGTTTGCAGATGGCAGATTGTGGGACATAGCTTCTATAACTGTGAACCAATTCCTCATAATATTATAAATCTCTTTCTATCCAGACATTTACATATAGCTATAGTTAGATATAAATGTGTATATGTATGTGTGTATATATATATACACACATACATACACACACACACACACATATATATATATATTTCTTTTGGTTCTCTTTCTCTGGAGAACCTGGACTAATACACACTATTTATTTAAAGACTGTGTTTCCAAATTTCATACCTACCCTCATTACCATTGGATATAGTCATCCAAATATAATCAGTTGTTGAGGTCTTTAAATTGCTCCATACCTTCACCTTGCTTACATTATCTTAACTTCTATTTGTCTGAAAAATAAGCTGGGAATTTGATTATCTCCAGTGATGAGATTTACAGTCTGAAATATAACTCAGAAAAAGTAATTGGCTTCTAATGCTCTTCCTCATGATCCCCAAGGCTTTATTTGGATTCAGTGGAAATGCCAGAGGCACTTGGAAATTTGTATCTTAAGAGCTTTGATAATGATTGACTTTATTCAGAAAAATATTCACTAACCTCCATTTTATTCTCTATGTTGAATATTGAAATATAAAGTTATTTCCTGTTTTCACAGAGCGAACTGGGCCACGTGTGCCTGCTTCAGCTGCAGTAACTTCTGTGGGGTCAAGAGGCTCTGAATGAAACCGGAGAAACATGGGGTATTCAGACACCACAGATTGTGTTTAAATCACATACTTTACCATTTACATGGATTTGAGACATCATTTATTGAAAATAACATAGCAGGAAGGCTTTCTCCTTCAATACCCTCAAAGTTAATATTTTAGAATCTCATGATATAGGGCTGACTAGTTTCTGAAGAGAAAGGAAAGAATAAACCTATCATAGTAATTTATCATTCTTGACATTTTCCTTTCCGTATAATTACTGCTGAACAGCAGACTGACACTTAATAAAATAAGAAGTATTTTAAACTCCTCATAGAAAATCCCCACTTTCTAGGAGAATTGGAGAGCTGTAAGATATACCTGAACACACCCATCATTTTATCTTGTTGCTAAATTTCAAAGTACATCATTACAAAGCTTTCAAGAGAATGGGACTTCAGGAACAAGAACGTGCCAATAGCCAGTACGACACCTGCTTCAGAGACTCCACAATGTCTTTAATTTTTTAAATGATATTTTATGTTGTTCTCTTCTCATTAGAGTGATATAGAACCCTGTGGCTAAAATTGAGAAGGAGGTGGCACTGTTAGCAAGTGACTCATCTAATTTCAAATATTCTGGAAAACTCAACTTTTGGTTTTCTTTTTGCTTGAGTCTAAGTGAGCTCAGAGGGTGAACCCTTGAGTGAAGGAGGAAACCACAGCCCAGAGCAATGCAGTGTGATGGGACCCGGAGGCTCTTCTGGCCCAGAATTCTATTCTGTTACCTCTCCTGATGTCCAAAATTCATTTCTTTTGGATAAGTTTATTTTCAGGCAGTCAAAGTCTCTTATCAAAAGTACCCTATTAAAGGATCATAAGCTAGTCTGACAACAA